>NW_027507784.1:165418827-166018827 GCF_037356315.1 Lithobates pipiens
TAGCATCTTCTGACAGGAGCCTACCAGGTCATCTTTAACTAGTCTGTCGCTACAGGGGCGGCAAACTGCTTTGCTCCATGAGGAGCTCAATTTGTTTCCACAAACCACAAATTTCTTTTTTGGTGGCTGCGCTTGGGCCTTGGTCCCAAGTCTTGGCCTGCAAGAGAACAAATGACCCCAATGAATTTTACACCACATACACTCCATAATCCCCCTAGCATGAGGAAAGGAAAATGTGCCCCCTTCACCTAGTCCCTACTAGTCACAGGATGTGCAAGAAAAAAAATACTCTTCAGGCTTGCCTGTGAGGTGCTGGTGTAAGGGCCTGCTTCCGCTGCCTGTGCAGGTATCGCACAGGAGTCCATCCCACCCCTGTAGTGGTCCGCAGCCTCTGCTGGGTTTCACTGTTTTTAAAACCACCAGCATCCCTGTTTGCACCATTTAGAGATCAGAACTAGCATCTCCGGCACCCGCTGATGTCACACACCGCGGAAGTGACCCAGCCAAGTACTTTCTGTGGGCCAGCTTGGAACGCATAAGTTCCACCCCTCCATGCGCGACTTCCTCTTACACTGCACACTCTAGGCAGGCTGTTTAGCATGGAAAACAAGCCGCCTTCCGCTATGCGGCTTGAGGACAGGAGCTCAGACATACACCCCGGTGCTGGCATTCTCCATGCACTGACAAGCAGGGACAGCAGCCACAAACCTACTGCCCCAGTGGATGTGCCTCTCTGGGGCTAAAAAGAAGGTAGGAATACCACTCTAATCGCCACAGGAGCCACGTTCTTGAGACCTGGGGGAACCAGTTCCAGAAAACATGTTACCCGTCCGACCAGAGGAAACACTAATACTGACAATTACAAATAAAAAACAAATATGGTTGTACTCTATACCCTAAACCTCAAACGTGATAAGTTAATAAGTTAAAAATAGTCCCACAAATAAATAGGATTCTGTAAGTGTTCAGCGATGGTATATCAGAATTCCAATAACAAAGTTCCAATCGACAAATCGATAGCAAAAGTGAGTACATCAAATTGTGATCAGTTCCAAAAGATCGGCGTGACTTTGCTCGACAGATCCACTACCATAAGAAGTGTGCGCTTACCAGCTAAACAAACAAGTAATGCCTGTGGCCAACACCCAGACAGGGCCTTTTCCTCAGTGGTATTCCGATATCGGTCCAATCACCGCATCTGTGGGGGGTTTCCTGGTCCAGACTTTGACAAAACAAATCCTCTGCTGAGAACTTGTGTATGGCTCAATGCATGGTGATGCAAACGTAGCTCAGAAAAAGAATAATAAAAATGGCCATGGGTAAAACCCGCTTGGTATTTTATTAAATGTTAAAAAGCACAAACGCCAATTAGGCATAAAAACAGCAATGCGTTTTGTCACAGGTTTGAAGTTGTCATGGGGCCCATGTCCCATGATATCAAACCTGTGATGAAACTTGTCGGTAGGAGTGATGTACTGACATCACCGCGTGCTACGTCCTGTTGTTTGTAATAAATATACACAGGATTTTGCAAAAGTTTTAGATAGGTGTGAAGAAATGTTGTAAAGTAAGAATGCTTTCAAATTATATATATATATATATAATATTATTTTTAACAATTTACAAAATTCAAAACGAGCAAACAGAAGAAAAATCAAATCAATATTTGCTGTGACTACCCTTTGTCTTCAAACCAGCATAAATTCTTCTAGGTACACTTGCCACAGCTTTTTGAAGGAACTCAGCAACTAGGTTGCTCCAAACATCTTGGAGAACCAACCACAGATCTTCTGTGGATGTAGGATGCCTCAGATCCTTCTGTCTAAGGCCGCGTACACACAGGCGGATTGTCTGCCCAACTAAGTTCGTCAGACAATCCGACAGACAGTCCGTCCAAATTTTGAATGAACGGACTTGACCACACACGAAGAACAGACAGTCCGCTGAAAACTTGCGCGATGACGTGTACAGCACGTACGACGGGACTAGAAAAACGACGTCCAATACACTGCAATGCAACCTTCGGCCGTGTAAATCCTTTCTGAGCATGCGCCATACTTAGTCCGTCCAACTTGCCTACACACGAGCGGACTGTCCGCTGAAACCAAGTTTGGACGGACAAAACCAAGTTTGGACGGACAAAATTACGGAAATTCCGAAAGACAAAGTCCGTCAGACTGTCCGCTGAAAAAGTCCGCTGAAAAAGTCCGCTGAAGCCCACACACGAGCGGATTGTCCGCTGAAACACGGTTCAGCGGACTAAGTTGGGCAGACAATCCGCCCGTGTGTACGCGGCCTTATCATGTAATCCCAGGCAGACTCAATGTTGATATCAGGGCTTTGTCAGATACAAACTGTCACTTCCAGGACTCCTTGTTCTTTATGCTGAAGATAGTTCTTAACCACTTCGCGCCCAGGCCAATTCTGACATTTCTCTCCTACATGTAAAATTCCAATTTTTTTTGCTAGAAAATTACATAGAAGCCCCAAACATTATATATGTTTTTTTAGCAAAGACCCTAGAGAATACATTGGCGGTCGTTGCAACTTTTTATCTCGTACGGTATTTGCGCAGCAATTTTTCGAACACGTTTTTTTCAGAAGTTATGCTTAAAAAAAAACGAAACAAAAAAAAAAACAGTAAAGTTAGCCCAATTTTTTGCATACTGTGAAAGAGAAGGCTACGCTGAGTAAATAGATACCCAACATGTCACGCTTCAAAACTGCACGCGCTCGTGGAATGGCGCCAAACTTTTGTATTTAAAAATCCCCATAGGCGACGCTTTAAATTTTTTTACTGGTTACATGTTTTGGGTTACAGAGGAGGTCTAGAGCTAGAATTATTGCTCTCGCTCTAACGTTCACGGTGATACCTCACGTGTGGTTTGAACACCGTTTTCATACGTGGGCGGGACTTGCGTATGCGTTCGCTTCTTTTTTTTTTTTTATTGTTAATTTTATTTTTATTTTTTTAGTTTGAACACCGTTTTCATACGTGGGCGGGACTTACGTATGCGTTCGCTTCTGTGTGCGAGTTCACGGGGACAGGGGCGCTTTACTTTTTTTTTTTTATTGTTAATTTTATTTTTATTTTTTTTAGTTTGACCCTTAAAAAAATAAAATAAAAAATTGATGACTTTTATTCCTATTGCAAGGAATGTAAACATCCCTTGTAATAGGAATATGGCACGATCGGACATATTTACAGTGAGATATGGGGTCAATAAGACCCCATATCTCACCTCTAGGCTGGGAAGAACAAAATAAAAAAAATAAAAAATAAACGATCCTGGCTTCCCTGCCAAATCGGCGCCGTTAATTTGAATACAAAGGCCAGGCGTGAAGTCATAACATCGCGCCCGGCCTCCAAACAATCATAGAGACTCCGGGGACGATCTGGTCTGCCAGAAATCTCTATGGTAACTGGCACAATGGAAGCGGTGAGTCGGTACAAGCACCGGAGGGTGGCGGGGGGGGGCCGTCCCCTCCCGCCGCCCGTATGAACGATCAAGCGGCGGAACAGCCGCTATGATCATACTTATGGTGCAGGGAATCGCCGGCTGAAAACGCTGATATCTGAATGATGTCTGTGGCCTCAGGCATCATTCAGATATAACCACTGAAAGGCCATGACGTCAATAGACGTAGTATGGGCGCCAAGTGGTTAATGACATTGGCTGTATGTTTGGCGTCATTGTCCTGCTACAGAATACATTTGGGGCCAATCACACGCCCCCCTGATGGTATACCATGATGGATAAATAACTGCCTGTATTTTTCAGCATTCAGAACACCAATTGCTCCTGACCAAATCTCAAACTTCATATGCAGAAATGCAGTCCCAAACTTCAAGTCAGAGGGCAAATCTGCCTAGTGGGGAAATGGGTAGCAATAAATGAGAGGCAGACTTGATGCCTACTCTAAGATTTGCCTTCTGATTCTCAGAATGTCTATACTAAGCATGCTGCCACCTGACCTACTCAAAACTACCAGGTGGGTCAGTCCCCAGGCAGCACCATTTTCTCAATGGATCACCAATGGTCCTACCCCATACACACAAGCTTCAGTGTGCACTGGTCCTAGACTCCTCTTCTGCTACTCAGAGCCAAGACATTCACTGCAGCACATCCCACAGAGCCCCCCCCCCCCCCACATACACGCACACACACATACCTGTAGCACACAGGGAGCAGCTGAGGTCCCAGGTTCTTGGAAGCGGATGGTGAGCCAGGGACCAGAGCTATCCTCTTCATCCACTTTCTGGCACTGATCAGACCGCACATGCATCCTACATCAAGTGTAGAATAGGGGAGCTATGTTCCTTGATGCCGTTTGGCTGCTAGGGCAGTTCCATTAACGTAGGTGTGCGATTGTGTCAGCACACCTCCATTCAGGCAGCTTGAAGAAGGTAGCACAGAGTCACTTCCACAGCAACTAAATAGCATTAGAACCCCTATGCCACACTTCAGCAGCACAGTGCATACTATCTTTCCCCTAAACAGCTTTCCAACCCATCCCTACAAATCCCCAAAAGCACCTGACACACACACACACACACACACACACACACACACACACACACACACACACACACACACCTCCCTTGTCTGCGGTGCCTGACACCCACCTAACCCCTGCCTTGTCACAGGGCCTTCCATCCAATTCACTTTCCCCCATTAAAACACCTTGCAACCAAATCACTGATCAACCATAGTGCCTACCACCCCCACCTTAACCCCTTTTCACCAAACCTCCCACCTAACCCTGCCCACTCCACCCCATCCCATCCCATGCACCTCCCTCCAACCTCCCCCTTGATTACACCATCTTCCTGCCATCCAGTTTACCCCCCTGATCATGAGGCCTCCCCTCCACTTTCCTAAATGTAACTATGCCTCCTTGTTGGTTAACCCCCCATAATTCCTCTCCCTCTAATTACTAGCACTTTACTTTTTTGCTATGTTCCCAGACACGGTGCATCCATATATCCCAGCTGTCCCTGATTTCGAGGGACTGTCCCTCCCTGATTTGGGGCAATGTCCCTCTGTCCCTCATTCCTCCTATATTTTCCCTCATTATAGCCTGATCAATAGAGATGCGTATAAAATGCCCTTTTTATCTATCAAAGTGTTTTCCAGCGCTAAACCATTCATCTGATTTCTAAACTGCTGCATTTGTAAATTCCAAAAAACAATATAAAGATAGTGGTAAAAAAAAGCACTTGTGGGTTTAACCAATTTTGTTTTTTTGTACAATTCTCCTTTAAGGGAGCGTTGCAAGGGGTGTGTCCTATGCCTGCATACGTTTGCTGATAGGTGTCCCTCATTCCCATCTCAAAAAGTTAAGAGGTATGAGTGCATCTCTTCTTCCAGCTCATAGTCTCTGCTGCGCTGTCATAACTACCTCTTCATCCACATAAACAGATACTCCGCTCTACAAGCATCCCCACTTGCTGCCTTTGTTTCCTATCATCTGCACTACGTTCTGCTCGGCTCCAACTTATTTCGGGAACAAGCACACTTTTGCTAGTTTTAACAGAATAAAAACTGACCCAAAACCATTCGTTTCCTTTAAGCTACCACATATGTAGCATGTTGCCTTCTATTGCTCTATGCAGTACCAATGTATATATCAACTTCAGTCAATCTACTGTATGTTCCATGGAGCATTATCAGTACCTCTTCCAGCTTTGGAACAGTTGAACGCTGGTCATTTCAAACAATGCAACAAACTGTGCTTTAATGCCTATTTTATTTGGGCTCTTTACATGAGTTCTTAATACACAGCAATAGTAATTTAAAGAGAAAGAAAAATGGTTCATCATTTGTTTTGGGAGTGGTTCATTAGCACACTTTATAAAACAAAACTTGTTGCAAAAACAACAGACCAAATACTTTGTGGTCTCAGTTTTTCATCAGTTTTATTAAGAAACATACCATGCTAGGATTGAGAGGGATGAAGGAAAGACCATAGAATTGTAACAAGGAGCAAGCCAGACATTTTTTTTGCAGCTCTGTGCTAGATAATGGGCACCACTGAGCTACACAAAGGATTTTCAAAAATGGCCAACTTTTGCTTTTATCATAAAATATTTGGGAAATAAGTTCTATTACAGTTATAAGCCACATCCACCTCATTATCCCATAGTAAATACTCTGATGATACACAACTGATTTTTAGCGTTCTGTAAAAATCTAGATTTTTTTTTCAAATTGTTTTTTTTTCTCCATCCGTTTCCTGTAGATTCTCCAAGTTTCCCTTTCTGCCCCCTTTAGTTGTAGACGATTTCCACTGTTGCATTAAAAGCAAATTTACAAAAGGAGTGCAAAAGTGTCTGGTCTTGAGAGGCAAAAGAGATGATTGCTTTAACTACTTTCAAATGGATGCTTATAGAGATTGTGAAGACGTACATTACTTCCTGATATTCACAAGAGTGTAAGGCCCCTTTCACACATGCGGATGATATGTCCGTATTTCATCCATCCGTTTGCGGATGAAATACGGGCATACATTCATCCCTATGGGATAGCGGGTGTCTGCGGATGAACATCCGCAGACACCCGATTTCCTCCGCCTCCGCAACAGTCCGAATCTGCAGACGGAGGAAAATCCTATTTTTATATCCGTCTGCAGAGCGGATCGGATGAACACGGACACACGGTCCGTGCTCATCCGATCCCCATAGAGGAGAGCGGAGAGCTGACAGGGCGGTCCCCGCACAGTGTGCGGAGACCGCCCCGTCCACAGCCGGCTCAGCGGGGACAACGGAGCGATCCCCGCTGAGCGAGCGGATCAACACGGGACGGATCATTACTGATCCGCCCCGTGTGAAAGAGGCCTAACATATAACATTAACTTCAACGCTAGAGGTCACCAGTGCTCTAAACTACTGGACTGTATGAGACAGGTCCCCAGCATGTGCTACCTGCAGGTTACCATACACATTACAATGACCATAAAATCTTTGCACACAAAATTTTAGATTTACCAAAACTATGTAATATGAGGACCTATCCATTCTTTCCGGTCAATTTGTAACTCACCATCCTTACCCTTTTACTACAGAGTTGTAGGTAGATGTCAAGGAGATTGTACAATCCTATTGTAATGCATATGGCGAGCTTAAGGCGTACTCCAAGCTTTAAAGTGACTGTAAACCCTTAATTATTTTTAAATATACACGTTATACTTACTTGCTCTGTGCAATAGTTTTGCACAGAGCACCCTAGTGTTCCTCTTCTCGGGTCCCCGACATGCGCTCCTGGCTTGTCCCCACTGAGTGCCCACCATAGCGAGCCACTTGCTATGGGGGCGCTCATGCAGGCCTGCTCCTGAGTGGGCTCTGTATGTCCATTGGCACAAAGAGCATAGCTCAGCCTTGCACTCTCTTCACTGGCTGTGACTGACAGCAGCAGAAGCCAACGGTTCCCACTGCTGTCTCTGAGTCTATGACAAGGGAGAGAGCGCTGATCATACACACATGCAGCTGCACAGAATGGACCCCTTATTCCATACTACCATATATATGTTGCATTTTTGTGTCGGGAATGTGCTCAGTTGCATTCTGACAGCACTGTCACTCACAACTTTCGATCACAAAAAGATGGTGAGAATGGGCTCCCCATCACGTGATCAATGTTGCAGCCAGGCATGTTCATGAAGCCAAAATGTGCACCATTGTCCCTTACTTGAGTGCAAACAACAAATAATGCACACATATGTAGTATTTTTTTGCACATCCGAAAGATAATTTTTTTCTTTGCCATGAGGTGCCATGTTGAAGTTCCAGTGACCAGTATGAGAGAGTCAGAGCAATAACACCAAATTTAACACACCACCTCCCCATTCACACAAGTCACATGAAACCAGGGAGGGAAAATGGGTAATTGTGCCCATGTTGGACATTTTCACTTAGGGGTGTACTCATTTTTGTTTTCAGCAGTTTAGACATTAATGGCTGTTGAGTTATTTTGAAGGGACAGCAAATTTACACTGTTATACAAGCTGTACACTCACTACTTTACATTGTAGCAAAGTGTAATTTCTTCAGTATTGTCACATGAAAAGATAAAATAAAATATTTACAAAAATGTGAGGGGTGTACTCACTTTTGTGAGATGCTGTATATACCAATATACAAAAAGAGGGATCAGCCTGGATATTCATCAAAAATCTGCATCAGGAAGGAATTTTGTCATTACATACTATGACCTGTAATTTCAACAGGTTTAAACCCACAGATATGTGAACTTATCTAACACAGATCTGAGTCATGGTGTGTTAAGCTGTCTACACTAGAATTTTTTTTTTATGTTCAACTCAACAGGCTGAACGAAAAAAAAAGATTGCCATACTAACATGCGGTGTTTGTGCGATCTCCCCCACTTTGCCTTTTTGTTCTGATATGGAAACTGCTGCCCAATCCCCCCAAAGCCCCATTGGCCTGCGAGCACCGTTTAGATGCTGGTTTTCCAGCATTCCCATTCTACAGAAACTGGTTGTAAGACTGGCTTCCGCAGAACAGACAGCTGTAGATTTGGGCTGAAAGCCAGCAGCCGGTTCCCTCCGAACAGGCCGTATTGGCCTGTGTGTACCCAGCTTCAGGGTGCTGCACATAGGAAACCAAAAAAAAAAAAAAAATCATTATCTGGCTGCAAAACCAGACAGCAATGATACCCTTAGAGGTTTTACCACACAATAACAAATCCTTATGCACATTAGGCATAAGGATTTATTGTGTGAATTAAATTTAGGAACTCCACTTTTTTTTTTTTTTTTTTTTAAGAAGGGAACATAATCATTGGAGGGTGGAAGAGTGTTGTCACCTGGGAGTTTTTGGTGTCCCCACTCAGAATTGCATGGTGTTAAAAATTCAACAGTGGGACCCCTTCATTCATGGCTATAGGAGAAGTGCAGAGCGAGGCATTTGAGTTTTCACCAATGGATTGCCTGATAATTTTAAACAGTGTTAGGTGGTTAACTTTTCTAGCATCTACTAAAGGGAACTTTTGATGGGTTTTATTTCCTCTTTTTCCCATGCTTTCTCCTGCAAAGTCCCAAGGACACATAGGTGACCTAACAGGGGTAAGCGAACGAGTTGCCCCCTGCGTAAAGGTTCCTACCAGCGAATGGGAGGCTAAAGGCCTTAGGAAGAATAATGACAGGGCTGAAATCTGACCTGATACGATTTCCACAGCTGACTGTAGAAAAGAGAAAATTCTTCCAATCACGCATTTCCAAGGATGCCACTTTTTGGCTTCACACCAAGCAATATAAGTCTTCCAGACCTTATGATAGATCTTCCTAGTGACAGCTTTTCTAGCATTCACGAAGGTAGACACCACTGATCCAGAGATGCCACAATCTTTTAACGCCCTGGCTTCAATAACCATGCCGCCAAATTTAGAGACTATAAATTGGGTGGAATATAGGACCTCGAGACAGTAGATTGTAGCAATGTGGAAGCGCCCCTAGCCCATCCATTGTCAGTCTCACAATCTCCGGGAACCAGGGCCTTCTGGGCCAGGCTTGGGCCACCAGAATGATTGAAACCCCCTCTCCCCAAATCTTGTGTAACAAATTTGAAAGGAGAGGGATTGGAGGGAAAGCATAAGCCAGGCAGTAATGGCTCCATGGAACTACCAGAGCATCTGCTCTGATTACCAGAGGATCGTTTGTTCAGGACAAACTGCTGTAGTTTGTTCTTGAACCTGTATGCCAATAGCTCGACCTCTGCTCATCCCCAACGCTGGCAAATTTCCTGGAACATCCCTGGATGTAGGGACCATTCCTCCTGGGCGGATCTGCTGGTGGCTGAGATAATCTGCCTTCCAGTTTTCTACTCCTGGGATATGGACTGCTGATAGAATCGGCACCTGTTCCTCTGCCCAGGATAGTATGTGGTTCACCTCCTTCAGAGCTGAACGACTCCTGGTACTGCCTTGGTGGTTTATATAGGCCACTTCAGTGGCATTGTCAGACTGAACCCCGATAGGGTAGTCTTGAAGCACCACCGTCCAGGACCATGATTCCAGGACATCGATGGGCAGGATCTGTTCTGTCCTTGACCATTTGCCCTGAGCTGCGAGCCCCTTCTAGGGTCGCGCCCCAGCATGAGAGACTGGCATCTGTAGTCAGTACTCTCCAAGTTAACGGAAGGATTTTTCCCTTTCGCAGGTTCTGATCCTGCAACCACCTGTTTAGGCTTAAGCGTGCCCCAGGAGATAACATTGAATAATCCAGTGCTTGTCCTCTTCTGTTCCAAGCCAACAAGATGTCTTGTTGTAAAGGCCTGGAACGAAACTGGGTATAGGGCACTGCCTCAAAGGATGACACCATCCTCCCTAAAAGACTTATACAGATACAGATCCTTCAGGGCACAGATCCTTTACGGAAGGCAAAAATACTCTTGCTTGGACCGTATCTAGGATCAGACTCAGGGGCGTACCAAGCAGGGGGCGGGGGGGGGGCATTCCGCCCCAGGTGCCACACATTGAGGGGGGTGTAAGTGGCTGGATGGCATTGCTATGGGGTTCACTCTGCACTCAGACACTGTCTGACAGTATCCTGAAGGGAATCCCTGGCTCTGGCTGCTCTGTTTTTTTGTGAGATTTTTTGTGAGCTTGAACACCCCCAGCACTGTGGCCAAAATAGTATGGTCTAGTTTCTGTTTTCCCCTGCTAGCTCCACCCATCACTGCTGAGCAGCCGAGCTGAGTGTGTCATCATTCAGCGCGGGGGTGGTTGCTGTTACAAACTGCGTCCACAACATCTTCTGGAGTCTAAACCTCCCTAGCTGAAGCTGAGAGCCGAGGTGAGCTGGTGATAGGGGATGTGTGAGCTGGTGATAGGGGATGTGTGAGCTGTGAGAAGACGTTGGAGTGTGTCTGTCCTGCCATCCTTACTGTGCTGGTCTGTCATAGAAGGGGAAGGGGAAGGGGAAGGGGAAGGGGAAGGGGGGGGGGTTGCTGTGTAGTAGGTATTGTGTAGCTGACCTGATGGGGGGGGGGTTGCAGAATACAGGCGTGTGCTATGTACAGGTTGTAGACTCCAGATTTGTGCTATGTACAGGTTGCAGAATGCAGGCGTGTGCTGTGTGCAGGTTGCAGAATGCAGGCGTGTGCTGTGTGCAGGTTGCAGAATGCAGGCATGTGCTATGTACAGGTTGTAGACTCCAGATTTGTGCTATGTACAGGTTGCAGAATGCAGGCGTGTGCTGTGTGCAGGTTGCAGAATGCAGGCGTGTGCTGTGTGCAGGTTGCAGAATGCAGGCGTGTGCTATGTGCAGGTTGCAGAATCCAGGCATGTGCTGTATACAGGTTGCAGAATCCAGGCGTGTGCTGTATACAGGTTGCAGAATGCATGTATTTGCTGTATATTGCTGTGTGACTACCACTCACCTATAGTAGCTGAGCTGTGAGCTTACCTGGTAAGGGGGGGGGGGGTGGTGTTGCTGTATTCACAAACCAGGTATAAAGTAGATGTACTGGTCTGATAAAGGGGGGACTTACACCCACATCTTGCAGCCATCAGATCCATCCAGCAAGTCACAGCAGCATCTTGCCATCTTCCCTGCGGCCATCAGATCCCATCCACGGTCCAGCAAGCAACACGCCTTGTCAGCAGGTCAGTTCCCAGATCCGAATAAAATCATCAATGCCAATGCTGTCCTCAGGGACAGATCCGATCCAGAGATCGCCATACAGTGGGATCTCTGGATCAGATCTGTCCCTGGGGACAGTAGATAATGCAAAGTATGGGCCATACTTTGTATTGTCAGCTGTCTCCCCTTCTCACTCTGATGTCTCCCTCATAGCAGCTCCAGTCCAGCTCTCCACTTTCCTGACCGCGGCACAATCTGTCCAAAAATGTGGCATCTGCTCACACCTGAGTGAGTGACACCTCTGTCCTTTTCTGTCTATTGTCACTGGCTACCATGGATGAACAGCATCGGCTGTTATTACAAGGAGCGGGAGGGGACGTCCCCATCCCCACACAGCTTCGCCCAAGTCTCCCATCCCTACCACAGACCTGAGCCACCAGCCAGCTGGCCAGAAACCCGAACAAAGCCGAATTTGCCTTTGATCAGGTCTCCGATGTAGAAAACTGGAAGCGACAGCACAGTGTCACTTCCGGTTTACTCGGTAGCCAACAGCGCCATTTAAAAAAGAAAGCAGAATTAAAAAAACGCTGATCTTGGCAGAGGAGGGTGTTTTTTTGTGGGTGTTTTTACAGTTGGGGGGGGGGGTGCCAGATATAGGATGGGCCCTGGGTGCCAAATGCTCTAGGTACGCCCCTGATCAGACTTAAATACTTTAGACTTTGAGCTGGTCTCAAGGTTAACTTTTTAAAAGAACAAGGAAAAGGGTCTATCTAGCATCTAGCACTCAAAACCCCCACCTCATCACAACAAAAGTCAAGAACAAAAAAGAGAAAATTTCCCAGGAACTATACAGGTGAGGGTCTGAATATGTGCAGCAAGTACAATGGTAGTACAAAAGTAATACATTTTATTAGAATAGTATACAAATAAACACATTACAAACAATATATTGCACAATTCCTACAAATAAATCTATAGATCATGATATGGAGGGCTCTAGAGTATGAGACCACAATTAAACATGATACATGGAATAGCCGACGATTCGGAACTTTGTTTATTTGTATAGTTCCTTCAAGGATTTTTTGATAACTGTATGATCCAATATAAAAATACATAAGTATCAATTAGTCAATATCATAAATCTGAGCCAAATGCTTAGAGTGAGGGCAGCAGCCTTTATGGTAAATATTAAAGAACAGCAAAAAAACAAAACACTTGCAGTATAGGCAAATTGCTGTATAAACTCTGCATCGCAGGTGAATCTTTAGATAACCAAAATACAATAGGTATCGCTCCATTGGTCCGGTCTCCACCATTATTGCCGAAGAATAAGTGAAAAAATGTATATAGATTGCAGAATGCTCTGATGCGTACAGCTAAAAAGCAAAAAAAAAAAAGTTAGTGTATTTATTAGTCAGCATACATATCCTCTGCTGACACTTGTCGACAACTTGACATCGATTAGCATTCAGTTGCTGCATGTCCAGACTATATCAAAACCAAACCAAATGCTTCTGAATGCTACCAACATAAGTGTGCATTTTTTCTGTTCTGATACTTGCACTTTTATCTTTTATTAGTTACATCCTTTACTTGCTTTACTAAACTGCTTTATCTGCAGTCAATTAGATAAATCATACATCGTTATAAGAATATATCGTTATAAGAATATAACCTGGAGATGTGGCATTATCTATTACAATGAATACCAATCATACTTGTAGAGCATATATTTCACTGCACTCCTAGGCATTTTTTTCAGTTTGATGCTATATTATATATTGTATCGCTCTGAAACTCCCATCCCTCCCATTTGTTTGCGTTTCTCGAGGACCTATTGCACCTGGGTGACCCCGTGTTCAATAATAATAAATACACAATTTTTTTTGTTGCTTTTTAGCTGTATGCATCGGCGAATTCTGCAATCTATATACATTTTTTCACTTATTCTTTGTCAATAATGAGGGAGACCGGACCGATGGAGTGATACCTATTGTATTTTGGTTATCTAAAGATTTGCCTGCGATGCAGAGTTTATACAGCAATTTGCCTATACTGTAAGTGTTTTTTTGCTGCTGTTCTTCAATAATTACCATATCCGCTGCTGCCCTCACACTATGCACTTGCTTTACATTTGTGATATAAAAATACATAAGTATCAGTTGGTCAATATTAGATCATACAGTTATCAAAAAACCCTTGAAAAAGGAACTATACAAATAAACAAAGTTCCGAAACATGTCGGGTATTCCATGTATCATGTTTAATTTTGGTCTCATACTCTAGAGCAGGGGTGCCCAACCTTTTTAAGAGTGAGGGCCACTTAAGCAGCTTGGTAACCAGTCGCGGGCCACAATGAGTGGAGCGGGCAGATGTCAAGTCACGACTATTCTATAGACCCTCCGATCCACCCAGATGGAAGGGGGCGATCTCCCTTCTATTTTTTTTTTATCAGATTTTTAGGACTGGATTGGAGGCAGGTGGGAGTAAACGGACAAAATGTCCGATTGGGTAGGGCCGATTATTTGAAAAGGGCCTAAACTGCTTCCACACTGATTACTCACACCGTAGGTGCAGGGTAGTGCACCAGTGTCTATCCTGTGGGTTAACTGAACTTTGCCATAGACTCTGCCTGTGGCAAAAGCCGGCGCTGTGCAGGAAGCAACAGCTTATGGGCTCTGCAGCCGTTTTCTTCCTCTGCCACCAGCTTCATTCACAACACAGATGCTGTGGTATGACTGGTTGGCATCCTGCGATCTGGGCTTGCTAATCCGCCATTCCAGAGCAGGAGGCCACGGGCCACATCAAAGAGCTCCGCGGGCTACATGTGGCCCCCGGGCCACTGGTTGGCCACCCCTGCTCTAGAGCCCTCCATATCATGATCTATAGATTTATCTGTATGAATTGTGCAATATATTGTTTGTAATGTGTTTATTTGTATACTATTCTAATAACATTTATTAATTTTGTACTACCTGCACATATTCAGCCCCCACCTGTATAGTCCCTGGGAAATTTTCTCTTTTGTTCTTCAAGGTTGACTCTTTGGTATTTATGATCCAGCCTAAGATTTCCAAATACTGCACTGTGCATGTTATACTCTCTTCTAGAGCCTATAGTGAGTGATCTCTGAGAAGGCGGTCGTCCAGATACCCGAGCACCAAGATCCCTTGGGCCAGTGATGGCGAACCTTGGCACCCCAGATGTTTTGGAACTACATTTCCCATGAAGCTCATGCACTCTGCAGTGTAGTTGAGCATCATGGGAAATGTAGTTCCAAAACATCTGGGGTGCCAAGGTTCGCCATCACTGCCTTGGGCCCTTAAAAGACCCAATACTGGTGCTAGGACCTTTGTGAACACCCAGGGAGCTGTAGCAAGCCCGAAGGGTAGAACCACAAACTGAAAATGACATTGCTCTAGTGCAAATCGCAGGAACCTCTGATGAGGCTGAAAGATAGGTGTAAATACGCACCTTTATATTGATGGAAGCTAGAAAGTATCCCATCTGGAGTGAGGCTACTACTAAGCAGACAGACTCCACCCGAAAGGACTGGATCAGTAGATACTGGTTCAGGGATCTTAAGTCCAAAATGGACCTCGTGTCCCAGTTAAGTTTGTGAACCTTAAACAGGTTCGAGTAAAACCCCCCACCCAACCTCTACAGTCGCTCCTTGATGTACTAAATGATGTAGTGTCTGAAGCAATAAGTCTCTTTTGGAGGATCCGAGCGAATGCTGGATCTTAGAAACTTCTGAGGAAGAACCCCCCGCCAAATCCAGCTTGTAACTGCAGGATATAGTTGAGGTGACCTACTCGTCCTGAACTATTGTTCTCCAAATGCCTGCAAAGAGTGGGGGGCGTCTATCTTCTGTGCTTTAGAAGAGTTTTGGACCCAGGGCTTTTTCTGGCCCTGGCCTTGGGGCTTGCCCCTTGCTGTAGGGCCTGTTGCCAGTGGAACTGCCTTGGCATTGAGACACTTGAGGAAGCAGTCCCTGAAGTTTTAAACGAGGGACACCCGGTGTTTTTCTTCACAAGAAGTAGAAAAATCTTCCCTCCACAAATCTTTTGGATATATTTGTCCAAATGATCACCAAATAAACGGTCCCCATGAAAGGAGAAACCTGCCAATAACTTTTTACAAGGAAGCTCGACTGACCAGTTCTTAAGCCACAAAATTCTGCACATATGTACAGACAAGAGAGCCAAACGAGAAACCTGCTGTATTGAATCCTTTAAGGCGTCAACAGAAAAACAGCACTCGAGGAATATCTGTCCTATTTTCAGCCAGATCAGTTAGGCTTGCCAGGCTGCTTGACCTGATCCTTTACGGACTGGCAGATACCAATTGCTGCAACAGCTGGCTGAATAGATGAACTGGCCAAAGAAAAAGAAGCTTTTAATAATGACTCCAATTTCTTGTCAACGGGGTCTTTCAAGCCCTGTGCATTATCTACTGGACAAGTTAAGTTCTTGTTTAACCACCTCAATACAGTGCAGTTACACCCCCTTCCTGACCAGACCAATTTTCAGCTTTCAGCGCTCTCACAGTTTGAATGACAATTACTCAGTCATCCAACACTGTATCCATATGAAACTTGTGTCCTTTTTTCCACACAAATAGAGCTTTCTTTTAGTGGTATTTAATCACTAGTGGGTTTTTTTGTGTGCTATAAATAAAATAAAACGTACATTTTGTGAAAAAAATGCCTTTTTCTTCGTTTCTGTCATAAATTTTTGCTAATTAGTAATTTTTCTTCATAAATTTTGGCCAAAATTTATACTGCTACATATCTTTGGTAAAAATAACCCACATTAGTATATATTATTTGGTCTTTGTGAAAGTTATAGAGTCTACAAACTATGGTGCCAATCGCTGAAAATTGATCACTTCTGATCAGGCCTTCAGTGCATCAGGTGTACCTCATTTCTTGAGACACTAACAAGTCAGGAAAGTACAAATACCCCCCAAATGACCCCTTTTTACAAAGTAGACATCCCAAGGTATTAAGTAAGTAGCATGGTGAGTTTTTTTAAGTTGTCATTTTTTCCCACAATTCTTTGCAAAATTAAGATTATTTTTTTTTTTTTTTTTTAACTAAATTGTCATATTGTCAGGTTATTTCTCACACACAGCATATGCATACAACAAATTACACCCCAAAATACATTCTGCTACTCTTCCCGAGTACGGCGATACCACGTGTGTGAGACTTTTACACAGCCTGGCCACATACAGAGCACTAACGTTGATGTAGTACCTTCAGACGTTCTACGAGCAAAAATTACTAATTTCATTTCTCAACACCTATTACACTTTTGAAGGCCCTGGAGTACCAGGACAATGGAATTTCCCATAAAATTACCCCATTTTGGAAAGCGAACACCCCAACGTATAATCTGTGAGGCATAATGAGTCTTTTGAACAGTTCATTTTTTTCCAGAAGTTTTTGGAATATGTGGGAAAAAATTAAAACGCATTTTTTTTTTACACAAAATTGTCAATTTATAAGATATTTCTAACACATAGCATGTATATAGCAAAAATTACACCCCAAAATACATTCTGCTACTCCTCCCGAGTATGGCGATACCACATGTGTAGGACTTTTACACAGCCTGGCCACATAGAGAGGCCGAACATTGAAGTAGTACGTTCAGGCCTTCTAGGAGCATAAATGACACATCTCATTTCATTCCTACCCATCACACTTTTAAAGGTCCTGGACCACAGGACAGTGAAATTACCCACAAAATGACCCCATTTTGGAAAGCAAACACCCCAACGTATATTCTATGAGACATGGGCTGCAAATAGGTACTCGGGTACTCTGATGGGCTGGAGATACGTACTCGGGTACTCTGATGGCCTGGTGACAGGTACTCTGATGGTTTGGTGACTGGTATTTGGGTACTCTGAAGGGCGGTGACAGGTACTCAGATGGACTGTGACAGGTACTCGGGTACTCAGATGGACTGTGACAGGTACTCGGGTACTCAGATGGACTGTGACAGGTACTCGGGTACTCAGATGGGCTGTGACAGGTACTCGGGTACCCTGATGGGCCGGGACAGGTACTCGGGTACCCTGACGGGCCGGGACAGGTACTCGGGTACCCTGACGGGCCGGGACAGGTACTCGGGTACCCTGACGGGCCGGGACAGGTACTCGGGTACCCTGACGGGCCGGGACAGGTACTCGGGTACCCTGACGGGCCGGGACAGGTACTCGGGTACCCTGACGGGCCGGGACAGGTACTCGGGTACCCTGACGGGCCGGGACAGGTACTCGGGTACCCTGACGGGCCGGGACAGGTACTCGGGTACTCAGATGACCTGGTGACAGGTACTCGGGTACTCTGATGTGCCGTGACAGGTACTCGGGTACTCTGATGGGCTGGGACAGGTACACGGGTACTCTGATGGACTGTGACAGGTACTCTGATGGACTGTGATTGACAGGTACTATGAGGGGTGGTGACAGGTCCTCCTCTCCTCCTCACACACGATCGGTGTGTGAGGAGGAGAACCCGGTAACATCCCGTTACCGCGGTTTGTTTACATTTTAGTGATCGGCTGTGAAAGGATCACAGCCGATCACGTGGGTAAACAGCCGGCCAATGGCTGTTTACCAGCGTCGGTGACGAGCAGTGTTCTCGGGGAACACGCCGCCACCGACGCGATCGCGCGCATGCGCCGTGCACGTTCGGGGTGTGACCATCTGTGATCGGCCGTGACTTCATCACAGCCGATCACGTGGTAAACAGCCATAACGAATGGCTGTTCACCCCCTTCGGTGGCGAGCGGTGTCTCCGTGACACGCCGCCACCGAAGAAACAGGGATGCGCGCGCACGATCGCGCGCATTCCCTGTTTAAACGGGAGGCCGTCATATGACGGCCTCCCGCCACAATAGGTGCGCCGCCTGGCCGTCATTTGACAGCCGGCGGTCGGCATCTAGTTAAGGAAGAGACTGCTGCATCTACGGCTGGCATGCTCCACTTGAACTTTTCATCCATGGGATATAAAAGGCACATTCTCTTAAAAGGAACAAAAATCTTGTCAGGATGTTCCCACTCAGCATACAGCTCCTGTTCCAACAGAGGGTGTAAGGGAAAAGCCTGTGTGGCCTGAAGAGGCTTCAGGGACCCCAAAGAGGACCAGGGGGGGGGGGCTTGTTAACCTCTGTAGAGGCAACTTGAAGGCAAAACGAACCCTTTCGGTAAGAGTCTGGATCAAAAGCCAGGCCCTCCACAGAATCCTACGTTTTTAATTCTTCCCCATATTCAACTCATTCCTGCTCCAAACTAGGAGGCCCCGGGGAGGGGGATCTGTCACCCTTCTTGCCACCCTGCTGGATGAGGCAATTATGCCAGCAATCCTGTGCTCTAACCTGGCCAAGGACAGTTCATCCTTGGTCATAAAGGGTGAAGCAGCAGCATTGACTGTAGACAATACCAGATATAGAGAGTGCCTCAGATTGCCTGCAAACCTCTGGTATATTAGGGGATACAACACTAGGGATATGACTAGGTTCATGTGGAACTACTGACATAGGTGTTCCCTTCCCTGTAGTGTTAGTCCCACTCCTCTTTTTTGAAGACATTAACTAGCCACAAAATAAGAGTACCGGGGCGTAGAATTAACACACCTCAGAAGGGAGACCCTTTAATAGCGCTCACCAAGCCCCTATGCAACAATCTTGCTAAGCACATTTAGCCTGTCAAGCAACACCTGGTGACTCACGTGACCTGAGTAAGGAGAAATGAACCACTGCAAATACCTGGTTTAGAGCCTGCTCTGTGTCCCAAGGTGGCCTTCTGGAAGCACCGCATGCTTGTCATACTCAGCTTAAAGTGGTTGTATGCTCAATTTTGTAACTTTTACCTACAGGAAAGCCTATAATAAGGCTTACCTGTAGGTAAAAAAAAAATATCTCCTAAACCTGTACGGTTTAGGAGATATTCCACTCGGTATGCGCCGCTGACTGCAGCGATCCGGCAGCGATCTCCCGCGCGCATGCGCCGGAGTGACGATATCGCGGCTCCGGCCACTCACAGCGCTGGAGCCGCGATACCCGGAAGAAACGCCGAGGGAGCATGTCAGCTCCCTCGGCATGGATCGGGCCAGATGTCGGGGCCTCGTTCTAAGGTAAGTATTTCATAATGAGCTAGTATGCGGTGCATACTAGCTCATTATGCCTTTTGCTTTGCAGGTTTAAAAAAATAAATAAAAAATTTGCGGGTTTACTACCGCTTTAAATAAGCTGGCTGTGTGCCAAAACGTTCTGTGCATGCGTGCGCTGTATTTGCGTATGGCGACCGGGCATGGCTGATTTTGTGTATGATGCAAATCTTTCTGCGCCTAGGTAAAGGCTACGCAAAGCCACGTGCGCCATGGCCGCCAAACTGCACAGCAGCGATTTCCGCTCATGGTGAACCAAGAGGCAAAAATAGTGCACCGTTTTGTTCCCCATCATACAGGTAAAAAACAGCCAGACAAGCAAGATAGATACACTTTGCAAAACACACACACAGCTAGCCCAAAACTCCCCCGTATGGCCACCGCACACAGGTGTCCAGCCTCTAGATAGTTTGACTGATTGTTACAATCACTGGACACCCCAAAATAAAATAGGATTTTTGTATTCACAGTAAAATCCTTTTCTCTGAAGTTCATTGACGGACACAGCTCCATTAAATCTTGACTGTAGAGTTATCATGCCATCTTCAGGAGAGGACTAGGCAGAACATGTAATACATGTGAAAACAGAACTGTACAGTTCCGCCCAGGGGGCAGTCTTTCTGGCTATAACCCCTCAGCCTGCTCCCTGCAGCTCAGTACGTCAACAAGCAGTATAACGTAAAATATTAGGAGGAGTGGGTGCTGTGTCCGTCAAGGAACTTCAGAGTAGGATTTTACGGTGAGTAGAAAAATTAGATTTTCTTTCATTTATTGACGGACACAGCTCCATTAAATCTTGACCGTAGGGACGTCCCCAAGCAGTGTCAGAACGAGGGGTGGAAACAGCAAACATAACTACCCCCACAGCCAGAGACGCTCAAGGAGGAGTCGCCATCTGAAACGACCGCATCAGAACTTGCGCCCAATGTATGCATAATAATGAGTTTACAACCAAAATGTAACTTTCTCTTACAAGAAGAAAGTGTAAATTGCAACAATTACACAGCTGCCTACAAAATTTACGGCCAAAGCAAGCATCTGAAGATGCGCCCACATCAACTTTCTAGAACTTTGTGAAAGTGTGAATGGATGACCAAGTCGCCGCCTTACACACCTGGGAGACAGACGCTTGATGTCAGAAAGCCCAGGAGGTCCCAATTGCCCTGGTGGAATGGGCCGTGACAGGAAAAGGGAGCACTTGCCCCTTCAAGGCGCAAGCCTGGACCATGATCCGTCTGATCCACCGTGAAATGGTGGTCGACAAGATCGCCAGCCCTTTTTTCGGACCAGCCACTGAAACGAACAGAGAGTCTGACTTCCGGAAGGGAGCCGTGGCAGACAAATATACCCTTAGGGCCCGGACCACGTCCAGGGAATGGAGGTCCACCTCCTTAGGGTGTATTGGCTTAGGACTCAGAGATGGTAACACAATGTCCTCATTGAGATGGAAAGCCGAAACCACCTTTGGAAGAAAGGAAGGTTGCGGACGCAGCACCACCTTGTCCTTGTGGAAAAACAGATGGGACGACTTGCAAGACAAGGCCGCCAACTCAAACCCTCCCGGCAGATGTAATAGCTACTAGAATGACCACTTTCTGAGAAAGTCAACAAGGGGATTTCCCTGCTGTTCTCAAACGGCAGTTTCTGAAGCACCAATAGCACCAAGTTCAGATCCCACGGAGGTAGGGGAGGTGCACCGGAGAGACTACATGCTGAACCCCTTGCACAAAGGTGCTTACCAATGAGTGAGACGCCAGGGGTCATTGGAAAAAAAAAAAATAAAAAAAAAAAAAAAAAGACAGCCAAGGCTGATATCTGTCCCTTGATGATGCTTAAAGCCATTTTCTGGTCCACTCCATTGTAAGAACAGCAGAATCCTGGAAATGGAATAGGTGCACGGACGCCACCCCATCTCCTCACACATGGAGATATAAGCCTTCCACAAAGAAGATTTTCGTGTCCTCAGCTTAGTGGAGATTACCGAGTCCGACAGACCTCGGTTCCTTAGCACCTGGTTTTTAACAGCCATGCGCCATTAAAACCAGCAACGGTAAAGCAGGATGGAGTATCGGAGCTTGCGATAGAAGGTCTTCTCACATCGGCAACCACCAAAGAACACCCGCCACCAGGCGTACTAGGTCGGCTTACCAAGGAAGCTGGGGCCAATCTGGGGCGATCAGTATCACTGGAATCCCCTCAGCCTTCACTCTGTAAAGCAGACGAGGCAACAGTTTGAGCGGGGGGGGGGGGGGGGCGCGTAAATCAGCCAGTACTGCTCACATGGAGCCAACAACACGTCTGACACGTCCACCCAGAGGTTTGTGTCCTAAACACTAACTTCTGCACCTTTCGTTTGAGCCGAGAGGCCAAGAGATCCACATCTAGTGTGCACCACCGCAGGCAAAGAAGCCTGAACACCTCTGGATGCAATGACCATTCTCCTGGGTCCAGCATCTGGTGACTTAAGTAGTCCACCTGCCAGTTTTCTACTCCCGGGATGTATATGGCCAACAGGGCCAGTAAATGTCACTCTGCCCACCGGAGGATGTGAGCGACCTCTCATGCTGCAGCCAAGCTACTTGTTCCTCCTTGATGGTTGACATATGCCACCGCCGTGGTGTTGTCTGACTGGATCCTGATCGGACGCCCTCGTAGCCTCATTGACCATGTGGAAAGACATAGCCTGATCGCTCGAAGCTCAAGCACACTGATCGTTAACTGGGAGTCCTCCCGCAACCAGAGGCCCTGGGTTAACTGTACCCCCAGCACTCCACCCCAGCCCCAAGCTGGCGTCCGTTGTTGATCACCATCCAATGAAGAGGTAGGAACGGTTTCCCAGACCGAAGGGCCAGAGACCTCAGCCACCAGAGCAGGGAGTCCCGAACTTGCTTCCCCCGAATCTGCTGATCCAGGGATAATGGAGATTTGTCCCATTTGGACAGTATCTCCCTCTGCAAGACTCTGGTGTGCATATGGTACCGCGTCAAAGGAGGCTACCATGAGGCCCAGAACTCGCATGCAGAAATGCAGCAACGACCACCTGCGGTTCATCAACAACTTCACCGTGGCTCTGAGAGTCTGCAGTTTGTCTGAAGGGAGAAACACTCACTTCCACAGAGTCCACAGTAAGCCGAGGTACTCCAGGCGCCGAGTCGGCACTAGTACCAACTTCTTGAGGTTCAACACCCAAACAAACTACTGTAGAGTTTGCATGGTGATCGCCATATCCTCCTGGAAACTGCCCTCAGAAGGAGGTCGTCTAGGTAACCCACGATTGCGATCCCACGTTGTCGCAACAATGCCAAAATTGGAGCCAATACTTTGGTAAAGACTTGGGGTGCTGATGCCAGGCCAAACGGGGAGAGCCACAAACTGGTAGTGGTCTTCCTCCACTGCAAACCATAGAAACCTCTGAGGCATATGGGTATATGCAAGTACACGTCCTGCATATCTAGAGACGCCAGGGAGTCCCCCTGATGGAGTGAAGCGGATACGGAGTGAACTGATTACATTCTGAACCTTTGTACTTTCACAAAGCAGTTGATGGCTTTTAGGTCCAGAATTGAACATACCCCTTCCTTTTTGGAGACTACAAACAGATTGGGAGTAGAATCCCTGAAACCTTTCCAGCTTTGGAACAGGTACTATCACCCCATGACTGAGCAGGTCCCTTACTGCTCCAAACGGGGCCTCCCGGAGAGCCGGGAGTAAAGGTATGCTAGAGGGAAATCTGGTGGCCAAGAGTCAGATGAAATCAGTTTGCAGACCCATTGGTCGGACAGCTGAGAGGCCCACCGAGCTGCAAACTCCCGAAGGCGACCCCCCCACCCGTGTGTCGAGCGGGGGCAAACCTTCATGCGGTAGTACTTTTGCTCGCAGGCTTGCTGGGCTTGCGAGACCAGGGATGCTTTTGTCCCTCAGCAGTCGCCCTATCAGACTGGGAACGATTACCTGATGTCCCGGGCAGACAAAAAAGCCTCTTCTGAGCGGAAAAGGAGGGCCCTTGCCTACGGCGTGGCTCCTTACCCTTCTTGGACTGTGGGAGCAACGTGCTCTTCTCACCTGTGACATTCTTAATGTCATCCAGCGGAGCTCCAAATAGCCGCTCAAGGAAGGGCAAATCCGTCAGAGCTTTAGATGCTTGGTCCGCAGACCAGCATTTCAGCCAGATCAGGCGCCGTAGCACCACTGCTGTTACTGATGCTCTGGAGAGCAGGGGAAGTGTATCCAGGGCCACTTCACAGACATACTTAAGGCTGTGCACCAGCTGGTCTGCTAGTTCGACGCAGACTGGAGGAGACTGTCGATTCTCCAATTCAAAGTGCAATAATTTTGCCCACTCAGTAAGGGTCTGCCGTGGCCACTACCGTAAACATGGACTGGCCACTGCCTCGAATCTCATGTCAGTAGGGTCCTTGAAAGCAGGAGCCCCTTCTACTGGAAATGTGGTTACTTTATTTAACCTGGATACTGGGGGGTCAACAACCAGGGGAGACTACCATTTTTTAAGGAGGCTCTCTTCAAAGGGGTAATGCACCGCCATCCTTTTTGGAACTGAAAAAGGTCCGCTGCGGGTTTCCCCATTCCTTGTATATGAACTTATCAAAATAAGTCAGATACGGAAACACCTTTGGTTTGGAAAACTGGCCCGTACACCTAAGGGGACCGACACCTCAGCAGAGGATCCTGCTTCATCCTGTATTTTGAGGGTATCCCGCACAGCGGTGATAAGTGCTCCAACTAGCACTTTTTCCTGCGCGGACCCGGAATCATCCCCACTATCCTAGTCAGCATCCTCTGACACATCAGAACAGGGGCCGCCAGTCACCACAGGGCCAGAGTCTGAATCAGAGCTCTCCCATAGGACGGAGGCAGGGGACATTTTTACCCCCCTTGAGCCCACACACTGCCTCCACCCTGGCAACGAATGTTTCCAGGAACACCAACAAAGCATCCGAAGGCACTGCACTATTTGCAGGCGAGCCATTTGCAATTGCAGGGAGATCTGGGGAAGAAACGCCAGCTTCTGACGCTGTGCTGACCCACCCTGTCTGCCACCCTTGGGGACTTAGGACAAGGTGCTCAATCCCACCCTCCTAGCTGCTAACAGACTGAGGGGCCCCACTGCAGGACTCACCACCATGACCAAGTGCTGCACCGTGCTGTCGCTGTTCGCTGTGTTCTGTGCCATTCACAAGTGTCCAGGAGTAAAAACTGCGCTGTTCTGAGGCACAGGAACCAGGGCTGGGAAGAAAACCCATGCTGAGGCTACAAGAAAATGGCCCTCGGCAGTTCTTGTATAGGAAAAAACACTAGGAAAACGGCTGCCGGACTTTGAGAAAATGGCCGACGGCCATGCTGCTCACAGAGATGAACAGAAAATGGCCGACAGCCATGCTGTACACAGACACAACAGAAAATGACGGTGGCCACCGCCAATGGCAGTAACACATGCAGAGCCCCACAGACACCAGCAGAGACAGATGACAGCACATGGACACCGAAAGCCAGCGCAGCCCCCAGCTAAGGGACCCCTGGCCCAGGTACATACACCGCACCACGGGCCAGCCATGCAGCGTCTCCCACAGGGGGTGGGGGAGGGAACAGAGGGACAGGGAGAGAGGGAAGGGAGAAGAGGGGCCCCCTAATCGACCTCCCAGGGAATGCCCAGCTGTTCTGTCCTGCCGAGACAGGGAGAGCTGTACTTACCGTGCTGGAGGCATCCCATCACAGACCCACACCCGAGCAGTACGGGGTGGCTGCTGGCCATGGCACACTGTGACAAAGACATCTATAATCCGGTCATGTGTGTGCCCCAGAGCATGTAGCTCACCGGCCGCCCCTGGAGCCTGAGGGACATGTCGTGGCTGACCCAGCGTGTAGCTAGGGCCTGCTCATGCTAGATGGCCGGGCTGGGGAGACTACAAGGATCTATATTTATCCAGCCTGTCACCCAGCTGTTGATAGAAGATCACAGGATCAATACCTTGCGCAAAAGGAAAAAAAACTGAAAAAAAAATCCCCAGGACCGATGGTCCTGGCAGGGAGCCTAGGTCCTTCATCACTAGGCAGAAAAAAAACCTGAGATGCAGGAAGCAGGCTGAGGGATAATAGCCAGAGGGACCGCTCCCTGGGCGGAACTGCACAGTTCTGTTTTCACCTGTATTACATGTTCTGCCTAGTCCCCTCCTGAAGGTGGCGTGATAACCCTACAATCAAGATTTAATGGAGCTGTGTCCGTCAATGAACAAAAGAAAAAGGGGTTTCACTTACCTGTTCAGGCGCAGGGCAGCTTAGAAACTAAGAGCCCATTCTTCGCCCATCATGGTGGGTTCACTTGAGAACCGTCAAGGATTGGGTACCCTTTTTCATGCTTAGAGTCCACACCCTTGGACCTGTACAGCACCCTGCAGCAATGCCTTAGCGCTGTGGTGTCCAGGATTTCACTTTGCAGGGTCAATCACCCGAAGGACCCATTATAGGCAAAATCTGGCAGGATCTTGAGTATTCTTTTTGAGGCTCAGGTACCATTTATCTAAGCATACAAAGCCTGTGTTAAATGGATCCGATCGTTCAACCCCTTGATTAATTTAAGAACAGTTTGTGGGACTAGAGACCTGGAGCTCAGAGAGCTCAAACAAATGTGCCATCCACCTTGCAGACACCGATAAAAAAAAAAATGAAGTACTTCCTGTATGGGAGCAGTTATATAGGATCTGAAGACCTTTGGTCTACCAGTGTCCATTCACCTAGAGATGAAGTATAACCCAATAGGTAATGAATATTAACCTGTGTCCCTTGATGTATGAAAAAATAAAAATAAATTATTTAGGGAAGTAATCATACAAAGCCAGTTATAGTTGAATCAGTTAAATCGTAACAGAAATGACCCAAATGACCCTGATCAAAAGTTTACATACCCTGGAATGCTTGGCCTTGGTACAGACAAGCAAGGTGACACACACCGGTTAAAATGGCATTTAAAAAGGTTAATTTCCCAAATTTGTGGCTTTCTAAATTGCAATTAGTGGCTGTGTATAAATAGTCAGGAAGTTTGTTAGGTCTCATGTGGATGCACAGATGAGGCTAGATACTAAGCCAAGGGGAGCAGAAAAAAAAAAAAAAACTTGTGTAACAATGTAATGGAACATTATAAAGATGAAGGATATAAAAAGGTATCCTAAGCTTTGAATATGCTAGTCAGTACTGTTCAATCACTTAAGAAATGGAAAATTCAGGGATCTCGATACCAAGTCAAGGTCAGGTAGACCAAGAAAGATTGCAGCCACAACTGCCAGAAGAACTGTTGAGGATACAAAGAGAAACCCACAGAAGAAATATAGGCTGCTCTGGAAAAAGACGGTGTGGTTGTATCAAGCAGCAAACTATGATGATACTTGAACAAAAATGAGCTGCATGGTCGGGTTGCCAGAAAGAAGCCTTTACTGTGCCAATATATTAGAAACAAGTATTTCTGCATCACTACAGGGTGGGACTGTGGATTCAAGATAAGTAATAGTATGCCGCATCCTAATTGAATTACTATTTGGAACCATTAAACATGGACTTTGTAGGCACTAGAATAAACATGGTTAAAAGGTTTTAACATCTTTATTACAAAAAGAATATCAAAGAGGAAAATTAGACAGAAGTTGTTAAAAACTTTTTTTCACTACAAATATTGCCCAGATATCACAGATCACACCACCATCATTTACACAAAGGTAGATATCCTGAATGGTTGCAAGAGCATCCAAGGCATAACGATTAGTAGTGCTCCATCAGGTTAGGTGCAAGTTGGTATGGCATGATGTGGTTCACCTCTACATGTTATGTGCGCCTGGGTGCTTCTTCAGGAGCTTAGGCATAGATTTCCGAAAATTGCTGGTAAAAATAGTAGTGGATATCCAGGATAAGAGGAGCTCTAAAGATTTTGTCAGCGAGTGTTCATATGGTCCATAGTTTAACCAGTTCCCAACCAGCGCACGCTGATGTACGTCAGCAGAATGGCAGGGGCAGGCATATTGGTGTACAGGTACGTCCAATCTTTAATGCCGCCCTGGCATCACGAGTGCGCTGCCGGCGGCGTGCTGGTCAGGACCCCCGTGAGTCCAGTCGCGGGTCCCGCGGACTTGATCGCAGCGGGCATACCCGCGATCCTCTCATGGGGCGGCTAAACGGAGAGATGCCGTTGTAAACAACATCTCCCCGTTCTGCCTAGCAACTAGTGACGCTGATCTCTGCTCCATGTGATTGGAGCAGAGATCAGTGTTCACTAAATGAAAGCCCAGCCCCCCAACAGTTAGTAACACACCCTTAGGAACACTTAACCCCTACACTGCCACCCGCTGGTTAACCCCTTCACTGCCAGTGTAATTTACACAGGAATCACTGCATTTATATAGCAGTGATTGCTGTATAAATGACAATAGTCCCAAAAACGTGTCAAAAATAGTGATGGCCGAACGGTTCGCCCGGCGGTCGTTTCGCGGCGAATTTCCGACTTTCGCCGTCCGCGGGTTCGAACGCCTTTTTCCGTCGTTCGCCCCGGCGGACTTACGTGTTTAATGTATACAAGAACTTTAACCTTTCGTGACACGTTTATCATGTGTTACAGGACAACCAATTGAGACATGACAGCTCATGGACACTTGGACATTCCCCCTAACCTATAAATACACCCGATCCGGTGGCCATTTTACATTCTTTCTTCTGTCACTGTAGGGAAAGGATCCTGTGTGGAGTAGGGACAGAGAAAACGCTAGCTATTTGGTACACAAAAGTTCTTTTCAGGACTGGTATAGGTGTTAGGTCAGCAGCCTGAGTTTCTTTTGTCAGTTTAGATAAAGGGACAGAGCGCTGTATGCTGCTATTTTAGGGACAGCTCAGCCAGATTAGTCTTTCTTCATCATCATCATCATCATCATCATTAGCTGTTACTATCAGGTCCACAAAAGAGCTGTTCCAGCTAATCGTTCCAGCCTACTCTTTTTTGCCAATTTGTATAGGGACAGGCAGGAAGCAGTGTGTCAGGCAGTGAGGATAATTTTAAAGACTTGCTGTTACTATTAGTTCCACAAAGGTTCTTTTCAGGACTGGTATCAGTGGTACGGTAATAGGCTTGTACACGTATAATATTCTTTCTTCCAAATATAGAAAGAATATTATACTTGACTGCTGCCCTTCTGCTGCAGTCTGCTAATCATTCACAACTCACTTGTTCCACAAAGCTCTTTATCAGGACTGGTAACTTGGTCTGTCTAGGGTGCTACGGTACATAGGCTTGGGTGCGGTACAGTCTGCTGTTCTGTAAGGACCGCTATCGGTCCACAATACATAGGGTTGCCGTGCACTACTGCTGACCGCTGCCCTATACTGCAGCAGTCCTTCAGCGGTATAGGGACTGACGCACAGTCTGCTAAACACTAATACACAACCTGCTTGGTCCACAAAAGTTCTTATAAGGACTGGTAACTTGGTATAGGGTGCTACGGTACATAGGCCTGAGTGCAGTACAGTCTGCTGTTCTGTAAGGACCGCTATCGGTCCACAATACATAGGGTTGCCGTGCACTACTGCTGACCGCTGCCCTATACTGCAGCAGTCCTTCATTGGTATAGGGACTGACGTACAGTCTGCTAATCACTAACACACAACCTGCTTGGTCCACAAAAGTTCTTATAAGGACTGGTAACTTGGTATAGGGTGCTACGGTACATAGGCCTGAGTGCAGTACAGTCTGCTGTTCTGTAAGGACCGCTATCGGTCCACAATACATAGGGTTGCCGTGCACTACTGCTGACCGCTGCCCTATACTGCAGCAGTCCTTCATTGGTATAGGGACTGACGTACAGTCTGCTAATCACTAACACACAACCTGCTTGGTCCACAAAAGTTCTTATAAGGACTGGTAACTTGGTATAGGGTGCTACGGTACATAGGCCTGAGTGCGTTACAGTCTGCTGTTCTGTAAGGACCGCTATCGGTCCACAATACATAGGGTTGCCGTGCACTACTGCTGACCGCTGCCCTATACTGCAGCAGTCCTTCAGCGGTATAGGGACTGACGCACAGTCTGCTAAACACTAACACACAACCTGCTTGGTCCACAAAAGTTTTTATAAGGACTGGTAACTTGGTATAGGGTGCTACGGTACATAGGCCTGAGTGCAGTACAGTCTGCTGTTCTGTAAGGACCGCTATCGGTCCACAATACATAGGGTTGCCGTGCACTACTGCTGACCGCTGCCCTATACTGCAGCAGTCCTTCATTGGTATAGGGACTGACGTACAGTCTGCTAATCACTAACACACAACCTGCTTGGTCCACAAAAGTTCTTATAAGGACTGGTAACTTGGTATAGGGTGCTACGGTACATAGGCCTGAGTGCGTTACAGTCTGCTGTTCTGTAAGGACCGCTATCGGTCCACAATACATAGGGTTGCCGTGCACTACTGCTGACCGCTGCCCTATACTGCAGCAGTCCTTCATTGGTATAGGGACTGACGTACAGTCTGCTAATCACTAACACACAACCTGCTTGTTCCACAAAAGTTCTTATAAGGACTGGTAACTTGGTATAGGGTGCTACGGTACATAGGCTTGAGTGCGGTACAGTCTGCTGTTCTGTAAGGACCGCTATCGGTCCACAATAGATAGGGTTGACGTGCACCACTGCTGACCGCTGCCCTATACTGCAGCAGTCCTTCAGCGGTATAGGGACTGACGTACAGTCTGCTAAACACTAATACACAACCTGCTTGGTCCACAAAAGTTCTTATAAGGACTGGTAACTTGGTATAGGGTGCTACGGTACATAGGCTTGAGTGCGGTACAGTCTGCTGTTCTGTAAGGACCGCTATCGGTCCACAATAGATAGGGTTGACGTGCACCACTGCTGACCGCTGCCCTATACTGCAGCAGTCCTTCAGCGGTATAGGGACTGACGTACAGTCTGCTAAACACTAATACACAACCTGCTTGGTCCACAAAAGTTCTTATAAGGACTGGTAACTTGGTATAGGGTGCTACGGTACATAGGCTTGAGTGCGGTACAGTCTGCTGTTCTGTAAGGACCGCTATCGGTCCACAATAGATAGGGTTGACGTGCACCACTGCTGACCGCTGCCCTATACTGCAGCAGTCCTTCAGCGGTATAGGGACTGACGTACAGTCTGCTAAACACTAATACACAACCTGCTTGGTCCACAAAAGTTCTTATAAGGACTGGTAACTTGGTATAGGGTGCTACGGTACATAGGCTTGAGTGCGGTACAGTCTGCTGTTCTGTAAGGACCGCTATCGGTCCACAATAGATAGGGTTGACGTGCACCACTGCTGACCGCTCACCTATACTGCAGCAGTCCTTCAGCGGTATAGGGACTGACGTACAGTCTGCTAATCACTAACACACAACCTGCTTGTTCCACAAAAGTTCTTATAAGGACTGGTAACTTGGTATAGGGTGCTACGGTACATAGGCTTGAGTGCGGTACAGTCTGCTGTTCTGTAAGGACCGCTATCGGTCCACAATAGATAGGGTTGACGTGCACCACTGCTGACCGCTGCCCTATACTGCAGCAGTCCTTCAGCGGTATAGGGACTGACGTACAGTCTGCTAAACACTAATACACAACCTGCTTGGTCCACAAAAGTTCTTATAAGGACTGGTAACTTGGTATAGGGTGCTACGGTACATAGGCTTGAGTGCGGTACAGTCTGCTGTTCTGTAAGGACCGCTATCGGTCCACAATAGATAGGGTTGACGTGCACCACTGCTGACCGCTGCCCTATACTGCAGCAGTCCTTCAGCGGTATAGGGACTGACGTACAGTCTGCTAAACACTAATACACAACCTGCTTGGTCCACAAAAGTTCTTATAAGGACTGGTAACTTGGTATAGGGTGCTACGGTACATAGGCTTGAGTGCGGTACAGTCTGCTGTTCTGTAAGGACCGCTATCGGTCCACAATAGATAGGGTTGACGTGCACCACTGCTGACCGCTCACCTATACTGCAGCAGTCCTTCAGCGGTATAGGGACTAAGAGTTTTGTCACAGGGTCATTTAAAAAATGACATGCAGAGGAAGAGGCAGGCCCTTCCGCAGGGGTGGTAGGGGTAGGGCAGGAGCAACAGGCTTGAGCCAAAGTGGGAAGTTGCAGAAGGTGCGTTCAATTACTTTAAAGGATGCACCAGACTTGGTTGAGTGGCTCGCTCAGCCTTACTCTTCTGCACCCTCCTCATCCTCTCGATCTGCACCCTCTTCTTCACTCTCTGCTATGTGCACCCCCAAAGACACTACCACCAACAACACGACCACCACCACCACCACCACATACCTTCCGCTTGAGTCACTGGAATTATTTTCCGATCCATATCAAGAGGACATTTCTGATGCGCAGCCACTCTTGGTATTGGATCAGGAAGAGGAGGTAGCAACAAGCGCTACTCAGCAGTCTGACGCCAGTACCCAGATCAGCCCAAGGAGGAGGTTGGTCCCCGGTGTTGCTGCCTACTCTACTTATAGCGGTGGGGAAGGTGACGTTGATGATGACGTGTCTAGTGATGTCACGTGGGTGCCCACAAGAGAGGAAGAGGAGGGGAGTTCAGAGGGAGATATGGACCAGCAGATAGGGAGGAGAAGCAGCAATGACTTACATTGCACAGCAGGGACAAAGCAGACTGCAAATGTATCAGGAGCGAGTCATCGACCATGTACGGTCACATCTGGCGCTCCCAGGACACCGGCACATGGCTCCGCAGTGTGGGCTTTTTTTAACGTGTCCGCTGCTGACAATAGCGTTGCCATCTGCAATCTTTGCAGTCAACGCGTTAGTCGCGGTAAGCCCAATACTCACCTAGGGACGACCGCCTTAAGAAGGCACATGAGCAGCCATCACCGAGCCCAGTGGGAGCAACGGAACACACAAAGCCACACTGCAGGCTCTCACCGTCCAGCCTCGTCTTCTACTTCTCCTTCTCCTCTCTCCTCACAATTGTCCTCCACTCCACCTTCCATCACGCCAAGCTCACATTTTTCTGCAAAAAGGCAGGCTTCCGTGGGCCTAATGTTTGAGCGTAAAAAAATGATGACGCCGGATAACCCTCTTGCCCAACGGTTGGCGGCTGGCTTGTCAGAACTCATAGCCCGCCAACTACTGCCATATAAACTGGTGGACTCGGAGGCCTTTCGCAAATTTGTGGCCATTGGAACACCACAATGGAAGGTCCCAGGAAGGAAGTATTTCTCAGAGAAGGGCATCCCAGAGCTATATGGCCATGTTCAGCGGCAAGTGAATGTATCTCTGGCACACAGTGTCGGTGCCAAGATACATCTGACCACAGACACGTGGTCTAGCAAACACGGGCAGGGAAGGTATATCAGTTTTACTGCCCACTGGGTGAACCTTCTGACGGCCGTCAAGCATGTAACCCGTGGCACCCGTGTAGATTTGGTTTTACCGCCACGGATTGCATGCAGGCCTGACTCTTCTTCTCCTCCTCCTACTCCATCCTCCTCCCTCTCCTCCTCAGCTGCCTCCTCCTTTTCCGCTGCTAGCGTCTCTTCCACTGCACCGCCCAAGCTCCCCAGAACCTATTCCACATGCCAGGTGAGACGTTGCCATGCCGTGCTGCGTCTGTTGTGCCTGGAAGCAAAGAGCCACACTGGCCCGGCACTCCTTTCAGCTTTGCGTTCACAGGCAGATGAGTGGCTAACACCGCTCAATTTGACAGTTGGTAAAGTGGTGTGTGACAACGGTGCCAATCTGCTTAGCGCATTGAAACAGGGCAAAATCACGCACGTGCCGTGCATGGCACACGTCTTAAACTTGGTCGTGCAGCGATTCCTTGTCAAATACCCTGGGGTCCAGGACATCTTGCGGCAGGCAAGGAAAATCTCGGCCCATTTCAGAAGATCTTACACGGCCATGGCTCGCCTTGCTGACATTCAGCGGCGACACCATCTGCCGGTCAGACGTCTTATTTGCGATTGCCCGACGCGATGGAACTCAACCTTCTATATGCTTGATAGGCTGCTCCAGCAGAAACGTGCAGTTAACGTCTACCTGTATGAACTCTGCGAAAGAAACGGTTCTGGGGAGCTGGGTTTTTTTTCACCGCGCCAGTGGCTGCTCATGCGCGACACATGCAGACTTCTGCGGCCATTTGAGGAGATCACCAAACTGGTCAGTCGCAGCCATGGCGCCATCAGTGACATGGTACCTTATGCCTTCTTTCTGGAGCGTGCATTGCGTCGTGTCATTGATCAGGCTGTGGAGGAGCAGGAGCGGGAAGATGAGGAAGTCGCAATGCTGGATGAATTCCCAGGGGGGGCTACTCTATCTGAGACAAGTCAACAACAGGAGTCTGATGAGGAGTCAGAGGAGGATGGTGCCGGGGCGGATGAGCAGGAGCAAGAAGAGCATGCTTTAAACCTTTCTGGGATCCCTGTTGTGCGAGGATGGGGAGAGGAGAATGAAGAGGACGACATTATCCTGGATGATGAGCAGGAGCCAGGCCACCACACCGCTTCCACTTTAGTGCAAATGGGGGCCTTCATGCTCCAGTGTTTTAATAGGGACCCCCGTATAAAAAGCATGAGGGTCAAGGACCAGTACTGGGTGGCAACGTACTTAGACCCCCGGTACAAACACAAAATGGCGGAAATGTTACCGCCGTCGCAGAGGGCTGTCAGAATGCAGCACTTCCAGGCCTTGCTTCGAGAAATGCTGCATTCTGCTTTTGCGTGCGCTGGCAGAGGAGCAATTCCCACTCCCAGAGAAGGATTTGCGGGTACCAATCCAACAGCGCCTGCAAGAAGAGGCCGGTTTGAAGATGTGTTGGTGACTTCGGATATGAGGTCATTCTTTCAGCCGACCCATCGACAGGTGTCATCCGGATCCAGCATCAGGGAACGCCTAGACCGTCAGGTGTCCGACTACATTGGGTTAACGGCCGATGTGGACGCTCTGAGGAGTGATGAACCCCTAGACTACTGGGTGGGCAGGCTTGACCTCTGGCCAGAGCTTGCCCAATTTGCAATCGAACTGTTGGCTTGCCCCTCATCCAGTGTCCTGTCCGAAAGGACGTTCAGCGCAGCAGGGGGGATTGTGACCGATAAGCGTACTCGCCTAGCTCACCACAGTGTTAACTACCTCACATTTCTAAAAATGAATGAGGCATGGATCTCGGAGGAATTCAACACATGTGATCAGTAGACCATGTATATGTCTATAAACAATTTTTGGAATCAAGCACACAGACCTTCTTAATTCATTTGGCTCACTTCCCTGACCCAAAAAAGCACACCGTACTATATGCCCCTACCCTCCTCTTTGAAGAGGTTGAGCGGTGTCATATTTCTACTGGGGCTGCTTATTATGAGGGGTTCCCACCATCCCTGTGCTGTGCTGACTTCCTCCTGGGTGTTCTTATTATGAGGGGCTCCCACCATCCCTGTGCTGTGCTGACTTCCTCCTGGGGGTTCTTATTATGAGGGGATCACACCATCCCTGTGCTGTGCTGACTTCCTCCTGGGGCTGCTTACGGTGCTGCTGTCAGCGCTGTATGTCACGGAGCTGCTGTCAGCGCTGTATGTCACGGAGCTGCTGTCAGCGCTGTATGTCACGGAGCTGCTGTCAGCGCTGTATGTCACGGAGCTGCTGTCAGCGCTGTATGTCACGGAGCTGCTGTCAGCGCTGTATGTCACGGAGCTGCTGTCAGCGCTGTATGTCACGGAGCTGCTGTCAGCGCTGTATGTCACGGAGCTGCTGTCAGCGCTGTATGTCACGGAGCTGCTGTCAGCGCTGTATGTCACGGAGCTGCTGTCAGCGCTGTATGTCACGGTGCTGCTGTCAGCGCTGTATGTCACGGAGCTGCTGTCAGCGCTGTATGTCACGGAGCTGCTGTCAGTGCTGTATGTCACGGAGCTGCTGTCAGCGCTGTATGTCACGGAGCTGCTGTCAGCGCTGTATGTCACGGAGCTGCTGTCAGCGCTGTATGTCACGGTGCTGCTGTCAGCGCTGTATGTCACGGAGCTGCTGTCAGCGCTGTATGTCACGGAGCTGCTGTCAGCGCTGTATGTCACGGAGCTGCTGTCAGCGCTGTATGTCACGGAGCTGCTGTCAGCGCTGTATGTCACGGAGCTGCTGTCAGCGCTGTATGTCACGGTGCTGATGTCAGTGCTCTGTATTACGGTGCTGCTGTCAGTGCTCTGTATCTCCTGCACCCTCTTGTTTGCCTACCCTGGTCCCTGACCTTCCCTCTCCTCCATTGCCTTCATTAGCTCCATAGTCCTGAATTGTCAGAACAATTTCCCAAATAAAAAAAAAATGCTTGTAGTTATCGATCCCAAATTCACCTCATACATGTATTATGCTATTGTCCAGGTGGTGGGACTACGTGCTACCCCCTAATAATTACCCCGTGGCCGCAAATTCGACCTAAAGGTTTGCGAAATTCGCCTCCCATTGAAGTCAATGGAGCCCGCGGCGAACGGTCGTTTTCGCGAACGTTTGTGTCCGTTCGCGTTTCGCGTTCGCGAAACGTCCCGTCGGAAGTTCGTCCATCACTAGTCAAAAATGGCCGATGTGTCCTCCATAATGTCGCAGTCACAATAAAAATCGATGATCGCTGCCATTACTAGTAAAAAAAAATTATTAATAAAAATGCCATAAAACTATCCCCTATTTTGTAATGCTATAACTTTTGCGCAAACCAATCAATAATTGCTTATTGCGATTTTTTTTACCAAAAATATGTAGAAGAATATGTATGGGCCTATACTGAGGGAAAACATTTTTTTTATATATATATTGTTAGGGGATATTTATTATAACAAAAAGTAAAAAAAAAAAAAGTGTCTTTTCAAAATTGTCGCTCTATTTTTGTTTATAGCGCAAAAAATAAAAACCACAGGGGTGATCAAATACCACCAAAAGAAAGCTCTATTTGTGGGAAAAAAAGGATGTTAATTTTGTTTGGAAGCCAGGTCGCATGACTGCGCAATTGTCAGTTAAAGCGACGCAGTGCCGAATCGCAAAAAGTGGCCTGGTCTTTGCCCAGCAAAATAGTCCAGGGCTGAAGTGGTTAAACAGAGCCCAACAACAGTTAATAAGCATCATGGTATAGCAATCAGGCAATGTAGTAATATATTTGCATTTTGAAGAACCTGTATAAATCTCTAAAACCCTGATAGATGTGGGGTCAAACAATCCTTCTGGGCTGCGGTAAGAGTATAACTGCATAAGGTCCCCATTTATTGGAAGGTGTCTGCTTGTTCTAACTGCCGCTTCATAGATCATCCAGCATAGGCAGTGCACCAATGACACAAAAAGGACTGGTTACAATATGCACCGACAAGACCTTGACACAGCTTCTGCCACACTGTAATCTGGAGTGATGAGACCAAAATAGAGCTTTATTGTCATAACTATAAGCGCTATGTTTGAAGAGGGGTCAACAAGGCCTATAGTGACAAGAATACTATCCCACTGAAGCATGGTAGTGGCTCACTGATGTTTTGGGGGTGGTGTAAACTCCAAAAGGCACAGGGAATCTTATGAAAATTGATAGCAAGATGAATGCAGCATGTCATCAGAAAATACTGGCAGACCATTTGCATTCTTCTGCATGAAAGTTGTGTATGGGATGCTCTTAGACTTCCAGCACGACAATGACCCTAAGCACAAGTTGATCCTCCAGTAGTTACAGCAGAAAAAGGTGAAGGTTCTGGTTTGACCATCGCAGTCTCCTGACCTTAAAGGTAATATCTGTATGATGCCTGCAAGCCGGAGAATGAATCCACCAGTGCAGAAATTTACCCAGTCATCTCTAACATCTTTAACTTTTTTTTTTTTTTTTTTACAGGTTACAGGTTTAAAGCGTAGGCTATGGAGATTTTTAAGTACCGTTTGGCGCCATGCTATGAGTGTTCGTAATTTTAAAGCGTGACATATTAGGTATCCATCTACTCTGCGAAGCCCATAAGAAATTAAAGCGGAGGTCCACCCTAAAATGGACCTCCGCTCATCGGAATCCCCCCCTCCCTCCGGCGCCACAATTGGCACCTTTCAGGGGGGAGGGGGGTGCAGTTACCTGGATAATCCAGGTAACTGCACCCACTTCCGGGATAGCTGTCTGCGGAAAGGGGCATAGATTACGCCCCTTTCCGCAACTGCCCGCCCCCTTTGCGCAAGTGCCCCGCTGCCTGCTGGGAAACACAGTTCCCAGAGGCAGCGGGGACCGTCCGGATTGCGCCGCGCGGCTTGCGCATGCGCAGTAGGGAACCGGGAAATGAAGCCGAAAGGCTCCATTTCCTGATTCCCATACCCAAGATGGCGGCGGCAGCACCCGAGTGTCGATCTAGAGATCGGCTTCGGGTGCCGACATCGCGGGCGCGCTGGACAGGTAAGTGTCACCATTTTAAAAGTCAGCAGCTGCAGTATTTGTAGCTGCTGACTTTAAAAAAAAAAAAAAACGCGGAGTCCCGGCGGACTCCCGCTTTAAATAAATGTGCTTTGCCTGCTCTTTTGTTTAATGGTACACACATTCTAAGCACAACTGCATACACTATTGCAGTGAGCTGCAGACACTACAATGCCATCAGCCAACTAACATACATATTGTGCTTCGGACATCCTGCTTCTGTGCTATACATGGCAACAGATATAATGCTAAAGTTGAGAAGTAATACATAAAATATACATTATAACCAATTATATAAAAATTTTAGATTGATGCTCTTGAGAATCAAAACTATTCAGGAAATACAGACATCACATATTTCCTTGAGTGCCTTAGATGATGCATGTATAATGGTGCTCATCTTCCTGCAGATGCAGGAGAAACATAAGTAGTTCCACCACTTTTGGCTGGGGAAGCATTGTTTAAGAAATAAGTTGATAATACTAGGCTGATTAGGCTGCCAATATACTTAATATACAGTGCTCACCACTAGAGCCTCCAATTGTATGATCTCATAGCTTTTAACCCCAACTATGTCCCCACTGACATGATTTTTCTGTTAGATTATAGATGTCCAGGTACCCCATAGAGAAGATTTGGTTTGTGTTGTCCTGCCTGACATCCCTCAGCTCCACAGGAGAGAGTATTTTAAACAGTGTCAGGTGGTTTAATGTTATTAGGTTTGCACTTATAATAATACCTTTCTAAGGACAAAAACAACACGCTGCAAAAGGCACATACCCTGTTGGTGTAAAACTAGTCAGAGCGCTGTGTACTGGAGGGGACCAAATCCCAGTTCCAGTGACACAGTGTGCAATAAACACAAGAAGAAACTGCAGTGACATGGAAATTTCACAGCTTTTAAATTATCTCCAGCAATGAAAATTAAACTCCATCTGCACCTGTAATGGACTCTATTATCACCAGGGCATATCAAAGACTATATCCTTCATATAATAACCGGATCTGGAGGAACATTGGAAGAGGTCGTTGTGGAACGTGGACCGCATGGGAAAAGATCCATTTATCCCTTAAGGCTGCAGCTGTCCCTTATCCGTTGGGATATCTTCAACAGAGAGGAAGGAAGCATAGATTGCCACGATCGATTACCTTGATGGTTGAATAGACCCATTGGGGTCTATTTTTGAGGTGAGGCTAGAACACTGGGTGTGGGTGGATTTCTCAAAGTGATCTGCCGGCTATCACTTCCAATCCTTGGACACATTTCTTCCTTCCCCCTCTCTTTTTGCATTAATTTGCACAGTTGACTGTCAACCATTTGTGACATTTTATGCACGTTTTTTCTACTGTTATTGGACTATTTCACTGTATTTATGATTGCACTATTGCACTCAGACACAGTTTTTGATTATTACATTTGCACTTGAAATGAGCCACTAGCTGGCCCTATAGACTAAACACATTTGAAATCTGAAGTATGTGGTATATTGCAGATATTAGGCAGGTTGAGCATTTGTGGTACTCTTATTGTAACTGGATGTACAGCCAGGTGAAAACCTTAACGCACCATTACAGCAATTCCATTTTCATGCTACAGTATTTATAAGAACACCTCAATACAACTTGTCAGTGCACCAAAAGATATGTGCACTTCAGCACTTTGTGGTGCCCTGCTTTGACTTAAATTCTGGAGGTCTGTGTGAAACTTAATTGTTGCGTGCCTTTGCAGCTTATTCAAAATGAAACAAATTAAGCCCCAGAAAGGGCATGTTTATGATGAAATGCATAGTGAAGAGCCTCAGCTGTGAAGTCATGTACAGGACACGGAAAATGTGATTGTTGCCAGCTCGGTGAATATATTGACATGCACATGTTTTTATACTTGTAAGTGCGTTTTTTGGGATAAATGATACTGATAAAATCTACACTATGAGGAGTGTTTGCTTGCCTTCATATGTTCCCACTTGCTTGTGCTGCCTTTATCTGGTGAGCGGTGGAGAGGAACAGGATTGTGATCTAAGTAGAAAGCTGCCGCCATGGCCGAGCATTTAAAAAGGTTATAGACCACTCGGAATAAGGGAGTCTTCCAATTTGGTAAGCTTACATCTCGTCTTCACTGGGGTGACAGGTTCACTGGTTATATTGGAAGAAGAGAGAAAGTTTGTTATGCTCTTCTTAAAGAGGACTGATCACTTATAACTTATTCACTGTGAAATATTTTGAACTGCTCCCGTTTTTTATCTTTATTATAATTTCTGGTTACTTTTATCAGTTTGAGTTTATTATAGCACAAAACTTTTTTCTTATTGTGATACATTAGAGAGGATATCCTCTTTTGTGAATAATTTTTATCATAGGATGACTCATCACAATGCAAGTTATTGCATCTTATTTATGCTGCAATTTTAGAATCACAATGCAACGAAAATGTCTATCTGGGCCATTAAAAAAAAATAAGCATATCAATAACGTACAAAACAGACCAGTTATTCTTTAATTAAGCTCAAGTGCCTAAATAACCATTCAGCATATAACTATTTTCAACTCCAGTGGACCTGCTATTTAACCACTTCAATACTGTGCACTTTCACCCCTTTCCTTCACAGACCAATCTTCAGCTTTCCGTGCACTCGCACTTTCAGTGAGAATTGTACGGTCATGCTACACTTTACCCTAATGAAATTTGTATAATTCTGTTCTCACAAATAGAGGTTTCTTTTGGTAGTATTTATTCACCACTTGTTTATTTTTTGATATATAAGCGAAAAAAAAACAATATTTTCTACTTTCGGTTTTAAAAAAAATCCAAAAAAGTAACATTGTCATAAGTTTGCTCTACTTTTGTAAACAAGTGTAACAAAATGTGACAATAATTAATTTTTTTATGATTGCACTTGTGTTAGATGTGTGCAGGGTCCTCTTATAATGCTGAAGAATTCATGGAATTCATCATCAGATGTGCAGATTTGTTCTTTTTGTTCGTAACTCACCATCACGTTAAGTTGGTTCACACAAGAGATCCTTCTTCCATAACAGGAACACAATGATCAGTTTTTCAAAAGAAATTCCAAAGAAGGTCCAGGGACTCTAAGCAATTGTAGCAGAGACACAATATTGAGAACTTTCAAAGTTTTTTGATTTTACTATAATAAAATAAAACAAGCATAGCTAAAATAGAAGCCAATTACAGATTATGGTTACAAAACTAAGGTGAATGAATGCTCCACTCTTAAGGTCAAAGACGCAGCATTGTGGGCACGCTGCATATTCCCCGTAAGCGTGCCCGCGGACTGCATGTCCACCGGGGGCCTGGGATCGTGACACGGAGCAGCAGAATGGGGAGGTATTTCCCTGTTCTGCCTAGCAACATGACAGGGATCTACTGCTCCCTGTCATCGGGAGAAGTGATCTCTGTCATGTTGTAGTGAGCCCACCCCCCCCTCCACAGTTAGAATCACTCCCTAGGACACAATTAACCCTTTGATCAGCCCCTAGGGTTTAACCCCTTGCCTGCCAGTGTCATTTGCACAATAATCAGTGCATTTTTATAGCACTGATCGCTGTATAAATGACAATGGTCCCAAAATAGTGTCAAAAGCGTCCGATGTGTCCACCATAATGTTGCAGTCACAAAAAAAAAAAAAAAAAAAAAAAGATAGCAGATCGCCACCGTTACTAATAAAAAATAATAATATAAATGCCATAAATCTATCTATCTCTTGTTTTGTAGATGCTATAACTTTTGGGCAAACCAACCAATATGCGCTTATTGCGATTTTATTTTTTTACTAAAAATATGTAGAATACATATCGGCCTAAACTGAGAAAGAAATGTGTTATATATATATATATATATATATTTTGGGGGATATTTATTATAGCAAAAAGTAAAAAATATAGCTTTTTTTCTAAATTGTTGCTCTTTTTGTTTACAGCGCAAAAAATAAAAACCGCAGGGGTGATCAAATACCACCAAAAGAAAGATCTATTTGTGGCAAAAAAAAAAATGGACATCAATTTTGTTTGGGTGCAATGCCACATGACCATGCCATTGTCAGTTAAAGCGACGCAGTGCCGCATCGCAAAAAGTGCTCTGATCAGGAAGGGGTTAAAATCTTCCAGGACTGAAGTGGTTAAAGCAATTGCTTTGGCACAATCCTCTAATGATAGTTTACAAAACTTTAAGTGGAGATATAAAGCTTACTTTTTTTTAAAAATCGGTTTCATATTAGAGGTAAAGTGCAACTGCATTGCTAAAAAAAAAAATTATGTAAAATGTGATTCAAGACTTATTTTACATATATTTAACAGTAATTAAAACATTACATTGAAATAATGGGGGTCTTGATCTTCAGTACATTTCACCATTATTTTAATCTTCTGCACACAATACAAGCAACCCCAGTCTTATGCCCAAATTACAGCAGTAAACAGATGCACCTCCACAGTATTATGTGACAATTTTTACTTCTACTACCCTGGCACTGGGCAGCATGAATCAGCTATATAAAAAAAAAAAAATGCTACTATAAAATGGAACCAAAAATTTTAAACCAGGATTTAAAATAAAAATAAAGCCACTAAACTATCACAGAATTAATAAAGTTCATTGTGAATATGACTTAAGATTTTTTTTTTGTCTTTTTTACTATATACATAGCTGGTGTCTTACGTTACCTCATTGCATAACCCCATTTTAATTCAGGAAACTATTATAAATTGTAAAAAAAAAAAAAAAACACTTCATGGCACTTCTAAGCATTTACTGCCAGGTATATGTGGATAAACACATCTTTTTGCCTATGCCAACACTCCTTCTCCTCATATATGTCACAGGGTACAGGTTCAATTTACATGATGTAATAAGAAATCGCCTTACTATAATCAAGCAATTTCAATGAGGAATTATTAGAGAGAGTGCCTGTAAAGATTCAGGTATTTTGTTGTTTTATAACCTTCTCTCCTCTTGCAAACTTTAGAGTGTTTTGCTGGTTACACAGTTAGTAACTGGAAATGGTCAGGCAATTCTCCACATTTCTTTGCTGTGAATGCATGACAAAACCTGGTATGATTCATATGGTAATCCTACAATATGCTTCCTGCTCCCTCCTGAAAGAAGTCCCTTAAATGGGTCTAAAAGCTGGGGGATCGGGTGGTTCACTGGTTGGCTATCCAGGTCACAGCATGATCGGGATCCCATCCTGCCTGCATTCCTTTCAAAAACAGAGTCCAGGGGTGCGCAATGAGCAGTTTGCACAGCCATACCTAGCCTAGTGTGCATGTGTTACCTGGTGGGAGATCAAGGTTAGCTGAACCATTAGAGCACCTGCATTTCATAATTTATAATATTATATATATATATATATCTTTATCTGAGTTAATGCCCAATAGCAATGTCAATAATGATAAAAGATAGATCAAAGCAAAATAAAACCTGATAAGTGTTTTCTGTGCAGAAGTAACGCTGGAGAAAAAAAAAAAAATCTGCAGTGCCCCTTCAAAATCCCTTTTGTTCCCTATTTTAGGCAGTTTTCATAGTATTTAGGCCTTAGCTGCACTATGCTGTCTCTTATTCACATAGGATGCAAAGGTACCAAGTTATTTAATTTGTAAACAATTAAATAAACAAGGGTTTTCAGACATCTGCAAAAAAAATTGTGGTATACCATTAAGTTGGTCTTTGACCTACCCAATTACTGCTAACAATGCTCTGTCGCACTGATAGAGAAAATCAGGTAGAGGACATCCACTAATCTGGAGACATCATGATCTGGACAGATTTATTGTAAGGGAAATCACATTATATACAAGTGGTTTGCAAGAAACCATTTCTTCATAACAGCAAGCATTAGCACAAAGCAATGAAAAGAGGTCTCTAGCCATTAATGCAGTACAATGAATAAGAACATTTAAAGTCAGCATAACTATGTGCTATTATTGTAATTTTATTTAGGGAAGGGTAAACAAACAGTTCCTGAGTTCGCAACTAGACTGCAAACCACCAGCAAGATGTACAAAGTGACAATTTTAGGTCACCTGCTTACGTGGCCACATCTTTTTGATTGTCTCCAACACGCTCGTGGTGCCACAGAATGGCTTGACACACAGTGAAATCTATTCAGTCATAGTCTTGTACCACAGATAAGACTTAATGGTCATTACTATAGGATATTCAGATTTATTGGGCGCTGGAATAAAAACACACAAGTGGCAGTTCAAAGGTTTGCTCATGTGTCCATTCATAAACATACTGAACTGTAGATTAGCAAATGAAGCAAAAGGTGGATTTCATGGGTAAACATGAAAAAATACTTGCTCATATCAAGACTGTCAATAATATAAATGGCTATAGTCAGTAAGTCTTTGGGGTTGCTTAACAGTAAATTGTATACTAGGCATTTTGTTAACTGTTCCATTGAACACTGAAGGCTGTTGGTACACTCACCATAACAGCATAAACTTTTTTTCTTTATTGTATTTCTACACTACTATAGCTGTGCATATTTTTTCTTGTTTGGATGTTCTTGATAAACAGTTTCTCTGTGTTTCTTCTTAAAAAGGTTTCTTTGGTGCTTTACACAGTAAACAAAATAACCTCAATCTGCAATATAAATGGATAAAGATCCATCTTCAGCTAAGGTTTGATATCAGCTAGCATCAATCTGCTTCTAGTGCAGCTGTGGAACAGTTTACAGGACCTGGTAAACTGCAAGGATTAACTCATTACATACGTGGCACAGGAAGAAACTGATAAAAATCAAATACTTTTAGGCTAGTCAGATACTTGTGACCATCAGGCAGACAGGGATAAGGGTGAAATAGGGCCCATAAATGTAATGTCATAGACCCTTTTGCAGATTTAAGATACCTCGAATCCAACCAACAAATTCCAATAACCCAAAACTGCACTTTAGCAGCAGGAAGATCACTTTTGTTCAAACAACTTGTAGCACTATTTCTTTTAATAAGAAAGAAAAATTAACAAAACTTAAAATGGTTCAAATGACAATGATCTCCTTCAGTTTATAAATGTGGCCCCCCAGGGGCTCATGTAAATCTGGAAAGCCCCAAAGATTCTGGTGAGAGAAGGGATTGTTGCAGGGTCCTATCATCATTCAGAATAGTGCATGATTGATTCCACGTAGTTGCCTGGGAAAAGACCCGTCACGCCATTCATGACACCCTCATACCAGCCATCATCATTCTTCTTAATAACATATATGATAGCTCCTTCTTGAAAGGACAGCTCATCTTCTTTGTCCTTTGAATAATCGTAAATTGCCACAACTGGAAGAAAAAAGACAATATTAACAGGGTAAAGAGCAAACCTTGTATCAATGAGGAAATATTTAACGCTTGGCAGTTTGAAATATTTATCCATTTAAGCCCTTGTACACGCGGTCGGAAATTTTGACGGAAAAGGTCCGATCGGATTATATTGTCGTAAAAACCAATCGTGTGTGGGCTCGGACTTTTTCCGTCAGAAAGAAGGACCTCAACTTTTCCGACAACAAAATCCAATTGGACAAAGTGCCACGCATGCTCAGATCAAATTACAAGACCAAAGCTATTGGCTACTAGCCGCAACGTAGTCCCCTCGCAACATCACGTTCCGAACGATCGGATTTTCAGACAACTTTGTCCGACCGTGTGCATGCAACACCAGTTTCGGACAAAAAACTATGGATTTTGTTGTCGGAATGTCCGACCGTGTGTACAAGGGCTAAGACTTAGGTTTGCAAAAGAACATCTTTAGATTCAAAATCTTTAACTGGAAAAATAAACTAACAAGAGTTTCTCCCAAAGGCAACAATGCATCATATATTCCACATTAGTCGATCCAAAATGGTTAGATATAACACAGTATGAATAGACCACAAGATTGGGCACATATAAAGGCTTGTTTACTTCCAGTGTAGCAGGGATGGCTGTAAGAATAAATTGGTTACACCATTACCTTTCTCCAAGTAGTTTCTTGGTGCCCAAGGAGGGTCTTCCTCAGCATATGGGTCACTGTACTCTACTACTGCAGCTTCCTCCTCTTCATAATCTTCTGGAGGTGGGGGTGGGGGAGGAGATTCATCAAATACTGGTTCTTCTGCAGAGGGTGGTGGAGGTGGAGTTTCTGAAACTTAAAAACACAAAAACAAAATAATGCATGTTAAGGGACTCATTTATAACCTTAAGAAAACAAGATGGGAAGAAAAGTAATGCTGTTCATAATGACAAAGCATATTTTATCTTTTAATCCTTAAGAATGTGAAAATGAGAATATGATTGGTCATTGTAGGTATATTAAAATACCTGACTGACTTGTCTCTCTCCCCCCACCCCCCCTTCAGCTGCAAAGGTAGTCTAACAGGGATGTACAAATGGCATGGGAAAAAAAATGATACCCCTTTGGCAGGCATGCCTACAGTTGTGGCACAGGCTTTACAGGATTAAAACCGGCACCAAGCAGGCAAAATATTGCCTCTTTACTGCCTGTTCAAGGCTTCTGTAAAGCAATCCGCATGCGTAAACTTAGTCTTAAAGCGGTTCTAAAGTCAAAAAAGTTTTAATTTTTTTTAATTTTAGCTTAATGCATTCTTTGCATTAGGATCACAAACCCATCTGCATCTCTGCTCTTCCCTCTCTCAAGCTTGGTTGAGAATAGTGGGAGCCATTGGCTTCTGCTGCTGTCATTCATTTACAATACTGTGAAGAGGGAGTAGGGGCCCGGGCTTGACTGAGTGTCTATGGATACAAACAGCCCAGCTAAAGTCACACCCACCGCCATGTATACCATCATAGGAAGCAACTTCCTATAGGGCATATGGAGAAGAGGCAAAGTGGACAGTGTCAGTAGAGGTCTTCCCTTCACAGCCATACCTTACAATGTTAAATTACACAAATGGAACTGAAACTAACATGACACAGAAATAGAAATATATCTACTTAAATTATTGTGTTTCTGCCTTAAGAAAATGTAGAGTATCTTTGTATAACTATTCAGGTAAATATGAAATGCTGTATACAAATATTTTGTATACTTATTTTCAGCCATCAAGTAGATCTAAACTTGTATTTGTAAATTTACAAAAGCTCTTTTCTGCGTTGCGTGAAGGAAAATAAATAAATAAAAATGTTTACTTAGCTAAAAATTAGCTCAAAGCTGAAATGTACCCTCCTGTATTGCATGTTCATTTAATTAAAAAGAAAAATTGTATACATTGTAAAATAAAAAACAAAACCACAGTATAAAAACTTTTAATGGGAAACTGAATTCAAAATACAAAGACACATTTTACTTGCTTAGTAAAATGTAATTAAGTACTTAGTGTTATATATATATATATATATATGGGATTAGGGAAAGATATGAACAGCAGATACTTTTACATCTTTATTGTACTCTTTATTGAGTCTTTTAATAATTATCTTTTTGCTTTGGAGCGTAAACCATAATAAAAACAGCACCGTTATTGTACAGCACTATGGGACTTATTAACCTAGTAATAACAATAACATGGAAACTATTCTTTCTACAGGCAGTGTATCTAAACCAAAAAATAATAATTTAATAGTTTACAGTTTACTAATCCTTCGATGTGGTGGCTGCGTTATTTCGATCTGGTAATCCTGCATTTAACATGCCCATGTCCCTTTGTGGCTACACCCATTTCTTCACTGCATCTATGGAAGGAGCTATGGTTTTCACACAGGTTGGATTACAAATACATCTATCTGCTTTCATCTCCATTATGTGGTGGATTTATGAGACTAGTAGTAGTTTCTTTGCTTTTTTTGTCAATTCAAACAGTTACATAGACACTAGATTTCTGACAAAATCGACTTTTTTTCCTCTACCTGCTGAACATGTTCTTGGCATGAAAAGAGAAAATCAATGCCACAGCACATCTAAGGACTGGTAAGCTGCAATATAACAATTATTGTGTGAATAAATGTACAAGCACAGAAAACAAAGTATACATTAGGACTGCTAATGTTTTTCTACACATCTTGCTACAACAAAGTATCCCCTTTTATAAAACACAACAAATTAGACTCTAAGGCCAGCCATAGATGGAGTAATTTCTCAATTCCTCCATCAACACAGTCAGTATTGATGGAGGAATCTCTCCCGCGGAGCCACTGTTCTTCCAGCAAGAACACAGTGATTATTGCTAGCGGCTATAACGTCAGCTTGGGGACATTCAGTCTGCCCATGCATGGTTCAAATCTAGGTTGGTTCCTGGTGAGCCTGCCAAGATTCAAACCATCTAGTTTGAATCTTGGCTAAGTCCGGCTTAGGTAACTTAATTTTTTTTCTAAATAGTTGTACAGACTAAAAGTTTAGCAGGCTATCTACACACAAACTTACTGTTTTCTTGAACTCTCGCCACAAATCCCATCAGAGGTAACTGTGGAGTTACCTGTAGTATAGAAGGGGGAGGAGGAGGAGCATGTGATACTGTGAGGAAAGAGGACATCATTAGTATTCACAGCTTAAAGTGTGCTTATTACAAACGTTATTAAATTATATTTAACCCATCCAGACATTGGAATTGCATTATCTGGACTGCAAGAAAACTATTATAGTTAAAATATATATATTTAAAGAACATATACTTCTAAAATGATTTGTAGAGAAATAAACACAATATACTCAGTAGCACACAATGTGCAATTTCTGCAGTTTTCAAGCTGATGCAAATTTTCATCTAACCTAGCTTTTTAAAGTATCTAACTGTCCCATGGACTTGGTTATTAAATAGCAAATAGAGAGTGACATCACTCAAACAGGTATATTCAGTAAACATACAGAAAAACTGTCTCATTTGCCACAAACAGATTCCATGGGACAGAGCTTAGCAAGGCAGATAACTGGTGATCTGTGAACCAAGTAGTGCTCCTTCTGTTGCAGTCAGCAGCTAAGCTTTAACACTTTATACATCATAGGCACAGTGGTACAGGATCCACTCAAAAGTGAAAAGCATTCTACTACATATTCAACCTGCCTTCACTGAAATCCAGAAATTTTGGAATTCTTTATTAGTGAACGGGACATGCTGTATAAGGACAGTATGTCTGACCGTCGGTCTGTGGCAAATAATTGTACCATGCACATGCTGAGATTCCATGAACAGAAAAACCTGCCTACATTATTATCTCGTTGAAAAAGTTATTTGATGAATGAAGCACAACCCCCCCCGGCTGCTTTTTGGCCCATACACTTTTACAGGTGAAAACAAAAAAAGTGTACATTGATCTGTACAATTTCATCTATACCAATTGTTGTAGAGTTCATAGGAGCTCTTAAGTACAGCTCTCCACACTTTCAGAGGTCAGCCCTACAGCAATGGGTTTACGTTTTTTTTGTTGCCTTGTGTCATGTTGGGCATGTAATGCACCTTAAAACCACAAATTATGGTACTACTGCATTTTTACTTGCAGTACGCTGCCCACTTTAATGCTGCAGCATTATGAAGGAGTGTTCTCAAATGCCTCTTCAATGTATGAGTATCAACATGTGGTAAGGAACTACTGTGTATTGTGGTACAATTTGTTGGGAAAACCGTAGTTACGCTTTTTGTTCTGTTGTGTTGCAACGATGGCCCATTTAAGTGAATGGGCTGCCTTAACGCAATGCAATGTAAAGAGCAGCATAACGTGCATTAAGGTTTGTGCCTCTATGTACCGCACAATGTGAATGTGGCCTTAAACTCTCCTTTGCAGTTTGCAAGGCCGGACTGACAACCTCTGCAGGGCATTGTACATCAGCTGTGTGTTCCAGCTCCACACAGGTAGGTACATGTGATCAGGATGTACAGGAAGGAGTTGGGGCCTACTTTTGTTGCATCTGTGTGTGCTTTCCTTAACAATAGCTAAAAGCAGCTCCTGATGTGCAAGTTGCTGGAGGAATCTGCTTACCAAAGAGCAGGAGTAGAAGCAATCTGGGCTGGTAAGCAAACCTCTTTGGCACTGAAATGCAGCCAGCACATCGGGAGCTGCTGTCCGCTAGTTGTAAAGGACACAGCAGATGCATCATAAGTTCCTTTGTACCCAGCAGTTGGAATAACCTAGCCCAAGACACGTCAGGCAAAATACAAAGCCAGTGGTCCACGTTTTGGGCACCACGGCTCTATACATTTTAGTGACCTGTATTTTCTTCACCATGCTGTGTCTTTGGACTTGTTTCCAATAGGCCCATTAACTATGCAAGTTTGTATTGTAATATACAGGCGATACTCAAAAAATTTGAATATCGTGCAAAATTTCATTTATTTCACTAATGCAACTTAAAAGATAAAAATATATGAGAAAGACTCATTACATGCAAAGTAAGATAGTGCAAGCCGTGATTTGTCATAATTGTGATGATTATGGCTTACAGCTCATGCAAACCCCAAATCCACAATCTCAGAAAATTAGAATATTGTGAAAAGGTGCAATAGTCTAGGCTCAAAGTGTCCCATTCTAATCAGCCAATTAAGCCATAACACCTGCAAAGGGTTTCTGAGCCTTTAAATGGTCTCTCAGTCTGGTTCAGTAGGAATCACAATCATGGGAAAGACTGCCGACCTGAAAGTTGTGCAGAAAACCACCATTGACACCCTCCATAAGTAGGGGAAGCCTCAAAAGGTAATTGAAAAAGAAGCTGGATGTTACCAAAGTGCTGTATCAAAGCAAATTAATAGAAAGTTATGTGGAAGGGAAAATTGTGGAAGAAAAAAGTGCACAAGTAGCAGGGATGACCGCAGCCTGGAGATGATCGTCAGGAAAAGGCCATTCAAAAGTGTTGGGGCCTTTCACAAGGAGTGGACTGAGGCTGGAGTCAGTACATTAAGAGCAACCACACACAGACGAATCCTGGACATGGGCTTCAAATGTCGTATTCCTCTTCTCAAACCACTCCTGAACAACAAACAGCGTTAGAAGCGTCTTACCTGGCTAAAGTAAAACAGACTTGGTCTGTTGCTCAGTGGTCCAAAGTCCTCTTTTCTGATGAGAGCAAATTTTGAATATCATTTAGAAACAAAGGACCTAGAGTATGGAGATAGAATGGAGAGGAACACACTGCAAAATGCTTGAAGTCCAGTGTGAAGTTTCCACAGTCTGTGTTGGTTTGGGGAGCCATGTCATCTGCTGGTGTTGGTCCACTGTGCTTCATTAAGTCCAGGGTCAGCTCAGTCATCTACCAGGAGATTTTGGAGCACTTCATGCTTCCATCCACAGACGAGCTCTATGGGGATGCGGACTTAATTTTCCAGCAGGACTTGGCACCTGCCCACACTACCAAAAGCACCAAAACCTGGTTCAATGAGCAGGAGATTACTGTGCTTGATTGGCCAGCAAACTCGCCTGACCTGAACTCCATAGAGAATCTATGGGGCATCGCCAAGAGAAAGATGAGAGACATGAGACCAAACAATGCAGAAGAGCTGAAGGCTGCTATTGAAGCATCCTGCTCTTCCATAACACCTCAGCAGTGCCACAGGCTGATAGCTTCCATGCCACATCGCATTGAGGCAGTAATTTCTGCAAAAAGGGCCCAAACCAAGTACTGAGTACATATGCATGCTTATATTTTGCAGAGGTCTGATATTTTATTGATCGCATGTAACATTCTAGTTTTCTGAGAGTGTGGATTTGGGGTTTGGGGTTTTCGTGAGCTGTAAGCCATGATCACAATTATGACAAATCGCAGCTTGAACTAAGTCTCTCATATATTAGTTTCACCTTTTAAGTTGCATTCGTGAAATAAATTAACTTTTGCATGATATTCTATTTTTTTGAGTATCACCTGTATAAACCAAATTGAAAAGCCACAACATTGCAGGAAAATAATGTGTTGGTTGAAACCAGTGCCAACAGCTCCTGAGTCAATGACCCACAACCTGGATGCAAGTAGAGAGTTCAGACTTCACTGGTTGCATATACATTCCAGTTACGCAGAAATATTCAGATGTCAGAGTCTCTGGCATGCCTGCCAAGCAATTAGCATTTTCAGGACAGCATCCATATTTCTCTTGGCACAGATATTCTTTAAATGCAGTGCAAATACATGCATGGGCCATAAATAAATGTGGGAGTACAAGACTATAATAGGCTACAACCACACTGCCTATTCAGCAGGCACTTCCATCCTAAATGTTAAAATCATTTTGTTAATGAAGACATTAGTGCGAGGTCGTATTTAGTTCACTTACTGTGGAACTCCAAGCAAAAGATAGTTACTTTGGGGTTGATTTACTAAAGGCAAATCCACTGTGAACTACAAATGCACTTTGAAGGGCAGTCATTGTAGATCTGAGGGGAAGCTCTGCTGATTTATATCATCCAATGATGTGCCAGCAAAAATGCTGTTTATTTTCCTTGCATGCCCCCCTTCAGATCTACAGCGACTGCACTTCTAAGTACACTTGCAGTGCACAGTGGATTTGACTTTAGTAAATAAACTCCATAGTTAGTCGGGGTGAAAGATGACAAGTCCATATAGTTCCACCAATAAAAACAAATCATACAATCCAATCCCATGGCATATCGCCAATCCTATACCCACCATTGATTCAGAAAAAGGTGAAAAACCCCAGCAAAGCATGATCCAATTTTCTACAGGAGGGGAAAAAATCTTTCCTGATCCCTGGAGAGGCAAATTGGATATTTACTGGATGAACTTGTTAGTACCCAGTTAGATTCTGTACACTTAGGAAATAATCCAGCGTGAGCAATAATTCTAGTGCTAGACCTCCTCTAACTGTAAACAGGAAACCTGTAAAAAAAAAAAATGAAAGCGCTGCCTATGGGGATATTTAAGTACCGAAGTTTGGCACCATTAGACAAGTGTGCGTAATTTCAAAGCGTGACATATTAGGTATCTATTTACTCGGAGTAACATCATCTTTCACAATATGCAAAAAAAATTGGCCAACTTTCATGTTTTTTCCATTTGTTTCTTTAATGCATGACAGTTTTTTTTTTTTTTAAAACACGTTTGAAAAATGACTGTGCAAATACCGTGCTAGATAAAAAGTTGTAACGACCACCATTTTATTCCCTAGGGTCTCTGCTTAAAAAAAACAAAAAAAAAACAAAAAAAAACAACTTATATAATGTTTGGGGGTTCTAAATAATTTTCTAGCAAAAAAAAAAAAAAAAAAAAGATTTTTACATGTAGGAGCAAAAGTATCAGAATTGGCAAGGGTAGCAAGTGGTTAAACAGGTCTATACAGTACCTTGCAAAAGTATTCACCTCCCTTGGCTTTTTACCTATTTTGTTACATTACAGCCTTTAAAAGTTACATTTTTTTAATCTGAATTATATGTGATGGATCAGAACATAATAGTCTAAGTTGGTAAAGTAAAATTTGAAAAAGATATACATAAAACTATTTTTCAGAAATAAAAAACTGATAGTTGGCATGTGCGTATGTATTCACCCCCTTTGTTATCAAGCACATAAAAAGCTCTGGAGCAAGCAATTACCTTCAGAAGTCACATAATTCATGAAATGATGTCCACCTGTGTGCAATCCGAGTGTCACATGATATGTCATTACATATACACACCTTTTTTAAAAGACCCCAGAGGTTGCAGCACCTAAGAAAGAGGCATCACTAGCCAAACACTGCCAAGACGACCAAGGAACTCTCCAAACAAGGGATAATGTTGTTGAGAAGTACAAGTCAGTGTTAGGTTATAAAAAAAAATATCCAAATCTTTGGTCCATCAAGTCTATCATAACCAAATAGAAAGAACATTGCACAACAGCAAACCTGCCAAGAGACGGCCGCACACCAAAACTCACGGACTGGGCAAAGAGGGCATTAATCAGAGAGGCAGCACAGAGACCTAGGGTAACCCTGGAGGAGCTGCAGAGTTCCACAGCAGAGACTGGAGTATCTGTACATAGGATGACAATAAGCCATACGCTCCATAGAGTTTGGCTTTTTGGCAGAGCGGCCAGAAGAAAGCCAATACTTTCAGAAAATAAAATGGCATGTTTTGAGTTTGCGAAAATGCATGTGGGAGACTCCCACAATGTATGGAGGAAGGTGCTCTGATCTCATGAGACTAAAATTGAACTTTTTGGCCAAAGAAAAACGCTATGTCTGGCTCAAACCCAACATATCACATCACGCAAAGAACACCACATCACCACAGTGAACATGGTGGTGGCAGCATCATGCTGTGGGGATGTTTTTCAGCAGTCGGGACTGGGAAACTAGTCAGAGTTAAGGGAAAGATGGATGATGCTAAATACAGGGATATTCTTGAGCAAAACCTGTACCACTGTGTGCGATTTGAGGCTAGGATGGAGGTTCACCTTCCAGCAGGACAATGACCCCAAACACACTGCTAAAGCAACTTGCTGTTCACAATTGCAAACCATCCAACCTGAAGGAGCTGGAGTAGTTTTGCAGGGAGGAATGGGCAAAAATCCCAGTGCTGAGATGTGGCAAGAGACTTATCTAAAGTGATTTAGAGCTGTGATAGCCGCAAAAGGTGGCTCTACAAAGTATTGACTTTAGTGGGGGGAGAGTTAGGCACATAACTTTTTCTGTTATTTTGTCCTATTTGTTGTTTTCTTCACAATAAAAAAAATTTAAATCTTCAAAAGTTGTGGGCATGTTCTGTAAATTAACCCCTTCCCGCCGAGCGCACTTGGCTTCCGGGGAATATACCGGGATGATGCCCGCACCTGCAGGCATCATCCCGGTACCGTTTTTTACAGCGAGCGATTGGCTATACAGCCATAACAACCGAAGCGGCTAAAAGCCGCTCGGCTGTTATGCGGGAGGAGCAGGAGGGGACGTCCCTCCCGCCGCTATTACCGGTGCTGCCGCTCAATCGGGAGCACCGATTCACGATCCGAGGCCTCCGGCTGCTGGGCAGGGACTGGAATGAAGCTGTAATCGGCTTCGCTCCAGTCTCCTAATAGTAAACACGGAAGCAGCGTCATGATGTCACTTCCCGTTTACTCAGCTGCCAATGGCGCCAGTTTTAAAAAAATAAACAGTATTCAGAATTGCCGTTTTCAGCGATCTGAATAGTTTGAAGTGTAGAGGAGGGATTGGGGGTCTTTTGGACCCCCGATACCTCCATAGAGTGTACCTGTCACCACCTATTACTGTCACAAGGGATAGTTACATTCCTTGTGACAGCAATAAAAGTGATCAAATTTTTTATTTTTTTTTTAAACAATTTATTCATTTTAAGATAAAATAAAAATCATCTTTTTTTAAAAGCACCCGTCGTCCCCGCAAGCTCGCGAAGCAAAGAAAATGCATACGGAAGTCACGCCCGCATATGTAAACTGTGTTCAAATCACACATGTGAGGTATCGCCGCGATTGTCAGAGTGAGAGCAATAATTCTAGCACTAGACCTCCTCTGTAACGCTAAACTGGTAACCGTAAAAAAAATGTAAAGCGTCGCCTATTGAGATTTTTAGGTACCGTACTTTGTCGTCATTCCACGAGTGCGTGCAATTATAAAGTATGACATGTTTGGTATCTATTTACTCGGCGTAACATTATCTTTCACATTTTTAATTCATGAAAGTGTCCCTTTTCCCAAAAAGTTGCGTTTAAAACACCACTGCGCAAATACCGTGTGACATAAAATATTGCAACAATCGCCGTTTTATTCTCTAGAGTCTCTGATAAAAAAATATATATAATGTTTGGGGGTTCCAAGTAATTTTCTAGCAAAAAATATGGATTTCAACTTGTAAACTCCAAATGCCAAAAATAGGCTTAGTCATGAAAGGGTTAAATTATGCAAATCCATGTTAATTCCAGGTTGTGAGGCAATAAAACACGAAAAAAGCCAAGGGGGTGAATACTTTTGCAAGGCACTGTAGTTTCTTGGTAAAGACATTGATCCCTTTTTAAATATAGGCACCACATTGGCCCCACACCAATCCAGTGGTACCATTCCAGTCATTAAAGACTAAAAATTTGAAACAATGGCTTTAAAAATGAGAGCTCAATTATTTTAGGATCCGTGGGTGGAAGCCATAACTGTCTCAGCAGTGCCATTACTCCAGTCAATTACTGGGTAGTTAAAATCCCTTTATTATCACTATCTCAGTCCTAGCTATGCAGGGAGCTACATCTTCACCTCCTAATTAACACTGGGAGGTCTATAACAAACTCCAATGATAACCTTTGTAGTACACACACCCATGTACAGTCCCACCCATAATGCTTCATCTGTATCACACTCTCCACATTCGCTTTGAGATCACTTCTCACAGAGACAGGCACCACCATCCCTCTGTTTTACCCTGTCTTTCTGAAAGAAGGCATAGCCAGGAATATTAATAGCCTAGTCATGAAGAATGAAGCCAAGATTCAGCAATACCAATACATTAAATGTTAGATAAAGTGGGGTAGGGTTAAATGACACGTACAACTTTGCTACAGTTTACACCTGTATTTAGAGTGTAACATGCAGCATGTCACTGTTAAGCATCCCCTGCTCACCCCCTTTCCCCCTCTGCCCACACAGGCCTGTCACAGGATTCTGTAAATTAACTACAAGTCTCGTCCAACACTACGGCAAATCGGCTTGTAGTTTGAATGGGCTGCAAGCGCACTAAGCATGCTTATAATTTGTTCACTCTTAGCTTTATGCCCGTATCCCCTTACAAATTTGGAGGAAGAATGTAGGAGCCTGCCACTGCACCCTCAGTCTGCTATTTGAAGGTGCAAAGCTTTTTAGGCTCCTGTAAAAAACAACTTTTTTTCACCTGCAAAATCATGTGCATTTTTTAAAAAAATTTTTTACAAAAATGAACTACACTAATTTAAATTTTTATTTTATTTTATATGGCTCCTGTATACATGAATGAATGAGCGATACATACGAGTAGTATGTCCAGCTGTATGAGAGTAAAGTTCTAATTGCATACATACCCTCCATTAATTGAATGAGAAGAAAAGCACATGACTTGTTTATGTCTCTTTTCTCATAAGGGAGCGCGCTGCAATTGTGCTGATCAGCAGTTTATTCATTCTTCCTCTAGCTTTGTAACAAAGTCTATATGGAAAAACGGGTACAAGCCTAAAAGGAAGAATGTTAGGAGCCTGACATTGGACCTGTGATTGATCGAGGGATAAATGATTTTCAAGCACCTGTAAGAAAGAAAAATTCACTTGCAAAATCATGTGCGTTTATTATTTATTTTTAAACATGAACTTTGCTTTTAAAAAAAAAAAAGGACCCATTCACACTGGCCTGTACAGTAAAACAAATATTTACTGTGCAGGCAGCTGCCAGTTAAAAAGTGTTCTTTTAAGTACAACACACCGTTTACTTTTTCTTCCAACTTTTTTGCATTTTTAAAAGTTCTTAGCACTTCCATCTAGCAGCACTAGGATTATTGGTTACAGTCCCAAACACAGCACTACCTGCCTGAAGTTTGTATGTTCTCCCTGTGTCTGGGTGGGTTTCTTCCAAGTACTCCGGTTTCCTCCAGTTTCCTCCCACACTCCAAAGACATGCCGATAGATTAATTGGCTCAGGTCTAAACTGGCCCTAGTATGTGTATGTATGAATGTGGGTTAGGGACCTTAGATTTTAAGGGCTGCTGTAAAATGTACCATATATATGTAAAGCACTGCGTAAATTGATAACGCTGTACAAATACCTGAAGTAAAAAACAAAACAAAAAAAAAAAACAACAAACAATCTCTATGCACCGCAGCTTGGCTAAAGGGAGTAAAAAGAGACAGTACATGGAGACTTTGCAGTGCTCGGCACCTAGGGGCTCCATGGCAGTGTTAACAGGGCACAGAAACTGTGTGCCCTTGCAGTGACTGGCGTTGATCTGATGCAGGAAAACGTCAGTCACATGTAGTGTTAAAGCGGGAGTCCACCGGGACTCTGCGTTTTTTTTTTTTTTTTTTAAAAGCCAGCAGCTACAAATACTGCAGCTGCTGACTTTTAAAATAGTGACACTTACCTGTCCAGCGCGCCCGCGATGTCGGCACCCGAAGCCGATCGTCTGTTGGGTCCTGCCGCCGCCATCTTGGGTATGGGAATCAGGAAATGGAGCCTTTCGGCTTCATTTCCCGGTTCCCTACTGCACATGCGCGAATTGCGCTGCGCAATAAGGACGCTCCCCGCTGCCTCTGGAAGCTGTGTGTTTCCCAGCAGGCAGCGGGGCACTTGCGGGAAGGGGCGGGCACTTGCGGAAAGGGGCGTAAGTTACGCCCCTTTCTGCAGAGAGCTGTCCCGGAAGTGGGTGCAGTTACCTGGATTATCCAGGTAACTGCACCCCCCTCCCCCCTGAAAGGTGCCGATTGTGGCACCGGAGGGGGGGAGGGTTCCGATGAGCGGAAGGTCCACTTTAGGGTGGACCTCCGCTTTAACAAGTCCTAAAAGGGCTGTCAAAAAAAAAAAAAACACAAGAAGATAAAAAGGATGGTTTGAAACCTCCATCAGGTTCTTCTTGCCGTCCGTATCTCCTTCGGGAACATGTTGCTTCATTTTTCTTTTGTGCCAAATATTCCCTGGGAATATGTATAGCAGTAATAAGCTGAAAAATGTCTTAATTCTTGTTCACTCTATACACAGGTATAGTGCCTGGAACTCTACTTTTAAATAATATGATCTTCGCTGAAGTTTCAAAGAAAATAATCTGAAATATTTATCTACACTAACCTATACTCAGAAAAGTTTTTTCCCAATCCTTTGAGAAAGACTTTGGCAGTTTAATGCCTATAAAGGCATTAATCCACTATGTGGTACAAGAGTCTGCCCAGTTGGTCTCCCCTATATAAAACTAGTTGCCTGATGTATCAATTTAAAATACTATATGGATGTCTAAAATAAATAGATGGAATTATGCGATATTTGTGTCCATGACCTCCAGCTATCTACAACCTCCTGTTTGCTCCCTCCCAAGGTCTCTTGTCAGGGGTTGGTTATGATATAGCTTTCGAAAGCAGGCCATAGATCACTCGATTTTCTTTTGTGGTGGAAGCAAAGAAAGATATTGCTAGATTTTGCCATCAACACATTCAGCATTAATAGGGAAATTTTCGCTTTATGTGCAATAGCCGTCCATCCATCACATGTAGATGGATCAACTTGGGTGCAATCAGCCTGCCCATACATGGATTGAAATTCAGCCAGTTAAACTGAACCTCACTTGATTAAAACTGTTCTCCTTTCCCATTTCCTCCCCCAAACCCCCCACCCCACTAGACTGTAAAGCAGGGATCCGTGCTTCAGTACATTGGGATCTATGGAGAGTTCTGTGCTTTGGCACAGTTTTCACAAGTGAACTGTGCTCAGGGCCACCTCTTCAAAGTAGCCCCAGGCATAGTACATGTAACCGCTCCCAAGCATGGCTCAGAGGACTCGCACTACACAAATAAACCAGCCCAAGGGGGGAAATGTGCTTAGGACCAGTTGAAAGTGGCAGGGTAAGCGCACCATAAAAGAATCAGATAATGATTTCTTTGTTTTTGGATTCAACTTTTCTGTTTTGAATATCTGAAATGTAAATATTAAACATCCGTTCAAAGCATATTAAAACTGAGATCAGATCATAGTCAAGTTTAAAGTAATAGTAGTAGCAGTGAAATTCAGATTCAGTTAACAAACTGGTGGTACAAGTGGACGAATATTCAAAAGAATAAGGTTAAACTCTAGGTAGATATAAGAGGCCTAAATGAATGCAGCTCTGTAATCATTGACACATTAAGTATATTTTACAAATGAAATAATGGTGCGCACCTGAATTTGACCTGATCTCAGCCTCCTGCAGTCCATGTAAAGCAGTATTAAGGCCCATACACACGATCAGCCTTTTTGACAACAAACATGCAAATTAGCTGTTTTGGAGCAACATCCAACCACGTGTACTCTCCATCGGACAAACTTTTTCAGTTTTCATCGGACTTTTGTTGGCTGTGCGAATGGACAAACTTTTTGACAACATAAGTCTGATCGAGCAAAGTCCGATCGTGTGTACACAAAACCATCGGACACGCATGCTCAGAACCAATGCAAAAGATCAGACAATACAGAAGTTGACCAAAGGTGGCGCTGGAGTAATTGAACGTCCTCTTTTGAAGTGTCGTCAGTACGTTGAAACATCATTACGTTCGTGTTTGTTGCCTAAAAAGTCTGATTGTGTGTATGCAATACAAACTTACGGCCAACACCCTTTGTACAAAAGTTCACGGGAAAGTTTTTACAAAGTCCATCGTGTGTATGGGGCTTTAAGAGTGTAAGAGGAATTAGCAACACAATCAATGAATGTGCTGACAAGAAGCGTGCTAATTGGAAGAGAAAGCAGATTGAAAGAGAAAGGACTCATTACTGTGCGTTTCCCCTTTCATTGTCCAATCACAGGTTGGGGGCGGATCCAGGGTGACATGGGCTCAGAAGAAGCGAGTTGGATGTTGCTGGCCCTCTGAGGTCATCTTTGTGGCAGAAAAAGTAAAGTGGGGGGAATTTTCTTAACTAAAAAGGTGAATATTGCAGGAAAAGCTGGTTTTATTATTTTGCCTTTTGATGGACTTTTTTTGTTGTTTTTTTTTCTCCAGCTTATCATGATAGGCAATCTGATGCATTAGGCTCCTTTTACAAACCAAAGACAAGATCATTTCCAAACACAATTTTTCAGTTTACTAAAGTGTTCTAAGGAAATCTGTATGGAAAACAAACAACATTACTTTTCTCCACTGGGGCTAGACAATCCCTGAAAAAAACACCTCTTCAGAGAAGCCTATTGTACCCACACCTACCAACTGCATTTTTATTTTCTCCACTAGTTCATCCCCCACAGTTATTACCTTTTGTTTCAAATGACCCTCCCTTCTAAAAATTGTGAGCTCAAAACGAGCAGGCCCCTCTGATTCCACCTGTATTGAATCTGTACGGTCTGCCCTAATATTGTAATGCGCTGCTGAAACTGTTGGCACTATATCAATTCTGTATAATAATAACCACCACCAAGGAAGTGTTACTATCCATGTTAATACTTTAACCGCTTCAATAAATTTTCACTTTTCAACAGTGTCACAATTTGAATGACAATTGTGTCATGCAAACGCTGTATTCCAATAAATGTTTTATAATTTTCACACAGAGCTTTCTATTGGTGGTATTTAACCACTTCCCGACCGGCGCACGCTGATGTACGTCGGCAGAATGGCACGGGCAGGCATATTAACGTACAGGTACGTCCAATCTTAAATGCCGCCCCGCCATCGCGAGCATGCCGGTTGGGGCCCCCGTGAGTCCGGTTGCGGATCCCACAGACTCGATCGCCGCGGGCATACCCGCGATCGTCTCATGGGGTGGCTGAACTGGGAGATGCCGTTGTAAACAGCATCTCCCCGTTCTGCCTAGCAACAAGTGACGCTGATCTCTGCTCCATGTGATTGGAGCAGAGATCAGTGTTCACTAAAAGAAAGCCCAGCCCCCAACAGTTAGTAAAACGCCCCTAGGAACACTTAACCCCTACACTGCCACTGACTGGTTAACCCCTTCACTGCCAGTGTCATTTACACAGGAATCACTGCATTTGTATAGCAGTGATTGCTGTATAAATGACAATGGTCCCAAAAATGTGTCAAAAATGTCCGATGTGTCCGCCTTAATGTCGCAGTCACTATAAAAATCGCTGATCGCCGCCATTACTAGTAAAAAAAAAAAATAATAAAAAATGCCATAAAACTATCCCCTATTTTGTAAACGCTATAACTTTTGCACAAACCAATCAATAGTTGCTTATTGCGATTTTTTTTTTACCAAAAATATGTAGAAGAATACATATCGGCCTAAACTGCGGGAAAAAAATGTTTGTTTTTTTTTAAAGATATTTTTGGGGGATATTTATTATAACCAAAAGTAAAAAATAATGCGTTTTTTTTCAAAATTGTCGCTCTATTTTTGTTTATAGCGCAAAAAAATAAAAAAGCAGGGGTGATCAAATACCACCAAAAGAAAGCTCTATTTGTGGGAAAAAAAAAAGGACGTCAATTCTGTTTGGGAGCCACGTCGCACTACCGCGTAATTGTCAGTTAAAGCGACGCAGTGCCGAATCGCAAAAAGTGGTCTGGTCTTAAGCCAGCAAAATGGTCCAGTCTGTAAATGGTTAATCACTGCTGGGTTTATTTTTTTGCTAAAAAAAAAAAAAAAAAAAAAAAAAAAAGAAAAAAAGCTAAAACTTTTGAAAATAACGTTTTCGTTTGTCAGAAAATTTTGTAAATAAGTCGTTTTTCCCCCTTCACTGGTGTGTGCCGATGAGACGGCACTAATATGCAGCACTGATGGTCACTGATAGGTGGCATGGATATGCATCACTGATTGGCACTGTTGGGGCTGCACTGATCATCAAGGCACTGATCATCAAGGTACTGATGATCACTGCCCTGATTATCTGTACAGGTCGTCCCTGGGAGGAAATGCCGCTGATCGACTTTCCTCACATGGTCAGTGTGAGGCAAGGAGTGTTGATAACCGGCATTTCCTTGTGTACATGTGATCAGCTTTTGTCCCAAAAGAGAGCACCCCGCACACAGTCATTTGTCTATACGGTGGGCGGGAGGTGGTTAAAGTAGTAACATATTCACATTGTTGGAGGCCCTGGAGCACCAGGACAGTGGAAACACCCAAAAAATTATCAGATTTTGTAAAGCAAACACTCCGTGGTATTTTCGGAAAGGTATAGTGAGTCAGGTTTTTGGAAAATGCATGAAAGAATATGAAAATGCATTTTTTTTTTATAACAAAGTTGTCACTCAAGAAGAGATTTCTAACACATAGGCATACTTAGAATTATACCCCAAAATACGCTCTGCTACTTCTTCCAAGTATGGCGATACCACATTTGTGAGAATTTCACAGCCTAGTCATATACAGGGACACAAAATCCACACAAAGGAAGCACCCTGAGGCATCTTTAGGGGCAAAACGTATATATATCTAACTACCGATGATATTTTTGGGGGTCCTGGAGCACCAGGACAGTGGAAACACCTATAAAATAACCACATTTTGGAGAACAAACACCCCAAGGTATTTAAGAGACATGATGAGTCTAAGATTTTTTTTTTGCCACAAGTTTTTAGAAAATGGGGGGGACTTACATTTTTTTTTTTTTTTTACACAGTCTGCAATTTAAGAAGATCTTTATCACACACAGTATGGAAATACTTAGAATTATACCCCAAAACACATTCTGTTATTACTCCGGAGTATGGCAATACCACATGTGAGACTCATTACACTGTCTGAGCTGATTATCAGACATCGTATCTTGTGTATCACACAAATCAACCAGCATACTTGTTAAAATAAATACGGTATATCAGTTCAGTTAATATTTTTTGTGTGTGCATGTTTCTCACTAGACATGTTTATGCAACTGTACGGGGGATCAATGACCATTTTCCACTTATATATGTTTATGTTAACTGTATGACTTACCTAAGCATTTATTTGTACCAGACTTTGGTAATGCCAATGTACCATTATAAAATAGTTCTGCACATGTATGGGCAGCTTAACCACTTAAAGCATTTACTACCCCAACACTTCATATTCCCGATATGTACCATGTACGACACAGTATCCACTTTTCTTTGTATTGCTTCCTTTATGTGAAATCCCTGGTGTTCCAGCTAGTCCCCTACTTGAAAATGCAGAATCGCGTATATATACAGTATCTTATGAAAGCGAGTACAAATCTCAAACTTTTGTAAATATTTTATGTATTTTCATGTGATAACACTGAAGAAATGACACGTTGCTGCAATATAAAGAAGTGTATGCACAGCTTGTATAACAGTGTAAATTTGCTGTCCCCCCAAAATAGCTCAACACACAGCCATTAATGTCTAAACAGCTAGCAACAACAGTGAATACACCCCTAAGTGAAAATGAGTAAATTGGCCCCAATTAGCCATTTTCTCTCCCCGGTGTCATGTGACTCGTTAGTGTTACAAGGTTTCAGGTGTGAATGGGGAGCAGGTGTGTTAAATTTGGTGTTATCGCTCTCACTCTCTCATACTGGTCACTGGAAGTTCAATATGGCACCTCATGACAAAGAACTCTGAGAATCTGAAAAAAAGAATTGTTACTCAACATAAGGATGGCCTAGTCCAGGGGTGCTCAACCTGTGGCTCTCCAGCTGTTGCGGAACTACAAGTCCCATGAGGCATAGCAAGACTCCGACAGCCACAAGCATGACACCCAGAGGCAGAGGCATGATGGGACTTGTAGTTTTGCAACAGCTGGAGAGCCACAGGTTGAGCACCCCTGGCCTAGTCTATAAGAAGATTGCCAAGACCCTGAAACTGAGCTGAAGCACGTGGCCAAAACCACACAGCGGTTTGAGAGGACCAGTTACATTCAGAACAGGCCTCGCCATGGACAACCAAAGGAGCTGAGTGCATGTGTTCAGTGTCCTATCCAGAGGTTGGATTTGGGAAAATCGACCTATGAGTGCTGCCAGCATTGCTACAGAGGTTGAAGGGGTGGGGGTCAGCCTGTCAGTGCTCAGACCATATGCTGCACACTGCATCAAATTGATCTGCATGGTTGTTGTCCCAGAAGGAAGCCTCTTCTAAAGATGATGCACAAGAAAGCCCACAGTTTGCTAAAGACAAGCAGATTAAGGAAATAAATTACTGGAACCATGTCCTGTGGTCTAATGAAACCAAGACAAACTTATTTGGTTCAGATGGTGTCAAACATGTGTGGCAGCAACCAGGTGAGGGGTACAAAGACAAGTGTGTCTTGCCTACAGTCAAGCATGGTGGTGGGAGTGTCCTGATCTGGGGCTGAACGGCACTGCCAGCACTGGGGAGCTACAGTTAATAGAGGGAACCATGAATGTCAACATGTATTGTGACATACTGAAGCAGAGCATGAGCCACTCCCTTCACAGGCTGGGCCCCAGGGTAGTACTCCAACATGATAATAATGACACCAAACACACCTTCAAGATAACCACTGCCTTTCTAAAGAAGCTGAGGGTAAAGGTGATGGACTAGCCAAGTATGGCTCCAGACCTAAACCCTATTGAGCATCTGTGGGGTATCCTCAAATGAAAGGTGGAGGAGTGCAAGGTCTCCAACATCCACCAGCTCTGTGATGTCATCATGGAGGAGTGGAAGAGGACTCCAGCGGCAACCTGTGAAGCTCTGGTGAACTCCATGCCCAAGAGGGATAAGGCCAAGGTGGAAAATAATGGTGACAAAAAAGAAAAGGAGGGCGCACCGACCTAGTGCATTACCACTAATAGAGCTTTAGTGGTAATTAGTGGTATTAGTGGTAATGCACTAGGTCGGTGCGCCCCCCTTTTCTTTTTTGTTTCTTTTAGTATCTGAATACCCATTATTCTGAGGAGGGCTGCAACACGATAGACATTACTATGTGCAGCTGGCTACACCACATATTGAGGACCTTGACACCAGGGCGCAGGAGAGGTTTTTGCTTTTCTTTCTTGGAAAATAATGGTGGCCACACAAAATATTAACACTTTGGGCCCAATTTGGACATTTTCACTTCGGGGTGTACTCGCTTTTGTTGTCAGCGGTTTAGACATTAATGGCTGTGTGTTGTGTTATTTTGAAGGGGCAGCAAATTTACACTGTTATACAAGCTGTACACTCACTACTTTACATTGCAGCAAAGTATTATTTCTTCAGTGTTGTCACATAAAAAGATAATAAAATATTTTCAAAAATGTGAGGGGCATACTTCTGTGAGATACTGTACATGATTCTGCGCAGCCGACCCACACTGTAGCAGTAAAGTTACAGTGTGCGGTTGGCAAATGGTTACATTACACTGTTAGCATCTGGGCTTTCCTAATATGAATATTTTCGAGATAATGCCAACTAAAGGGCTCCACTGTCATACCAAGAATGATGCTTGCATGCTAAGGAAATGAGCAAGACAATAAAATGAGGAAATGTAAAAAGAATTTCAAAATGATCACGCTTTAGTAGAATGTATGAGGATAAGGACCAAAAGTGCAACTTTCGTTCTACAGTAAACTAGTGCAGAGTGGCTGTAAACTTTTACCCTCTGTTTATACCAGATATTATGCAACCAACAAGGTTTTGGTTTTTAAAAACTGCTATTTACATTTGGACTTCTGTACAGTTCTTTGAAAAAGTATTCACACCCCTTAAAATGTTCCACATTTTGTTATGTTACAACAAAAAAATGTAAATGTATTTTATTGGGATTTTATGTGACCAAAACAAAGTGGCACATAATTGTGAAGTAGTAGGAAAATGATAAATGGTTTTCAAAACATTTTAAAAATATTTGAAAAGTGTGGCGTGCATTTGTATTAAGCTCCCTTTGCTTTGAGATCCCCAACTAAGATTAAGTGGAACCAATTGCCTTTACAAGTCACCTAACTAGCCAATAGAGTCTACCTATTATAAACAGCTGTTCTGTGAAGCTCTCAGAGGTTTGTTAGAGAACTTTAGTTTAGTGAACAAACAGCATCATGAAGGCTAAGGAACAAACCAGACAGGTCCGAGATAAAGTCGTGGAGAAGTTTAAAGCAGGGTTAAGTTTTAAAAAAAATATTCCAACCTTTGAACATCTGAAAGAGTAATGTTCAATCCATCATACAAAAATAGAAAGAGTATGGCACAAGTGCAAACCTACCAAGACATGGCCGTCCACCTAAACTGACAGGCCGGGCAAGGAGAGCATTAATCAGAGAAGCAGCCAAGAGGCCCATGGTAACTCTAGAGGAGCTGCAGAGATCCAACAGCTCGGGTGGGAGAATCTGTCCACAGGACAACTGTCAGTCGTGCATTCCACAAATCTGGCCTTTATGGAACAGTGGCAAGAGGATAGCCATAAGAAGTCTTGTTTGCAGCTTGTGAGAAGCCATGTGGGGGACACAACAAACATGTGGAAGAAGGTGCTCTGGTCAGATGAGACCAAAATTGAACTTTTTGGTCTCAAAGCAAAACGCTATGTGTGGTAGAAGACTAACACTGCACATCACCCTGAACACACCATCCCCACCGTGAAATATGGTGGTGGTGGCAGCAGCATCATCATGTTGTGGGGATGTTTTCTTCAGCAGGGTCAGGGAAACTGATCAGAGTTGATGGGAAGATGAATGGAGTTAAATACAGGGCAATCTTAGAAGAAAGCCTGTTAGAATCTGCAAAAGACTTGAGAATGGGGTGGAGGTTCACTTTCCAGCAAGATAATGGCCCTAAACATACAACCAGAGCTACAATGGAATGGTTTAGATGAAAGCATATTCATGCGTTAGAGTGGCCCAGTCAAAGTCCACACCTAAATTCAATTGAGAATCTGTGGCAAGACAAGAAAATTACTGTTTAGATCCGCTCTCCATCCAATCTGACAGAGCTTGAGCTATTTTGCAAAGAAAAATGGGCAAAATGTTACCCTAGATTTGCAGCAAAAGGTAATTCTGTATTGACTCAGGGGAGCTAAATACAAATGCATGCCACACTTTTCAGATACTTGTAAAAAAAAAAAAAAAAAACATTTATCATTTTCCTTCCATTTTACAATTATGTGCCAATTTGTGTTGGTCCATCACAAAAAATTCCAATAAAAAACATTTACGTTTTTGGTTGTAACATGACAAAATGCAGAAAATGTCAAGGGGTATTAATACTTTTTCAAGGCCATGTACACTTTCAACCACACAGGGCTTTATTTAATGTGCTATAAAAAAAAAAATCACCATCAATGTGTCAAAACAAACAGTACTCCACCTCATGGCTCTTCTCTGCAGTGTCTGCTTAGGCCTCCTGCCTTGGTCCTCCAGACCGTGAAACACACAGTCCCCGTTTACTAAACGCTGAACCTTCCTCAACTCTTACTGTATCTCCTGCAGCTCTCTGCTGCTACAATCTCACAGGCTCAGCCTTTCACTGCCCCAGCATGGACAGTAGGGAGCAACATGCTCCCAACAGCTCCCTTGCACAGACTGACGCCCTCGGGAGGGTGGGCCCACTAACCTAGACTCCCAGCTCTAACATAAGCCCAGCACACACCTGGCTTATTTGTGTGCCTGTTTTATGCAAAACCTGGCCCAAACTGCCGAAACAAACAGTGGCACGGGCTTGCCTCTCTACAATGCCTGGAAGATATATGGCAAGGTGGCATGCACTTTTTGAGCTGGCTAAAAATGTGTGTGCATCATGGATTTGATTTACTATCGGCAAATAGGCTGTTCAGTCTGCAAGAGACTTTTCACCAGCTCTGTGTATGCGATAACAATTCACTTTGCAAAGAATACCCAATTGCGTGCAAGAAACCATATTATTGCTTGCACATGATTGAGTGATGGAAGTCAGAGTTTTACTTGTTCACTAAGCCAAGTGGAAAATTCCCTTTAGTAAATAAACCCCATGGCTCCACACAAGTATCTTTAAACACACTATCAGGTTTTACTGCTAGCAAGGGCTCCATTAAAAGATTTATTCCCACTTACTGTCCCAGTGACATCTAGAATCCCAGTTTTTTTTTGCTGCCCGTGTCCCTGTTGCAAGCGTTTCCTCACTTCCTGTCTGCTGAAATGGCGGTCACCATGACAGCAAGTGAAAGGAATCTCTCATGGAGCCTCAGACAGCAGTAAAACTGACAGGGGTTCTAAACCTTACCCATTGTATCCCAAACTATATATAAGAGTTTTGGCTGGACATACATTTTAAAATACCCTAGCCATGACTTGCACATGGTTGATGACACTTGGAGGACTGTAATGTTTGTGTTGCATTTGCACAATTTTAGGTAAAATTGATGGAAATGGGCTCCGACAAGCTGTCCAAATATTTTTATTAGAGAAAAGAGTTAAAAAAAATAAAAATAAGATAGGACGCCTATATTTGTTTGTAAATTTATTAGAATCATATGGGTCTTAATTGATTATGTGAATCTTTTCTTGACAGAGGTGAATGATAGCAAAATATGAACAATCCAAACATTGGTATTTCCAAACCATCACAGAGGCAAGCAAATGAACATGGGCTGAGGATTAGGAGTCACAAAATAGCAGCAATTTTAGCCTGCTTGGCTTACTTTTATGACGGACACTGCCTAAGTGTACTGTTAGGCAGAGGTGCATCTAACTGGAAGGTGGTCATTGTCAGTCTGGATAACTGGTTTGTACACTAGCACAACTTGTTCTTGGTAAGGACACATCTTACTTGCAGCAATAGCATCTGCAGATCAAAGTCTCTTAATGCAAGCCTAAAGCACACAATTAATGTGTACAGTTCCGGACATGGCAATCCACAGATGTTCCTCCGCCAATGCTCTTCACTGTGCTCCAGTACACTTCAGAACAAAAAGGCTCCATATGCCGAGCCCACATATACACTGTATGAACTTTGCAAACAAAAAATTTTGGACTTGTGCTGGTTCTGTTTTGCACTACCCATGATGAATAAACCCCATTAGAATTCCTTCACATCTTTTAACCAAAATGATAGCAAGAATAATAATAATTATAAATAGCCTTGAGGCTTCCAGTGGGGCCAAAATAACTTAGCTTCAGTCTAATGAAAATTCCGAATGTCGTTTACATGAGACACTGTTAAATCAATGAACGCAACCAACCAGCCAACTAATTCACTTTCTTCTTTTCATATTAGCAAATCTAATATGCTGACCAGGATTAGGTACCCTGAAAAATGCTGTGCCCCAGTAACCAACATAACAGGCAGCTTTGTTTCTAAGAGCCTTGTCATGACATATTATTTATGCCATTTAAAGAACAACTCAAGTCGTATTATTTTGTGAAGGAAAAAAAAAAAAAAAAAAAAAAAAAAAACACGGTTTCATGCATGTATTCCTTCATACAATCATATTAAACATATTAAACTCAATTATGTGGAGTCTGATGCATATAGAAGCCCACAGTTGAAATACGGCTTCTAGTGAGAGTACTTGCCCTGTAGGCTGGCAAGAGGCCACATAGCAAAGTCTGGCAGGTGACTCAAAAACATTTGTATTATTTTATAAACGTTTGGCAAGTGAGAACGTTATGTATATGTGCTTCCGCTGTCTATTTACCTGTTTGGTTACATATGGTCTCTACGACATCCTTTTCTGTCCTGATGATGCAGCGGGAGCGCTAACATAATGCATTCAAATTCCCCAAAATATTACTTTTACTGAAAAAGCATGATACCTTCTTTAATGCTACATTAAAAAACAATTTTTTAAGCCTCGCCATTCAAACTATTTAAAGTAAAACATTGTTCAATACTTGCATGGCATCAGCAGCCTTAACATATTATACTTCAAAAGAGGCTCAAAACCAGACTCAAATGTTAAAACCACCATAGCTGATGTCAGCAGGTTTTATAATGCATTTAATTATGGCAGGCAGCCTTCTGAATGTCAATATGCCATTTTCACACTCTGACAAAGCTGCCACTCTTGGGCAGTTTGGTTTCTGAGTACAGAGTGCAGAGCAATCCACGAGTGTCTGCACATGGATATTTAGTTACATATTTCCTGCATCATGTGCTTGACTTGCTGCATCAGCAATTGGCGATTTTATTTATCCATTACGTTTTGTGTTATCAGCAGAAAAAGCAGTTACATTTAAAGTGTGACTGTTGAAAATGTATTCTTAGAGATTACACTATAATTTCATAGGACTGGTCAATAAAGTGTACTGACCTAGCACTTTTTTCACCCTCACATTTCTTGCAATTGCTGGCTGCTTCATGTCCCTTTTGTTTACCAGTCTGACAAGCATTCCACAGAAAAGAACAGGTGGTCTATCTGTGAGCCAGAAAGTTAAGAGTAATATTAGAGAATTAAAGAGAGCTAGAGAGGGGTAAACAAATGTAGAGCAAGAATTAAGAAGCCAGACAGATATGTGGTGGATGGAGATCCTAGAATGCAGGAAAGCAAGAAAAAGGAAAGGGAATTGTTAAGTGTACAGATGTTTTGGCATATGTGAGACTGATTCACTGAAGTGTGTACGTCTGACATTTACAACACGGCAGTGTGCCCGGCCTTAAAAAATAGTTACTAAGACTTCTAAGAGCAAGCAAATGAAAAAGCATGGCCATTTTTTTTCTAAATGTTATCATTAAATTGTAATGGACAATCACACACCAGTGCATCAAGCCCAACAATTAGTAGCAAAGTCTATAGCAATGTGAGCAAGGTAATAATTATCTTTGATGTGGCTGACAGTGTAGCCTTGTAAGTATACGGTGGGTGTGGTTACAGATAATAAGCAGCCTGTCCCCATTTCAAACATTTGCTTGAAACTCCAGATGAAAGAAGGAAGGCTTATATGTTAAAGTATGCCAGCTTGTAAAAGAACCAGCCCTGCTACTCTACTCACTGAAGAGTACCCAAATATTCTACCATTACTATACAGTATTATATGGGCTATATAAACAATAAAAGATTTTGGTTGCTTTTACTGGTTTAGAACATTATGATCACATACTTGTTCCAACATACATATACAAGCAACATGAAAAAGATGCAAAAATGGCATGTGATGGCAGGCCACATTACTGTAGGCTTTGCTGTAGTCTTGAAATATAGTTCAGTGCATCTGTCTGGTATGCCTAAACGCACTTCCACTTGGTCTATAGTGATCAGCGAGCGTGGCAGCAGATCAACAAGGCAAGAGGTAAATGGGGGGGGGGGGGGGGTCGCAGTGCTCGGCATGCAGTTAGTGAGGACATTTATTATACGGACAGTGGTCTGGGAAAGGAATGCTTCACAGAGGGGAAAATATGGCAACACATTGGAATTGGGAACTCGATATACTGGCGTTGGTGCATCTTGGAATTGCGTGGATGCCTTATTTATACACATCATAACGTTTCTTGTTGTAGCTTAATTATTCTCAAGCTAATAAGCAGAAAGGTGAAAATATTTAGAGAATAAATAAATTCACCTGACCAACAGCTGGGGCTGTACCAAAACTAAAATGTGTGCGCAAGAATACTATGCCCTAGTTATGTATGGCTAAATACATAAGTGTATCCTTTCTGTACAGTCAACCTTATGTATCCGTTTTACATAAAACCCAAGGACAGAACGTTTAAGCATTGTTTGGCCAAGTGTATATTGACACATTCATTTATCAGAACCTCTGCAACATTAAAAGTACAAGAAACATGTTTTCAATATTGTAATACCTATATAGCAACAAAGACGGAGCCTCTTTTCAAGAAATAAAATGGAAGGCAAGTGTAAACAGTCCTAGTTCACAAAAGCTCAAAAAAATTCAACTAAAATGGACCTGTGGCTCAGTACTGCACAAAGTGCAGTGCAAGGATGTTCTAACAAAATATAATGCACTCTAAGTTTGAAAAGTATTTGCCACTTAATCCCAGATGTCTTGTACCTTAAGAAAATATACTGAAGCATATACAATTTAACTTAGCTGAGCAAGCTAAACATAAATAAAAATCCCCTAAAGATAATGTTCTGACAACTGCACAAGGGAAACAGTTATCAGGGAAGCAGTTGTTTCAAGAGACAATTGATATGGAAAGAAAATACATCTAACTTAAGGTAAAGAACACCTTTTCAGAAAAATGTTGAGATAATTTCTTCACAATTGGAACCTTTCGGGAGAGGACAGAATACCTGTCTTTGACAGGTATCCTGTTCCATGTCCAGGAGTCCGGGCCGTGGCCCATGACATCACCGCGGGGCTCTTTCCTCCTCCTCTTCTTGTCACTGGGCCATTAGGAGAGAGAAGCAGGGCCTAGCGCATGCGCAGTAGGTTTCCCGGCATGAAACTGTAAGGCTACACTGCCAAGTACCCGTACCCGCAATGGCGGCGCCAGCACCCAACAGCTGATTAAATCATCAGCTGCGGTGCTGAGATTGCGGGATTCCAGGACGGGTAAGTGTCCTATTGTTAAAAGCCAGCAGCTGTAGTATGGGTAGCTGCTGGCTTTTAATTTTTCATTTTTTGGGGCGGAACACCGTTTTAACAATAACTGGAGCTCTTCCACTTTCTGTAACAGTGCTCTGTGCTGTAATGCTGGATATATGAATATTTACCACAATACAGTAGCATCAAAAAAAAAAAAAAAAAACACACACAACATATAGATGGTAGGTATTTCCTGACCTCACTAAAACAGGATAACACAAGGTTGTCAATATTACGATTCCAAATCTGAAGACGTGGATTACTGTATCATTACCCGAGTAGAGATACAGGTTAGTTTAAAAAAAGTATGCTTGTCTAATCAGAAAAAAAAGCTGCGTCCAATCCTTTGGTACTGGAGGATGCAATGTCTTTAGTGCAGTCTTAATCTACGTTAACTTATTTCTCAAGATGCTGGTAAATGAGGGGTGCACAGAAACACATGTATATGAAAAGGACCAAGACATGCAGAGGAAAAGGAGAAAACATAAGCATCATGCTATCCTTCATTTGGATAGCATGCCTATTTATGTTTAAGCATTTTTATTAAGGTAAGGCAAAAGTGTGCATTATAAATTAGGTACAGAGAGCATGCCACCTCTGCATCAAAGAAACCTCAAGTGGGAGATGTTGTGCTATTCAGATGCAAGCATACCAACCAACATTGCCTAATCTCAAAAAACTGATAGCACACATTTTTACCTTCTATGACAAGTATATTTGGCACCACAAACATATAATTAAGCATAAGACCAAAGAATGCGAAAGCCCAAGCAAATGTTATACTGCACATTGATTACATTAATAATGTTAATAATGTAGATGAGAGAATACAGTAGAAAATATATTAACAAGCAAATAGAATACAAGCACATGACAAGTGAGTGAGATAAACCACAAATGCATTTTTTTCCCCTGTAGCGTAATATGCAGAAACCTTAGCGAGGGACAGTTAAAGGACACTGGCTAATGCTTGTATTTTCACTAGTCTCAAGATAAAAATGCATGAATATAGAGGCTGATGCTAACTGGCATATTACCCTAACCACCTAAAATTGTTCTTAAAGTGATTAAATGCAGAAACTTAGATAAAATGAATCAAATCAATGTAAAGTTAGGATGATTCATAAAAAAAAAAAAAAATGTAATAAAAAAAAAAAAAAGACAAATTATATGGCCCTGTAATCATTAACCTAAAACTATATATTTTAAATGCAAGCAGTGCAAATACTTGAATTTTGCCAAAGTACCTGATATCAGTCTCATACATTCCCTGTATAGCAGGGCTGGCAAGTGAGAGGAAGAAACCACAGTAAGATGGATCCAATCAGTTCATGTGCTGACAAAAGTATGCGCATAAGAGGAGAAAGTAGGGTAACAGATACGAGTTCACCGCTGCATGCTTCTCCTTTCACTGGCCAGCCACAGGATGACCTGGACTCACAGAAAGAGGGCTGAATGATGTTGACCATCAAACCGAAAACATCTAGGGTCAGAAATAAAAACTGTGTTGGAAATCTCTGGATTGACGGTAAATATTGCAGTAAAGCTGGTTTTGCCATTTTATCTTTAACAAGCTATTAATTGTTATCTGGTTGTGTGTGGCTGGAATTGTGATTTAACTACACCAGTACATTTTCTTCTTTACTGTCACAGGAAGTTATTAAAATTAATAACAAATAAAAACATTAGTTTGTACACACATTGACCTGGGACCTATAAATATATTTTACATTAAACCCTTTCACAGCCGATACAAGCAGCCTGTGGATACCAGCAGCAAGAATCAGCAGATTCTTGTCACAGGAATAACCAGGACATACAAATAGCAGCACCTGCTCAGCCTATTTAAACTAATGACAGGCTGACAGCGGCCACTGCTGCTCGCATGTAGCCACACACAGAGCAGTCACCTGCTGTTAGGGACAGATGTTCAAACCTGGATGCAGCTGACTGTGCATGGGCTTGGACAACCATAACCACAGCTATCCACTCTGTGTGCAGCTACATACAGATAGCAGCAGCCACCGTCGGCCTTAGCAGCTGCTGCTGTTCGCATGCCCTGGTTTTTCGAGCCGCAAGAATCTGCAAGTTGCACGTAACCAGCCATATATATGTGGCCTTAAAGCAGTATTAAACCCAAAAGCACACATTGATTATATTGCAGTTTACCAAGTCTTAGATGTGATGGCTGTATTAATTTTCTTTTTTGGCTTTTTTCTTCTATTTTCCTCTTTATGATCCAGCCAGTCAGTCTGTTTTTCAACAGAAAATCTCTCTTGCAGTTACAGGGACGAGACAGACCAGACAGCGGGGGTGGTTAAAATGATCAGGTTTTATGTATGTAAAACCTTTATACCAACAAAAAAAACTGCTCTAACTGATTTTAAAATATCAGCTGGAGTTCAGCTTAAATTTGTTACAGTATTTAAATCTACTAGTACTTTAACAATTCCCCTCCCCCCAAACTGACAAGGCTGCTGTCCAAATTCCCCCCCATGCTCATTCCTCCGGAGTGGTGTCAGGTGTGTTACTGGCCAGATCATCAGGCGAAAATGGGGGGGGGGGGGGGGGTCGGGGGGCATTTGGACAGCAGCAGCATTGTCAGTCAATAGGCAAAAAAAGTAAAAACACACACTTTTTGACTTTTCTGTTGATAAGGCTCACTCTGGTATGACATACGCTCCGACGTTGGGAGTATATGTGGCACATGTGCCATATGACCTGAGTAAATCAATAATTCCTTATGAGAGCCGTCCTAACTGCTGCGACACAAGTTGATCCGACTTTGAAAAAGGTTCCTGCAGTACTTTGGTCTGACTTTGGGTCTTACTCGGCCCATTGGATATCATTGAAGTTGGATCAAAGTCAGACCATCTTAACCCATCCAACTTTCGCATGTGACCTGTGCTTTGATGATCTTGAAGGGGAACCCCACATCAAAAATTTAAAAAATAAAAATAAATGGTCCCCCAAAATCCATACCAGACCCTTATCAGAGCACAAACAGAAGGAGAGCAGCGCCACCTAAGTGCAGCATTATTGCAGACACTCAGGACAGCCCCCACACATCGGTGTACGTCACAACCGGAAGTGACGTACACCGCTGTCTGATGCCGCGTACACACGATCAAAAGAAAAGTCCGGCAAACTCAAGTCCGCCAAACAATCCCCCCGTGTGTAGCCTCCGGCATACTTTTTTGACCCGAAAGTACGGCGGACTTAGAATGCCGTGTTGCACATCAATCTGCCCGCCGTACTCGCATTTCGGCGGACAATCCGGCCGTGTGTATGCCAGTCCGCCGTACTTTTGAAATGAGCAGACTTTTCCCGCCCGGAGAAAAGTCCGCTCATTTCGAGCGGGTCTCCAGGTAGGCGGGGCCCGCGAGGGAGACGTCGCAAAAAAATATCGGAGTGGGGGTCCCCCAAAGTCCACAACAGACCCTTGTCCGAGCACGCTACCCGGCCGGCCAGGAAAGGGGGGGCGAGCGAGCGCCCCCCCCCCCCGAGCCGTACCAGGCCGCGTGCCCTCAACATGGGGGGGTGCCTTGGGGAAGGGGGGCCATGCGGCCCCCCACCCCAAAGCACCTTGTCCCCATGTTGATGAGGATAAATAAAAGTACAAAAAAAAAAACGAGATAAAATACTTTATTGCACAGCTCCGGGGGTCTTCCGTCTTCGGGGGTCTTCTCGCCGGACTCCTCCGCTATCTTCTTGTAGCTCTTTTGCTAGCGGAGGAGTCCGGCTTTCTTCCTCGCCGCCGGCCTCTTCTCCCGACTTTGGGGGTCTTGTCCCCCTCTTCGGTTCTTCTGCCGGGCCACCGCGCCTTCTTATAGCTCTTTTACAGGCGGTGGCCCGGTCTTCTGTCGCCGCCGCCTTCCGTTCTTCTTCTTCTCCTTCTCCTGGAGAAGTTGACTCGACGCTCTCTCCGGCCACAATGCCAGGGACGCACTGCGCGGCCACTTATATAGGGACAAGGGGCGGTGTCACATGGCTTTATTTCACATGGGTTGGTGTCGCATGGTGACCCCGCCCCCTTACGATGTCACAGTCCCATGTGACATCAACCCATGTGACATAAAGCCATGTGACACCGCCCCTTGTCCCTATATAAGTGGCAGCGCAGGGCGTCCCTGGCATTGCGGCCGGAGAGATCGTCGAGGCAACATCTCCTGGAGAAGAAGAAGAAGAACGGAAGGCGGCAGCGGCGACAGAAGATCGGGCCACCGCCTGTAAAAGAGCTATAAGAAGGCGCGGTGGCCCGGCAGAAGAACCGAAGAGGGGGACAAGACCCCCGAAGTCGGGAGAAGAGGCCGGCGGCGAGGAAGAAAGCCGGACTCCTCCGCTAGCAAAAGAGCTACAAGAAGATAGCGGAGGAGTCCGGCGAGAAGACCCCCGAAGACGGAAGACCCCCGGAGCTGTGCAATAAAGTATTTTATCTCGTGTGTTGTGTTTTTTTTTTGTACTTTTATTTTACAGGTGAATGGGTACATTGTACCCCATACTCATTCACATAGGGTGGGGGGCCGGTATCCGGGGGCCCCCTTATTAAAAGGGGCTCCCGGATTCCGATAAGCCCCTCGCCCGCAGACCCCGACAACCAACGGCCAGGGTTGTCAGGAAGAGGCCCTTGTCCTCATCAACATGGGGACAAGGCGCTTTGGGGTGGGGGGCCGCGTGGCCCCCCCTTCCCCAAGGCACCCCCCATGTTGAGGGCACGCGGCCTGGTATGGCTCAGGAGGGGGGGCGCTCGCTCGCCCCCCTTTCCTGGCCGGCCGGGTAGCGTGTTCGGACAAGGGTCTGTTGTGGACTTGGGGGGGACCCCCACGCCGATTTTTTTCCGGCGTTGGGGGTTCCCCTTTAAGTCCATACCAGGCGGCGGGGCCAGCGATGTCTCCTTCACGGGCCCCGCCTACCTGGAGACGCACTCGAAATGAGAGGACTTTCCTCCGCGTGTGTGGGCGAGTCCGTTCATTTCGAAAGTACGGCGGACTTAGTACGCCGTATTAGTCCGCTGAAAAAGTGCCGTGTGTGGGCAAGTAGCCCGTTTGAAAATTCCGACGGACAGTCTGGCGGACGTCCGTCAGACTAAGTACGTCGGACAGACGGCTACGTGTGTACGCGGCTTGAGCCATCCTGAGTGTCTGAAAGCACTGGAAACCACTGGCGTCCCTGGATCCATCAGCTGCCTCTTCACCAGTGAGAAGATCATATTTCCCACGAGAGGATGAACCACATGCATAATAACCACACACATAATCCCACATGCACTGACATCTCATACATCTTGTGAGTTACCAATTGCCTTTTATGGAATAAAATGTCTTCATGCTGCACTTAGATGGCGCTGCTCTCTTTCTGTCCTTGCCTTCCACAGAGTTACTTCTAGCCTGTCATGAGCTGGCAGCGATCCACAGTCAGCTTATCTAAGAACCATCTAAGAACTGTCCTTGTGCCACAAATGTAACTCTCCACTCGATGTGAAAGAGTTCTAAATTACCCACTCTCCCTTTATTCAGCTCATCGAGCGCACAGGATCGAATGTACTTTTTTTTGTCTTATCCAAGCATGCAGCCCTGCAGGTCACGGTGTCACTGCCTGGGGAATGATGGGGCTGTGACTTCACAAAAGTGTAGTGTCTCCGTATAACATTACTGGATGGCCCTGTGTCTATAAAAGGACTGGCAGAGAGCGGAGCTCTCATAACTATGGGAGCTAGCATCGGGAGAAGACCTCAGCGGAGGAGGGAGAAGAACCGAAGAGGGGAGAAGACTTCAGCGGAGGAGGGAGAAGAACCGAAGAGGGGAGAAGACTTCAGCGGAGGAGGGAGAAGAACCGAAGAGGGGAGAAGACTTCAGCGGAGGAGGGAGAAGAACCGAAGAGGGGAGAAGACTTCAGCGCAGGAGGGAGAAGAACCGGCGAGGGGAGAAGACTTCAGCGGAGGAGGGAGAAGAACCGGCGAGGGGAGAAGACTTCAGCAGAGGAGGGAGAAGAACCGACGAGGGGAGAAGACTGCAGTGGAGGAGGGAGAAGAACCGGCGAGGGGAGAAGACATCACCCGAGGACAAGGCGCTTTGGGGTGGGGGGGGCTGCTCCCCCTCCCTTTCCTGACCCCCTGGGCTGTGTGCTCGGAAAAGGGTCTGGTATGGATTTTGGGGGGACCCCATGAAGTTTTTTTTATATTTTGGTGTGGGGGGATTCCCATTTAAAGCCTTACCAGACCAAAGGGTCTTGCATGGTCTTGAGGGGGACCCTATGCAATTGTTTCAATTTTGGCGTGGGGTTTCCCCTTAAGATTTATACCAGACTTAAAGTGGTTGTAAACCCTTACAAACCACTTTGACCTACAGGTAAGCCTAGATTAAGGCTTACCTGTAGGTCCAAGAAATATCTCCTAAACCTACACGGTTTAGAAGATATTTTCCAAAACACAGGCACCGCTGTCTACGGCTAAACATTTTAGTATTTACAATGATACTAAAAGTATGATTTTGGTACAAAGTATTTTTTTTAATTGAAACTAAGGGATAGAATATATATATTTAGAGATGTCTCAGTAGACTTCACATACACTACCAATAACGTAAATCATTTGTGGAATTTCAGTATTCATTTGTTGCCTTTGGCAGGGGCAGTGTAACATGCCCTACCATTCTATCCTGGAAAAAAAAAAACCTTACAAGCATGTTTATTGTATAAAGTGTATGGACATTTCTGTGCTTGCCACCAACAGTGTACACAATGTTGCAGAGACTGAACTATTTGTCATGTATCAAGTTTACCAGACTCAACAGAAGATAAAAGTGTCACTAAACCCAGGACCCTGCATTCACTATACCTGGTTTCCCACAGTACACAACATGGAAATTCATTCTTTTTAGTAACTACAAATGGCTAAATACCTTTTCTCACCAGCAGTATATAGCAGTCTTGTGACTACTATCAGTGTCTGGTTAAAGCTTGTAGGAGTTTTCACACTGCACTGGCTGTCCTATAAGGATCCAGGAATCCTGACCCTCTGTCTGGACAGTGCGGATTACCCTGTCCAGAATCACATGCACACTCCCAAGAAAAAAGAAAAACTACCTAGCAATACACACCAAACTGAGAATGTGCAGTCTGACTCCAGTAACTGTCTTATCTGGACCTGTTTTGCAGTACGTGGAAGAGGAGGAGGATCTGTGCATATAAGATAAAACAGCCCTTTTAGAAAATGCAGAGGATTAATCCCTTAGGCTTCACAGAGTATAATAAGCATGCTTTACTGCATATACACACTTATTTTACTGTTGTAGGTTTAGTAACACTAAGTTCCTTCTCTGCAACATGGTATCAGTCCTGCATAGAAGTAGGCGATTTATGTAGCGCCTGATTTATGGTGCGCCTGAGGCAGCGTAAGAAGACTTTGCATCTGTAAGATCCATGTTAAAAATGTGTGTTGGGTTGGTCCTATTGCCCACTACTGCCAAAAACATGTTATGGTTTATAACTGATCCCAGAAGGGGAAATAAAATAAAAAAAACACATTTTAAAAGGTTTTAAAAGCTCACATTTTTTACCTTCATGCAGTGAAGCACCTACTACTGTCAATCACAGCCAGCGAGCCAATGAGGAAATAGTGGGGGCAAGGCCGATCCATGGTCCGTGTGAATGGGCACACAGAGCAGGGACTGGAGAACGAGTCTTCTCAGGCGCCCCCCATAGCAAGCTGCTGGCTATGAGGGCAGGAAGGAGGGACCAGGAGCACTGGCTGAGGAACCTAGAAGAGAAGGATCAGGGTGGCTCTGTACAAAACCTTTGCACAGAGCAAATAAGTATGAGAAATTTGTTATCCAAGGCCCCTTTCACACTGGGGTGGTGGGTGCCTCGGCAGTAAAGTGCCGCTATTTTTAGCAGCACTTTACTGTAAATTTTGTATCGCTATTCTGCCGCTAGCGGGGCACTTTTACACCCCTAGCAGCCGAGAAGGGGTTAAAAGCACCTGCAAAACGCTGCAGCTTTGCCAGCAGTATTGCCGCGCTGCCGATTGATTTCAGTGGGGAGGAGTGGTATTACACACACCGCTCCAAAGATGCTGATAGCAGGACCTTTTTTTAGCTTCCTGCCAGCGCACCGCTCCAGTGTGAAAGCCCTCGGGCTTTCACATTGGAGAGACAGGAGCGGCTCTTTCAGGGCGCTTTGCAGTCGCTATTTTTAGCGCTGTAGCACCTGCAAAGCGCCCCAGTGTGAAAGTGGTTTCAAATTCAGTGTTTTTGAAAATAAATTGGTTTCACACTTATCGTCAAAGGCAGATTTTTCTTTAAAACGAATAGCGCAGCGAAATTGATGGTAAAGCGTCACTAAAAATAGCGGCGCTTTAACGCCGACGCACCAACCACCCCAGAATGAAGGGGGTCTAAGGGAGAGAGGGCAGGCTCGGGGGCTAAAGAGGTTTTGTATTTGTTGTAGTTATCCATATTGAAACATGAATAATATTGAGAATTGCAAATACATCTTCCATAAGGATTTTTATTTGTGTGCTTCAGATCACAAATATGATACTACACACATAAAACATTAAATGACTCTGCAGGAAAAAAATTACATTCTAGCAAACTATTTTAAATAAGTCTCCTTTAATTCTGTAAAGAAAAATAAAATCTGCCAATATATTTTTCACTTAATTTTATGGAGAAGAATCAGCACTGCAGATTATACTACGCCGTTAATGAGGCAGAAAGACTCCTGGCAGTTTCCAGTATGCGGATTATGTTACTGTGTGAAAGACGCACTAACAACATTGATATCGAATTATACTATGGTGCATAATGAAATATTACTTCTAGATATTTTAGTGCAGTGAAAATTTCTTCGCAATATCCAACCTGCCAATATACACAGCGAACAAAATTGGTCAAGGACCTACACTAATCAGCTAATTTGCAAATAGCATATCTCATGCTTGTTGGATGCATATTATAGCAGTATTAAACCCAAAAGCAAACATACTGCAGCTTACTAATTAGATGAGGTTGCTGCAATAGTTTTCATTTTCTAAGCTTTCTTTCTTTTAATTTTCAGCTGGTGAACTTGCCAGCATGGCTAGGTTCAAATTACCGCAGGCAAATGTTTTGCTCTTTAGCACACAAGTGTGGGTGCCATTCATTTTTAAAGGCTCCCCCGAAGCATCTGCGAACGTAATGGTGTTTTCTGCATGACAAACCATATGGTGCAGCGCTTTCAAGAGAAAAGGGGTCAGGGGACATCTTCTCCCATGTTTCTGTGGGTAGGGCAGCCCACTGAATTAAATGGGCTGTCCTACAGGCAGAGTGTAGCCACATGTGAGCTAAGCCTAAAGCGATTGTAAAAGAAAAAAAAAATTATGTTATACTTACCTGCTCTGTGCAAGGCTATTGCATAGAGCAGTCTCTTACCTCCTCTTCTGGGGTTCAAACACCCTACCAGACTGAGAATGTTGCTGTCCAAGTCTCCCAGTTGCTCATTCATCCAGAGAGTATAGGCACCCTAATATTGGAGGTGTGTTACTGATCAGATCAAGTGAAAACAGAGGGAGAAGCCTAAATAAAGAAAACCAATGTAACCACCCCATATAAAGGTTGTGGCGATTATTACATTTTTAGTTTTGGGTTGAATGTCGCTTTAAGTATCACTGTCTATGCAACCTAACATTATAAATTAATGTAGAATAACATTCCTGACCATGTACTCAAAAGCCATCTTTCAAAAGAAAAGTAAACGCACAAAGTCCATCAAACTAGGATTTTTATCCCTGATATCTCTGCCAAGTTTCAGCAGCTATTTGGAGTTGATAAAATCCTCATCTCTCAAAGCCGCTAACCAGGGTGTCCATGCAGGGATTATGCCTTTACAACTGGTTCATGGCAGATACAAATAGAAAAAAAAGGGCTAAGTTCCAATCTTGTACAGTTCTTGTTTATGCTAAATACATGTTCACTATGAGAACCATCCACCTCCCAGGCACAGGGCATCAACATGTGCACAGTACAACTAAACAGGTAACTTTTTTGTATCCAATTCAAGACCAGCCTAGCTGACCTAAATAAACAGAATTATTCAATAATCCAAACATTAAACAATAAAAAGACAGAATGCCCAAATCTGTGCTATAAAGGAGTTTATATTGAGGAGTGTGTGAAGAAAGCAACTGCCCTGGTTGCTGTGCAGAACACAAACGCATAGGTCTAGCCAGGAAAAAGTATTAGCATGCAGAGTAACATCTTAAAAGTATAAACATGCAAGAAAATTAAACAGGATTACAATATAAATAAAATAAATCTGAATAAAATATATTATGAGCTGATTCTAACAAGAACATGAAAGAACACTGGAGGATGTTGTAACTATCCATGATTGGTCAGAAATATGAAGCTGGGAACACAATTTTTCCCAACTGTACAACTGTATCTACTGCTCCAAAAAATATAGGTACCACCAATATAACTTAAATGAAAACGCACTGCACGCATTAGTAAAGCATTGTGAAAGGAAACTTATGCATGCCATTTGTTTTAATTCCTACTTTTTTTGTATATTCCCCTTTGTTTAAGATAAAAAGGTCTTCCCAGAAGCAAACCATATCTACACTATTTGACTCAATTTGCATTTGTGTTATCCCACCATATTTGTGATGAAACTCCTCCTATAAAGACTAAAGGTCATGTAGGTTGTTATAAAACAAGGTTTTTGATTTCTGCATAAAAAAAAAAAAAAAAAAAAAAGAAAGGATAAGAGATGTAGTGGGCTGCATGCAAATTTTTATGTATACATAATTTTATATAATCGGTCATAAAACAGAACTATAGAGGAATATAAAATGATGAGATCAATATATTGCCTTGTAAAAAATGTCACCTTTCCTTTACTTGGGTTGCTTATTATAAATGAGTGATTTTAAAATAGACCCTGAAATAGGACGGTAGAAAATCTTGAATATAAAAAAAAATGTTGGTTATGTCTCATTATAAAGAATATTTAAACATGATAAACAAAAATGTGTAAATGCAATAAATTGTCAGATACAAATTTGCTAGAAATCTGAATTGTTGGCAAGAAGAAAACAAGTGTGTATAGAATGATACCCTAATATAATTATTGAGGTTGTACCTAAACTACTACTTTGTACCAGAAAGTTTTGAAATATAAAATTAAAGTCCAAATAGGACTTGAAAATGTGTGCTGCTCTGTCCAAAGAGGACATGGGTAACACTCTATTGAGGTTAGATTGCTACAGCTTCACTTGTTTGTCATTGATTTCTTTCAATGACAACTGGAACAGCTGAGCTGGTCACAATCACAAGCAAATTTGAATTGCCTGAATGAATTTGGCTTGTCCAAATAACATGCAATATGTACTGCAATTAAAAATCAGTGGACAAGTTACTCAACCAGCTAACTGATCAGAAAGTTGCAAAAGCAGTTTAAAGTGCAAAATACGATTTAAATACATTAGCGTTTTAACAGAGAAAAAGGAGATTTGTTATCTCACAATACCTTATCCTTCTATGACTTGTTGCATTCAGCCTCTTACCTGGATTTTGGCTATAAAACGGCCCTCCGTTTATCTGATTTTGAAGATTTGGCTGTGAGGTCATAGATGGAGGACGACGATATGGAAGAGAACCTCCTATTGTTGGTGGTGTATGTCGGGACGCTGGTCTGTTCATACTGTAGAACTGAGCAGGGTTACCTAAACAAGCATAAGCAAACAAACGGAGTGAAAAATTACCTAAAACACAAGAACAATTTGCTTTAAATATTTTGCGCAGTTTGTTATTTCCACAAAAGCTACAAACACTGAAATTCTATAAAAGACTGTATGTAAATGTCAACTATAAGAGGCATAAATATGGAGTGGTATTGAGAGATTAATAAAGCTTTAAGAATAAAGCAATCAAGAAAAATAAGTATAAAATATTTAACCTATAGCCCTAAATACTAGCACATGTACAGAAAGACAAGTGGCTAAAATGGCCAAAAGAACAAAATACTTTTACTGTTTTAAAGTGTAATAGCTATTCTTTCATTTTGGATAGTGTGGAAGGGCTGGAATTTCTTTTTTGATGTTCTCCGCGCCCTTGCAGATATCTTTTTGTTTATAGATCATTGCCCCGAGATTGAGAAGTGAGGGAAAATCTGAAATTATGCTTTGTTACTTGGTCTGGAAAATCTTCCAAAGGGGACACTTGTTGTGGTGCCAGCTCAGAGGATTTCCTTTACTTTGGATAAATCTACTCTCACTTCCTGTGTCAGGACATGAAATGACTGAAAAAAACAAAAAACACCCCTACTGGACACAAGCAGCAAAAGAAAGTTTTTGGGTAATTTTAACCATGCTTTAAATGTTAAAAATTGACTTTAGATGTAATGTAAACCCAAAACTGAATCCCCCTACATATATTGCTCTAAAGCAATCAAACTGTATATACTGTATATTAAAAATGACGCTGTGGTTTTATTTATTTTTGCTACCAACTGCAAAAGAGTTGGGCTATGCTGCGCTGACAGTACCTTGAAGTGTCAAGCTGCTGTCCTTACAAAGCCAATACAAAAAAATGTAAAATAAAAAATGAAAAACAGCCAAATGGTTACTTAGTTTTGGTCAGGACAAGGAAGGGTTAAAGCCTCTGCAAATTTTTTTTATAGTTTTTTTGTGTATCCCCCATGGGGATATTTCCATTCTCTCCCTATCAGAGCAGGAACTGATGGGAAATCTCTCAACCGGTGGCACAAACAAAAACACAAAAAATACATTGTAGTGGGGGGAAGAGATAAACCACCAGTTTTTTTTTATTGCTGTTCAGACTATCTTCATCTGGTCATGACTGCTCCCCCTATTTCTTGTATGGGGGTCAAAGGCACAAGCAAATGGGAAAATTTTCCCAATGGGGTCATAGACAGGAATAAACACCTGGCAGATTTCTGAACTCTTCCCTTATCTAGCATATTCTCCAAGTGATTGTCTAGCATCACACAAGTCAACAATGTTTTTTTTGTGTGGTTTTATAGGCTTTTGTTTAAAATCCCATCTACTTCACACAGGAATTGTTTTTGAATGATTTTTCCAGCGACTTGGCAATACAATTTTTTTAGCCTGAGAAGTCAATAAAATGCTGAATACTAGATTTATAAAAGTCATCCTAATAAAAGGAAAAAAATGCTGCATAGAAAAATAATAATACACACCACTAGCTAAAGACTTTTAAATAACCATAGGACAATATTAATGTGGTAAAGCCATTGATATACCTTTGTCTGCTATGTTAAATGATTTTACAAAACCAGAAAACCACATTTACTTACATTGTTAAACTTGATTACACCATTCCTTTTGATAATATATACCAGTTTGTTTTGGCTCACGTTATTCGATGACTGAATCCAAGACATATCAAATATGTAGTAAAACAAATACAGTATATCCCAGATCTAGATGCACTCAAACAGCTTCAATACTTATTAAATGTACCATTGTCCGTACTTCTTAAAACTTTTTTTTTTTTTTTTTTTTTATGAACAGTCCAATAATAACACAAATGCAACACAATCAGTACTAGATTGATGAACGTTAGACTATTATACGTCCAACTGTGTAATGGTACTAAAGTATAAGCATTCACCTATTCACTCGTCCTCGTCAACATGACACCCCCCAATGTTGAGAGCTTGTGCCCCCCCCCTTTGGCCTGCAGGAAAAAAAAATGCTTTAATGTTGGCTCTTTAACATTGATGTAAACTGAACTCTAATGTATATTGAATCAGTTTTTTCTTTGAAAAAAACGTGACTGAGCGGATGTTTAACTTCTGGGCACAGGTATGCTGAATTATCTGCTAGGCCATCTTTCTTTTAACCACTTCAGCCCCAGAAGGATTCCCCCCTTCCTGACCAGGCCATTTTTTGCGATACGTCACTGTGTCGCTTTAACTGACAATTGTGTGGCCGTGCGACGGTATACCCAAACAAAATTAATATCCTTTTTTCCCCGTAGAACTTTCTTTTGGTGGTATTTGAACATCTCGTCATCAAAAATAAATAAAATCGCAATAAGCGTATATTGATTGGTTTGCGCAAAAGTTATAGTGTCTAAAAAATAGGGGGGAGATTTATGGATTTTTTATTTTTAATTATTTTTACTAGTAAGGGTGGTGATCAGCGATTTTTATTGTGGCTGCGACATTGCGGTGAACAGATCGGACACTTGATGCTTTTTTGGGACCAGTGACATTTATACAGCGATCAGAGCTAAAACTAGCCACCGATTACTGTATAAATGTCATTGGCAGGGAAGGGATTAACACTAGGGGGCGATCAAGGGGTGTTTTAACTGTGGGTGGATGGGACTGACTAGGGGAGGAGAGAGATCAGTGTTCCTACTTAGTAGGAACACACAATCCATCTCCTCTTCCCTGAGAGAACTGGGATTTGTGTGGAGCTCAATTTGTCATAATTATCCCAGTCAGTACTGTGAAAGCAGATCTAACCCTGTCTGCCCTAATGAAGGGTTAAAGGTGCAGAGGAAGTACTGTTTGCTGTGGATGTTAAGGACAACCTTGACACAGGCTCACTCTAACACTGTTGAAAATGCCTTGCAGTCAGCCACAATACGGAAAAAATTATATATATATATATATATATATATATATATATATATATATATATATATATATATATATATAGTATAATAATATATTATACCGTATTTATCGGCGTATAACACGTACCCCAAGTTTAGGAGGGAAGTTTAAGGAGAAAAACTTACATTTAAATGTCTATCACTGCAGCCTTAACAGTGTCCATCTGCAACCTTGTCCAGTGTCATTTGCAGCCTTGTCATTTTCAGCTTTGCCATTTAAAAATGGCGCCACCGAGAGGATGTTGACCCAGAGGATGTCCTGTGTATCTCGGTCGGGCATTCGGAAGTTCACAATTGGCGTACCCACGATTTTCCCCCAATTTTAAGGGGAATATCAGTGTGTGTGTGTGTGTGTGTGTGTGTGTGTGTGTGTGTGTGTGTGTGTGTGTGTGTGTGTGTGTGTGTGTGTGTGTGTGTGTGTGTGTGTGTGTGTGTGTGTGTGTGTGTGTGTGTTAGGCATTCTATGTGAATGGGGTTTTCTCACATTTGACTGCAAAAGTGAAAGTATGCTTAACCACTTTCAGACCGGACCAATTTGCTGGTCAAAGACCAGACCACTTTTTGCGATTCGGCACTGCGTCACTTTAACTGACATTTGCCCGGTCGTGCGACGTGGCTCCCAAACAAAATTGACGTCCTTTTTTTCCCACAAATAGAGCTTTCTTTTGGTGGTATTTGATCACCCCTGCGGTTTTTATTTTTTGCGCTATAAACAAAAATAGAGCGACAATTTTGAAAAAAACGCATTATTTTTTACTTTTTGTTATAATAAATATCCCCCAAAAATATATAAAAAAACATTTTTTTCCCTCAGTTTAGGCCGATACGTATTCTTCTACATATTTTTGGTAAAAAAAAAAATCGCAATAAGCGATAATTGATTGGTTTGCGCAAAAGTTATAGCGTTTACAAAATAGGGATAGTTTTATAGCATTTTTATTAATAATTTTTTATTTTTTTTACTACTAATGGCGGCGATCAGCGATTTTTATTGTGACTGCGACATTGTGGGGGACCCATCGGACATTTGACACATTTTTGGGACCATTGTCATTTATACAGTAATCACTGCTATATAAATGCAGTGATTCCTGTGTAAATGACACTGGCAGTGAAGGGGTTAACCAGTGGGTGGCAGTGTAGGGGTTAAGTGTTCCTAGGGGTGTGTTACTAACTGTGGGGGGGTTGGGCTTTCATTTAGTGAACACTGATCTCTGCTCCAATCACATGGAGCAGAGATCAGCATCCCTAGTTGCTAGGCAGAATGGAGAAATGCTGTTTACAATGGCACTTCTTCATTTGGCCGCTCCGTGAGACGATCGCGGGTATGCCCGCGGCGATCGAGTCCGCGGGTCCCGCTACCGGCCTCACGGAGGTCCCGACCAGCGTGGGAGCGCACCGCCGGCCGCGCGCTCCCGATGGCAGGGCGGCAAATTTAAAGGGACGTACATGTACGGCCATTTGCCTGCCTGTGCCATTCCGTCGACGTACATCGTCGTGCGCTGGTCGGCAAGTGGTTAAAGCACACCTTGCAATAGATCAAGAAATTGGACAGTTTTTGGCTATGGAAGAGAAAATTAAAGATGGATAATCTGGCATTACCGAATACTACCTTCTACGTCAGTGATGGCGAACCTTGGCACCCCAGATGTTTTGGAACTACATTTTCCATGATGCTCTGGCACTCTACAGTGTAGTGGAGCATCACGGGAAATGTAGTTCCAAAACATCTGGGGTGACAAGATTCACCATCACTGTTCTAGGTAATGGTTAGGTCACCCATTATGCACTGAACATATAGTGTGTTATTTTGGGTGAAAATGTTGAGATCATTTGTTGAACAAATATATTCTTCCATTAAAAGAGACCAAGTCACCAACTTTTAAAAAAAGCTGGTAAAATGCAAAGAAAAAAAAATTGAGTATTTTAACCAGTTCCCGACGTCGGCAGAATGGCACGTGCAGGCATATTGGCGTAAAGGTACGTCCAATCTTTAATGCCGCCCTGCCATCGCGAGCGCGCCGCTGGCGGGCCATGTGATTGGAGCAGAGATCAGTGTTCCCTAAATGAAAGCTCAGCCCCCAACAGTTAGTAACACACCCCTAGGAACACTTAACCCCTACGCTGCCACCCACTGGTTAACCCCTTCACTGCCATTTACACAGGAATCACTGCATTTGTATAGCAGTGATTGCTGTATAAGGGACAATGGTCCCAAAAATGTGTCAAAAATGTCCGATGTGTCCACCATAATGTAGCAGCCACAATAAAGATCGCTGATCGCCGCCATTACTAGTAAAAAAAAAAGAAAATATTAATAAAAATGCCATAAACTATCCCCTATTTTGTATAACTTTTGCGCAAACCAATCAATCGCTTATTGCGATTTTTTTACCAAAAATGTGTATTAGAATATGTATCGGCCCAAACTGAGGGAAAAAAAGTTTTTTTATATATTTTTGGGGGATATTTATTATAACAAAAAGTAAAAAATAATGCATTTTTTTTTTCAAAATTGTCGCTCTATTTTTGTTTATAGCGCAAAAAATTAAAACCGCAGGGGTGATCAAATACTACCAAAAGAAAGCTATTTGTGGGGGAAAAAAAAAGGACGTCAATTTTGTTTGGGAGCCACGTCGCGCAATTGTCAGTTAAAGCAACGCAGTGCCGAATTGCAAAAAGTGGTCTGGTCTTTGGTCAGCAAAATGGTTTGGGGCTGAAGTGGTTAAATGCTTATTTGCTGTGTTTTTCCATACCACAAATTATTGGTATTCAATTGCAATATGCCTTTGATCTTGCCTGAAAATGTGACTACTCCCATAAAATAAATTCCTCAGCACAGCTGCCTTCCTCAATGCAAGTCATAGCCCTCTCATCTTCTGGGAGTGTCTAATTACTATTATGGTGACTTATTGCCTTTTTTGGAGAAATTAATACATCTACCCACAAAGGGATTTTTTACCAAAAATTCTTTGGACCGATATATTTTTTTCTTTATTGTGATCAATCATCCAGGGCTGTGATTTAGCCCCATTTATGACTGACTGACCAATAATATTTAATAATTCTAATGATATATTAGAGTGGTGTGGACAGCACATCATTCCATTGTGGAGCTTGTACTTATATCCGTATTTACGGGAATACACTGCTCCCATTAGGAAATATATGCTACTTATTTTGTTTACAGGGGGCTTGGTTTATTTTTTTTACAGGTATTATAGGGGGTGCTCTCATTTAGGGGATGAAGGGGTCTGTGGATTGTGGACATTACCCCAGTTGTTCTCCCTGCAATTTTCGGGAGAAAGTTCATGGATTGTAATAGGTTGTCGGTTCTTATCGATATAGGGAAATATAGAACATTGGGGCATTGTTTCAGCTCCTCTCTGTTCTATATACAGGGAATAAACTGGAAATTTTGCTTGCTGTGACTTTTTATATTTTGCTCTTTTTAAGCAATAAATTGTACTGTAGTTAACTCTTTAGGGTGTGTATATATCTAATTTTTTAGTTTTTCTCTTGATTCAGTGTCTAATTACTGTCTGTGCTTGCCTAGCTTCTCTCCCTACATAAAACGTATGTAACTGCCAGAGGAGCAGCAAAGGCAAATGCTATAGTGTCATTTGAGTCACAGTTTAAAGCCTACAGACTATATCTATATCCTAGGCGGCAGTGCCCAGCAGCGGCCTCAGGGCTTTTGGATGTCTACACAAGTGAGGATTTTACATATAAATAACATTCATAAAATACAATAAATTAACATATAATATTATGGGAAGATGTTTGTTGAAATCAATGGTCTGGCAACAGGGCCTTTTTAGGTAATGTAAACACATTATTAAACATTTAATTTCACTGCACTGAAGTTTACAAATATTAGAGGTCAATACCACGTCACCACCACACTGTTAGATTCATCCACACACTCACCTGTAGAAGGAGCAGAGGAAACAGCAGGGGGAGTTGGAGAGGTGAAACCATCAGCAGGGGGTTGAGCTCCTGCAGCAGCATCTGGGGTAGTTGAGGAGGGCGGGGCAGTAGCAGGAGCATGAGGGATAGGGGCAGGTGTGGAGGTAACAGGGATGGGAGGAGTGCCAGCTGAGCCAGCAGGGGCTACGTGGAGAGAGGAAGATGTGAAGTTAATACAGAAAGCATGTTAGGTGGGAACAGAAATGCTTTCATGAAGCTTAGTGTTAGGAATTTAGTCAACAGATCTAGGTACTGCCATCATTCACAGCCAGCAGTGGATGGAATACATGCAAAGGAAAAGACCTGATTCCATATTTTTGGATATTTGTTTGAGAAAACATACAGTGACTCGTGAGCACCAATGATTATCATTACTAAAACAGGCACAGTTTTTTCCCCTGTAAAGGTTACCTTTATATCTATGAAGAAAACAGTGAATGCCATTCTACAGGATCAAATTATATACTACACAACTAAAATACAAAAATGAGCTAAAGATGTATGTAAACACAGCACACAAAAGTAAAATAAAAGCCTGGGTAATGCCAAATATCAATCCCATTTTAGGGATTTTGCAGAAAATACCAATGACATTGAAGATGACACTTGCATTGTGTTCGCCAAAGTCTATACCAAAAAGTTGCACTTTTGTATTTCATCACCAGCATAAATTTATGCTGAATAAAATGTAATACAGTTTACCTCACTGTAACCTAAAAGCACACAAGACCCTTTTCTGGCTGAATATATAGTTAAAGGGATTGTAAAGGTAAATTTTTTATTTTCTACATAGGTTCCTTTAAGCTAGGGCATTGTTGGTTCACTTACCTTTTCCTTTGATTTCCCTTCTAAATGTTTTTTTTCTTTGTCTGAATATCTCACTTCCTGTTTCTCCTCAGTAAACTTCTCACCATCATCCGAGCTGGTGGTTAGTCAGCCAGAACAGCTAACTGAACAGCTTACTGGGGTGAAACAGGAAGTGAGAAATTTAGACAAAGAAAACAAAGAAAAAAAACATTTAGAAGGGAAATCGAAGGAAAAGATAAGTGAACCAACAATGCACTAGCTTATAGGAACCTATGTAGAAAATAAAAAAATTACCTTTACAACCCCTTTAAGCTCTATTCATTGTTTTTTCCCCAAGGGCATAAAAAGGGATGCATAGTCCTAAAATCCCAACTGAATAGCTACACAACTAAATATACGCTACTTTGTGGAAGATAAAGCAGGATCAAATATACTAAGCTTCAGGTATTAGTAAGCCTCTTATTCTTAGCTAACAATTTGTAATATCATACGATGCCCTGTTAGGCAATAGCATTTAGCATGTCTTGGTGCTGCTGGATGTTATCTAGCTGGATAATTACTGCTACTGGCAACTACTTGGCATAATTCATTAATGATTACTGGACATGGGACTTCCGGCAGTGAAAATGCTCAAGTAACTGCTACTGGAGTGAACTGGGGATTTAATGGTGATTATTTCTTGGTGATTCTGCAACATTTTAAACATTATCACACTGGCTATATGAAACTGAATACTACATCTAACCGACTTTACTGGATCACTTTTTGAAACTGGGAGATTAAACGTTTTATATAGGAAAGCCGAATTTTTCCTGCAATTTATGCAGTGTCCCGCTTATTTACAGTCCTTATTTACTAATGTATGCTATACATTACTAGATGACCTAATATGTTGAAAATTAAATATTTCTTATAGGGGACCTAGACTCTTTGGCGTATGCAGGATCTAATGGATTTACAGTCCTTCTCCATCAATGTATAACTGCAAAACTAGTTTCCTCAAGAAAATAACTTATACTAACATTTTTTGATCTTTAAAAAGAGGTTTGCTCTTTTTAAATGTAAAGAATGTAAAGAACAAGGCACGTTCAAACACATATGGTGGGATTGCCCAAAAATAAGACCCTTTTGGGATAAGATAATTGAAAACATACATGATAACCGGAAAGAGGATTAGGAAATGTCCATGGGCTTGCCTGTTCCACGATACAGACATGGGAGTAAGGCAATACAAAGCCACTCTCATCCCTTATCTCTTGAATGCAGCCAAAGCCTTAATACCAAACCATTGGGGAGACCCCCAGGGGCCGACAATTCTTGAGTGGGTGCAGAGGGTGGAGCAGAGTAGACTGATTGAAGACTCGATCAATAAAACCCAGGAGCCAGAAAGTGAAATCCAAGGGAAATGGCAACAATGGCTGACATTCATAGAGAGTGGGAACTGCCATGTCTGATTAATAGGAGCAGGGAACAGGGGAGGAGGGCGAAGGACACGGGCGGAGAATGGGGGGCACAGCTCCGTCCGTTTTTTTTTTTTTTTTGTTATGCCCGAGGGGGGGGGGGGAGGAGGGGGGTTTTTAAAGGTACTAGGTAAGATGAGAGGTGTAAGGAGTTTGTATCTCTGTAATACCCTGTACGACTCCACTCTCAAGATTTGTATAATGATGTTTGAATAATGTACGAAAAATAAAAATAAAGAATATATAAAAAAATAAAAAGGTTTGCTAAAACAGGATAAAAAATGAACCAGGTACAAACACAACAATGTCATACAGCAATGGGTATGTTTACACAAATGATGTGCTTGAATCAGTAACAATATGATGCTCACAATATTTACTACATTGCATCGAGAACGCATGCAAGAATTTATGTATACAAAAAGTAAAATAGAAAAAAAAGCTACTCCGCACAGGAAAAGCATACAAAGCAGAGATCACTAGCATAGCATTTTGTTCATGAGGCAATTATTTTATTTTACTGTAATGCAAATATCACAAAACCGGAAAAGTAAAGAGATAATTGATTTTCTTTAAAACATACCTGGAAAGACACTGGGAGGAGAAGGAGTAGGGACAGCAATCGGGACACCAACACTACCACTTCCACTGTTCTCCCGACTGCTGCTCCGACTACTGGGATGACTTCCGCCACTACTGCCACTGCTGCTACAAGGAGCAAACAGAGAGCCAAAAACAAACAGTGATGCCCATTAATCAGTAAAACAGGACATTTTGCAAAACGACACCATTTACTAATAAACAATGTTTTTGAATACAGAGAGCCTGTTTGATATACAGCAGTGTACATGAAATATGCTATGGCCAGTCAATTCTTAGAACATTTTATTTATAAAAAAATTGAGACTAACAGTGAATTGTATAATACAAGAGGTAATTACTTTGTTTAATTTTGTATAAAGTTTTGTTAATTGGATGAAAACTGTGTTTATAAAAGTGTCCGTACAGTACAGTCCCACATAAAGAGGAACTGCAGTCTGCTCACATAATTTGTAATAAAAATGCTTTGCCATTCTGAAGCTTCCCTCCAACCACTTTACATCTTATTTTATATACTGTGATTCTGTACTTGCCAAATATGCTGCAGAAATCTCCCTCCACTGAGTCTGGCTGCAACCATCTTAACTGTAGGCAGCTGAAGCTGCTGCCTGTTCACTTTCTGGATTTACACAGACACACACCTCCAGCCCTGCAGCTCTCATTGGCCCTCTTATGACCTCCCTTTCTGGCAAACTCTCAACGGAGTGATCTGTGCATGATCTCATAAGCCTAGGCTTTTTACCAGACAAGTAACAAGTAGGAAGTGGGCTGTATAAGGTATTTACTGGCAGAAAAAAAATGTTACTAGCCAAACTTAAAACGACAAGGGCAGAAGAGTTAATAGATTGAAAGTTGAAAAATGACTGAAGGCCCAATTTAAGGGGGTTCCCTTGTTGTGCTATAAAAATTTTTTTTTAGTTTAGCTACCAGTTCTACATTTGCTATTATGGTTAAAAGTCGGCACATTTAAAAAATTAATACAAATAAAAACATAAGTGCAATATGCAGTAAAACATTATTATTATTGTATACTATATTTTAATCTCTCATCATTATAAGGCCATCAGAACCATGAAAAGATTATCCGATTGTTATGGCTCATCTAACTTTTCATATTGCCTTTAGATGATCATATTAATATTGTGATATGAACAGGGGGCACACCTTGAATAGCAAGTTTCAAAAATTAAAGTGAAGAAGTATTTTTATATTGTTTGTACAGGCTCAAAGTCTCTTTTGAGCAAAAAAAGTATGGTTCTGGAAAAAAAAAAAACGTATACGGCATTGAAACCACTGTACCAGTCAATACTTAAAGGATCGAGTGAGAATGGCCGACTGAGCACAGGAGCAATAATGATTGGCCATTTTCATTTTCCTCAATTACTAAGCTGGGATGGCATGCGCTTTCGATCCCCCCCCGCCCCTAGTGCATTCTCAGCATGCATGTAGAGAGAAAGCTAGGTGGTCTTTTTTTAAAGAAATTAGTGGGAAAAAACTGCCCTTGCATAAGATATACGATGGAAGATATTCTGCCCCTTTTTTGGTCAGAGACTGGGAACCTGGCACAACTGACCTGTTTCAATTGGTTTACCAATGGCCCCAGAGAAAATCAATCCACCAGAATATGATTAAGGTGTAACTAAAGACAAAACACTTAATTGCTGTCTTTGCCACCATTAGGGAGATTCACCCTCCCTATCTGTGCCATTTACTGTTATAATCGAAAGTGAAAGAAAACCCCACGTTTTGAGTAGACTTAAAGCAGAATTCCACCCTCAAGTGGAAGTTCCACTCATCGGAACCCTCCCCCCCTCCGGTGCCCCAATTGGCATCATTCAGGGGGGTGCAGATACCGGTTTAATACAGGTGTCTGCACCCACTTTCGTGAATAGCTAGCCGCAGATGCCTCCCCCCATTGTGCTCTGGGAAACACACAGTTCCCAGGACACAACGGGGAACAGTGGAGATGCAGTAGCTTGCGCATGTGCAGTAGGGAACCGGGCAGTGAAGCCGCAACTTTTCACTTCCCGATTCCCTGACAGAGGATGGCGGCGGGGGCAGCCGACAGACTAGCGATTGCTCGTCATCTACTGCTGTCATCGCTGGACCCTGGAACAGGTAAGTGTTCATTTATTAAAAGTCAGCAGATGCAGTATTTTGTAGCTGCTGACTTTTAATATTTTTTTTTCAGGTGGCCATCCTCTTTAAGAACAGTAATAGAGGGGAAATCTTCCAATGAGGACACCTGTTGGTGCCCCTGGGATTCCCTCACTTTAGAGGGATTTCCTCTCACTTCCTGTTTTGGCTATAGGACAGGAACTGAAGGGAGATTTCTGAAGGGGCAAAGATGGCGAAAAAAAAACAAAAAAAAAAAAACACAAAAACAAAACCTACAGGGAGTTAAAACCTTCCCTTCCTCATCTAAAATGAAAAAAATATTTCGCATTAGTTCTACTTTAAAACCATGATATTCTTTTTCAGGCAATTTTCTTTTGGTTATATAATGCAATACAAGTATAATCCTCAAGAGCAGCAAACCTTATTTCAGCTTTGGTCTGGGTCAATACAGTTTGGAAGTTATTGTTTTTCCCAATTTCATATTGTATAACAAACCTTGTTTAGGTACATTTAAAATCACTTAATCCACTATAAGCATATTGTGCAAAATTAAAAATGTAAAAGACATGTCTAACATCAACCTTGCCAAACATAAAAAATAAAAGCAAGTAAAAACATCTGTGCAGGAAACTAAAGAACATATCTGAGAGGGTTGGTACTACATGCTTTTGGGACAAGACACACAAAAGGACTGACCTCAATGTAAAAGACCTACATGGAATTGGGGGAGGGGATATAAAAAAAAAAAAAAAAAAAAAAAAAAAAAAATCACACACAAAAATGCTAAAACACCGGTCACAAACCAAATCTTCAAGCACAGGCAGTGCCAAATACTTTCTGATGCTCTGTAGTAGTGAAGAAGCTTGTAAAATGAAGGGGGTGTATATCTAGCAAAAAGCCCCATTTTCACAAGGGATGCCATCAAAAAGAATGGCAGTGGTTTTAAAAAAACTGAAATTAATGGATTATTTCCTTGTCTTTCTGAAAGTAGAAGAAAGAAACTAAATTTCAGTGGGTCAGGAGATTTTTTGTTGCCAATGAAACTACATCAACTTACAAAAACTGAAGTTAGTATACAATTTAGGTTGTGTAAAATTACACAGAAGAAAATGCCAGTGAGCTCCAATGTCCAATAATAAAAATAACGTTCTAATCAGGAAATTAAATGTGGCCCTTTTTCATCTTATTTAGGACTTAAAAACTTTAGCACTAACTCAAAACAGACTTCAGTAACCTGATAAAAATGTGGTGAGTTGTTTATAGGAAAACGCCAGCCACCATTTGGCACAATTGCTAATATAGCTTACATATACCTGTATGTGCGGTTCCTCTGGTTGACTGAAGCTGTTCTAACAGGGCTCTGTTGCTGTGAGGGAGCCATGTTACGTGTGGGGCTGGGAACATAGTCATTTGGAACGACAGGGGGACGCACAGGCTCCAGTGTGCGATAAGGTGAGTGTCGCCTTCAAGAAGAAAAACAAAAAGTAAAAAATAATACCTCTAGATGATATCCCGAAAATGTGGGACATTAGGATAAAACGTGTTACAGCACCACATCTCAATCTTGCGATGGGAGGGGTTTATGTGTAATCAAAACATCTTTTGAACAGCTTGGAAAACTGATGAAAAAGAATGTAGGCCTGACTCGAACCTCAATTAAGATTCACACGTTTCAACCCCTTCACTGCTAGAACATTTGCAGAGCATTGGTTGAGAACTTAGACCTCAGGCAACATTCAGGCATGTAATGCCACAAACAAAAAGGGATTTGCCACAGAGTGTAGTTCATGAAAATAAAAATGATGTAGACAAAAATGATCTGGGGAACTAGTTGTCAGCTGAAATAGGATAAGCATTGAAAAATTAATTATGTAGATGTGATCTTTCCAATGGGAAAGCTACAAAGGCTATTTACGTAATGTAATATATTGTATGCCTAGAAGACAGTGTAATCTGTCACAGTGGCAAAGCAGTATAATTAGTGCATAAAAGCATGTCCTTGGATTTGATTATTTTTTTTTATTTTTTTTTTTTAAGTAAGCCACTTCTATTATAAGGTGTTCGACTGCTTTCATAATTTAAGGCAGGAAATAAACAGGTATTCATAACTGGTTTCAAAAATAATAATTGTTCTTGTTAACATGCAGAAGATAAGCCTTCTGAGCGTGAAACATAGAACAATTGCTGTGGGGAATAATGACATGCATATACATAACACCGACAGAATTTAAAAATATTTGTGGGACAAAGACTTTGAATTTGAAATGTTTATGAAACATTTAAAAACATTTCCTTTGAAAAGATATAAAAACATATATATAGAGATCAGCTGAAAACTACTTAGGCAACATAACAGCCAGGAAGCCTTTAAGCTTAAGCAGGATACAATGCATCTGTGATGACTCCAGTAATCCCTGTACTAGGAGAGCAAAATAATTACCCAAGAGTTCCTTTGCCGGCTACTGGTGGACTAGGGGGCTTCTGGGTAGGCGGGGTGGTACGTGGCAATCCGCCCATCTTCATATTCTGTGTACTAACCTAAATAAAAATAAAATGGAAGACAATACTGCATTAGAATGGCAATGCCTATGGAGTTTGACAGTGTAAGAATTTGTTTCATAAACAGTGCAACACTTTGAAAACTGTATTTTAAAATGCTCGAGGAACAGATTCCGCAACTGAAAAGTACAATTTGAAAGAAGTTAGGCTCCATGCACACTCGCTTAAAAATCACTGCTTCTAGGAGTGGTGTTCTGCCTGTAGAAGCAGCTCAATGTTATCCTATGTGTCCATTCACATTAGGATGATTACAGGCATATTTTGAGCTCAACAAGGCAGGAAAAAAAAACTTCTGGTTTGTGTTTCTGATTGGAGCTTTCTGACAAAAAAACATTAAACTCTCCTAAACGCATCTAAACTTTATACAAAAAATGCTCTATATGATCAATTTTTTTGCCAAGGGAACTGTCATTATTTAAGCCCAGTGTCCATGGAGCCTTACAATATAAAATATGCACGCACATTGGGTGTTCAATTATGTTTACAAACATGCACAGAAAAATTTAAGTGAAGCAACAACATTGCTTTGTAAACCCCATTTTTTTTTTTTAAAAACAACAAACATGTCATATTTGCCTCCACTGTGCAGTTCATTTTGCACAGAGTGGCCCCTACCTGCGAGTGTCCACATTGGAAAAGGCTCTCCTAAAGGGGAGCCTTAGTGCAGGCGTGCCGAGTCCTGCATCTGTGTACATACACACAGAATGCAGGACTCGGCCCCGCCCCCACATAACTGAATTTGATGGGCAGTCAAGAGCCAAGACAATGGTCAGACAGAAAGAGCGCGTCTCCGCCGAGGGAAGGAACGGGCTCAGGTGAGTAAAACGAGGGAGCCGGTCAGTGTCAGAAGTTTTTTCACCTTAATGCATAGGATGCATTAAGGTGAAAAAACACAAGGGTTTACAACCCCTGCAACTTTTTCTGTGCATATTTCTAAACAATATCAAACACCAAATGTGCTTGCAAAATTTTTATGAGGTTTCTTTATTTACAGTACACCATTTGTTTAATCAATACAGCATTTTTCCGAAAAAAAAAATCAGCAGATCAAGACCACGCATACTCAGAAATGGCAGAATACATTACATAATTTCCGAAGTTGCATTCTGACGTAAGAAAAATTTTGTAACTTAATCTCTTTATTGTCGATAAAGGACTATAAAAAAATAAAATAAAAATATAGACTATATTCTCATCAAGTGTATGAGGTTTAAGATAACCTCTCTAAATCTAAATAAAAATAATAATCATAACAACTCAGATAGGCGGGTAACAATATTACTTACAAATCTTATTTGTGTGTAGATTAATATATTAAGACATTACTTGTCTATCACAGGACACTAAAACTTCACTAAAACAAGTACAAAAAGGTGACATTGGTCTCTACGCCATTTGTAAGATTGGTATTTAGCGCTTTTGTTACTGTACATGATGAATAAAGCTCTATAAAAAACACGAATATTCAAAACCAAAATTATTATTTTTCTTAATTTTGGATAGAGAACTTATATATTTCCCTTACTGTAGAAACAGATGAGTGGTACACGTCTCAACATTAGGGTTCTCGGTTATTATTGCAACAAGTGCCCCTACTGGAAGCCACCCTACTTCATTTTTACACAGTGAAATACAGAAATAAAAACCTGACAGGTCTTCTAAGCTTTCTCTACTCAGATCTTTAACAGCTCCTTTTTAACAAGAATTGTGAAACTTTATTATTCTGCTGCGTAATCTCACCAATAAGCTGAAATGCTTAATGATACCTGTTAACTTTACTTCTCTACCCATTTCAAAACTGCACCAACAACCCAGTACACATGACTGTGCCAAATGCAGCATACCAATCAGAATAACGCTGTGCTTACTGCAGAATACAGACTTCGAAGAAAAACTATTTTAAGAGAAAAATTATGCACTATTCAGTACAATTTAAAGTTTATCAAAACAATAGCTTATATGTATGGTATTGAATGTTTAAAATGTGGTATTTCCTAACTTTACTTCCAGGGTTACCCTGTGAACAAACCATTCTTATATCTTGTTTCATGTCTAAAATGGGACAAACACAAATGAGACATTTATATCATTGAGGCCACCACATTATTATTGTGTTTTTCCATTTCCTGTAATGGGGATAATGATGAAAGGAGTGTTTAGCAGCATCATTTATTAGCCTTCTGGATTATTTCCTTCCAGGATGACACAGAGGCAAATAACATTGCAGATTATTCATAAATCAATTAGTGTTTATTTAACATCTGAATAGTATTTATTTTCAAACCATATATCTTATTTCGGGTATGGTCTATACACTTAACATTTTAGACATTCACGTCTACACAGAGTCTTACCTTAAATCTAAGCAACCACTTTACGTATAAAATGAAGCACACAAGAAGAAAAGAAAGGCAGTTAAAATTCATCATGATTAGTAAGGAAAGAAAAAAATAAATCAGGAAAGCAATTTGCAATTTCAACATTGGTTAGCAAAACCTATACAACACAGAGTACTGATAAAACAAGATTTTTAGAATTACCACAAATTCCTTTTCTAGAAGTTCATTAAAGTGGTTGTTAAGCCACTATACACTTTTTATATAATCTTCTCCGTTTATTAATCCTGTGTGCCCACGTGTGCGTTTTATATAAAATAAAATGCTGTCTATGCCCGATTTCAGAGTGTTGTGACCAGCCGCCTCTCTCCATCTGACAGCTGCAGCGAGAGGGGCCTAGAATCCCCTGCTGATGTCAATCTTGAGAGGAAAGGAGGAGAGGCGGCCGTTCACATGAGCGCCAAACGGCGCTTTGACATAAGGTTTAGACGGCATTTTTTAAATAAAATGCACACAAAGTGGCACACAGGATTAGGAAACAGAGGATTATATAAAAATGTACAGTCCTTTGAAAAAGTATTCATACCCCTTGAAATCGTCCACATTTTGTCATGTTACAACCAAAACAAATGTATTTTATTGGGATTTTATGTGATAGACCAACACAAAGTGGCACATAAATGTGAAGTGGAAGGAAAATGATAAATGGTTTTCAATTTTTTTTACCAAAAAATATGTGAAAAGTGTGGCGTGCATTTGTATTCAGCCATAGTCAATACTTTGTAGAATCGCCTTTCCCTGAAATTACAGCTGCAAGCCTTTTTGGGTATTCTCTACCAGCTTTGCACATCTAGAAAGTGACATTTTGCCAGTTCTTTGAAAAATAGCTCAAATTGGATAGAGATGTGATCTCGGTGAGCATCTGTGATCAGTAATTTTAAAGTCTTACCACAGGTTCTCGATTGGATTTAGGTCTGGACTTTGACTGGGCAATTCTAAAACATGAATATGTTAGGATCTAAACCATTTTATTGTAGCTCTGTCTGTATGTTTAGTTGAGTCGTTGTCATGCTGGAAGGTGAACCCTCACCCCAGTCTCAAGCCTTTTGAAAACGAACAGGTTTTCTTCTAAGATTGCCCTGCATTTGGCTCCATCCATCTTCCCCAGCAACTCTGACCAGCTTCCCCTTCCCTGCTGAAGAAAAGCAACCCCACAACATACTGCTGGCATCATGTTTCACGGTGGGGATGGAGTGTCCAGGGTTATGTGCAGTGTTTTTTTCTACACATAACATTTTGCTTTTAGGCCAAAAAGTTCAATTTCAATTCAACAATGGCTTTTTTCTTGCCACTCTTCCATAAAGGCCAGATTTGAGAAGTGCATGACTAATAGTTGTCCTGTGGACAGATTCTCCCACCTGAGCTGTGGATCTCTGCAGTTCCTCAAGAGTTACCATGGGACTCTTGGCTGCTTCTCTGATTAATGCTCTCCTTACCTTGCCTGTCAGTTTAGATGGATGGCCATGTCTTGCTAGGTTTGCAGTTGTGCCATACTCTTTCCATTTTTGGATAATGGATTGAACAGTGTTCCGTGAGATGTTCATAGCTTGGGATTTTTTTTTTTTTTTTTATAACCTAACCCTGGTTTAAATTTCTCCACAACTTTATCCCTGACCTGTCCGGTGTGTTCCTTGGCCTTCCTGATGCGGTTTGTTCACCAAGGTTCCCCAACAAACCTCTGAGGGCTTCACAGAACAACTTTATTTATATGGAGATTAAGGCTGGTTTCACACCTCTGCGAATAGGATGTGGATTTTCTCCACATCCAATTCGCATAGCTGGAGAATGTGACTGGCTCTCTATGGAGCCGGTTCACATATCTCCGCAGCAGGTCCGGTGCGCTTTGCAGGAGAAACGTGCTTTTTTTGGGCCGTTTCAGGTCCGAATTCAGCCCAAAGTTTTGGCTGAAATAAGACCCGAAACTGTGAACCAGGTGATACCAGACCCCTGCTGTGCGACGGATCTGTCTTAGGTGTGAACCCAGCCTAAAATTACACAAGTGTATCCTTTTTACTAAATGACTTCTGAAGGCAATTGGTTTCACAAAATTTTAGTTACAGGTATCAGAGTAAAGGGGGCCAAATACAAAATGTACACCCCACTTTTCAGATATATATTTTTTTTAAATGTTGAAAACCATCATTTTACTTCCACTTCACAATTATGTGCCGCTTAGTGTTGGTCTATCACATAAAATCCCAATAAAATACATTTCCATTTTTTGGTTGGGACAATGCAAAATGTGGAAAATTTCAAGGGGTATGAATACTTTTTCAAGGCACTGTAAATGGTATTTTAGCTGCAGGAGTGGAGGTGTAGACACTGTCACTAGCTGACAGGCAGGGAGGGGAGAGAGCAGAGGAGAGCTGCGGATGACGAAGGCACATAAACTGATCATGGTGTCAGGGCTCAGCAGCTATGGTAAACCATGGTCAGCTTACAGGGGGGAGGGCAGAACCAGGCATTTCAGGTGATACAAGGGACCAAATGACAGACACTGTGCTGTATAACATGCTTTAAAGGAGCAGGATCTTTCTTTTTTTTTTAGGGTAACAAATGCTTTAAGGAATACAGGGTCAGAAGGAATTCATAACCTAAGGGTTATATTGCCATCTAAAGGAGTACTAAATGCTGGCAACCAAAAAGCTGCTTATCAGCTGGTATAAGCCCGTCTACTCCCAACATGCTTCAGTTTTGTGCAACACCATGAGTGATAATAAAACCCGAGTTCGTTAATGAACTCCAAGCAATTGATATTAAAGTAAAAAATCCTGTTTTCTTAATTGTTCAGTATTAAATCCAAAACCAAAGATGAATTACAATGGAGCAGCAGCATAAATTTTTTATTTTTTTTTCACTCTGTTTTTACCTGGTGATCTGGCCAGTAACGCAACTCAGGTATAAGACTTTTACACTGGGGTGCTTTTGAGGGGTTTTAGCGCTAAAAATAGCCTCTCAAGCCACCCAGGGTGAAACCCTGAGTCCTTTCACTCTCGGGTGGTGCACTTGCAGGACGAAAAAAAAAAAAAAAAAAAAAAAGTCCTGCAAGTAGCATCTTTGAGGCGGTACATGAGTGATGTATACTCTGAAATGAATGGGCAGCGGTGCCGAAGCACCTGCAAAGTGCTTCGGCAGCACCGCAACATGGACGCTATTAACTCCTTCTTTGGCCACTAGCGGGGAGTTAAAATCGCCTCACTAGTGCCTGAAAAGTGCTGCTAAAACTAGCGGCGCTTTACCACCAACGCCGACACCGCCCCAGTGTGAAAGGGGTCTTAGAATGGCTCTACTCCGGATGAAGATGCATAGCAGCATTGTCAGTCAAGGGCATCGTCAGTCTAGGGCAGAGGTAGGCAACCAGTAGCCCTCCTGCTTTTGTCAAACTACATTTCCCATGAGGCATTGTAAGCCTGGCAGTTACAATTACTCCTAGAGGCATGATGGGACTTTTAGTTCTGCAACAGCTGGAGGCCCCCAGGCTGCCTCCCCTAGTCTATGCGGAGGGAAATGTTAGTGCATTTAAATCTGCTAGTGAATCTAAACAATTGTGTCAAACGACACAGTTAACACTTTATAATCAAAAAGGTGGAAGAAAAAAACATACATACTGGTTAAGTTAAAAGGAAAAGACCACCTTATGGGGAAAGAAAACCCCAGGCCTCAATACAACCTTGTGCTTATTTGGAACAAGAGAGCAATCTCCACAAGAAAGTTGCTCACTTAAGGCCTCATGCACACGAGACGCTGTTAAATGCGTGTTCAGATGCAGTTGGACACTTTTTTCAACTGCCCCTGAACTCATTCAATGTTATCCTATGTGTCCATGCACACAGTCTCGTTTTTTGCCGTTTTTATGCAGTTGCGTTTAACCTTGTTTTTCCAGAAGCAAAAAAATGGGTTCAGATGCAAAACGTGGCTAAACGCGGCACACGCGTTTAGCTGCATTTGCGTTTATAAGCGTTTTTAAAGGAACCCAATTTTTTGGACCTGAAAACTCAGAAATATGATCTGAGAATGAATTTTTGCGACCCGACTTTGGGGGCCCATATCTTGGGGCCACTTATTGCCAGGAACCCTAAATTCGGTATGCAGACACTGTGGAACTAGCACTACAACATATACAAATTTGAGGTTCCTATCACCAAGTGACCCCTAGATAGGGGGCCCCAAAGTCGGGTCGCAAAATGTCATGCACTTTTCTGCATCAGAGAATGACATATTGCGACCAGACTTTGGGGGCCCATATCTTGGGGCCACTTATTGCCAAGAACCCCAAATTCGGTATGCAGACACTGGAACTAGCACTACAACATATCCAAATTTTAGGTTCCTATCACCAAGTGACCCCCCCGAGATAGGGGTCACTAGGGGTCACAAAATGTCATGCACTTTTCTGCATCAGAGAATGACATTTTGTAACCCGACTTGTCGGGGTAGGTACGCAGCTGCACATACATGTTTGTGAAATATCCAAAAGACATTCGCTGTCCCATCAACGGATGGGTCCAATATCGACGAGCTCCGAGTCTGCACCTCTCACGAAATTTGCGACGATGTTGCTGTCTCATCAAGAGCAACATCAGGAGCATTTCCTGACATATATTCAATATGGGATCCATTTCACAATATATACCACAGAAAGAGAGGCAAATGCAAGTGTACAACTGCTCTCTATGCTGCTGCTGCTGCTCACTCTGATCAAAATAGCAGGAATAGTTAAAAAAAACATGCTTTGAGAGCTTGGGGAGGGTCTACATGATGTTATCTTTATAAATGCTTATAAACGCAAACGCGGCTAAACACAGCTAAACGCGGCATGCAAACGCGGCAAAACGTTTCTAAACACGTATTTCAGCTTTTTTGAGCAGAGTTTTCCCCTGCGTCTCGTGTGCATGAGGCCCACAAAGGTGATGGCAATAATGAAAACAACCTTGTGGAAGAGTGCTGACAGAGGTATATCCCTGAAAGGTTTAAAAGTGTTGTCTTTGAAGAGACAACAGAACCAGGTTAAGATCTCATGTTACTGGTAGAGGTACAGGTGGAACCATGTGGGCAACACCCTGTAGAAAGGCTGACATCAAGAAATCAGAGGCAAGTGGTCTAGGAAAACGAATCACTGCAGCCAAGATTTGACCTTTGACAGAACTCAAGGTCAAATGTTAATCCAGACCTGATTGAATAAAGGTCAGGATGAGTCTCAAGCAATAATTCCTGAGAGATATATTTTCCCTGCCTCACCCCATGCAAAGTACACTTTCCGAGTGCAATGGTAATTTTGCAATAGGTGGCTTTTCTCGTTTGTAGGAGTGTAGGAATAATGGAATAAGATGAGCCTCAATCTCAGAACAGCAAGCAAAAAAAAAAAAGAAAAAGACCATGAAGCAAAGTGTAGTAATCTGGTTCTTGGTATAAAAAGAGTTCAAGAACTTGTTGATAAATCAGTCAAATGCCTTAATCAACCAAACCAGTGTCTTCCTTGGAAGGGCATAGGTGTGAGGCGCCTTTCACCCATCCAAGCTTTAAGCCATAACATTCAGTGAATTTATATTCAATCAGAACAGAAGGCAACTGCTTTAATTGCTCTGTAACAGCATTATCCTGAAACACAGGGTCACGTTAGTTGTTTATTATCCTAGTTCAGTTGGCTGCAGTTCGACATACTGAAGTTGCAGCGAGAGCTGGTTGTAGGGCTGGGTATGCAACATTATATAGAGAGCCTTTGGGAAAACACAGATGTTGGTTTAGGACAGACAGGAGGATCTACTACAGAAATGGCACACTTCTTTGCAAACTGCGCTGTACAGCGACCAAGGTGTTAAAGCAGGCAGTGAAGATTTTTATTTCCTCCTCACTACCTGCTTTACCCGTTTGACTCTGCACAAGCATGTAGTTGCAGAGTGCTTATAAAGTGGCTCTATTTATTTGAAGAGGTCACAACTTGTGAGTGGTAATGCCCACCGAAAGCGACAGAGAGCATCATTTCTGCTGCAGCAAGTGTACACGCTTGGCTGCTGCCTCTACAGCTAAAAGGGGTAGAGATTGGGGCAGTAAAACTGCAGCTCAACTGCAGGGTTTTACCACCCCCCAACCTCATGTGTGAATGAGCCTAAGCGCGTTGCCATTGAATGAAACTTAAGGCTCATTCACAAGTGCAGAAGGCACTGCTGCTCCTCTGAAAAGAGATTAGACCATGTTTGACAAGTGGCGAGACGGCGATATGTCACATCCTCAGCGCCCTATAATTGCAGTGAAATGCACACGATTGCGCCACAGTAGTACAGCAATTAGAGGTTTAAATTTGTTGTAAAGGTAGAGGTTTATCTTAATACATTCTTTACATTAAGATAAAAAAAAAAAAAAAAAAAAAAAAAACACACCTGTGTGCAGCAGCCCCCCTTATACTTACCTGAGATCTCTCTCAATCCAGCGATGTAGCATTAAATCCTCAAAATGCCGGGGACTCTCCCTTCTTCCTGGACGAGACACTTTAAAATCAGGCGTGGAGGTGGTGACATTGTGCCCTGTGATGTTTGACTTCTCCCGTGTTGTTCAGGTAGATCTCCACCTCTTTAACCGCCCCACATATGTACTGCGGGGTCACGGCTCCTACATGCAGAATCATGCACAAGTACTCGAATTTGCACTTCCAGGTCTGTGGTGCGCATCAGCAACCAGCTCCCGCTGTGATTGGACACAGTAGGAGCTTATCAGCAGGTCCGGTGGACCCACTGTTTGCTGGGACCCACCAATCATTTCTAACAGAGGCAGAACTGCGGTCTGCCTATATAAACAAGGGAGATTGCTGTTCTGTGACAAGGGAATACAGATCCTGTGTTTATGCTAAGCAGGAACACAGATCTCTGTCTTCCCACAGTACAAGCATCCCCCACACCTTTGGTCGCCCCTGATGTTAACACCTTCCCTGCCAGTGTCATTAGTACAGTGAGCATGCATATTTTTTAGCACTGATCACTGTATTGTTGTCACTGGTCCCTAAAAAGTCAGTTTGCGTCTATTTTGTCTGCTGCAATGTCGCAATCCGCTATAAGTTGCTGATCGTCATTACTAGTAAAAATAAAATAAAAATTCCATAACAATATCCCATAGTTTGTAGACCCTATAACTTTTGTGCAAACAAATCAATATACACTCCTTGGGGTTTTTTTTTTTTTTTTTACCAAAAACATGTAGCAGAATACCTAAACTGATGAAGAAATTAGTTTTTGTTTTTACATCTTTTTATTGGGTGTGTTTTAAAGCAGAAAGTAGAAAATATTGCTTTTTTTTCAAAATTTTCTTTTATTGTTTATAGCGCAATAAATAAAAACCGCAGAGGTGATCAAATGCCAACAAAAGAAAGCTCTATTTGTGGGGGGAATTTTTTATAATGCAGTGCCGTATCACAAAAAGTGCCTGGTCATGAAGGGGCGTAAACTAACCTTAAGAGGGATGGTCTCTCCAGACCTCTACAAACATTGTGTAAACTTATTTAAAAAAAATTTAAGCGGTATGTCAAAATGTGGACAGTTTCTCCAAAATCTTTTGAATTACTCTGTCAATATGTAAACAAAGATCTTAATTAACACTTTATCCACTTGGAGTATCTTGGTGCATGGTGGAAGTGGAAGGTGGTAGTGGGTGGGAGCAGCACACGTCTATTTTTGTAACAGGACCGACAAGCTTCAAGCTACACCTCTGAAGATATGGTTAACCACTTGCCTACCAGGCACCAAAATCCCCTTCCTGCCCAAGCCCTTTTTCAGCTTTCAGTGCTGTTGTACTTTGAATGACAATTGAAGTCATACAGAAATAGAGCTTTATTTTGGTGGTATTTAATCACTGCTGTTTTTTTTTATTTTTTACAAAAAAAGGACCAAAAATTTTGGAAAATAAATGTTTAAGTTTTTCTGTCAGTAAATTTTGTAACCAAGTAATTTTTCACCTTCACTGATGTGCACTGATGAGGCTGCACTGATGGGCATTATTAGGCTAAACTGGTGGGCATTGATGAGGAGGCACTAATATGCCTCACTTATGGGCACTGATGGGTTCTAATAGGCAGCACTGATTGTTGGTAGGGGTGCACAGAATGGGTTTTTGGTGCCGAAACCGATAACGAAAATGAAAAAATACACTAGGCCTAAAACCGAAACCGATACTGAAACAGCACCGATACAGAAACATTTAAAAAAAAATATTTTTATACAGGAGATGGTCAGAGACTGGGGACACGGTACAGGAGATGGTCAGAGACTGGGGACACGGTACAGGAGATGGTCAGAGACTGGGGACACGGTACAGGAGATGGTCAGAGACTGGGGACACGGTACAGGAGATGGTCAGAGACTGGGGACACGGTACAGGAGATGGTCAGAGACTGGGGACACGGTACAGGAGATGGTCAGAGACTGGGGACACGGTACAGGAGATGGTCAGAGACTGGGGACACGGTACAGGAGATGGTCAGAGACTGGGGACACGGTACAGGAGATGGTCAGAGACTGGGGACACGGTACAGGAGATGGTCAGAGACTGGGGACACGGTACAGGAGATGGTCAGAGACTGGGGACACGGTACAGGAGATGGTCAGAGACTGGGGACACGGTACAGGAGATGGTCAGAGACTGGGGACACGGAACAGGAGATGGTCAGAGGCAGAGGACACGGAACAGGAGATGGTCAGAGGCAGAGGACACGGTACAGGAGATGGTCAGAGACTGGGGACACGGAACAGGAGATGGTCAGAGACTGGGGACACGGTACAGGAGATGGTCAGAGACTGGGGACACAGTACAGGAGATGGTCAGAGGCAGAGGACACGGAACAGGAGATGGTCAGAGGCAGAGGACACGGAACAGGAGATGGTCAGAGGCAGAGGACACGGAACAGGAGATGGTCAGAGGCAGAGGACACGGAACAGGAGATGGTCAGAGGCAGAGGACACGGAACAGGAGATGGTCAGAGGCAGAGGACACGGAACAGGAGATGGTCAGACTGGGGACATGGTACAGGAGATGGTCAGACTGGGGACATGGTACAGGAGATGGTCAGAGACTGGGGACATGGTACAGGAGATGGTCAGAGACTGGGGACATGTCCCCTATTGCAGCCAGTATGCCTTTTCCCCATTTTGCAGCCACAGTGCCCCATTTTGCAGCTAGCCTGTGCAGGGAAGAGAGGAGAGCCGCCTCCGCCGCCTGTTTGATCACAGCGTCGGGAACATCACAGCTTTCATTTCAATAGCTGTGTGTTCCCGGCCGCGCCGTCACAAACAGCCCCTCCCCCTTGTCCGGGCACTTTGATAGACAGATCATCCGTCCAATCCTGCGGGTGATCTGTCTATCAAAGTGCCCGAACAAGGGGGAGGGGCTGTGTGTGCGACGGCGGCAGCCGGGAACACACAGCTATAGAAATGAAAGCTGTGATGTTCCCGATGCTGTGATCAAACAGGCGGCGGAGGCGGCTCTCCTGCGCTATAGGACACCCCCATGATGGGCGGCACCAGGGGCGGAGGGGCGGACCCCCGCCCCCCCACGCAGGCCATGCCCCATTTTCGGGCGTTTTTCTCTTGTGGCAAATTGCCGAAAAGGGCATTTTCGGCCGATATGTTTCGGCGGCCGAAATTTCGGTGCATCCCTAATGGTTGGCACTGGTAGACATTGATGGGTGGCACTGATGGGCATTGATGGACAGCAGTGATGGGCATTGATGATTGCCAGCATTGACTGGCATGGCTAATGGGCACCGATTGGTGGCACTTGTGAGCAGTGGGGGGCACTGTATTGTGACACGATATTTATTTATTGTAATCAGGGCACTGATGATCAGTGCCCTGATTAAATTCCTACATATCCCCCTGTGAGTAGATGCCGCTGATCGGCTCTCCTCTCCTCACACTCTGTCAGTATGAGGCGAGTTGTTGTTTACATGTGTGACCGGCTGTGATTGGAAACAGCCGATCACATGGTTAAAGAGCCGCAGACGCGGGTCTTTACACAGATTGGGGTCGCGCCATGTCCTAGCAACACAGCGCGGCCACCGTGCTGTGTGCCCCTCGCAGGTGCGTGAGAGAGGCCATTCTGGAACGCCGTCATATGACGGTGTCCCAGAACAAGAGCTGCCCTGCCATCATTTGACGGTGGGTGGGCAGCAAGCAGTTAATCACAGACCGTGAACATTGTGCTCAAGTACATTCTGTAAAATAGGCAGGAAGGCTTTTAAAGGGAGTTTAAATTCCTTCCCCCAAACACTTCTACAAGAGATAAAGTACCACATGCAATGCAAAATACCCTACATGAAAGAACAAGAAATTTGTAGCAAAAGCATAGAATTGTGAATATTAAAAAATAAATAAATAAAAAACACCATCTTAATGGAAGATAAATTGCTTTATAAAAACAGGATATTTCTTAAAGTATTTTTAAATAATTCTGCAAGTAAATTATTGTCCCTAATAAAAAGGTATTGCTTAACATTTTGCATCATTCCTTTTGCCTTCAAGACAACTTTTTTCCTATTAGGCTACAAGAATTAGGTAGAGCTATAAGCAGCAAAACTTTCCCGCTTGTCATACACTATAAACATGTTTGGTTGGCTCATAAGGATATAAGGAAATATTGTGGGAGGAGTATTTCCATACATCGATTGTGACTTCAGGATATGAATGTGATATAATTTAATACAAGCCCTTAAAATATAAAGGAGGCGGTCAACAGACTCCGATCTCAAATATCATTTACAGTCAGAAAAATCTCAAAAGAAGTTTTCCTATATATATAAAACTTTCTTAAAATTATAAAAAAATAAAATAAAAAAATAAAAAGTGCTTTCTATAAATGTATCCTTTAAAATGAACAGCGTATACAGTGCCTTGCAAAAGTGTTCAACCCCTTGGCTTTTTACCCATTTTGTTACATTACAGCCCTTAGTTCAATGTTTTTTTAATCTGAATTATATGTGATGGATCAGAACACAATAGTCTAAGTTGGTGAAGTAAAATTTGAAAGAGATATACATAAAACTATTTTTCATGAAAAAAAAAAAACAATAATAATCAGCATATGTGTATATATTCACCCCCTTTGTTATAAAGCCCATAAAAAAACTCAGGTGAAATGATGTAAACCTGTGTGCAATCTAAGTGTCACATGATCTATCATTACATATACACACACCTTTTCGAAAGGCCCCAGAGGCTGCAACACCTAAGCAAGCGGCACCACTAACCAAACACTGCCATGAAGACCAAAGACCTCGCCAAACAAGTAAGGGACAATGTTGTTGAGAAGTACAAGTCAGGGTTAGGTTATAAAAAAAAAAAAAAAAAATACCCAAATCTTTGACGATCTCTAGGAGCACCATCAAATCAATCATAATCAAATGGAAAGAACATGGCACAACAGCAAACTTGCCAAGAGACGGCCGCACACCAAAACTCACAGACCGGGCAAAGAGGGCATTTATGAGAAAGGCAGCACAGAGACCCAAGGTAACCCTGGAGGAGCCGCAGAGTTCCACAGCAGAGACTGGAGTATCTGTACATAGGACGACATTAAGCCATACACTCCATAGAGTTGGGCTTTATGGCAGAGTGGCCAGAAGAAAGCCATTACTTCCAGCAAAAAACAAAATACAACGTTCTGAGTTTGCGAAAAGGCATATGGGAGACTCCCAAAATGTAAGGAGGAAGGTGCTCTGGTCTGATTAGACTAAAATTTAACTTTTTGGCCATCAAAGAAAACGCGATATCTGTCGCAAACCCAACACATCACCCAAAGAACACCATCCCCACAGTGAAATATGGTGGTGGCAGCATCATGCTGTGGGGATGTTTTTCAGCAGCCAGGACTGGGAAACTGGTCAGGGTTGAGGGAAAGATGGATGGTGCTAAATACAGGGATATTCTTGAGCAAAACCTGTACCGCTCTGTGTGTAATTTGAGGCTAGGACAGAAGTTCACCTTCCAGCAGGACAATAACCCCAAACACACGGCTAAAGCAACACTTGAGTGGTTTAAAGGGAAAACATGTAAATGCGTTGGAATGACCTAGTCAAAGCCCAGACCCCAATCCAATAGAAAATCTGTGGTCAGACTCAAAGATTTCTGTTCACTATTGCAAACTGTCCAACTTGAAGGGGCTGGAGCAGTTTTGCAAGGAGGAATGGGCAAAAATCCCAGTGGTAACATGTGGCAAGCCACCTTTTGCAACTATGACAGCTCCAAATTGCTTTGGATAAGTCTCTATGACTTATCCAAAGCAATTTGGAGCGGTCATAGTTGCAAAAGGTGGCTCTACAAAGCATTGACTTTAGAGGGGCAAATAGTTATGCACATTGACTTTTTCTGTTATTTTGTCCTATTTGTTGTTTGCTTCACTATTAAAAAAATAAAAAAATAAATAGTCAAAGTTGTGGGTATGTTCTGTAAATTAAATTATGCAAGTCCTCAAACAATCCATCTTAAAGCGGAGGTCCACCCTAAAGTGGACCTTCCGCTCATCGGAACCCTCCCCCCCTCCGGCGCCACAATTGGCACCTTTGAGGGGGGAGGGGGGGTGCAGATACCTGTACAGTACAGGTATCTGCACCCACTTCCGGGATAGCTCTCTGCGGAAAGGGGCGTAGATTACGCCCCTTTCCGCAAGTGCCCGCACCTTTCCGCAAGTGCCCCGCTGCCTGCTGGGAAACACACAGATCCCAGAGGCAGCGGGGACCGTCCTTATTGCGCAGCGCGACTCGCGCATGCGCAGTAGGGAACCGGGAAATGAAGCCGAAAGGCTCCATTTCCTGATTCCCATACCCAAGATGGCGGCGGCAGCACCCGAGAGATGATCTAGAGATCGGCTTCGGGTGCCGACATCGCGGGCGCGCTGGACAGGTAAGTGTCACTATTTTAAAAGTCAGCAGCTGCTGGCTTTAAAAAAAAAAAAAAAAAAACGCGGAGTCCCGGCGGACTCCCGCTTTAATTCCAGGTTGTGAGAAAACAAAACACGAATAATGGCAGGGGGGGTGAATACTTTTGCAAGGCACTGTATACTGTGCAACAGATAAAATCTATGACTAAAGCGAACCAATAAATTAAAATATAAACCGCATTTGGCGTAGTGGGTAGCACTCTCGCCTAGCAGTAAATAGGGTCACTGGTTCGAATCCCAACCACAACACTACCTGCCTAGAGTTTGCATGTTTTCCCTGTGCTTGCATGGGTTTCCTCCGGGTACTCAGGTTTCCTCCCGCACTCTAAAGACATGCAGGTAGGTTAATTGGCTTCTGCCCAAAATTGGCCCTAGTATAAGAATTGGGACCTTGGATTGTGGGCTCCTTGAGGGTAGGGAGTGATGTGTGTGTGCAGGGATAGGGACAATTGTAGACACTCACTCAGGTTAAACTGGATGGACTGGTGTCTTTATTCAACCTTACTATGTAACTATGTAACTGGGATCTGAATCAACTGATTGTCAACTTGACTATTCAAACTACTTATCTTAATATCCAATTTTCATATTAGAGTCCTCAGTACCAAATTGGTTACTGCATCCATACATGAATAGTGTATACTGTAATAGGTACAGTTAGTATATGACAACTGAATTATTCTGCAATAAAGATCAAAGCCACGTTTATAGAAACATCAAATCCCCAGAGCATTAATATCACTATTCCTGAAATCATCGTACTGTGCACTTCAAATCAACATCTAAAAACACCAAGAACAACAAACAAAAATACAGGTTTATCAGTTCTCCCAAATAAATTCCAGTGTGCGGCAGTTATACACACGGTTTCTGCAGAAACCGTGTGTATAACAGTTTACATGTAAAATACCTTTCTTGGAGTACATCGTGGGACACAGAGCACCATAATCACTATGTGGGTATATAGGCAGCTTCAGGTGATGGACACTAGTATACCCAACACAGGAAGTTCACGCCCTATATAACCCCTCCTCCTGCCAGGAGTACCTCCGTTTTTGTAGCAAAGCAATATACCTAAATCCCAAAAGAGGGGAGGGACCACTGTGTCCAATGATGTACTGCAAGAAAGGGATTTTACAGGTAAGCTGTTATAAAAATCCTATTTTCTTTATCGTACATCATGGGACATAGAGCATCATAGTAATCACTATGTGGGACGTCCCATAGCAATGCTATTTGAGGGGAGGGAGAGACAACCTGTAGTGCACCCCTAGACTTGAGGACCTATACTGCTGCCTGCAGCACACTGCGTCCAAAGTTGATAGCCTCATGCCTTATTACATTCACCTGATAAAACTTAGTGAATGTACTGAAGACCAGGTTGCGGCCTTACAGATCTGAGTCATGGAGGCCTGGTGACGCACTGCCCAAGAAGCACTAACCACCCTGGTAGAGTGCGCTTTGACTTGAAAAGGTGGAATCTTACCCCTTAAATCACAAGTCTGAAGTATATCCTGCCGAATCCCCTTAGCAACAGTGGATTTCAACACTGCCTGTCCTTTTTTAGGACCCTCTGGCAGAACAAATAAGACATCAGTCTTCCGAATATGAGCAGTCGTCTTTAAATAGACTTTGACCGCTCTCACAACATCGAGACAATGTAGTGACTTCTCTTCCCAGGAACATGGTTTTGGAAAACCAAAGACCATGGCAGGACAATACATCTTTGTTCAGGTGGAAACCCGAGACCACTTTTGTCAAAAAATCGGGACGAGGGCATAACACCACTCTGTCCTCGTGAATAATCAAGTATGGCTCTTTACAAGAAAGAGCAGCCAACTCCGAAACCCTCCTTGCTGAGGATATAGCTCCCAAGAACACTAGCTTCCTTGCCATAACTAGGACTAAAGGAATATGATGTATCGGTTCAAATGGGCGTTTTTGTAACACTGACAAAACTAGGTTCAAATCCCAAGGGTTCAAAGGTGATTAAACTGGCAGATTAAGCATCATTCCTTGCATAAAACCCCAGACTAAAGAATGTGTAGCAAGCGGTCTTTGAAATAAGACCGATAAAGCTGAGACTTGGCCCTTAATCATACTAGGCCAACTTCATCTCTACCCCTAATTGTAGAAAGGCAAGAATTCTGCCTATGATATACCTCCGAGGGTGCCAACCCTTGGATTCACACCAGGAAATATAAGCCCAAGGGACCATTATTCCTCCATTGCCATCTTTACGATTTATGCATACCAGGAACTCCCGGGACATGCTGGGGCTACCAGAATTACCGGCTTTCTTTCCAGCTTGATCCTGCAAAGAAGTCGTGGCAGCAACTGCATAGGGGGGGAATGCTTAAATCAGTGAGAACTGATCCCACGGGGTCACCAACGCATCTGTTCTGCATGCGAGTGGATCCCCTGTCCTGGACACAAAGTTGACTAGCTTCATGTTGAATCTGGACACCAGAAGATTTATGTCCGGAGTCCCCCATCTTTGGCAAACAGCCCAAAAGATGTCTGGGTGAAGGGACCAGTCCCCTGGGAATAACTGCTGGCAACTCAAGTAGTCCGCCTTCCAGTTCTCTACTTCCGGAATGAAGACTGCTGATAGGCACAGAACATTCCTTCCTGCCCCAGTTAGAATATGGGAATGCGAGACTCTTGGTGCTCCATTGGTGATTGATATAGGCCACAGCTGTGGCATTGTCAGATTGGATCCTGACAGGACAATCCCGTAACCTGAAAGTCCAGGCCTTCAGAGCCAGACGCACTGCCTGAATCTCTAGGATGTTGAGGAGCAAGGCTCTTTCGGTTCTAGTACTGCTCCCGAGCCTGAAAAGGCTGGCATCTTTCATTACCACTTTCCAGATAACTGGGCTGAAGGATCTTCCTTTCAGCAGATTCTGGGTTAGTAACCACCAACTGAGGCTTTGGGACATCCTTGGGGACAGGCGCATTGGCAAGTCCAAAGCTTGAATCATTTTGTTCCAAGCAGACAGGATACTGTTTTGCAACAGTCTCGAATGGAACTGGGCATAGGGAACTGCTTTGAATGAAGCCACCATCTTTCCTAACAACCTCATGCAAAAGCGAATGGAGGGATCTCCTTTTGACCTGACCATCCATACCAGCTCTTATGGAGTTGATCTTTGCCTGAGGCAAGAACACCATTTTCGGGGCTGTTTCTACGATCAGACCGAAGTACTCCAGCCTTTTTAGCGGTTTGAAGGAAAACTCCTCTAGGTTGAGAATCCAACCCAGACTTTCTATGTAACTGGGTGTAATCCGCACTCTTTGCTTCAAACGAGCCACCAACTGGTCTATTAGCAATAGATCATCTAGGTACGCCAAGACTGTTATGCCCTGTGCCCTTAACCTAGCTAGAGGTGAGGCCAGGACTTTTGTAAACACCCGGGGTGCTGTAGCTAGCCCGAAGGGCAAGGCTCCAAACTGGAAATGCTGCCATTCTACCTCGAACCACAGAAATATTTTGTGAGCGGGAAATATAGGGACATGCAGATATGCATCCCTGATGTCGATAGATGCCACAAGTTCTCCTCCTAGTAGGATAGACACCACTGACCTGATCGACTCCATGCGAAAAGGAGCAGATCTTCCGGAACCGATTTAGACTCTTTAGATCCAGAAAGGGTCTGACATCTCCATTTAGTTTTGAATAAAACCCCAAACCTTGCTTTTCTATGGGGATTTATATGATCACCCCGAGCCAGTAATCGGTCTAGTGCCCAAAACAGAGATTGCCTTTTCTCTGGATCTTTGGGAACGTTTGACCTCAGAAAATGAGACGGTGGAAACTCCCGAAATTCTAGCATGTACCCTAGGGACACCATGGAGATGACCCATTTGTCCTGAATTTCCTCTTGCCAGACTTCTGAGTATTGCAGAAGTCTTCCCCCCACTCTGGCGAGGGGGGAACCCCTTCATGATGAGGCTTTGGAATTCTGCTTTGCAGGTTTCCAGCCCCAGGACTTTTGTGCCTGGGCCTGACCCTACGGCTTTCTTCTAGAGTCTGACGGCGGAGGCCGTCGCCACTGCCTAGAGGTGGATGCCCCGCCACAGGAGAAAGAGTCCGCTTAAATTAAGGGTGTTTACACTTTTTGACTGGCAAAAGAGTACTTTTCCCACTAGAAATCATTTGGATGTATTTGTTCAAATCATCCCCAAATAGCCAATCCCCATGAAAAGGAAAACCAGTCAGGAGCCTTTTGCATGGTGCTTCAGCTGACCAATTTTTTAACCACATGATCCTACGCATGTGTACTAGCGCAAGCACAAGGCGGGATGCCTGGTGAATAGAATCTTTCATGGTGTCTATGGCAAAACATAATGCCCTTGGCAGTTCAGCCAAATATCCAGGCTTGCTGTGCAGGAACCTCCTTAATTGTCTGTCTAAGCTGGTCCTTTAGGGACTGATAGATGCCTATTGCAGTGACTGCAGGCTGAGTAATGGCACCTGCCAAGGAAAAGGAGGATTTTACCAGGAATTCCAACCTTTTATCTGTTGGATCCTTAAGCATTTGTGCATTGTCTACTGGACAAGTTAGACTTTTATTCACACTGGAAATCGCAGTGTCAACTGCTGGTACATTCCATTTTTTGGTGAATTTCTCCTCCATGGGATAGAGTGCTGTGAATCTCTTTGGAGAGAGAAAATGTTTATCCAGGTGAACCCATTCAGCATAAATAAGCTGTTCTAGTAATGCATGGACAGGAAACGTATGCTAAGGCTATGAAGGTTTTAAGGAACCTTAAGAAGAAATAGAACTTTCAGCTGACTCAGTTAGGGGTAGCTAGAAAGTGCAACGAACCTCTCCTTAAGAGATTGTACCAGCAATTTCTCAGAGTAAATCGGTTTGCCTTTCCTCCTGATCACCTGAGGGTAACACCTCATCCTCTACCCATTATTCCCTTGGTAAAGGGTCTGAGGTGGGGAGAGGGATCTAACACGCTTCCTATCCTTTTGGATGGAGGATGCGATTAAAGCTGCTAAACTTCCTTCTAGGCCCTGCAGAGCGGAGGAAAATGCATCTTCAGTCACGTATACAGGGACTGAGAAGTGAGAAGCAGCTGCACCACCAATTAGTTCCAATGATTCACTCTGGCTTGCCATATCTGATATTTCAGGAGAGGATGACAGTGTGGAGGCACAGCTGGAATTCCCAGCGCCTGGGGGTGGGATTTTTGGTACCTTTGTGGCGCCTTTTTTGGGAGCCATAGTGCTGAGCACAAAAAGCAGAGGCACCAAGTAAATGCACAACTCACTGAGCAATAATCTAGCAAAAACAATGCCACTAAAAGTTCAGTTTTGGTGCGGAGTATAAATGTTATTTCCTGGAATGGAAATGCTTGAATGCATCCTTACATGCTCCCAGTGCTCCTGTGCCCCAGACTGCAGCAGCTGTTAGCTGAGAAGCATCTGTCTCTGTCCCCAGCGCCTGCGCTGAGTGCTCCTCGTCCCGCACACGGCAATGCGCCTTAAGCAACACCCCCGTCATTCAACGTGTCCGCCCTCTGTTTAAACTAGCTGTAGTTTGCGCACACGCGAATGGCATCAACACGCTGCTTTGATCAGTGGGGACCCAGCAAGAGGGGAATGGAGGGAGGGCTGGGGAGGCAGGATCTTTAAAAGTTATGAGCTTCTGTGGGGATAAGCGAACATAGGAAAGCCACCACCGCACCCCCCCCTAGGGGGAGGGCATGGGGGGAGTACAAACTACTATTGTACCTCCCTCCCCTAGGGGGAAAAAAAGAACATGCTGTTCTTTGCTGGATGAGGAATCCCCTGCTGGCTTGCTGAGACCACACACATGCTGTTTAGCTGGGACACTGAGCTGACTGAGAAGCAACGTACTAAGGTATGTGCATTTATGCCTAGTGGAGACTTGAAGGCATGACAACATTTTTACTCATGGAAGAAAAAACCCATAGGTGGACTTTTTACAGTTCCTAGGCTTCTTCCCTTACCTTTTCCTTGTTGCAGGATCCTGCTTTAACAGACAGATCCAAACTTCACCCATCACTGCGGGCTGCATTTAGCAAACCTTCAAGGACCGGGTCCCTTTTTAGAAGGGTTCCACTCCCCGCCAGGAAAAGCTTTAGGTAATGTAAGCATGACCAAAAAGCCCTGGGTCCCAGGGTCCAGCCCTGCAAAGAGGCGTTACAGGCAAAACCTTGTGCTTTGTATACGAGGCCCAGGTACCATCCACCTTGGCCTTAGTGGCACTTTGAATGGATCAGGTCTGTTTAGGCTATTTAAACCCAGCATGGATCCCTCCTGGAGCTCCTCAGAGCACACCTTCACTCGTGACCAATACCTTAGACATTGGCGAAAAAACTGAGATACTCCTGGTAGGAGGAGGGGGTAAACTTCCTGTATTGGGTATACCAGTGTCCATCACCTGAAGGTGCCTATATACCCACATAGTGATTACTATGGTGCTCTGTGTCCCATGATGTACGATGAAGAAAGTTTATAGAATAGTTTTTTTGGAGGTTTTTCAAAGTAAGTTTTATATATGAAACACCACACACCTAGCAAAACCATTAGTAAACAAATAAAACAGCCTCCATGATTAAGCCCTGTGGGCGGGTTGAAACATGTTGGGGGCGTGGCTTTGAATGAAGCTGGCTGAGACTGTTTAACCCGTTTACAAATGGCTTTGCTAGGTGCACAGGGTTTGGGACCTTAATCTATGCATATACACAGTATGTGTGGAGTCAGCACCCATCACAGAAAACAATGGATGGCCTTACAGGTGCTTGAGAGCAGGTCTTAATTTTTATAATGTTACTTTGATATATCGGGACCCAATGACCGGTTCATTGCAAAGACACTCCAATTCTTAGTTTATTGGAATATGAATTTGACAATAAAAATGTATGCAACACTATTACAGAGGTATTTATTAGTGCTCAAGTAAATCAAAGCTATAATATACGGTAAAAGCTGAAAAACAGATTATGGGGCCATAAGTGATTATGCATCCGGTTGTCTGTATTCTTCAACAGTATGCTTTATGCCCATATTCTAATCATCAATAAATCAGCATACTTCTTAATAACGTAAAAGAAATTCAACATACCTTCACCCCATGTCCAGTGTCATCAAGAAATGTGTAGTCAATAGGTTTACGTATATAACGGACTGGTCTCTCCAAATTGGCTGGAGCAATTATTTTGTGCGTTCTAGAAGTGTTTTTGTTCGTTGTCAAGATTCCAATCTCTCTTCTTGCAACTTTTTCTTTATGAATATCCACTGTCTAGAAATTATAGCAATGTAAACATAAAACAAACCACAAAAAACATTACATGGGTTGTTGATTACTAACCATAATTGTAAGGGCAAGCTTTAGTACCTACCGCCTAACAAATACTATAGTAAACACACATCAGTTAACTTAAACGGCACAATCTAACAGCATTTCTCAAACCTTTTTTTTAGTCAAGACACCCTTTAAAAGTAAGCAAAAGCTTGAGGCACCCCAGATGAATTACACCTTTTTTTTTAAAGGACAAAATTTGGCCCTCATTTGGTGGTATACATTGTATATCTCCGGACTTTTTTTTTAACCAGAAAAAATAAATATACACACACACACACACACACACACACACACACACACACTTTAAAAAAAAAAAAAAATTGTCACACTTACTTCCACTGTGCAGTTCATTTTGCACAGAGTGGCCCTGAATCTCCTCCTCTGCGGTCCCTCAGCAGCTTGGGTGGCTCCTCCACACACAGTGTCCACGTTGGAGAAGCAATCTCCTTGGTGGACAGCCTTACGGGCGCGCTCCCAAGTCCTGCATCTGTGTCCTTTTACGCATCATTGGCTTTGATTGACAGCAGAGGGAGCAAATGGCTGCGCTGCTATCAATCTATTCAATCAGGACACGAGACACCAGGTAGAGCTGGTGTGCTCTTCATGGCTGGTGAAAGATCAGGGTCAGGTAAGTAAAGCAGGGGCTCGGGGGGGGGGGGGGGCTGCAGCACCACAGAAGGTTTTTCACCTAAATGCATAAAATGCATTAAGGTGAAAAAACATGAGGGTTTACAACCCCTTTAAGCTGTATATTTTATGCCATTACAATAATGTAAGCAAACACATACGGGACATATAAAGACACTAAGATAGCAAATTTTCCAAGGATGAGGGATGCTCTCCAAGACTTAGACTGGGAGGGACTATTAGCATCAATGAACACAGAACAGAAATGGGAATTCTTCAAAAAGGCTATGTGAACACACTGCAAAAAAATGAAGGAATACCATCATCGTTTAAATGTTACAAAGAATATAACAGAATATGTCAAAAGGAAATAATGGACGCAAAAAATCAAAAACCAACAACAGATTGCAAAAGATAGTAAAACAAACCCCCCAAAAACGATTCAAATGTATTAATACTAAAAAGGTCAGGTCTGAGCATGTAGGCTCATTACAAAATAATCTGGAGCGAGTGACTGGGGACAAAGAGAAGGCATATTAAATAACTTCTTCAGCTCTGTGTAAACAAAAGGAGCATGAGGGAGCTTAAGACCATAATGGGGATGATATTGACACACCCCAAAATTATACTCAAAATGGATATGGTCCAGAAATATTTAGACAGAAAAAGGTGAATAAAGCACCTGGACCGCATGGCATACACCCACAGATCCTAAAAGAATTGAGCTTTTATTTCACAGCCATTGTTTTTAGGGACTCCTTAAGACTGGAATAATACCATGGGATTGGCATAAGGCCAAAGTGGTTCCTAGGCTGCGTACACATGGGCGGACTGTTCGCCCAACTTTGTCCGCTGAACAGTGTTTGGGCGGACAGTCCGCTCGTGTGTGGGCTTTCAGCGGACAGTTTCAGCGGACAGTTTGACGAACAAGGTTTTACGGAATTTCCGAAAAACTGTCCGCTGAAACCTTGTTTCAGCGAACAATCCGCTCGTGTGTAGGCTTGTCCGTCAAACTAAGTTCCGCGCATGCTCAGAAAGGATTTACACGCCGAAAGTTATAATGCAGTGTATAGGACGTCGTATTTTTCGTCCCGTCGTACGTGCCGTTCACGTCATCGCGCACGGTTTCAGCAAACTGTTCGTCCGTCGTGTGTGGCCATGTCCGTCCATGCTAATTTTGAGCGGACTGTTTGCCGAAACTGTTTGACGGACAAAGTTGGGCGAACAGTCCGCGCGTGTGTACGCGGCCCTATAGTTTAAAAGGAATCAAAGTTAGTAACTATACACCTGTTAGTTTAGCTGGTTCCTGACCGGCTTGTGTACATATACAGTGGCACAATGGCACCTCTGCACAAAACCCTGTATATATACACGGGGTTCCTTTAAGTGCAAGTACACTGATGTGTGTGGCTGGCGATCACGTGCACGAGTGCCAGCGCGGGGATTTGTGTGTGCTGGCTCACATCCATCCCCTACACCCCCTCGTCTCCCGTCCTCCCCGTCTACCCTCTTCATCCGTTCCCATTACCTTTACACATCTCCTTGTGTGCTTAAATTCCTTCCACATTTTCCACATCCTTCTATTTCCTCATCTCCAGTATATCTTAGATATCCCATATTGTAAAATATCTTTTTTTTTTTTTTTTTTTTTTTACACCAGCTTCTGATCATGGGACATTCCACTTCTTGCCACTGTCAGGGGATTAAACTTTTTGCTGTGTTCATCAGATGGGGTACCAATGTCCTATTATATTGCTTTATTGACATTTCTACCCCATGAAACAAACACCTCCATGGTTCCTCTGGTACCTCCATATTAGTAATCTCTTTTATCCCTTGCAACACCTCTCTCCAGAATTATTTAATTTTAGGACATGTCCATCATATGTGGGCCATGATTCCCACAGCATTGCATCCACGCCAGCAAAATCTTGATGTCTCACTCTGGTATTTGTGTGCCATCTCTGGTGTTATACACCAGCATGAAGTACATTTATAATTTCAATGGTATTCCCTTCTATTGCCGTGCTGTGTACCATTTTAATTATCTTTTCCAAATGTAAATCTTCTCGCTTTCCCAATTCTCTTTCCCATTTCACTACAAAAATAGCGGTACCTCCAACCCCTTAATTCCCATTAATATTTTATATATCCGTGAGATCCCATCCCTCAGTTGCTGCTGCACGAGCGCTCAAACTGCAATAGGTTCTCGTGAGATCTTAATTGGTTGCGGCAACGTAGATACAAAAAGTTTTAGCTGTGTGTACCGCCATTTATCCATCACCGTTAGTTCTTTTTTGTGTTTTAGTTTCTGTAGTGTATATATTTCCCCTTTTTCCATTATATCTTTTAATTGTGCATTTTCATATTTTTTTTATCCATTTCCCAAACCACTTCCCTTTCCTTGGTGCAAAACAAAAATAAAAAATTGCTTCTCTTAGTGGCATTAAATGTGAGTTAAACTCCCATTTTTCTTGTATGTGTATGTGATCCCAGATGGCAAAAACGGAGTTATTTGGTGTGTATTTTCACTTAATTCTCTAAATTGTGAGGGTATCCATATAAATGTTCCCCAGGGGTTCATTACTAATAATGTTTTCCAATTCCACCCATCTTTTTTCTTTGTTATTTTTTACCCATTGTAACACCCGTGAAGGCAATACTGCGTTATAGCAATTTTTTAAATCAGGCACCCCCATTCCTCCTTGGCATTTATCCCTATTCAAAACCAAGTAACTTGTCCCAGGCTTCTTTCTCTGCCAAATAAACCTTGATATGTTTTTTAAGGATTTAAAATAGGCCTGTGAGAGAGGGATTGGTAACATTTACATTTTATACAGGATCTTCGTCAAAATTACCATTTTAATTATATTTATTCTTCCTATCCAGGAGAGATACCTTGTTGCGGATTTATTTTTTTATTTCGTTCAGTAGCTGTATAAAATTTTCTTGGTACATTTGTCCCTATGCCCGATGCAATTTTTACTCCTAGGTATTTTAATTACTTTTCAGGGACAGCTCTTCCCGTTTCCTCACGTTGAAATTCAAAATTTCTAATTTAGAGGGATTCATTTTAAGATTTCTCCGTAAGACTTTAATAGCTTCATTAACCGGTTCCCGACCAGCGCACGACGATGTACGTCGACAGAATGGCACGGGCAGGCATATTGGCATACAGGTACGTCCAATCTTCAATGGCGCCCTGTGATCGGGAGTGCGCCGCCAGCCAGGCGCTCCCGCGCTGGTCGGGACCCCCGTGAGTCCAGTCACGGGACCCGCAGACTCGATCGCCGCGGGCATACCCCCGATCGTCTCACGGGACGGCTGAATGGAGGAAATGCCGTGTAAACAGCATTTCTCCATTCTGCCTAGCAACTAGTGACGCTGATCTCTGCTCCATGTGATTGGAGCAGAGATCAGTGTTCACTAAATGAAAGCCCAGCCCCCCACAGTTAGTTACACACCCCTAGGAACACTTAACCCCTACACTGCCACCCACTGGTTAACCCCTTGACTGCCAGTGTCATTTATACAGGAATCACTGCATTTATATAGCAGTGATTACTGTATGAATGACAATGGTCCCAAAAATGTGTCAAAAATGTCCGATGGGTCCCCCACAATGTCGCAGTCACAATAAAAATCGCTGATCGCCGCAATTACTAGTAAAAAATAAATAAAAGAAAATTAATAAAAATGCTATAAAACTATCCCTATTTTGTAAATGCTATAACTTTTGCGCAAACCAATCAATCGCTTATTGCGATTTTTTTTACCAAAAATATGTAGAAGAATACATATCGGCCTAAACTGAGGGGAAAAAAAATGTTTTTTATATATTTTTGGGGGATATTTATTATAACAAAAAGTAAAAAATGTGTTTTTTTCAAAATTGTCTCTATTTTTGTTTATAGCACAAAAAATAAAAACCGCAGGGGTGATCAAATACCACCAAAAGAAAGCTATTTGTGGGGAAAAAAAGGACGTCAATTTTGTTTGGGAGCCACATCGCACGACCGCGCAATTGTCAGTTAAAGCGACGCAGTGCCGAATCGCAAAAAGTGGTCTGGTCTTTGACCAGCAAAATGGTCCGGTCTGTAAGTGGTTAAGTTGGGTAATGTTATCCTAGGCCTATCTACATAAACCAAAAGGTCATCTGGGTATGCAGCCATTTTATGTTCTTCCTCTCCTATCTTAATTCCCTTTATATCTGGTTTCTTTCCAATTCTTGCTAGGAGTGATTCCAAGGACAAAACAAAGAGGGGACAGGGGCACCCCTGTCTTGTTTTAATTATGCATATCAAAAGGTAGCGATAATGTCCCATTGATGTTTACCCTGGCTGTGGGGTGGTTGTATAATGCCTTAATCGAATGGGTCCTCCTTGGGCCTATTCCCATTGCCTCCAGAGTACTCATCATAAATCCCCAGTCTACCCTATCAAATGCTTGTTCAGCGTCTAGATCTACTTTCTTTCATTATTTGAAGCAGCAGTACCCTTTTTACCACATTATCTCTCCCCTCCCTCTCTGGGATAAATCCAACTTGGTCAACATTCACCAAATCGTTCATTACTGCTTTCATCCTACCTGCCAACACTTTAGCAAATAGATTTGTGTCGGCATTTAGTAATGAAATAGGCCTATAACTTGAGCATATGGTGGCATCTTTTCTTTCCATTGGGATAATAGTAATTGCGGCTGCTAACGCTTCCCTTCTCATTTCCCAACTTGTACCTATCCCATTCATATATGAGCATAGTCTAGGCAGAGATTTCTTTAAACTTTTTAAATAGTATGTCGTAAGTCCATCTGGACCTGGCTTTTTCCCTGTTGCAGTGTTTTTTAGGGCTCGACTAATTTCTTCTTCTGTTATGGGTTCCTCAAGGGCCCCTGGTTTAACCTCTGGTATTACCTTTAATCAGAGGCGGCTCTCTAATTAGGCAAATTAGGCGATTGCCTAAGGCCCCGCAGTCTCAAGGGCCTCGCAATCGACTAATTTGCCTGTGATCAATGCGGTGGCAGCAAGTGCGGGGAGCGGGACAGTAGAGTCCTCTAGGTGGCGCAGTGGCTGGATGACAGACGGCATGAGGGCGGCATATCCATGTGGGACCCTCACCTGAGCTTCTCTCTTGTGCCGCTCACCAGACCTCTCCTCCGCACCTGCCTCCTATTTGGTTCTGGAGTGGGGGGGGTTGCTGAAAAACCACCCAGCTGGATAGTCCCACCATGAGTGTGAAGAGGGAGGAACTCTTATGCTGCCGACCAGAGGAAAGGTGAGTGCCCATGCCGTGCAGCCTTCCCTGTGTGCCTGAATAGGAGGAGCGGTGGGGAGACTGCACATAGATAGTGGAATTGATTTTTCCATATTACTCCATACAGCCGCTGAATGTCTGCAGGGAGGAGAGGTGATCATTCAGCGGTTGCATGGAGGAATATGGAAAAATCAATTCCACTATCTATGTGCAGTCTTCTCCACCACTCCTATCTAACTTTTTCTGCATCCCCCGTACTCTCCGGCCCCTCTGTGTACTCCCTGGCTCCGCCCCTCTGTTCTCCCTGGCTCAGCCCCTCCGTGCGCTCCCTGGCCCCGCCCCTCCTGCTATCCAGCCCCTCCATGTGCTCACTGGCTGCACCCCTCCTGCTCTCCAGCCCCTCCTTGTGCTCCCTGGCTCCGCCCCTTCTTGTACTCCCTTTCTCCACGCATCCTGCTCTTCACCCCCTCCCTTTGCTCCCTGGCTCCGCCCCTCCTGCTCTCCAGCCCCTCCTTGTGCTCACTGGCTCCGCCCCTTCTTGTGCTCCCTTTCTCCACGCCTCCTGCTCTTCAGCCCCTCCCTTTGCTCCCTGGCTCCTCCCCTCCTGCTCTCCAGCCCATTCTTGTCTTCGCTGGCTCCACCCCCATTTCGCTAGCACCCCCTGCTCTCCAATTCTTTCTGCCTCCCCTCTCAAGCTCCCCCCCAGCACTCTTCACCCCCCACCCTTAGCACTATCTGGCCCCCAGCACTCTCCACCCTACACCCCCTGCGGCTCTCTCTGGCCCCCAGCACTCTCCACCCCACACCCCCAGCACTCTCCACCCTCCACCCCCAGCACTCTCCACCCTCCACCCCCAGCACTCTCCGGCCCCCACCCCCCAGCACTCTCTGGCCCCCAGCACTCTCCCCCCCCACCCCCCAGTACTCTCTGGCCCCCAGCACTCCCTGCCCCCCACCCCCCAGCAATCTCTGGCCCCCACCCCCCAGCACTCTCTGGCCCCCAGCACTCTCTGCCCCCACCCCCAGTAATCTCTGGCCCCCACCCCCAGCACTCTCTGGCCCCCAGCACTCCCCGCCCCCCACCCCCCAGCAATCTCTGGCCCCCACCCACCAGCACTCTCTGGCCCCCAGCACTCTCTGGCCCCCAGCACTCCCCGCCCCCCACCCCCCAGCAATCTCTGGCCCCCACCCACCAGCACTCTCTGGCCCCCAGCACTCTCTGGCCCCCAGCACTCTCTGGCCCCACCCCCAGTAATCTCTGGCCCCCACCCCCAGCACTCTCTGCCCCCCACCCCCCAGTACTCTCTGGCCCCCAGCACTCTCCGCCCCCCACCCCGAGCATTCTCTGGCCCCCAGCACTCTCCGCCCCCCCACCCCAAGCATTCTCTGGCCCCCAGCACTCTCCGCCCCCCCACCCCGAGCATTCTCTGGCCCCCAGCACTCTTCGCCCCCCACCCCGAGCATTCTCTGGCCCCCAGCACTCTCCACCCCCCACCCCGAGCATTCTCTGGCCTACAGCACTCTCCGCCCCCCACCCCGAGCATTCTCTGGCCCCCAGCACTCTCTGCCCCCCAGCATTCTCTGGCCCCCAGCACCCTCCAGCCCCCACCCCCCAGCACTCTCCGGTCCCCACCCCCCAGCACTCTCCGGTCCCCACCCCCCAGCACTCTACAGCTTCTCCCTGCTCTTTGCCCCCCCCCCAGGGGCTACAGACAGGGACAGATCTCTAGATCTCTCTCACCCCCTTTCCTCACCCCCCCATTTCTCACTTCCCCCTCTCTCTCTCTTACCCCCTCTCTCCCCCTCTATCTTTCACTCCCTCCCCCCTCTCTCTTACCCCTCTCCCCCTCTCCCTCCCTCCCCCCTCTTTCTCTTACCCCCCTCTCCCTCCCCCTCTCACCACACTCCTCTCCCTTACCCCTTCCCACCCCTCTCTCTCTCCTTTCCCTCCCTCCCTTCTCTCCCATCCCTCCCTTCTCTCCCATCCCTCGCTCTCTCCCCTCCCTCGCTCTCTCCCTCCCTCGCTCTCTCCCTCCCTCGCTCTCTCCCCTCCCTCGCTCTCTCCCCTCCCTCGCTCTCTCCCCTCCCTCACTCCCTTCCCTCACTCCCTTCCCTCGCTCTCTCCCCTCTCTCACTCCCTTCCCTCGCTCTCTCCCCTCTCTCACTCCCTTCCCTCGCTCTCTCCCCTCTCTCACTCCCTTCCCTCGCTCTCTCCCCTCCCTCACTCACTCCCTTCCCTCGCTCTCTCCCCTCCCTCACTCCCTTCCCTCGCTCTCTCCCCTCCCTCACTCCCTTCCCTCGATCTCTCTCCCCTCTCTCACTCCCTTCCCTCGATCTCTCTCCCCTCTCTCACTCCCTTCCCTCCCTCACTCCCCTCCCTCGCTCTCTCCCCTCCCTCGCTCTCTCCCCTCCCTCGCTCTCTCCCCTCCCTCACTCCCTTCCCTCGCTCTCTCCCCTCTCTCACTCCCTTCCCTCGCTCTCTCCCCTCTCTCACTCCCTTCCCTCGCTCTCTCCCCTCTCTCACTCCCTTCCCTCCCTCACTCTCTCCCCTCCCTCGCTCTCTCCCCTCCCTCGCTCTCTCCCCTCCCTCGCTCTCTCCCCTCCCTCGCTCTCTCCCCTCCCTCGCTCCCTTCCCTCGCTCCCTTCCCTCGCTCTCTCCCCTCCCTCGCTCTCTCCCCTCCCTCACTCCCTTCCCTCCCTCACTCCCCTCCCTCACTCCCTTCCCTCGCTCTCTCCCCTCTCTCATTCCCTTCCCTCGCTCTCTCCCCTCTCTCATTCCCTTCCCTCGCTCTCTCCCCCTCTCTCACTCCCTTCCCTCGCTCTCTCCCCTCTCTCGCTCCCTTCCCTCGCTCTCTCCCCTCCCTCGCTCCCTTCCCTCGCTCTCTCCCCTCCCTCGCTCTCTCCCCTCCCTCACTCCCTTCCCTCGCTCTCTCCCCTCGCTCTCTCCCCTCCCTCGCTCTCTCCCCTCCCTCGCTCTCTCCCCTCCCTCGCTCTCTCCCTTCCCTCGCTCTCTCCCCTCTCTCACTCCCCTCCCTCGCTCCCTTCCCTCGCTCTCTCCCCTCCCTCGCTCCCTTCCCTCGCTCTCTCCCCTCCCTCGCTCCCTTCCCTCGCTCTCTCCCCTCCCTCGCTCTCTCCCCTCCCTCACTCCCTTCCCTCGCTCTCTCCCCTCGCTCTCTCCCCTCCCTCGCTCTCTCCCCTCCCTCGCTCTCTCCCCTCCCTCGCTCTCTCCCCTCCCTCGCTCTCTCCCTTCCCTCGCTCTCTCCCTTCCCTCGCTCTCTCCCCTCCCTCGCTCTCTCCCTTCCCTCGCTCTCTCCCCTCTCTCCCTTCCCTCGCTCTCTCCCCTCTCTCGCTCCCTTCCCTCGCTCTCTCCCCTCTCTCGCTCCCTTCCCTCGCTCTCTCCCCTCTCTCGCTCCCTTCCCTCGCTCCCTTCCCTCGCTCTCTCCCCTCCCTCGCTCTCTCCCCTCCCTCGCTCTCTCCCCTCCCTCGCTCTCTCCCCTCCCTCACTCCCTTCCCTCCCTCACTCCCCTCCCTCGCTCCCCTCCCTCGCTCCCTTCCCTCGCTCTCTCCCCTCCCTCGCTCCCTTCCCTCGCTCTCTCCCCTCCCTCGCTCCCTTCCCTCGCTCTCTCCCCTCTCTCGCTCCCTTCCCTCGCTCTCTCCCTCTCTCGCTCCCTTCCCTCGCTCTCTCCCCTCTCTCGCTCCCTTCCCTCGCTCTCTCCCCTCTCTCACTCCCTTCCCTCCCTCACTCCCTTCCCTCCCTCACTCCCCTCCCTCGCTCTCTCCCCTCCCTCCCTCACTCCCCTCCCTCGCTCTCTCCCCTCCCCTCGCTCTCTCCCCTCCCTCGCTCTCTCCCCTCCCTCGCTCTCTCCCCTCCCTCGCTCTCTCCCCTCCCTCACTCCCTTCCCTCGCTCTCTCCCCTCTCTCACTCCCTTCCCTCACTCCCTTCCCTCACTCCCTTCCCTCGCTCTCTCCCCTCTCTCGCTCCCTTCCCTCGCTCTCTCCCCTCCCTCGCTCCCTTCCCTCGCTCTCTCCCCTCCCTCACTCCCTTCCCTCGCTCTCTCCCCTCCCTCACTCCCTTCCCTCGCTCTCTCCCCTCCCTCACTCCCTTCCCTCGCTCTCTCCCCTCTCTCACTCCCTTCCCTCGCTCTCTCCCCTCTCTCACTCCCTTCCCTCGCTCCCTTCCCTCGCTCTCTCCCCTCCCTCGCTCTCTCCCTCCCTCACTCCCTTCCCTCGCTCTCTCCCCTCGCTCTCTCCCCTCCCTCGCTCTCTCCCCTCCCTCGCTCTCTCCCCTCCCTCGCTCTCTCCCCTCCCTCGCTCCCTTCCCTCCCTCGCTCCCTTCCCTCCCTCGCTCCCTTCCCTCACTCCCTTCCCTCGCTCTCTCCCCTCTCTCGCTCTCTCCCCTCCCTCGCTCCCTTCCCTCGCTCTCCCCTCCCTCGCTCTCTCCCCTCCCTCGCTCTCTCCCCTCCCTCACTCCCTTCCCTCGCTCTCTCCCTTCCCTCGCTCTCTCCCCTCGCTCTCTCCCCTCCCTCGCTCTCTCCCCCTCCCTCGCTCTCTCCCCTCCCTCGCTCTCTCCCCTCCCTCGCTCTCTCCCCTCCCTCACTCCCCTCCCTCACTCCCTTCCTCACTCCCTTCCCTCGCTCTCTCCCCTCTCTCGCTCCCTTCCCTCGCTCTCTCCCCTCCCTCGCTCCCTTCCCTCGCTCTCTCCCCTCCCTCGCTCTCTCCCCTCCCTCACTCCCTTCCCTCGCTCTCTCCCCTCCCTCGCTCCCTTCCCTCGCTCTCCCCCCTCTCTCACTCCCTTCCCTCGCTCTCTCCCTCCCTCGCTCCCCTCCCTCGCTCCCTTCCCTCGCTCTCTCCCCTCCCTCGCTCTCTCCCTCCCTCGCTCTCTCCCCTCCCTCGCTCTCTCCCCTCGCTCTCTCCCCTCCCTCGCTCTCTCCCCTCCCTCGCTCTCTCCCTCCCTCGCTCTCTCCCCTCCCTCGCTCTCTCCCCTCCCTCGCTCTCTCCCCTCCCTCGCTCTCTCCCTCCCTCACTCTCTCCCCTCCCTCACTCTCTCCCCTCCCTCACTCCCTTCCCTCGCTCTCTCCCCTCTCACTCCCTTCCCTCGCTCTCTCCCCTCTCTCACTCCCTTCCCTCGCTCTCTCCCCTCCCTCACTCCCTTCCCTCCCTCACTCCCTTCCCTCGCTCTCTCCCCTCTCTCACTCCCTTCCCTCGCTCTCTCCCCTCTCTCACTCCCTTCCCTCGCTCTCTCCCCTCCCTCACTCCCCTCCCTCGCTCTCACCCCTCCCTCGCTCTCACCCCTCCCTCGCTCTCACCCCTCCCTCGCTCTCACCCCTCCCTCTCTCCCTTCCCTCTATTCCCCTTCCCTTTCTTCTCTCCCTCCCTCTCTCCCTTCCTCTCTCCCTTCCCTCTCTCCCTTCCCTCTCTCCCTTCCTTCCCTCTCTCCCTTACCTCCCTCTCTCCCTTACCTCCCTCTCTCCCTTACCTCCCTCTCTCCCTTCCCTCCCCTTCCCTTCCCTCTCTATCTACCTTCCCTCCCTCTCTCCCTTCCTTCCCTCCCTCTCTCCCCTCCCTTCCTTCCCTCCCTCTCTCCCCTCCCTTCCTTCCCTCTCTCCCCTCCATTCCTTCCCTCTCTCCCCTCCCTTCCTTCCCTCTCTCCCCTCCCTTCCTTCCCTCTCCCCTTCCTTCCCTCTCCCTTCCCTTCCTTCCCTCTCTCTGTCCCTTCCTTCCCTCTCTCTGTCCCTTCCCTTCCTTCCCTCTCTCTGTCCCTTCCCTTCCTTCCCTCTCTCTGTCCCTTCCCTTCCTTCCCTCTCTCTGTCCCTTCCCTTCCTTCCCTCTCTCTGTCCCTTCCCTTCCTTCCCTCTCTCTGTCCCTTCCCTTCCTTCCCTCTCTCTGTCCCTCTCTCTGTCCCTTCCCTTCCGTCCCTCTCTCTCTTCCCTTCCTTCCTTTCCTCTCTCCCTCCCCCTCCCTCTCTCCCTCCCCCCTCCCTTCCTCTCTCCTCCCTTCCCTCCCTTCCTCTCTCCTCCCTTCCTCTCTCCTCCCTTCCTCTCTCCTCCTTCCCTCCCTTCCTCTCTCCTACCTTCCCTCCCTTCCTCTCTCCTACCTTCCCTCCCATCCTCTCTCCTACCTTCCCTCCCTTCCTCTCTTCCCCCTTCCCTTGCTCTCTTCCCCCTTCCCTCGCTCTCTCCTTCCCTCCCTCTCTCCTCCTCCCTCTCTCCTCCTCCCTCTCTCCTCCCTCCCTTCTCTTTCTCCTCTCTCCCCCTCCCTCCCTTCCCTCCCTCCCTTTTCTCCCTTCCTCCCTTCCCTTCCTTCCTCCCTCCCCTCCTTCCCTCTCTCCTCCTCCCCTCCTATCCCCCCTTCCCTCCCTCTCCATCCCTCCGTCTCTCCTCCCCACCCTCTCTCCTCCCTTCCCTCCCTCCCTCTATCCTCCCTTCCCTCCCTCCCTCTATCCTCCCTTCCATCCCTCCCTCTATCCTCCCTTCCATCCCTCCCTCTCTCCTCCCTTCCATCCCTCCCTCTCTCCTCCCTTCCATCCCTCCCTCTCTCCTCCCTTTCCTCCCTCTCTCCTCCCTTTCCTCCCTCTCTCCTCCCTTTCCTCCCTCTCTCCTCCCTTTCCTCCCTCTCTCCTCCCTTTCCTCCCTCTCTCCTCCCTTTCCTCCCCCTCTCCTCTCTTTCCTCCCCCTCTCCTCTCTTCCCTCCCCCTCTCCTCTCTTCCCTCCCCCTCTCTCCCTTCCCTCTTCCCCTCTTGCCCACCCTTTCTCTCCTCCCCCTCTCTCTCTCTCTCTCTCTCCTCCCTCTCTCACCCCCTCCCCTCCTCTTTCCACCACTCTCTCCCCCTTTTGTGCACCCTTTATCTACCCCTCTCTCACCCCCCTCTCCCCCTCTCACTCACAATGTCTTGCTCCCCTCCCCCTCTCTCTCTTTCCCACCCCCTATCTCTCACAATCTCTCTCTTCCCCTCCCCTCTCTCTCCTCTCCTCTCTGTCTCCCCTCCGCACTCTTGCTCCCCCTGCACTGTGCTGGGATCCCCCCGCTCTACTTCCTCTGCAGATATGGAATGGTTCAGTGACATCTCCTCCCCATTCTCCCAAGACACAGGACATTCTTAGAGGGGTTGCCACCTTGGTGGGCCCCAGATGTTTTAATGGCTGCATATGTCTGATGGGTGAGGAGGGTGCCCTGGAAGTGGTGCAGATGAACTTTTTGCTAGATCTGTGCATCTTTTTGCAGCCATTTTTATTGCTTGAATTTTTTTCCCATTATGGGCGTGATTGGGGCCTCATGTGTAAGTTTTGCCTAAGGCCTCACAAATCCTAGAGCCGCCTCTGCCTTTAATCTCGCATCTTTTAAGAAATCTTTTGTTTTCTTTTCTAACCTTCTCTAATTTAGAGACCCGCTTTCCCTTTTGTTTTACTGAGTACAGTTCCCCATAGTATTTCTGGAATAAACCTGCTATTTCCTTTGTTGTATATACCATTTCCCCAGTACTGTCCTGTATTTATGCAATTTGCTGATGTCGTCCTCTTTACCATATTTGCTAAATACTTCCCTGTCTTATTCCCCCATTGATACCTCGCCTTTTTAATTCTAAACACACATTTAACCATTTTTTTTTTTTGTGTATAATACAAAAAAGAAAAACCGCAGAGGTGATCAAATAGCACCAAAGGAAAGTTCTGTTTATGGGAAAAAAAGACACAAATTTCGTTTGGATACAGCATTGCATGACCGTGCAATTAGCAGTTAAAGCAACGCATTGTCAAATTGTAAAAAGTGCTCTGGTCAGGAAGGGGGTAAAACCTTCCGTGGCTGAATGGTTAACATCTATAGTTGGGAAGATACTGGAGAGTTTAATAAAAGACCACATACATGAGTTCTTGCTGGAAAAAAGTATTCTAACAGAAAGCATGGATTCATGAAACACAGAAGTTGTCAGACAAATCTAATTTCCCATATCTTATCAAATTGCGGGATATTACGTACAGTAGCAATTAAATAATCCATTCTTCAAATATCAGCTAGGAGTTCAAGTAACCTAGACCACGGTAGGGGTACATTGGATAGCCAGCAAAGTGGGATAATTCTCTCGACAGCAAAAAGGATGTAGGAAGTCAATCGTTTGACATATTTAGCAATACCAGTAAAGGGAAGACCCAGTAAGTAGTGTATTGGGTCAAGCGGGAGGTGCAGATCTACCACTTTCTGAATAGCATTACCTCATGCCAAAAGGGTTGTATCAGAGGACATTGCCAAAAAATATGGAGCAATAAGCCTACTTTAAGGCCACAGCGCCAGCACATCGCCGAGCTAGAGGGATCATATTTGTAAATGACCTCAGGGGTCTTGTACCAGAGCATCAGAATTTTAATGGATGTCTCCCTCTGCACCACACACTTAGAGGATTTAAAAGTGGAGGACCAGTTCTTATCCCACATCTGGGAGGTGATGGGCCTACATTGCAGTTGTGCCCATCTACACATGTATAAGTGGGTACCTTCAGTAAGAGGGGAAGATTCATGGAGAATGTCGTATGAAGAGGACGCCAAGTGTAATTGGTGTGGACATTGAGCACATAGGTATTCAAAAAGGTGTAGGTTTATTCAGGGGCAAGGGCGAGGACAGAGAGAGTGGAAGTAATATTTTTATTTATATTTGCAAATCAAGCGTATGTGTAGGGATGTCAAACTTTTCCCGAAGTGTATCAAAAGTATGTAACCTACAGGTGTCTGGGTGCACTAGTTTTCAGAGTTGGAACAGGGAAGCCTAAACCCATGGCATTATACGTCCTAAGGATAAACTGTCTGGTATAGACTGGTTGAATAATTTGGGGGGGGGAGACAATGCGAGGAGAGGAAGGATCTCTGAAGACATTTTTCATTGGGGCAGTGTACTTACATTTCAGAATGGGGTCCATGCATGAAGATTGAGACCACAGTAGGGAGCTTGGGTGGACCGGGTATATAGCCCCTTTCTCGATTTCCAAGCAACGATTAGGGGCCTGCAGGTTGGACCAGAGACGGCAGCTCGTAAATATGAAGCATAATAATATTTATTAATATCTGGTGCTCCCCCCCCCCCCCCCCCGATCTCAATGAGAAAACCACCAAGCTTGCTATACGGTGGGTTTTTCCATTCCAGATAAATTTAAGGAAACCCCTTTGAATGGCTTTGAGTTGAGGCAGGGGTATAGCGATTGGTAAGGTTTCAAAACTTTAATCCTAACCAAAAGAGAACGGGAATATTTAGTCCATTATTGGAGGGATCTGGTGATATCTTGGATCGGGTCGGTAGTTTGCAGGGCATAGAGAGGAATAAGTGGGAGTCAGTTGTATTCCTAAATATTTGAGGGAGGTAGAGCACCATCTGTAGTAGTATGTTTGTTCAAGCTGGGTCTGAAGAGCTGGGGGTATATGTAAAAGTAGGGCCTTTGTTTTTGTTGTGTTAACCTTATACCCCGATATGTCACTAAAGGAGGATAGCAGTTTATGCAGAGAGGGGAGTGATGTTAGTAAGAGTCAGCAAAATGTCACCTGCGAACAGTGACAACTTATATTCCCTCTATGAAATAAGTACTCCTGCGCTAAAAGGGAATGTAAGTGTTTAATGTAGGTGCTGCAACCACAGTAGGGGTCAAACTGTTACCCAAATAAGTGAAAAATTAAAATGGCAAGTGGTGTTGCGCTCCTAAAATTCTTCTCCGAAAAATCACAACATAATTGTCATATATCTGAGTGGCAATAACTATAAAAGAAAAAAAGAAAATTATATATTATAATTATATATAAATAATTATATATATATATATATATATATATATATATATATATATATATATATATATATATATATATATATATATATATATATATATATATATATATATATATATATTTATATATTTATATTTATTGTTCAGTTATGTCTTTTGCAATAAAGTGCTATTGTGCAAAATCTGGACAGATCTAATCCACAGTGTGCAAGATATATAATAAAAACAGACGTAAGCAGCAATCCAAATAAGTGCCAGTAAATATATGTGCAAATAAGCAAAATATATAAATACTAATCCACAATGTGCAAAAAATAAAAAACAAACGTAATCAGCAATCCAACTGAGTGCAAATAAATATATGATTAGTATTTATATATTCTTATCTTAAACTTTTAAGTAACCCGGTTTTTAAATGTAGAAAAGAACTTGAATGAGTAGTACACCTTGGCCTGAAGAAAAATATTTTAAACAAAAAAGAAGCCCAATACCTCATCCCAGAGTCATGTTGCACCCCGGTGATCCATTCTCTTCCCAAAATGCATAACAACAAGAACTCTCCACCGAGACAATTGTCAATGGAATAGACTCACTCACTGCTAGAATGGGTGCATACATAGACAACTTTCTACAACCCACTGTGAAAAAACACAAAGGCATATCTACGGGACACCAAACAAATATTACAGATTTTAGATGAATTACCTAATCACGAAGGACCTTGGGTTTTAGCAACTGCAGATGTGTCCTCACTTTATACCATCATTTTCCACCATCAAGCGTGTGAGGCCACGAAATGGGGCCTAAGGAAACATTCAGAACTATCTTGCTCACAGAGATAAACCTTATCAAATGCTTGGACTTCTGCTTAAAGAATAGTTACTTTTGGCTAAACAGTAATTACTATCACCAGAAGACAGGTGTGGCAATGGGCGCTAAATTTGCGCCTAGTGCAGGTTTATTTATGGCAAAATGGGAAGAAGAATACGTCTTTACAAACACACCACCTGAACTGGTAGTGTTTAAATGATACATTGAAAATATTTTTATTCTATGGAAAGGAGAAGGAGGTCATGTAAACTTTTTGGCAAATCTAAATAAAAATGATCGCAATATAACCCTGACGTGGGACATAAGCCAGAAACAAGCAACTTTCCTAGATTTGGATATTATTCAAGGCAGAAATACCCCGAGCACGAAAATGCACTTTAAAAACGTGGATAAAAAAAAACAGTTACCTACCTATGACAAGCTGCCATCATCTTAATTGGTTATTCAACATACCAAAGGGACAACTTATGAGACTACAAAGAAATTGTAGTAAAGAAGAGGATTTTCCTGACCAAGCCGACAAAATAGGCCACAGGTTCATAGAGAACGGTTACAAAAGTAACCTCATTAAAGATAAAAATCAGAGAAGTGAGCGAAATGGACCGCCAAGTACTAATCAAAGATAAAGAGAAGACAGACCCAAGGCCCAATAATGTACCAATTATACTAGATTACAATGCTCAATATAAAAAAGTGGAAAATATTATTAAAAAGCATTAGCAGAATGTGCCAAATGATATACAACTGAAATCTATCCTTCCTCTGGTACCAAAATTCATCTATAGACATGCCCCGACACTCAGACAAAATAGTCAAGAACATACCAGATCCACCTTCTAACGGATTTACGTTTTTCACAGGAAAGGGTTTTTACCCTTGTAAGCGATGCTTTGCCTGCGCCAAAACAAAAAAGCCAGTACAAAAAAAAGTGTTTGAATTTAGATCCACCAGCACTGGGAATACATACGAAATTAGTGATTTGCTGCAACACAGAAGGTGCAGTGTATGCATTGGAATGCAGTTGCAGATTACAGTATATTGGGCGCACTAAAAGACCCCTTAGGGTGAGGATTAAAGAACATGTACAAAACATCATAAAAGGCTTTGATAAGCATAGCGTCTCCAAGCATTTTGCCACACATCATTGAACCTCTCACATCTAAAATTTTGGGGGATTGAGCCATATAAAAAACATTGGCGAGGGGGACATAAGGTCAGGACCCTCAGCCGAACTGAATCAAAATTGATTTTTATTCTTGATACATTTACCCCCCCCGGGGCCTAAACAGAGGTTGACCTTAATTGCTTCATCAGTGATTTTTGAACTAAAAATTCTTATATACTTCTAAAATTTTAAAATTAAAAAATGTTTTCCTTTTTTTATACCTTCTCCATCTATTCACATCAGCCATTATCTCTAGCTATGAATTGACATCAAAAACTATAGATAGATATAGATATATTTTGTCTGAAATTAATTTCATATGTTGTCCATACCTGAGCAGCATTTCTGGAGTCTGTCCCTTATTTTTATCGCCATTTTTTTTTTATTTAATAATTTTTTTTATATAATTCTAAATATATTTTTCTAACATTTTATATAGTTATTCCCAACCATCTTTTTAAAATGTATTTCTTACATTTCCTTTTTCACACACACACACATATATTCTCTCTATCATGGTGGTCTATGCGCTGACACATGCTGACACTCCCAATATGACCAGCGTATATATCTTATATTAACCACCTTCAGACCGGACCATTTTGCTGGTAAATGACCAGAGGTCTTTTTACAATTTGGCACTGCGCTGCTTTAACTGGTAATTGCGCGGTCATGCAATGTTGTACCCAAACAAAATTTGCGTCCTTTTCTTCCCACAAATAGAGCTTTCTTTTGATGGTATTTGATTGCCTCTGCGATTTTTATTTTTTGCGATATAAACGTAAAAAGACCGCAAATTTTGAAAAAAAATGATATTTTCTACTTTTTGTTATTAGAAAAATCCAATAAACTCAATTTTAGTCATACATTTAGGCCAAAATGTATTCAGCCACATGTCTTTGGTAAAAAAAAAGTCAATAATTGTATATTTATTGGTTTGCGCAAAAGTTGTCACATCTACAAACTAAGGTACGTTTTCTGGAATTTACGCAGCTTTTAGTTTACGACTGCCTATCTCATTTCTTGAGGTGCTAAAATGGCAGGGCAGTACAAAACCCCCCCCAAATGACCCCATTTTGGAAAGTAGACACCCTAAGGAAATTGATAAGTGGCATGTTGAGCCCATTGAATATTTTATTTTTTTGCCTCAAGCGATTGAATAATGACAAAAAAAAATATTTTTTTTTTTTTTTACACAAAGTTGTCACTAAATGATATATTGCTCACACATGCTATGGGCATATGTGAAATGACACCCCAAAATAAATTCTGCTGCTTCTCCTGAGTACGGGGATACCACATATGTGGGACTTTTTGGGAGCCTAGCCGCGTACGGGGCCCCGAAAGCCAAGAACCGCCTTCAGGTTTTCTAAGGGCGTAAATATTTGACTTCACTCCTCACTACCTATTACAGTTTTGAAGGCCATAAAATGCCAAGATGGCACAAAACCCCCACAAATGACCCCATTTTAGAAAGTAGACACCCCAAGCTATTTGCTGAGAGGCATGTTGAGTCCATGGAATATTTTATATTTTGCCACAAGTTGCGGGAAAATTACAAACTTTTTTTTTTTTCCACAAAGTTGTCACTAAATGATATATTGCTCACGCATGCCATGGGCATATGTGAAATGACACCCCAAAATAAATTCTGCTGCTTCTCCCGAGTACGGGGATACCACATATGTGGGACTTTTTGGGAGCCTAGCCGCGTACGGGGCCCCGAAAACCAAGCACCGCCTTCAGGCTTTCTAAGGGCGTTACAGTTTTGAAGGCCATAAAATGCCAAGATGGCACAAACCCCCCCCAAATGACCCCATTTTGGAAAGTAGACACCCCTAAATTTAGGGGTACACTAGTGAGACTAGGTAATAAATGGCGGGTGCCCTGAAACTATAAAAAAAATAACTAACCAACCAGCGTCACCTGTAACAGTTATATGGTGATCACTGGTGAAAGGGTTAACTAGGGGGCAATCAGGGGGCTTTATGCGGTAGTATATGGGGGTCCCTGGTGCTATAAAAAGCTGTGGCGAACCTAAATACCTACCTGCCTAACTAGCGTCACCTGTGACACTAATACAGTGATCAGAAAAACGATCGCTTATTAGGCTGGGTTCACACTGGAGCGATGCGGGAACGCCACGAATCCGCGGCGGGTTCCCGCATCACATGCCTCCCGGCGGCAGTTCACACTGCCCTATGCGAACTGCTGGGAGTGTCAGTGAAATGTTAATGACACCCCCAGATCAGTTCGCATATTGCAGTGCGATCTGCAAACTCGGATCGCATGGTGTGAACACCCATGCGATCCGATTCTGCTGCGGACCAAAAAAAGGGTCCCGTGCGAGTTTGCGGCGGGTGCGGCGGGTGCGACACGAATTCAGCCATACTATCTGTATGGCTGAACTCGAATCGCACAAAGATCGGATGTGATTTGCACTGCAGTGCGGTGCGAATCACATCCGTTCTCATAAACCGCTGCAATGTGAACCCAGCCTTAGTGACACTGGCGACGGGGGGTGATCACGGGGTTAAACCTTTATTGGGGGGGTTAGGGGGGTACCTTAGAACTAAAGGGGGCTAACCCTAACTGCCCTAACAGTTATTACAGTCACAAATGACACCCGCCGGGTGATCAGGGGGTTAAACCTTTATTAGGTAATAAATGGCGGGTGCCCTGAAACTATAAAAAAATAACTAACCAACCAGCGTCACCTGTAACAGTTATATGGTGATCACTGGTGAAAGGGTTAACTAGGGGGCAATCAGGGGGCTTTATGCGGTAGTATATGGGGGGTCCCTGGCGCTATAAAAAGCTGCGGCGAACCTAAATACCTACCTGCCTAACTAGCGTCACCTGTGACACTAATACAGCGATCAGAAAAACGATCGCTTATTAGGCTGGGTTCACACTGGAGCGATGCGGGAACGCCATGAATCCGCGGCGGGTTCCCGCATCGCATGCCTCCCGGCGGCAGTTCACACTGCCCTATGCGAACTGCTGGGAGTGTCAGTGAAATGTTAATGACACCCCCAGATCAGTTCGCATATCGCAGTGCGATCTGCAAACTCGGATCGCATGGTGTGAACACCCATGCGATCCGATTCTGCTGCGGGCCAAAAAAAGGGTCCCGTGCGAATTTGAGGCGGGTGCGGCGGGTGCGACACGAATTCAGCCATACTATCTGTATGGCTGAACTCGAATCGCACAGAGATCGGATGTGATTTGCACTGCGGTGCGAATCACATTCGTTCTCATAAACCGCTGCAATGTGAACCCAGCCTTAGTGACACTGGCAACGGGGGGTGATCACGGGGTTAAACCTTTATTGGGGGGGTTAGGGGGGCACATTAGAACTAAAGGGGGCTAACCCTAACTGCCCTAACAGTTACTACAGTCACAAATGACACCAATGCAAAAAAAAAAGAAAAAAAAAAAGCAATTGGTGTCACTGTGACTGGGGGGGCAGGGGTAATTGGGGGGTGATCGGGGGTAAAGGGGGGGTGTGAGTGTGCCTGGCATGTTCTACTGTATGTGGGGTGTGTTGGTGCAACTCACCGAACCTCTCTCCTCGGTGCCGGAACGAAAACTACCGACACGGAGGAGAGAATACATCACTTCCTCTCCTGTGTTTACATTACAGGAGAGGAAGTGATGTCACCGGACATTTTCATTCGCCGGGAGCGATCGCGAGGGGGTGGCCATGAATGAATGGCCGTCCCCTCGTCCGGGATCACTCCCGAATGAATACCGACCGCCGCAGGCACCGGGCGGGGGCCCGATCGGGCCCCCGACCGGCGGGCAGGCAAGGACGTACATGTAAGCCCTTATGCCTGCCCGTGCCATTCTGCCGACGTACATCGGCGTGCGGCGGTTGGCAAGTGGTTAACCTTAGACCACTATAATATGGCCACAGCTGGACCATACTATTACCAATGTTCTTTCAAAGAAGAAAAAAATCCACAGCAAAATGGCCGCAATCGGAGCCCAGGCGACAATCCCTAGGAAAATGGCCGCTCCATTGGTTTGAATAGGGGCTTCAAGAAAATGGTCGACCAATAATAATATCATCCGGACCTATTTAAATACAATCTATTGCCCTCAAGCCTCATCCCAGTCTAAGTCACGTGTGTTGTGACGCAACGCGTAGGATAGCTTGAGGCAGACAGACACCGGAAGAGTTGGTCAGGTACGAACTCGGCGCTCGTTTTTACATTGCGTGATCTACACATGGAAATGTGAGTTCTCAATTATTTCATTAATAAAACTTCACCTTTGTTGTAAATATACTACACCATGGTGGGCTCTTTATCCCCCCCTTTTATATCCTGATACATTGAACATGTGAGTGTTCATAGATATCTAGTCAGCGGAAGGAAAAGGAAGGATCTCCTCTGGCTTTGCTTCAGACATAGTAGAGACGTGCAGGAATACTACAATCTGAAGGGATTAAAACTCCCCCTACCTCCTCTACATGCTGTTTGCCTTACAGCAGTAAGGTAATGATTTAGCACAGCCACGAGTGTCAGTAACACTGAAGACACGTACCGCACTTAAAAATCACACTGACACTGGATATTATTGTATTATCACTCAGTGTTCCTTTAAAACACTGATACACTTGCACAGTGGACCCTGAAGAGCTCCATATCTCACTTTGGACTTTATCTATGCCTTCCTTTTGGCATTTTTTTCTGCATATTTGCACATCTTTATTTGCACATTGGTTTTTGCACCGATTAGCATTTATATATTCTGCTTATTTGCACATATATTTATTTGCACTCAGTTGGATTGCTGACTACGTTTGTTCTTTATTTTTATTTTTTGCACATTGTGGATTAGTATTTATATATTTTGCTTATTTGCACATATATTTACTGGCACTTAGTTGGATTGCTGATTACATCTGTTTTTATTATATATCTTGCACACTGTATTAGATCTGTCCGGATTTTGCACAATAGCACTTTATTGCAAAAGACATAACTGAACATTATATTTTTTTATATTTATTGCCACTCAGATATATGACAATTATGTTATGATTTTCAGAGAAGAATTTTAGGAGCGCAACACCACTTACCATTTTAATTTTTAACTTATATTCCCTCTGTTGCATCACCACCCCTTGAACATCCAGGTGTAATCGGATGGCCTCAGCCTGGGGTCCTAGGCATAGAATAAAAAGCAGTGGGGAAAGAGGGTATCCCTGCCGAGTGCCATTAGTCATGGGGAAGCGAGGCGACAGAAAGGACGACATCTGGACTTGGGCTGCAACTCATGAATACAAAGCTTCTAATGCTTTAAAGAAAGGACCTCAGAATCCAAATGTTGACAAAGTGGAGAACATGTATGGCTAACTCAACCTGTTAAAAGGCTTTTTGGGCATCCAGGCTTAGGACAATGGCTGGGTGGGAAGATCTATTGAGGCGGTCTATTAAATCTATGGTGTAGCGCGTTTTCCCCCCTCTCCCCATGCCTAGCTGGGACAAAATCCACTTGGTCTTTATTAATTAGTTTAGGAATGAACTGGGATAGTCTGGATGCTAGAATTTTTGTAAATATTTTGTAGTCTGACTTTTATAGGGCTATGGACCTATAATTATCAGGAATGGAGGGATCTTTACTGGTTTTAGGGATAACGGAGATATGGGAGTGTGAGATCTACGAGTAGGGGGATTGTCCTTTAAATAAAGTACCATATAGATCTAACATATGGGGGGCCAGGATGTCTAAGAAGGTTTTTTACTAGGAATAAGGTAACCCATCAGGACCTGGTGACTTATGGAGTGGGAGAACTTTGATCGTGTTTGAAAGTTCCTCCATAGCTATAGCTGCATTTAATTTAACTAAATCTGAGGAGGACAGCTTTGTTAACACAAAATCTGAGATAAACCTATCAAAGTTTTCTTGAGTAAATTTAAAATGGTTTTCAGGGGTTAGGCCTTTGTATAGTTTACAGTAAAAGGTTTCAAAAGTCTTAGACATGGTTAGAGGGCAATGGGTCCTAGTTCCATCAGCTTGTAAAAGAAAGTCAGATAAGGAGTGGAAAGGTCGTGGACGTAATTTATTTACTAGCATCCTATGGGGCTTATTAGAGAATTCATAACATTTTTGTTTTGCCCATACCATGGATTTAGCGGTCTTACCTAGGGCTAAGGATTTTATTTGTTCCTGAAGGGATGTGACTTTGTGCAACTTTAACACTGTGACGCTCTGCACCCCTTAAGTCAGCCAACAAGGACTGCAGAAGTTTGTCCCTGTCTTTCTTCAGACGGGAGCCTTCCATGATACAAACACCACAAAAGTAGGCCTTGTGTAGATGAGTCCTGAACAGAGCCCACATTGAATTGGAATAATTCCTCCAACTCTTTCGCTAGTTTAGTTCAGGTAGCTTGTGACTGTAGGTGGTAATCGTTAAGACGCCATTGGCCTATCCTAGAAGAGATCTGGGACAAAATGTCATCCAACATGATAGGGGCATGGTCGGACCATGTGATGGGAGAGATGTCAGATTCAACACTATAGGGGATGAGTGGGGTAGAGGTAAAGAAATGGTCCAATCTGGAATACATTTTATGGGCCATGGAATAAAAGGTGAGTTTCTTAGTGGAGGGATGTTTAATCCTCCATGAATCAAACAATTGATGGGATCCAATACATTTGCAGAAAGAATTCGCTTGAGATGAGACCTTTCGTGGGGGGGGGGGGGGGGGGGGATATCCCAGAGAAGAGCCTGGCTATTTCTATTGGGGGAGATGACCAAATTGAAACCCCCACCAACAATCATGAACGTTTGGGAGTGGTAGTGGGGAGACTCAAAAATCTTGTTAAGAAAGTCAATCTGTCCAGAGTTAGGGGTGTATACATTAACCAAGGTAAAAGAAGAAAACATGTAGTCACACTCCAGGATAATAAACTTCCCGTGAGGATCAGTATGTGCTGTTTTGACCCTAATGGGGCAGGATTTTTTAATTAGAATCGCCACTTCAGCCCTACCCGTGGAATTAAAGGCAAGGTATGAGGATGGGAAGTATTTAGAAGCAAACTTCAGTGAACCCCCACCACGAAAGTGTGTCTCCTGGAGCATGACCACATCAGCCCCTGAAGACCTGAACTCTTTTAAAGCCAATCGCCGCTTTTGTATAGAGTTCAGGCCTTTTACATTAAAAGACAAAATATGCAACGCCATGTTGACACGTCAGCAATAATGGCTCAATTGAGCATATAAAACATAAAAGAGCATAAAATAAAATAATAAAAAAGTGATAAATATATGTAAGACACAGTAAACATACTTGTATGTGTGTAAAAAGCATGTAGACCTCAGTAGCAAAAATGTAACGCGTGACATTAACCTACAGATGATATGACACTTGTACGTGGACATACAGTCATATGAACCTAAAACAGGTACTGAAAAAAAAAAAAACATTAGAAAGACTGAGAAGCAGCTGCATCTCAGGAGGCCTTGGTAGGAGTCAAAAGGCCAAGTAGGGACACATGAGGGTCTCCAGCAGGGAACTCGGGAGGAGGGGGTCCTCCCACTCTCAATGTGAGTGTAATTAACGCGACAAAAGTAAGAGAAAGAAAACCTTTTATAATCAGTCAGAACATCAAAACTCCATGGGAATGGGAGCATTTACCTGGAAAAATAGGCTAACTCTAAACTGGAGTCCAGACCATAACGATAAATAGCCTAGAAAAAAAGAAAAGGAAAGAGCCAGGAATTATTCCCGGCACATCAAGGAGGGTGCTTGGAAAATGGGGAGCGTTAGGGTGTGGAGAAAGATTTTTGACTGACCCTTGGCCGGGGTCCAGATACGGTTGGGGGTAGAAGGTATTGGACAACCTGGTGCGAGGGAAGGTAGCAGGTCCTCATCAGGAAAAGGAAGGAGGTTCAAGCTTTTGATGAAGGCTTCCCCCTCTTGGAGATCTCGGAGACTGTATTGGGCTCCTTCTTTGGAAACAATGAGACGGAAGGGAAATTCCTAGTAGTACAAGTCTTGGTGGTGTCATAGGTGTGCTGTGATAGGGTGAAGATTTCTCAGTTTGGAGAAGGTGATGGAAGAAAGGTCACTAAATATCTGGATCTTTGCCCCCTTATATGTAATCTGGGACTTTTTGTGCGTTGCCAGGGTAAAGCCTCCTTACTGTCATAGAAGTGAAACCATACAATTACATCCCTGAGCCTAGCTCTGTCCGGAGGTTTAGAGCCTAAGGATCTGTGGGCCCTATCCAAACGCCAGTCAACATCCACCACCATGGTGGCCAGTGTGTTAAAAAGGCCCAGGAGATAGGGGCATAGAGTGTTGTCACCAAACATTTCAGGGATACCTCGAAAGCGCAGGCTTCGGCGCCTCTACCTGTTTTCTAAATCATCTTGCTGCAATTGCAGTTGAGTGTTTTAGGGTAGGGTTTTCTTCAAGAACCTGTACATAAATTCACCAGCTCATAAAATGTATTCTCCAATGCATCAGTGCGCTCACCTGTTTGGGCGGTTCCCCACCAGTTCCAGAGAGATCTTGCCCACCTCCGCTGCAATGTTACAGGTGTTTTGTTGCAAAAGGTTCTGCCACTTGTTATCCTCATCTAGTATGTCTGGGGTTAAAATAGTTTGAGAGGGGGAGGCTTAGTCTCAGGTATAGGTTTAGTGGCCGGCGCAGGATTACTGCCTCTCTGTCCCCAAGAAGCAGGTACATCGATGAAGGGATCAGCAGGGGAACTCGAAGCTGGGGATTGTGGCCTAGTAAAGCATCGTTCCATAACTGAGGAACGCTTAGAGGATTTAATTTATTCTCTGTGGAGAAGAGGGGATTAAGGGGGGAAGGATCAATGTGTATAAATACATAAGTGGTTCATATAGTGAACTTGGTGGTGAGTTCTTCACTTTAAAGCAGTTCTTCACCCTAAAGGGGAAGTTCCGCTAATCTGATCCCTCCCCCCTCCGGTGCCACAATCGGCACCTTTCAGGGGGGAGGGGGGTGCAGTTACCTGAAAAATCCAGGTAACTGCACCCACTTCCGGCCAGACCACCGCAGACGCCCCGCCCCCCCCCCCCCCCGTTGTGTTCTGGGAAACACACAGTTCCCAGAGACAGCGGGGGACCATAAGAGACGCGCAGCGCGACTCGCGCATGCGCAGTAGGGAACCGGGCAGTGAAGCTGTAATGCTTCACTTCCCAATTCCCTGACAGAGGATGGTGGTGGGGGCAGCAGCGAGACGAGCGATCGCTCGTCATCTGCCGCCGACATCGCTGGACCCTGGGACAGGTAAGTGTGATTTTATTAAAAGTCAGCAGCTGCAATATTAGTAGCTGCTGGCTTTTAATATTTTTATTTTAGGTGCAGAACCGCTTTAAGGTCATCACAGAGGACAATAGTGCACTCTTTACATCTGGAGGAAAAGAGATTTCATTGACAAATACCGATAGGCTTCTTCACATTAACAGCTGTAAAAAGTGGAATAGACTCCCTCAAGAGCTGGGTCTAGCCAGCTCAGTAGATTGTTTTAAGACAGACCTGGATTCTTTCCTAAATGTACATAATATAAATGGATACTAGCATTTATTATAGGTAAAATTGATCCAAGGAATATCCGATTGCCTCTAGGGGAATTGTTTCCCCTGCTGGAACAAATTGGATCATGCTTTGTTTTTTTTTTTCTTCGCCTTCCTCTGGATCAACTATGGGTATAGGATTGTGCAATTAATAATTATATATATACATACATACACACATACACACATACACACATACACACATACACACACAGTACCTTGCAAAAGTATTTATCCCCCTTGGCTTATTACCCATTTTGTTACATTACAGCCTTATGTTCAGTCGTCTAAGTTGGTGAAGTAAAATTAGAAAAATATATACATAAAACTATTTTTCAGAAACAAAAAACTGATTATTAGCAAATGCGTATATATTCACCCCCCTTTGTTATGAAGCCCATAATAAAGCTCTGGGTCAACCAATTACCTTCAGAAGTCACATAATTAGTGAAAGATGGCACAAAGGTGGACATCATAAGTGTCACATGATCTATCATTACATATACACACCTTTTTGAAAGGCCCCAGAGGCTGCAACACCTAAACAAGAGGCCCCACTAACCAAACTGCCATGAAGGTCAAGAAACTCTCCAAACAAGTAAGGGACAATGTTGTTGAGAAGTACAAGTCAGGGTTAGGTTATTAAAAAAATAAAAATGCAAATCTTTGACAATCTCTAGGAGCACCCTCAAATCAAAATTCACAGACCAGGCAAGGAGGGCATTAATCAGAGAGGCAGCACAAAGACCTATGGTAACCCTCGAGGAGCCGCAGAGTTCCACAGCAGAGACTGGAGTATCTGTACATAGGACAAAAATAAGCCACACGCTCCATAAAGTTGGGCTTTATGGCAGAGTGGCCAGAAGAACTCCATTGCTTTCAGCAAAAAACAAAATAGCTCATTGAGGGTTTGCGAAAAGGCATGTGGGAGACTCCCGAAATGTATGGAGAAAGGTGCTCTGGTCTGATTAGCCTAAAACTGAACTTTTTGGCCATCAAAGAAAACGCTATGTCTGGCGCAAACGCAACACATCACATCACCCAAAGAACACTATCCCCATCCACATAACATGGTGGTGGCAGCATCATGCTGTGGGGGGGTTTTACAGCAGTCGGGACTGGGAAACTGGTCAGAGTTGAGGGAAAGCTGGATGGTGCTAAATACAGGGATATTCTTGAGCAAAACCTGTACCACTGTGCAAATTGAGGCTAGGACGGAGGTCGACCGATATGGGTTTTTCTCTGGCCGATGCCGATATTTAGAAATCATGGCGGCCGATGGCTGATATATGATGCCGTTTTTTTGGGCCGATATGTTAGGCCGATTTTTTTACTTTATTTTTATTTTATTTTTTTATCCCCCTTCATCTCATCAAACCTAACAGACACCTTTCCCACTGGGGCGTTTTTTTAGGCGCTTTTAGGCTAAAAATAGCGCCTGTAAAGTGCCTGCAAAACGGCTCCCCTGCAGTCTGTGTGAAAGAGAGTGCTTTCACACTGATGCGATGCAAGCAGCACGTTTGGAGTGGTGTATACCGCTTCTCCACCACTCCTGCCCATTGATATTAATGGGCACCACTGCCCAAGCGCATGCAATGCGATTTGGCAGCAGTGCTTCACAGGCGCATTTAACCTCTTCTTCGGCCGCTAGCTAGGATTATATGCGCCCCACTAGCAGCTGAATAGCACCGCTAAAATGATGGTAAAGCACTGCTAAAACTAGCAACATTTTACCATCAACGCCTGCCCGCTCCAGTGTGCAAGCAGCCTATAAAATAAAAACAAGTACTCAAAACTTTTGGACGAAAAAAAAAAAAAAAAATGGACTAACTTTACTGTTTTAGTTTTTTTTTTTTTTTTTTAAATCATTAAGTGTATTTTTTTTCCCCCCCAAAAAAATGCATTTGAAAGACCTCTGCGCAAATGCCGTGTGACATAAAATGTTGCAACAACCGCTATTTTATTCCCTAGGATCTCTGCTAAAAAAATATATATACTTTTTGGGGGGTCTAAGTGATTTTCTGGCAGAAAATACAGGACATTTACTTGTAAGCAACAAGTGTCAGAAAAGATTTAGCCTTTAAATGGTTAAATTGAGAACTTCTACACACTAAGATGATTTCATTCATTCAAGTGTAAACATTGTATCTTTCTGTTCTTTTCTTGGCAGGCTGCCCAGAGAGGAGGAAAGACGTTTCTATGAAGACTCAGGCAACTTACACTGACTTCTATTACAGAAGTCATTTCCAAGTCCCGCTGTTCTAAATCTGCCTTTTTATCAGCTCAATCGGCCGACGCCGATTAATTAAAAAACGGCAAATATCGGCCGATATATCGGCCGGCCGATATATCGGTCGACCTCTAAGCAGGACAATGACCCCAAACAATTGAGTGGTTTAAGGGGAAAGATGTAAATGTGTTGGAATGGCCTAGGCAATCCAATAGAAAACCTGTGGTCAGACTTCGAGATTGCTGTTCACAAGCTCAAACCATCCAACTTGAAGGAGCTGCAGGTGATTTGGAAGGAGGAATGAGCAAAAATTCCAGTGGTAAGATTTGGCAAGCTCACAGAGACTTATCTAAAGTGCCTTGGAGCTGTGATAGCTGCAAAAGTTAGCTCTACAAAGTATTACTATTTGTTGTTTGCTTCACAATAAAAAAAAAAAAAAAAAAAAAAAAAAGCATCTTCCAAGTTGTGGGCAGGTTCTGTCAATTAAATGATGCAAATCCTCAAATAATCCATGTTGATTCCAGGTTGCGAGGCCAAGGAGGGGGGGGGGGGGGAGGAACTTTTGCAAGGCACTGTACAATATAATATATATATATATATATATACACACACACACACACACACACACACATACATATATACACACACACACAGTATCTCCCTCACATTATAATATATATTTATTTCATGTGACAACACTGAAGAAATGACACTTTGCTACAATGTAAAGTAGTGAGTGTACAGCTTGCATAAACAGTGTGAATTTGCTGTCTCCTAAAAATAACTGTTTTAATTAAAGAATTATCCTGCCAGAAATGCAGCCTCGTACACACGATCGGACTTGAAATTTTCCTGTGGATTTCTGTCCAAAGGGCGTTGGCCATGAACTTGTATTGCATACACACGGCAGGACTTTTTCAGCCAACTTTCACCAAATCACTTTTTTTCCTGCTCTTTACCGCCACCCTTTGGTCAACCTATTAGTATTGTTGTCTGATCTTTTGCATTGGTTCTGAGCATGCGTGTTTGTACTTTGGACTAAAGTCCGATGGTTTTCTGTACACACAGACTTTTCTCCGTTGGACTTTTGTTGCCGAAAAGTTTGTCTGTTTGCAGAACAAACTTTTGTCCAATGAAAACCAAAAAAGTTTGTCCGATGGACCGTACAAACGGTCGGATGTTGCCATAAAACAGCTAATTTGCATGTTTGCTGTCAAAAAGTCAGATCATGTGTACGAGGCTTTACAGGGGCAGCATTGTATGCTATGTATACAGGAAGCTGTGAGCCAAATGCATTTTTAGCAGGGTATTTTTAAGTACCTGTAAGATTTTTAAAGAGCGAAAACAGGGTGAAATATGCAGTTATTCGAGAGCTGTGCTGAACATGTCGATTTTAGATTTTTCACATATACAGTACAGAGTTCCTTTCATAGGAAAAGCTCCAAAAAGACATCTGGTATAACATTTAATACACCAGCTACCTGGCTCTTGCAATTTGTCCAATCCTGCAACATCCAACAATTTTCTTATAAATGTTGTCTCTTACCTGTGATATATGATTAATGGAGGATTCCATCCTTCTGAGCTGAGAAGCCTGAATATCCAGCATCTGAAGGACATTGTTGGCTAAGGTGTTAATAAGATATGCCACACTAGCTAAGGACTGTGTCGTATAGGCTTTGGTTTCTTCAAGGGCTCGTTGCTTATCTGCAGACTGAAAGTAAGAAAGTCAAATAAGTAAGTCATATTTACAAAATGTTCTTACCGGCGTGTCCAAGAAAAAATAAATAAATAAAAATAAAGAAGAGGCGGCACTCTGCCACTCTGTGCCACAGTTATTAGTCTTCTACAGCTCAGTTTAAACCAGCAAATATTTTACTGGACTTACAAAATGGCAACAGTTTGCACAACACTTTACAGTATAACTGGAGACAGTACAATATAAGACAGAGTAAGGAGGGACAATAGGGCCCTGAGAATGAGAGCTTACAATCTAAACAGGAGGTGCAATTGGTCCATAAAGTAATAAAACAGTTGGGGAGAAGTTGAAGAAAGAATAAAAAAAAAGTTCAGTTTGTTAGAGGGGGACAGGCTTTCCTGAGGAGATGCATTTCCAGGAATCACCTAAAGGAAGGCAGAGGAGACAAAAACCTGAGAGATTGGGAGATTGGGGAATGTTTCAGAGAATGAGAAAGGCTCTGGAACAGTCCTGGATATGAGCAGGAGAGAAGATGACGAGGAAGCAAGAGAGCAGGAGGTCATGAGAACAGCATTATGGTAGATAAACATCAGCCACATAAAAGTTTTTTTTACAAGTCTGTTAATATAAAAATCAGTAAAACAAAAAAAATGAGCAAAGTGTGCCATATGCGGCTCAAAAAATCGTTCCATTCCCACTGAACAGAAAAAAAAATTGTCTATGCCGGGTTGAAATATTTTGGTCAAGCAATGACCTACCAGATATAGGTCACCGTTCGAGGATTCTGAAAGCCACAGGTGGATGTCAGAATACAATAGCCAACAGTGCAGATGCCTCCATCCGTACTGTTTAGCAAGGATGGTAGACTTAAAGGGGTTGAAAACCCTCGTGTTTTTTTCACCTATCTGCCTGGGGTTCTCGGCTCGATTGGATAGATTGACAGCAGCGGATGCCAATGGCTGTGCGGCTGCCAATCAAATCCAATGACGCGGGCGCCAGGGCTGAGTCTGACATTGTGTATGGACTCAAATGCTGGACTTGGCAGCGTGCCCGCAAAGTAAACCCCTAGGGAAAGCGCTTCTCCCAGGGGGTCAACCAATGTGAGGAGCTGCCGGGGGACCCCAGAAGAAGGGGATCAGGGCCACACTGTGCAAAACAAACTGCAGAGTGGAGGCAAGCATGACAGGTTTGTTAAAAAAAAAAAAAAAAAAAAGGTTTACAATTACTTTAATATATACGTGTTGCCATACTCACAGGTCATTTTCTTCATAAAGCAGCCAAAGCAAAAAAGCCTGTCCTCTGCCAGCATGCTGTAGAGAATAACCCCGTAAGTACAAACAATAACAGAGGGGAATAGGTGGCAGTTTTAACGTCTGCTCTGCTTGTTACTCGTCCTATGGGTGTCTGTCCAGTTGCTGCTGTCAAAGTATTCATTTTTTATGGAGGTGGCTTTTTAAAGGGGGAATCACTGAAGATTTACAGTGGTTGTAAATCCACTTTGGAAAAAAAAAAAAACTAACACCTGCAAGATAAAGGCATAATGAGCTAGTATGCATAGCATACTAGCTCATTATGCAATAATCACCTGCGATCGACGCCCTCACGGTGGCCGTCATCACTCCCGGGGGTTACTTCCAGGTATCGCGGCTCGGGCGCTGTGATGAAGTCACTCCTGTGCATGCATACGTTAAAACTAAAGCAACGGCACATACACGTCGTTGCTTCAGTTTGTGACATTGGCACATGCAACTACAGGGAACTACAGGGAATATCTCCTAAAACCGTGCAGGTTTAGGAGATATCCTGGGTAGCTACAGGTAAGCCTTATTATAGGCTTACCTGTAGCACAAAGTGGTCTGTAAGGGTTTAAAACCACTTTAAAGATGATAGCTAAAAGTTAATTGGTTTCAATGCACATCTGTTCCACATTCTGTCTGCATCAGTATTAATAAATTCCCCTCACAGTAGTTTTCTCTTTCTTTAACCTGTGTTGCAGCATCCTGTGATATGTTGTAAAATGTTGCACTGTGTTTAACCTCTTGCCGACCAGCCGTGCACACTGCTGTAGGTGTACATCAGCCACTTTAAGAGGTATAGGGAACGAGCGCGCCAGAGCAATTGTGTGTGGCCAGTGTCCGCGATGTCCACCGGCGACCCACGATCGCTTCTGAAAGACAGAATGGGGATCTGTCAATGTAAACAGACAGATCCCCGTTCTGTCAAGGAAGTAGAGAGAGATCTGCTGTTCCTAGTGACCAGGAACAACGATCTCTCTACTCCCTCTCAGTCCACTCCCCACACAGTTAAAAACGCTTCTCTAGGGAACACTTAACCTCTTCCCTGCTAGTGACATTTATACAGTAATCAGTGGCTATTTATATGCACCGATCGCTGTATAAATGTCAATGGTCCCAAAAAAGGTGTCCGATCTGTCCACCGCAATGTTGCAGTCTGGCAAAAAAAAAAAAAAAGCCATTAATATATATCCTCTAGTTTGTAAATGCTCTAATTTTTGCACAAACCAATCAATACAATAAATATACACTTATTGCGATTTTCTTTTACAAAAAATATGTAGAAGAATACATATTGGCCTAAAGCAATGAAGAATTGTTTGGGGATATTTATTACAGCAAAAAGTAAAAAAATTATTTTTTATTTTTTTCATAATTGTCACTGTTGCATATAAACGCAAAAAAAAAATAAAAAAAAACGCAGGGGTGATCAAATACCACCAAAAGAAAGCTCTATATGGGGAAAAACAGGCATGAGTTTGTGTACAACATCGCATGACCACGCAATTTTCAGTAGTGCCATATCGCAAAAAATGGCCTGGTCACTAATGGGGCAAATCCTTCCGGGGCTGAAGTGGTTAAAAGCAGCATGCTTCATTTTTGCAACGTGTTGGTTTGAACTGAGCCTATTAGAAAGAACAAAATTCAGCTTTTTGTTACAATGGACCTGCATTGAGCAACACAGCCCAGCTCACATGGCACGAATGTGTTGTCTTTTCTAACAGTAGTGTCTCTCAGCTTCTCAGATTGGAAAGTTCTGGAAAGACTGAAAAGTTCTGTACATACACAGATTGGAAAGTTTTTTTAATTTATGCTACAGGATGAAGCAGTGGTGTTAGCTGCCCTAAATCCTGCATTTCAATAGGCTGCCTTACAAACTGCAAAGAAGCTAGCTCATGCACCTTTGTGAAACATTTTACCAATGAATGGCACAATATGTGTTTTTTGTGTGTTTGGTGAACACACACAAAACTGAGCTACACTAGTGTAAATGCACCCCAAGCCCCATTGTCCATGGCACCCCAAATATGGCAAGCAAGGTTTGTGCTTTTTATAGCAAAGTGTGCTGTCAAAAATGGGTGAAGCTCAAAAAGGTGCAGGTTAGTTTCACTGCCATGTTTTTCACTTGTAGCCAATTGAAATAAATAGGCTGTACTATGCATAAAGTGCGTCAACGTGCAATAAAAACTGCATATGCACGAAGCCTGAGAAGCTACATAATGTGAGTAGGGGCCAAGACAAATCAGGGTAAGCACTGCCATAGGTGAAAATCATTGCACCTGGACTTTGGTATTAAAAAGAGAATAAAAAAAGTATAAAAAAAAGTATATAATTACATGGCAAGATATTCAAACTGCTATTCTGATTGCAAACATCAGGTATTTTTACAGTTTTCTTTATAGAAATGCAGAGCAAAGACATTTCTAGAGGAGTCCACAGAGTAATTTTAGTTTTACATTGTCAGCAATTAGCTACTAAACAAATAGCAAGAAACAGCTTCTAAACGATCAGAAAAAATTTATAAACTCCAAGCACCCATTCACAGTTCCAAATCGCATGACGAATCGCATTCCATTGCTGGCAATGGGACCGTTCAGATCGATACTTTTTGCAGATTTCATTGCAACTTGCATAGACTTCTGTTAAATGAAGTCACAAGCCGCAATGAAATTGGCAGTGCAAATTGATCGGATGTGCGGCTTTGAAATCGCATTGAACTAGCGCAAATTCAAAGCTGCACCAGTGTGAACGGGAGCCAAAGATAACCAAATAAAGAAGACTAGAATAGTGACCTAAACGACCAGACAACTTTCGTTGTTTTTAGTACCATGAGACTGTGCCAAGACGCCCGCACTGACCATTTTTAGGGAAAAAAAGGATTGTTATCTTGAATCAATCAGCAAGGACTCTCATTTGCCCTAAAAAAGTCTGCCAGTGCAGACTCATCCTATCTTCAGAGGTATTACCATCAAACGCTATCAATTTTGGAATGTATGCTTAGGTAAACAAAACACCTAAAGCCCCATACACACAAGCAGAATGTCGGGAGGCATTTGCCGGTACAAAAAAATACTGGCCGACATTCTGCCTGCGTGCATGCTGGAAAACCAGCAGCAGGCCGACTCCCAATCAGTGCTCTCAGCCAATGGCAGAGAGCACTGATCAGAGTGTTCTGACAGGAGGCTGGGGGGTCACCCCTCTGTCAGAACACAACATCTCAGTGGTGGAAATTGCTGAACCAACCTCACATGGTTAGTACAGCGGCTTCCATCAGTTCCCAGGTTGAAAAAAAAAAAAAAAAAAAAAACCTGTAGTGTGCAACAGGCTTATCCACTTTCAGACCGGACCATTTTGCTGGTAAATGACCAGAGGTCTTTTTACAATTTGGCACTGCACTGCTTTAACTGGTAATTGCGCGGTCATGCAATGCTGTACCCAAACAAAATTAGCGTCCTTTTCTTCCCACAAATAGAGCTTTCTTTTGATGGTATTTGATTGCCTCTGCGATTTTTATTTTTTGCGATATAAATGGAAAAAGACCGCAAATTTTGAAAAAAAATGATATTTTCTACTTTTTGTTATTAGAAAAATCCAATAAACTCAATTTTAGTCATACATTTAGGCCAAAATGTATTCAGCCACATGTCTTTGGTAAAAAAAAAGTCAATAACTGTATATTTATTGGTTTGCGCAAAAGTTGTCACATCTACAAACTAAGGTACGTTTTCTGGAATTTACGCAGCTTTTAATTTACGACTGCCTATCTCATTTCTTGAGGTGCTAAAATGGCAGGGCAGTACAAAACCCCCCCAAATGACCCCATTTTGGAAAGTAGACCCCCTAAGGAAATTGATAAGTGGCATCTTGAGCCCATTGAATATTTTATTTTTTTGCCTCAAGCGATTGAATAATGACAAAAAAAAATTTTTTTTTTTTTTTTTTTACACAAAGTTGTCACTAATTGATATATTGCTCACACATGCCATGGGCATATGTGAAATGACACCCCAAAATAAATTCTGCTGCTTCTCCTGAGTACGGGGATACCACATATGTGGGACTTTTTGGGAGCCTAGCCGCGTACGGGGCCCCGAAAACCAAGCACCGCCTTCAGGCTTTCTAAGGGCGTTACAGTTTTGAAGGCCATAAAATGCCAAGATGGCACAAACGCCCCCCAAATGACCCCATTTTGGCAAGTAGACACCCCTAAATTTAGGGGTACACTAGTGAGACTAGGTAATAAATGGCGGGTGCCCTGAAACTATAAAAAAATAACTAACCAACCAGCGTCACCTGTAACAGTTATATGGTGATCACTGGTGAAAGGGTTAACTAGGGGGCAATCAGGGGGCTTTATGCGGTAGTATATGGGGATCCCTGGCGCTATAAAAAGTTGCGGCGAACCTAAATACCTACCTGCCTAACTAGCGTCACCTGTGACACCAATACAGCGATCAGAAAAATGATCGCTTATTAGGCTGGGTTCACACTGGAGCGATGCGGGAACGCCACGAATCCGCGGCGGGTTCCCGCATCGCATGCCTTCCGGCGGCAGTTCACACTGCCCTATGCGAACTGCTGGGAGTGTCAGTGAAATGTTAATGACACCCCCAGATCAGTTCGCATATCGCAGTGCGATCTGCAAACTCGTATCGCATGGTGTGAACACCCATGCGATCCGATTCTGCTGCGGACCAAAAAAAGGGTCCCGTGCGAATTTGCGGCGGGTGCGGCGCGAATTCAGCCATACTATCTGTATGGCTGAACTCGAATCGCACAGAGATCGGATGTGATTTGCACTGCAGTGCGGTGCGAATCACATTCGTTCTCATAAACCGCTGCAATGTGAACCCAGCCTTAGTGACACTGGCGACGGGGGGTGATCACGGGGTTAAACCTTTATTGGGGGGGTTAGGGGGGCACATTAGAACTAAAGGGGGCTAACCCTAACTGCCCTAACAGTTATTACAGTCACAAATGACACCAATGCAAAAAAAAAAATGCAATTGGTGTCACTGTGACTGGGGGGGCAGCGGTAATTGGGGGGGTGATCGGGGGGTAAAGGGGGGGTGTGAGTGTGCCTGGCATGTTCTACTGTACGTGTGGTGTGTTGGTGCAACTCACCGATCCTCTCTCCTCGGTGCCGGAACGAAAAATACCGACACGGAGGAGAGATCACATCACTTCCTCTCCTGTGAGGAGAGGAAGTGATGTCACGGAGCATTTCTATTCGTCGGGAGCGATCGCGAGGGGGTGGCCATGAATGAATGGCCGCCCCCTCATCCCGGATCGCTCCCGAACGAATGCCGACCGCCGCAGGCACCAATCGGGCCCCCCACCCGCGGGAAGGCAGGGACTTATATATACGCCCATATGCCTGCCCGTGCCATTCTGCCGACGTATATCGTCATGCGGCGGTCGGCAAGTGGTTAAAGTGGTTGTAAACCTTTACAAACCACTTTGACCTACAGGTAAGCCTAGATTAAGGCTTACCTGTAGGTCCAAGAAATATCTCCTAAACCTACATGGTTTAGGAGATATTTACTAAAAGACAGTCACATAATGCATTACCTTTGCAGGGAGACAAAGAGGAAGTAAACCCATCAGTGTTTACTTCCTGTTTAAGAAAGTCCATTTGTGCCTGAAGAAGAGTGCAATGATCAAAATCAGTCTGTAAATATAATTGAGGGGATCTTTTGGCAGCTGTGAATTTACCCCACTCACTAGTCCAGCAAAGTACTTCCTAGAGATTTTTTTTTTTTTAAAGCATGCCTTGCTTTCACATTATGAAGTCCACCCAAAAGGCAACAATTTAATGTTGCTTGGATAATGAAACATCTGATCAGTGATTCTGACTCAATGAATTCACTATGCCAACTTTTCTGCTTCATATTAACCAATGTGGTTAGAAAATGGAAAAAAGGATGTACAGGCTAAAGCCAGCCATAGACAGTCCAAATCTTGGCCGGTTCAGCAGGGATCAGCCAAGATTTAAAGTCATGCATGGGCAGGTTGAATGTACCAAAGTTCATTGACCGATCAACTTGGGTACAACCAGCCTGTCGGATTTTACATGCGATCAGAAGCTATTATAGGCGCTGGCAATCACTGGGTTCTCACGGCGGGGACAGCTTCTCCCTCCGAGAGAACACAATGGGTTTGCAGGAGTGATTACCTCAAACACAGACTGTGTGGGCTAATCCAAATATATATATATTATATTTTATTTTTTTTTTAAAGAAAAACTATGGACGCAAGGGAAGCTATTGGCTACTGGCTCATGGCTATTGAACTTCCTTTTTTAGTCCTGTCTTATGTCATCACGTTCAAAACGAAACGTTCGTTAAGTCCGTCGGAATTCCGCCGAAAGTCCGTCTGGAAGACCGTCGGACCTAGTCTGCAGGAAAGTCTGGTCGTGTGTACATAAGGGTGTAAATTTTTGACTGCCCATCACAGTTTTGGAGGCCATGGAATGCCCAGATGGTACACCCCCCCCCCCCCATGACCCAATTTTGGAAAGTAGACACCCCAAGCTATTTACTGAGCGGTATGGTGAGTATTTTGCAGACTTTGCTTTTTGTCACAAAGTTTTGAAAAATAAATAAATATTTTTTTCTTCACTTTCAAAAACAAATGAGAGCTGCAATGAGACTGGGCAAGGCTGCATTGATGGGCATTTAAATGTAAGTTTTTTTCCTTAAAAATTCCCTCCTAAATTTGGGGTGCGTGTTATATGCCAGCGCGTGTTATACACCGATAAATACGGCAACTCTGGGGAGAAATGTCGCCGGCCAGTGCTGTGTAATGGCACCTCAGCAGGGGCTTCGATCTCAGGTGAGCATTACAGAATGAGCTAGTATGCTACGCATACTAGCTCACTACGCCTTTATCTTGCAGGTATTTATTTTCCCGTGTGTTTACAACCACTTTAACCATTTAACAACCGGCCCATAGACGAATGACGGCTACAGCGTGGTTGCTTAACTCTGGGAGGAAGTTGCTTGGATAATGAAACATCTGATCAGTGATTCTGACTCAATGAATTCACTATGCCAACTTTTCTGCTTCATATTAACCAATGTGGTTAGAAAATGGAAAAAAGGATGTACAGGCTAAAGCCAGCCATAGACAGTCCAAATCTTGGCCGGTTCAGCAGGGATCAGACAAGATTTAAAGTCATGCATGGGCAGGTTGAATGTACCAAAGTTCATTGACCGATCAACTTGGGTACAACCAGCCTGTCGGATTTTACATGCGATCAGAAGCTATTATAGGCGCTGGCAATCACTGGGTTCTCACGGCGGGGACAGCTTCTCCCTCCGAGAGAACACAATGGGTTTGCAGGAGTGATTACCTCAAACACAGACTGTGTGGGCTAATCCAAATATATATATATTATATTTTATTTTTTTTTTAAAGAAAAACTATGGACGCAAGGGAAGCTATTGGCTACTGGCTACTGGCTATTGAACTTCCTTTTTTAGTCCTGTCTTATGTCATCACGTTCAAAACGAAACGTTCGTTAAGTCCGTCGGAATTCCGCCGAAAGTCCGTCTGGAAGACCGTCGGACCTAGTCTGCAGGAAAGTCTGGTCGTGTGTACATAAGGGTGTAAATTTTTGACTGCCCATCACAGTTTTGGAGGCCATGGAATGCCCAGATGGTACACCCCCCCCCCCCCCATGACCCAATTTTGGAAAGTAGACACCCCAAGCTATTTACTGAGCGGTATGGTGAGTATTTTGCAGACTTTGCTTTTTGTCACAAAGTTTTGAAAAATAAATAAATATTTTTTTCTTCACTTTCAAAAACAAATGAGAGCTGCACAATACTCCCCATGCCTCAGCAAATAGCTTGGGGTGTCTACTTTCCAAAAATGGGGTCATTTGGGGGGGGGGGGGGGGGGGTTGTGCCATCTTGCCATTTTATGGCCTTCGAAACTGTGATAGGTAGCAAGGAGTGAAATCAAAACTTTACGCCCTTTGAAAACCTGAAGGCGGCGATTGGTTTTTGGGGGCCCCCGTATGATAATGTATTTTGGGGTGTAATTCCACATATGACCATGGCATGTTTGAGCAATATATCATTTAGTGACAACTTTTGGCAATTATTTTTTTTGTCATTATTCAAAAACTTTTGCGCAAACCAATAAATATATACTTAATGACTTTTTTTTTATTACCAAAGACATGCTGCTGAATACATTTTGGCCTAAATGTATGACTAAAATTGAGTTTATGGGATTTTTTTTATAACAAAAACTAAAAAATATAATTTTGTTTCAAAATTCTGTCTTTTTCCGTTTATATCACAAAAAATAAAATCGCAGAGGCAATCAAATACAAATCAAAAGAAAGCTCTATTTGTGGGGAGGACACAAATTTTGTTTGGGTACAGCATTGCAAGACCGCGCAATTAGCAGTTAAAGCGACACAGTGCCAAATTGTAAAAAGTGCTCTGGTCAGGAAGGGGGTAAAACTTTCCGGGGCTGAAGTGGTTAAGGAGCATGCGACATGATACGTGCATATTTAGGGTGTAACATGCTCCTAGTGACCCACATCCCACCACCAGTGCTCCCTGAACCCTCAATCACAATTTTAACCACTTGCAGACCGGACCAATTTGCTGGTCAAAGACCAGACCCCTTTTTGCGATTCGGCACTGCGTCGCTTTAACTGACAATTGCGCGGTCGTGCGACGTGGCTCCCAAACAAAATTGACGTCCTTTTTTTCCCCACAAATAGAGCTTTCTTTTGGTGGTATTTGATCACCACTGCGGTTTTTATTTTTTGCGCTATAACCAAAAATAGAGCGACAATTTTGAAAAAAACGCATTATTTTTTACTTTTTGTTATAATAAATATCCCCCAAAAATATATAAAAAAACATTTTTTCCCTCAGTTTAGGCCGATACGTATTCTTCTACATATTTTTGGTAAAAAAAAAATCGCAATAAGCGATTATTGATTGGTTTGCGCAAAAGTTATAGCGTTTACAAAATAGGGATAGTTTTATAGCATTTTTATTAACAATTTTTTATTATTTTTTTTTACTAGTAATGGCGGCGATCAGCGATTTTTATTGTGACTGCGACATTGTGGGGGACCCATCGGTCATTTTTGGGACCATTGTCATTTATACAGTAATCACTGCTATATAAATGCAGTGATTCCTGTGTAAATGACACTGGCAGTCAAGGGGTTAACCAGTGGGTAGCAGTGTAGGGGTTAAGTGTTCCTAGGGGTGTGTTACTAACTGTGGGGGGGTTGGGCTTTCATTTAGTGAACACTGATCTCCGCTCCAATCACATGGAGCAGAGATCAGCGTCACTAGTTGCTAGGCAGAATGGAGAAATGTTGTTTACACAGCATTTCCTCCATTCGGCCGCTCCGTGAGACGATCGCGGGGATGCCCGCGGCGATCGAGTCCGCGGGTCCCGCGACCGGACTCACGGGGGTCCCGACCAGCGCGGGATGGCAGGGCGGCATTGAATATTGGACGTACCTGTGCGCCAATATGCCTGTGGTTAAAACAGCATGCTCACATGGCCACATCATTTATTCAGTTTCCTATGAATGACTACAAGCACCATTAGCAACTGCAGCGAACGGCTTGTAGTTCTCAAACTGTGAGGGTGCTCTCATAGTCCACTGATTCTTCCTGCCATTCAGTAATTATTATGTGTGCCGCCGAAAAAAAAGACTAAGCCGAATGTACTCAGCTAGGATCGGCTCTGTTCGGCTCCTCTCACAGTCACACCCAGTCCTGCCATTGGACCTGTGCCATGTCCATCATAGGAGCCGGGCCAAGGGGTGGGACTGCGAGAGGAGCAGAGAGGAGCTGAGATACACAGGACATCCGGCTCTGTGTATCTCAGTGGCACCAATTTTAAAAGATCATGCTGCAATGAGACTGGGCAAGGCTGCATTGATGGGCATTTAAATGTAAGTTTTTTTCCTTAAAAATTCCCTCCTAAATTTGGGGTGCGTGTTATATGCCAGCGCGTGTTATACACCGATAAATACGGCAACTCTGGGGAGAAATGTCGCCGGCCAGTGCTGTGTAATGGCACCTCAGCAGGGGCTTCGATCTCAGGTGAGCATTACAGAATGAGCTAGTATGCTACGCATACTAGCTCACTACGCCTTTATCTTGCAGGTATTTATTTTCCCGTGTGTTTACAACCACTTTAACCATTTAACAACCGGCCCATAGACGAATGACGGCTACAGCGTGGTTGCTTAACTCTGGGAGGAAGTACTATGACGCCCTCCCAGAATTCCGCTCGAGAACATCCGTGACCCGGTGGATCACTGTAAACTGCCTCTAATCTCGGAAGTTTACTGCATGCATCATTTGACGGAGCGATCACTTTTAAACAAACCGGCGTCATGTCATGACGTTGGTTCCTCCCTCCCCTCTCTGTACAGTGTGAGAGGGGAGAGATCGGCGACAGCAGCACTGTGGGCTAGATCTGTAGTGCCCACAGCGCTGCTCACTGACAATTAACCCTGCAATACCCTGCCAATACTCTGCAATACCCAGCAATGCCCTGCCAATACCCTCCAATACCCAGCAATGCCCAGCCAATACCCAGCAATACTCAGTGATACCCTGCAATATCCAGCCATACCCTGCAATATCCAGCCATACCCTGCAATACCCAGCCATGCTCGGCTGTACTCGGCCTCTGTATGTGGTCAGGTTGTGGAAGTCTAACACATGTGGTATCGCCGTACTCAGTAGGAGAATCTATTTTGGGGTGTCATTTTTGGTATGTACATGCTATGTTAGAAATATTGTATAAATGGACAACTTTGTGTTAAAAAAATCTAAATAAAATAAAAAAATGCATTTCCTGACAGACTCCATGGCAGCAACGTGTGGGTTAAGTCCCGCCTCCACTACCCTATAGGACACCACTCCCATAAATCTTTGCTCCCTGCCCATGGCCGTGTTCTTTTTTTTGTCCTCCTCCGTAGGACCAGACGTTATGGTCTTTCTACCTGAAGATTGCTCCCACACGGTTCCATTGTTGGTTTGGCCGAATTGCGACTGGATGGAATTGTCGCATGACTCCGTTAAGCCCTAGCTACTAGCGGGGTATGGAGTGGGCATTGGATATAAGCGCTGGAGGAAGCCAGGAACCTAGCCACTGGCAGGCAGGCTGCGCATTTGGTCGGATAGCCCAGCTAAATAGCAGGTGACCTATTTTGCCCTGAGAAGTCCGGTATGTTTTGTTCTTACCTTCGGCCTGGAGACGATCGTGTGGGAGCGGTAAGATTGTTCCTCTTTTTCATGGCAGCAGTTTGTGTTTGTTCCTTGCTTTTTTTCCTTCATTTCCGTTAGTTTTTTGTGTTTTCATGTATAAGGGTATAGGCATGGCGGCTGGATTAGCCTGCGTTCCAGCCGCCGCTCACTTCCTGGTTTTTCGTTAGATACGTTCGTTCTGCGCATGCGCGAGTGCGGCACAGGAACGAGGCTTGGTTCGCGCATGCGCGATAGCGGCAAAATGACGCTATTCGCGCATGCGCAGTAGCGGCGCACAGGATACGATGATGGCGTCACTAAGGCGCCCTATTTAAATATAGGAAATAGCCTGCAGGCTTTGGGATTGCTTGTAGGCTATTATATGACTTCCCCTTGTCCAGGATTTCTTCTGTGGAGGTAGGTGGCCTTCTGGGAAGAAGGAGGTGGGCGTGTGTGTATGGTGCTCTCAGCCTTACTTATATGTCTTTGCAGAATTTATGGAAACCCCTAGAGATATGGACTCACCTCTGCCTGTATTTGGCCAGCCCTCTCATAATAGGTACTGTCTGGGGGGGGGAGAGTAGGGGGGGGGGGGGTCCGGTATTAGTCAGTCTGTTATCTTTCCTTATCTGTATATCTCTTCTATCTCTGTCTTAGCCCATCTAGTTCAGAACAGCAACGCAGCTCAACGCACAGAGGAAGAGATTCTTCTAAGTCTTACCACCGGCATTCATATTCTAAGTCTAAACATCACGGCTCACCCTCAAGATCCGGGCGCCGTAGCGAGGATCGATCTCGCTCCTCCAGGGCTCATTCCAGCCGCTCAGTTATTAATACTTGCTGGGGATGCAGATCGCAAGTTCCTACTGGGAAATCCCTGTGTGACCTCTGCTTTTCCAAAGCCTCTAGTGAGAGAGGGGGTACGGACCAGCATCTAAGGTCCCTTGTGGAAAATGTGGTGAAGATTCCCTCAAAGGGATCGGTGCCAGTCAGACCCCTGTGCCTCAATCAGAGTCACCTCAGTCTCCAGTCAGGGAGTCGCTTGCTCAAGGGCTCTGGGAGGCCTCTCTAACAAGCCACCCTTCAGCTGCTGCATCAGACAGTGAATCTGAGGAAGATAGTCCCTGTGTGGGGTTTGACTTTGCCTTACTCTCCCCCTTGGTGAAGGCTATCAGAGAGGCTATCAGAGAGGCTGTGATCTTGGCTAATCCTTCCAAACAAAGGAAGTATTTCAAGCAACTTAAAAGGGAGCGTCTTAACTTTCCATTCCTGTCTGAACTTGGTGAGGTCATCACGGATGAATGGACTAAAGTTGAGAAAAAGAATAGTATGCTCTCAAAAGTCCTAAGGTTATATCCCTTTAAGGAGGATGAGGTCAAGTATCTGGTTTCAGCTCCTTTCGTGGATGCAGCGGTGATGAGACTAGTAAAACATGTAACCCTTCCATTGGAGGATACAGTTTCATTTAAGGATGCCTTAGATAGGCGGATTGATTCCGATTTAAAGAGAGTCTACCTCACTGCTGGTATGGCATGCAAGCCAGCTTTGGCTTTAGCGGCAATGTCCAAGGCCATGGAAGTCTGGACGGACAGAGTGGATGATACTCTCAGAAACATTTCGGATGAAGTCGCAAAAACTCTCCTATCCAGGAGTTACGGCTTGTATCGGCTTTTCTGGGGGAGGCTTCGATTGACATCATCCGCTTAGTGTCTCGGGTTATGCTTTCAGCTGTAACCGACAAACGGGCTCTTTGGCTCCGTCCCTGGCTGGCTGATCCAGCATCTAAAACGGGTGTGGTGCCGTATCCCTTTCGAGGGTTCTTCCCTTTTTGGGAATAAGTTGGATAATGCCATAACCCGGGCCTCTGGTGGGAAGTCGGCAGATAGGCCAGGTGGGGACTCATCTTCTACTTTTTCGGCATGTCTGGGCAGCCTCAGTCCAGGACTTCTGAACCGTCAGAACGGTCTCTTCAGGTCATTCTTGGACCTTCAGCAGGTCCCCAAGACTAAAGTAGGTTCCCACCTCCCTTCCGACCTCAGAAGAACCTGGTCAGCATTACAGCAACTTATGTTCCAGGAACACAGAACGTCCAAGCGGACTTCCTGTCTTGAGTCAATCTGAACAACAACGAATGGTCTCTTCACGAGGAAGTTTTCAGGCGGATTCTAACGTTGTGTTTCTCCCCAGAGGTTGACCTATTTGCCTCTCCTTGCAACAAGAAACTGGCAAGGTATTATTCCAGGTTTCGGGATCCTCAGGCTTACGAAGTGGTTGCACTGACGGATCGATGGCGGTTCAACAAAGCTTACGCCTTTCCTCCGATTCCTATTATTCTACAGTTCCTGCGGAGACTCAAATCAGAAGCAGTAGAGGTGATAGCTGTAATACCTTTTTGGCCCAACAGGCCATGGTTTCCGCTCCTAATGCTCCTCAGCGTCAGAGATCCGATTCCCTTACCTCTCAGACCCGATCTTCTATCCCAGGGCTCGAAGCTCCATCCCTGTCCGGCTCATCTATGTCTGAGGGTCTGGTTTTTGAGAGGGGAAGCTTAGAGGCTCTGGGTTGTCCCAAGGAGTCCTTTCCTACTCTCATGAGTGCAAGGAGGAAAAGTACCAACCAGGTGTATGAGAGGATTTGGTCTAGATTCACAAGTCACTTGTCTTCCAAGTCTTGCTCTAATGGTAATCTGACGGTTCAGGATGTTTTTGGGTTTCTTACAGTCCAGACTAGACATTCCCCTATCTGTCAGTGCTCTTCGTGTACAAGTCTCGGCAATTTCGGCCTTTTCTGGAGTATCCTGGGCTAAACATCCCTTGGTTCAGCAATTCTTTAAAGGAGCAATTAGACTTAGACCACAGAGGAAACCTAGATTCCCCAAGTGGATTTACCTTTGGTTCTCATCTTCTTCTCACAACTGGACAGAACACTTTCAATCAAAGAATTGTCCCTAATGACATCTTTTTTGGTAGCCATATCTTCAGCAAAGAGAGTCTCTGAGTTTCAGTCTTTAGGATCAAGGGATCCTTTCCTCACATTTTTTCCTGACAGAGTGGTCCTAGTGCCAATGCTGGGGTCGAATCCAAAGGTTACCTCAGTCTTCCACGAATTTCAGGATATTACTCTTCCTACCTTTAATTCGGCGGGAGTCAGGATCTTCATCCTCTCGACATGGGAATTATTCTGAAACGATACTTGGAGGCAACAGCTTCTTTCCGGCAATCGGATTATCTTTTTGTTCTTTTTCACGGTAAAAACAAAGGCCTTTGGGCTTTGGTCAGATCCATCGCCACGTGAGTGGTTCAGGCGATCCAGTGGGCTTTTAAAGAGAAGGGCTTGGCTCCTCCTGAGGCGGTTACGGCACATTCCATGAGAAGTCTCTCTACTTCTTGGGCAGCTTCACGTCATGTGGCTCCTGAGTTTATCTGCAAGGCTGCCTCTTGGTCATCCATTCATACATTTATGGCTCACTGTTGTGTCGAACCTACCAGTTTATCTTCCGTTGATTTTGGTTTAAAGGTGCTGTCGGTTGACAGTGTTACATACATTTTTTGTTCAGCATTTTTGCCCACCCGAGTGTGTTTGGCGAGTTATTTCCCACACGTTGCTGCCATGGAGTCTGTCAGGAAAACGGAAAATTCCTATCAAAATACTTACCGTAATTTTCCTTTCCTGATGGACTCCATGGCAGCAGGAGTTCCCTCCCAAAATGGCTGGAGTAGGCTAGTTACCGAACACGGCCATGGGCAGGGAGCAAAGATTTATGGGAGTGGTGTCCTATAGGGTAGTGGAGGCGGGACTTAACCTACACGTTGCTGCCATGGAGTCCATCAGGAAAGGAAAATTACGGTAAGTATTTTGATAGGAATTTTCCGTTTTTAACCACTTCCCGCCCACCATATGACGTCCTTGACTTTGTGCGGGGATATCTGAATGATGCCTGCAGCTACAGGCATCATTCAGATATCAGCTTTTTCAGCCGGCGATTCCCTACACCATAAGAATCATAGCAGCTGTTACGCTGCTTGATCGTTCTTACGAAAGTGCTTCTACCGACTCACCGCTACGATTGAAGACAGAATCTTTTTTTTTATTTTTGCAGGCTTCCCAGTCTAGAGGTGAGAGATGGGGTCTTATTGACCCTATATCTCACTGTAAAGAGGACCTGTCATGCCATATCCCTATTACATGGGATGTTTACATTCCTTGTAATAGGAATAAAAGTGATCAAAAAAATTTTTGGGGAAAAAAAAAAAGTGTCTAACTAAAATAAAGTAAAATGAACAAAAATAATTTTTTTTTTTAAAGCGCCCCTGTCCCCGTGTGCTCAAACGCAGAAGCGAACGCATACGTAAGTCCCGCCCACATATGAAAACAGTGTTCAAAGCACACACGTTAGGTATCACTGCCAACGTTAGTGCGAGAACAATAATTTTGGCCCTAGACCTCCTTTGTAACTCAAAACATGTAACGAGTAAAAAAAAAAATTAAAGCGTTGCCTATGGGGATTTTTAATTAGTGAAGTTTGGCGCCATTTCACGAGTGTGTGCAATTTTGAAGGGTGACATGTTAGGTATTTACTCGGCATAACTATCTTTCACATTATGCAAAAACATAGGGCTAACTTTACTGTTTTGTTTTTTTTAAAGCACAAAACTTTTTTTCCCCCAAAAAAAAGTGTTTGAAAAATTGCTGCGCAAATACCGTGCAAGATAAAAAAGTTGCAACGACCGCCATTGTATTCTCTAGGGTCTTTGCTAAAAAAACATATATAATGTTTTGGGGTTCTATGTAATTTTCAAGCAAATAAATTATGATTTTTACATGTAGGAGAGAAATGTCAGAATTGGCCTGGGTGTTCCAGAACGCCTGATGGTGCTTCCTGCATGTTGGGCCTCTGTATGTGGCCACGCTGTGTAAAAGTCTCACATGTGGTATCGCCATGGACGCACACTGTCTGCATGCAGGGTCAGTCAAAGGCTCTATTAGGATACAACTGCTCAGAGGAGTGGTTACAAAAGGAAAAGCAGTGGTGACGGGCAATCATTACATATCTGCCAGCCACTGCTATTTGCACACACTGTATGTATGCATGCATGCAGCATTTAGATGTGTCGGCTGCCCCTGTATGTGCACCCATGTGTGGCCTTAAAGGAGTTATATATATATAAAAAAATAAAAAATAAAAGACTGTAGCAGTCCCCCCAGCACCCCCCAATTACCTACCTGAGCTCCTCTCTCCAGAAATGTCTACGATCCCCTCAGCCATCCAATACACTCCTCCTCTCCGAGACAGAGCAGTGGCACTATTGGCTCCCGCGACTATCAAAGTCAGTCAGCCAATGAGGGGAGAGAGGAGGTGGGGCCAGGTTGGGTCTCCATGTCTGAATGGATACACCGAGCTCTGACTGAGCTTGGGTGGCAACCTGTAGCAAGCGGATGCCTGAGGGGCACTCAAAAGAGGGACGGAGCAGCAATGAGGGACTCAAGAGAAGATGAGGATTGGGGCTGCTCTGTGCAAGACCAACTGCACAGAGGAGGCAAGTATAACATGTTTGTAAAGGCTCGCTATAAAAACAACAAATCACTTTATTAAACATTTGTAGGAGACAACCCTATTGCAGCTGGGAAATGGTAAAGGCAAAAATATACACATACACACACACACACTAGAAGGTATCATTTCAAAACTAGCAACAAAGGTGGCCATAGAGTGACTGAAATTTGGCTGGTTCAGTAGGGAACAGCCAATTTTCAATATAAGTGTGAAGAGGACGAAGAAGAAGACGAAGAAGAGGACGAAGAAGAGGACGAAGAAGAGGACGAAGAAGAGGACGAAGAAGAGGACGAAGAAGAGGACGAAGAAACAATGGAATTTAAGCTTATAATAAAAAAAGCTGGCCTTAGAGTGTTGCTCAATACATTATGCTAATTAACAAACAGATCACAAATCAATGTCGCTTTTATTCATTCTAGAATTTTTTCACAAACTTGACAGAAATGTCTCAGTAATTTGGAAGCTGTAGAATGATCTTCACAAGACTGATTCTCTGACCCAGTCATACCACTGTTCAAAAGGCCATCAGTTTAGAGACAAATCTGAGACACGTAATGGCTACTAAATAGACTAATTTGCTGGCAAGCATCTCTAAGGGAATATCTCTTATGGGTTCAAAGAAAGTTTCTGCAGGACAGAGAGAACCAAAAATCAAGGTCCTAAGCACAGGGTGAAGCAATGGGGAACAAGAGAAACACCTTAAAGTGGAGGTCCACCCTAAAGTGGACCTTCTGCTCATCGGAACCCTCCCCCCCTCCGGCGCCACAATTGGCACCTTTCAGGGGGGAGGGGGGTGCAGGTACCTGTACAGTACAGGTATCTGCACCCACTTCCGGGATAGCTCTCTGCGGAAAGGGGCGTAGATTACGCCCGTTTCCGAAAGTCCCCCGCTGCCTGCTGGGAAACACAGATCCCAGAGGCAGCGGGTCCATCCTTATTGTGCAGCGCGACTCGCGCATGCGCAGTAGGGAACCAGGAAATGAAGCCGAAAGGCTCCACTTCCTGATTCCCATACCTAAGATGGCGGTGGCAGCACCCGAGAGACCGGCTTCGGGTGCCGACATCGCGGGCGCGCTGGACAGGTAAATGTCACTATTTTAAAAGTCAGCAGCTGCAGTATTTGTAGCTGCTGGCTTTTAAAAAACGCGGAGTCCCGGTGGACTCCCGCTTTAAATAAAAGTTTTATAAAGGGAGTGTGATGCCAACGGCCTTTAAAACAGGATAGATAAGGCCGATACCTGTCCTTTTAGTGCACCAACAGCTAGATTGTGGTCAATACCAGTTTGCAGAAAGGCCAGAATGCGAGCCGCATAGTAATATCTGGGACAGAACGGACTGCAGTTGCACCAAAGTAAGATTTTCAGTTAAGATTAAAGATCTTTCTGGTAGTGGCCTTTCTAGCTATAAGCAAGGTAGGAATCAGACTCTGATTTTAACCACTTCAGCCCTAGAAGGATTTGCCCCCTTCCTGACCAAGCTCCTTTTTTGGGAAACGGTACTGCGTCATTTTAACTGACAATTGTGTGGTTGTGCGACATTATACCCTAACAAAATTGACGTCCTTTATAATATTAATAATATATATATATATATATATATATATATATATATATATATATATATATATATATATATATATATATATATATATATATATATATATATATATATATATATATATATATACACACACACACACACACACACACACACACACACACACGATTTCTTCCTCAGTTTAAGCCGATATGTATTCTACATATTTTTAGTAGGAAAAAAAAAAAAAAAAAAAATCGCAATAAGCTTATATTGATTGGTTTGTGCAAACGTTATCGAGTCTACAAAATAGGGGGTAGATTTATGGCATTTTTATTATAATTTTTTTACATTTTTTATTAGCAATGGTGGCAATCTGCCATTTTTATCGTGACTGCAACATTGCGGAGGACAGATCAGATACTTTTGGGACCATTGGCATTTATACAGCGATCAGTGCTATAAAAATACACCGATTACTGTGAAAATGTGACTGGCAGGGAAGGGGTTAAACACTAGGGGGCGATCAAGGGTTTAGGCGTGTTCCCTGGGCGTGTGGGCTCACTAGAACATAACAGATCACTGCTCCCGATCACTGGGAGCAGTAGATCCCCGACATGTTGCTGGGCAGAACAGGGAAATGGCCCGTTTACATCTACATCTCTCCATCTCTCCATGTTACGATCACGGGCCACCGGTGGACAGAGTCCGTGGGACCCCCAGGCATGCTGCCGCAGCGGGCACGTGCCCGCTAGCCACCGATGACGTAGCAACATACGGGTATGTTTTGCGCACTCATGCTACTTTGCCGACGTATATCGGCAAGTGGTTAAACAGCCATGTTGGTAATACCAGAGATTGAAACAGGTTTGAATAGAGGGCCTTGAGATAACAGATTTGGCCTGCTGCGAAGAGGCCAGGGAGTCCTCTGCTAGAAGTCTGAATATGCCTGTGTACCAAGTTATTCTGAGCCAGTTCATTACCAGTAGAGATCACCACTTTTTTCTCGTTCTATTTTTTTGGCACTGGCGTTGCAGAATTTGCACTAGAGAGAAGGCATAAATTAGCCTGAACTGAGACAAGGATATAATTAGAGAACCTGAGGCCAGAAAAAAAAAATATATATATATCTCTCCTCCACTTGTACTGAGGGCTTTAGTATTGGTGGTATTTTCATGGTGGTGTTATTGTACAGTGCCTTGCAAAAGTATTCAACCCCCCTTGGCATTTTTTGTGTTTTGTTGCCTCACAACCTGGAATTAACATGGATTGCTTAAGGATTTGCATCATTTACATTTTTTTTTTTGTGAAGCAATCAAATAGGACAACATAAAGTCAATGTGGATAACTATTCCCCCCCCTTAAGTCAATACTTTGCCACATCTTACCACTGAGATTTTTGCCCATTCCTCCTTGCAAAACTGCTCCAGCTCCTTCAGGTTGGATGTTTTGCGCTTGTGAACAGAAATCTTTAAGTCTGACCACAGATTTTCTATTGGATTGAGGTCTGGGCTTTGACTAGGCCATTCCAACACATTAAACATGTTTCCCCTTAAACCACACAAGTGTTGCTTTAGCAGTGTGTTTGGGGTCATTGTCCAGCTGGAAGGTGAACCTCCGTCCTAGCCTCAAATCACACACAGAGTGGTACAGGTTTTGCTCAAGAATATCCCTGTATTTAGCACCATCAATCTTTACCTCAACTCTGACCAGTTTCCCAGTCCCGACTGCTGAAAAACATCCTCACAACATGATGCTGCCATCACCATGTTTCACTGTGGGGATGGTGTTCTTTGGGTGAGGTGTTGGGATTGCACCAGACATAGTGTTTTCTTTGATGGCCAAAAAGTTCAATTTTAGTCTAATCAGACCAGAGCACCTTCCATACATTGTGGGAGTCTCCCACATGCCTTTTCACAAAATCAAAATGTGCCATTTTGTTTGTTGCTGATAGTAATGGCTTTCTTCAGGCCAATCTGCCATAAAGCCCAACTCTATGGAGTGTACGACTTGTCGTCCTATGTACAGATACTCCAGTCTCTGCTGTGGAACGCTGCAGCTCCTCCAGGGTTAACTTAGGTCTCTGCTACCTCTCTGATTAATGCCCTCCTTGCCCAGTCTATGAGTTTTGGTGTGCGGCTGTCTCTCGACAGGTTTGCTGTTGTGCCATGTTCTTTCCATTTGGTTATGAAAGATTTGATGGTGCTCCTAGGGATAATCAAAGATTTGGATATTTTTTTTTCATAACTTAACCCTGACTTGTACTTAAAGTGGTTGTAAACCCTTACAAACCACTTTGACCTACAGGTAAGCCTAGATTAAGGCTTACCTGTAGGTCCAAGAAATATCTCCTAAACCTATACGGTTTAGGAGATATTTGCCCGAAGACAGGCACCGCTGTCTATGGCGCATGCCCCGTAGACAGCGGCGCGCAGGCGCACTGAGCGCGGCATTCTCAAAAACGGAGCTACCGCGCGTCGGCTGCCGTGCGTGTCGGCTCCCGTGCGCATGCGCGGGGGTGACGTCATCGCGGCTTCGCCGAATGACAGCGGCAGAGCTGCCAGACCCCACCAAGAAGATGGATGCTCCGGACTACAGGGGACAGCGGTGACTTCGCTGGCTCCTGTGTCAGGTAAGTGACACATAATGGGCTACTATGCGATGCATAGTAGTCCATTATGCTTTGCCTTTGCAGGGAATGAAAGAGGAAGTAAACTTATCAGGGTTTACTTCCACTTTAACATTGTCCCTTACTTCTTTGGAGAGTTCCTTGATCTTCATGGCAGTGTTTGGGTTAGTGGTACCTCTTGCTTAGGTGTTGCAGCCTCTGGGGCCTTTCAAAAAGGTGTGTATATGTAATGACAGATCATGTGAGACTTGGATTGCACACAGGTGGACATCATTTCACTAATTATCTGACTTCTGAAGGTAATTGGTTGCACCAGAGATTTTTATATGCTTCATAACAAAGGGGGTGAATATATACAGACATGCCAATTATCAGTTTATTTCTAAAAAAAAAAAAAATAGGATTTTCGTACTCACCGTAAAATCCTTTTCTCTGCAATTCACAGACTGACACAGCTCCTCTCTTAGTCATTGGGTTGTTATGCCACCTTTAGGAGAAGTCTAGGCATAACATGTTATGAAAAACATTGATCTTTTAGTTCCGCCCAAGGGGCAGTCCCTTAGGTAACAACCCCCCAGCCTGCCACGCGGCCATCAGTACGTCAAACAAAGAAAATTAGGAGGGGCGGGTGGCTGTGTCAGTCGGTGAATTACAGAGAAAAGGATTTTACGGTGAGTACAAAAATTCTATTTTCTCTTATATTCACCGACTGACAAAGCTCCTCTCTTAGCCATTGGGACGTACCCAAGCAGTGGCAAAATGAGGGGTGGGAAAACAGCATAAAAAAAAAAAAAAAAAAAAAAAAAAAAAAACACACAACAACAACAACTTCATCCACCATGGTAAGTACTAGGTAAGGAACTAGTATGAACTTTACCCACAAAACGATAGTGTATGGCAAAAACACCACAAAAAACAGGGTGCTTCTCAAACGGAGACCCTACCTTCAAACCGCATCAAAACTGCGGTAACAAATGCATAGTATTAACAGTATTAACGTAAAAAGGTACTGCGTTTTTACCCAAAAAAAAAAAACAGGAAGAAAAAAAAAAGAAGAAAATTGCATATGCAATTGCAACTATATGGCCACCTGAAAAAATTTGCGGCCAAAACAGGCATCAGCTGATGCACCGACATCTACCTTGTAGAACTTTGTAAAAATGTGAACAGACGACCAGGTCGCCGCTTTACACATTGAGCGACAGGTGCATGATGTCTGAAGGCCCAAGACATTCTGATTGCCCTTGTGGAGCGGGCCGTGACCGGAAAGGGGGGCACCCGCCCCTTCAAGGTGTAGGCTTGCACTACAATCTGTCTGATCCACCTGGAAATAGTGGCAGACGAGACCGCCATGCCTTTCTTTGGACCAGCCAACCGAAACAGTGAGTCTGACTTCTGGAAGGGAGCCGCAGCAGACAAATACACCGTCAACCACGTCCAGAAAATGGTGGGACACCTCCTTATGATGTGCCGGGCTTAGGACACAGAGATGGTAACACAATGTTTTCATTGATGTGAAACGCCGAGACCACTTTCAGCAGAAAAGAAGGTTTCGGACGCAACAACACCTTATCCTTGTGGATAACCAGATAGGGCGACTTTCAGGACAAGGTCGCCAGTTCCGATACCCTCCTGGCTGATGTGATGGGCACTAGAAAGACCACTTTCTGGGAAAGAGTCAGAGGGATCTCTCTGATATTTTCAAAAAGCGTTTTTTGCATCGCCGACAACACCAGATTCAGATCCCAACGGACGCACCGGAGGAACAACATGCCGGACCCCTTTGACAGAAGTACTCACTAGAGAGTGAGACGCCAGGGGTCGCTAAAAAAAGAAAGCCAAAGCTGATATTTGTCCTTTAATGGTGCTCAGGGCCAATTTCTGGTCTACTCCTTGCTGAAGAAACAGCAGGATCCTAGATATAGAAAAGGAGTGTGGATGCCATCCCTTCTCCTCACACATGGAGATGTAAGCCTTCCAGGTAAAATTATATAAACTTCCGAGAAGAAGATTTCCGTGCTCTCAACATAGTTGGGATCACAGAGTCTGACAGACCCCGGTTCCTCAACACCTGGCTCTCAATAAATCCGTTAAAGCCAGCGATGGTAAAGCAGGATGGAGAATCGGACCTTGAGACAGAAGGTCTTCTCGCAACCGCAGTCGCCAGGGAGCGTCTGCCACTAGGCGCACTAGGTCTGCGTACCAGGGACGCTGGAGCCAATCAGTATTACTGGGATCCCCTCGGCTTCCACTCTGCAAAGCCACCAGCGCGTCTGCCCACAGATCTCTTGTCCTGGACACGAATCTTGGCACCTTCCGATTGAGACGGGAGGCCAGAAGATCCCCGTCTGGGGTGCCCCACCGCAGCCACAGTAGCCTGAACACCTCCGGATGCAACGCCCATTCTCCTCGGTCCAGCATCTGGTGACTTAGATAGTCCGCCTGCCAGTTCTCCACTCCCGGGATGTAAATGGCCGACAGGGCCGGTACATGTCACTCTGCCCACTGAAGTATGTGAGCGACCTCCCATGCGGCAGCCAAGCTCCTCGTTCCTCCTTGGTGATCGACGTATGCCACAGCCGTGGCATTGTCTGACTGTATCCCGATTGGATGCCCTCGCAGTCTAATCGACCCTAATCAAGCAGATTAAATCGGCAACTTGGATTCCTCTGTCGACCAGAGGCCCCGAGTCGACTAAACTCCGATTACTCCACCCCAGCCGGATAGGTTGGCGTCCGTTGTGATCACCGTCCATTTCAGAGGTAGGAACAGCTTCCCGGTCTGAAGTACCAGGGACCTCAGCCACCAGATCAGGGAATCCCTGACTAACTGGCTCACCCGGATCCGTCGATCCAGGGACAACGGAGATTTGTCCCACTTTGGCAAAATCTTTCTGCAGAACTCTGGCGTGGCCCTTGGCATACGGTACTGCCTCGAAGGAGGCCACCATGAGTCCCAGGACTCGAATGCAGAAGTGCAGCGACGACCACTTACGGTTCATCAGCAGTTTTACCACGGCTCTGAGAGTCAGCAGCATGTCTGAAGGGAGAAACACTCTCGCTTCCATTGAGTCCAGCAGCAAGCCCAGGTACTCCAAATGCTGAGTTGGTACGATCACAGACTTTAGGTTCAACAGCCACCCAAATTCCTGCAGGGTCTGCATGGTGATCGCCACATGCTCCTCTAACTCTGAGGTAGAAGATGTTCTCAGGAAGAGATTGTCTAGGTAACCCACGATCACGATCCCGCATTGCCGTAGCAACGCCAAAACAGGAGCAAATACCTTGGTAAAGACTCGGGGGCTGATGCCACAAACTGGTAGTGGGCTTCCCCGAATGCAAATCACAGAAACTTTTGATGCCGGAGGCATATGGGTATGTGCAGGTACGCATTCTGGATGTCCAAGGATGCCAGGGAGTCCCCTTGATTGAGTGAGTGAACTGATTCTATTCTGAACCTCTGTACTTTCACAAAATAATTGAGGGCTTTTAGATCCAAGATTGGATGTACCCCTTCCTTCTTGGGAACTACAAACAGGTTTGAGTAGAACCCCTGGAAACGTTCCAATTCCGGAACAGGTACTATCACCCCACAATTCAGCAGGTCCCTTACCACCCCCAAGAGGGACTCCCGGCAAGCCGAGAGTACTGGTATGCTGGAGGGGAAGAATCTGTTTTGCAGCCAAGAGAAGAACTATCTTGTAGCCGGAGGAAATCCCCACCCGAGTTGCACGTGGGGGCAAACCTTCATGCGGTAGCACTTTTGCTCGTAGGCTTGCGGTTCCAGGGACACTTTTGTCCTTCAGACGTCGTCCTGTCGAGCTGGGGACATTTGGCCGAAGCTCCAGGTGGATGAAAAAGCCGCTTGTGAGCGGAAAATGAGGGCCCTTGCCTATGGCGTGGCTCCTTAGCCTTCCTGGCCTGTGGGAGTAGTGTACTCTTACCACCTGTAGCATTTTTAATAATGTCATCCAAAGAGCCGGTCGCCAAGGAAGGACAGATTCGTCAGGGCTTCTTGGATGCTTGGTCAGCCGACCAGCATTTTAACCAAATCAGGCACCTTAGCACCACTGCTGACACTGAAGCCCTGGATAACAGAGGGAGGGTATCCAGGGCCACGTCACAAACATACTTAAGGCCTTGCACTAGTTGGTCTGCTAGTTCCACGCAGACAGGAGAAACCTGTTCTCCCAATTCACGGTGCAACAGTTTTGCCCACTCAGTACGGGTGCCAGTACTGGTCACATGGTTGACCCCACAACCGAAAACAAGGAACAAGCCCTGCCTCGGCCTTCCTGTCCGTGGGATCCTTAAATGCAGGAGTTCCCTCTATCGGGATCGTGGTTACTTTGTTTAACCTGGATACTGGGGGGTCCATGACCCGAGGAGCCGACCACTTCTTGAGGAGGCTCTCCTCAAAGGGGTAACGCACCGCCATGTATTTGGGGTACGTTGCAGTCGACCCCATTTCTTGTAAATGAACTTGTCAAAATAAGTCAGATACGGGAACACCTTAGGTGAATGGGCTGGCTTACGGGACCCAAAAGGGAACGCTACATCAGCAGAGGGATCTGCTGGCCTCTGAATCTTCAGGGTGTCACGCACAGCTGTGACAAGTGCTCCAACAAGCGCTTTATCATGCACGGACCCGGACTCATCCTCACTGTCCGAATGGTCCTGGTCAGCGTCATCTGAAACGTCAGAGCAGGGGTCACCAGCTTCAGCAGGGCCCAAGTCTGTCAGAGCTCTCCCCAGAGGATTGGGGGGGGGGGGGGACATATAGCACATTTGCGCCCACGCACCACCTCCATCTTAGCAATGAACGAATTGAGGACCGCCGACAAAGCATCCAGGGGCGCTGCGCATTCCGCAGACGAACCGGTTGCAATTGCCTGGATTTCGGAGGAAGAAACAGTTTCTGAAGCCATGCTGACCCTACCCCATCTGCCACCTGAAGGGGACTTAAGACAGTGATGGTCCCACCCTCCTAACTGCTGAGGGGCTCTTTCCTGCAGGACTCCATGTCCAGCAAGTAGTGCCTGTGTTTTTCAGCTCCCAGGTGCAGAGGAATTTCCACTGTCATCCAAAGAAGCTGCTTATGGCGCTGAAACCGATCCGCAATGTGTCCAGGCTCAAAGAAAATGGCCACCAAGCGTCCAGCACAAGGACATAAAGCACTGGGAAAATGGACACCGGACTACAGGAAAGCATGCTGCTCCTAGAGACTGATGAAAAAAGTGCTCAGGCTTCAAGAAAATGTCCGCCGGCGTTCAGTATAAAAAGGACAAAATCACAGGGAAAATGGCCGCCAATTACAGGAGCGTAGGCTGTTCCTTGCCCTAGAGACTTATCCAAAGTGACTTGGAGCTGTGATCGCTGCAAAAGGTGGCTCTACAAAGTATTGACTTTAGGGGGGTGAATTGTTATGCACATTGAATTTGTTATTTTGTCCTATTTGTTGTTTTTGTCACAGTAAAAAAAAATAAAAAATCTTCAAAGTTGTGGGCATGTTCTCTAAATTAAATGATGCAAATCTTCAAACAAACCATGTTAATTCCAGGTCGTCAGGCAACAAAACATGAAAAATGCCAGGGGGGTGGGGGTGGGGGGATAATACTTTTGCAAGGCACTGCATCTTTCAGCAATGATTGTACCTTTCTAGTTTTGCAAGCTTCCCATTCCATAAGCACAATACACCAATAACAAACCAGAAGGTCACTCTCCTTTTTTGCCCCGAGGACATGGCATCCATGATTGCCAAAAAGAATGTAACATTTTGATTTGCCTGAATACAGAACATTTTTTTTCTTTGGCACAGACCATTTTAAACTAGCATTGGCGAATATCAGATGGCAGAATTTATGGATCATGTTTAGATATGGCTGCTTTGCATATTAGAACTTTAACTTCCATTTTTGGATGGCATGGCAAGCCGTGTTCACAGAGCGATTTCTGTAAGTATTCCTGAGTTTCGGCCTTGTCTCTTGCAAAGTTTTGATATTATGTACAGTAGATGATATATTTAAAGTCTTTGTCAAAAATAAAGTGTAAGCGCCCAACTTATATATGTGTGACTCTTAAAGTAATACAGACGTGTATGTGTACACCTGTGTGGCAAAATATATGTGAAATGACCCCAAGAAGAAAAATGGGGATAGTACTGTATTGAAACAATTAATAAGAAAAAAATAGTGACCTGTGAATATGTGCATAACACTAATTGGGGACTGTATAAATACTTATCCCGGTGAAAAAAGAAACAAAGCAAAAACCAGTCAATATAAACACATACAAATATGACTAATAACAGTGATAGAGTCCATGAAAAATATAAAGTCCATATAAAGATGTGCAGGATATCAATATCAACGTATTGTGATATCAACCAGGATTCTGTGGTGTTGTGACCAAAAAAGATAATTCACCCTGTGACGATCCCACCACCTTGTAGGGTACAGGCTTACCGGATCTGTATGACCCTAGCAGACATACGCCTCAGGGGTAAACCAGAGCTTGTAATCTCGGCCAAAGAAGTCCCAAAACTAGATGTTCCAATCGTGCCACATACGGTTCACACAAACGACTAGATGTAATCACCGTTTTTCATATACATGTACAACTCCGGCAACGGCTCAGGCATGGAAGATGAAGAAACAAGGCCAACATGGCATAATAACGTTTTTTAAAAAAAAATCCTTTAATAAAAAAATTACTCAAACTCACATTTCCAGGATGATCAATAAAGCATATCAGAGGAAAATTGGCAGTAGCGGAGTCCTCCCGACGCGTTTCGACCTACAGGTCATCATCTGGGGTGGGCTCCAACTACTGACATACTGCCTTATATAAGTATTTACACAATGAAGTGATGCCATTCCCCCATGTGTCACAATCATGCCCACTTCCGGTATATCCAAGATGGCGGACGGGCGTGCGTTCCACGCCTCCGTTTTTTGTGCGTTCCACCCATATGATTTTTGACATTTTTCCCAGCTAAAAAGTTCCCAATTTTAGCGTGTCAGCAGCCTTTAGCTTATTTCTAATTCTTTCTCCAATCGACTATTGCGCAGTATTGTTGTTATATATATTTAAAGTCTTTGCAGCTTTACGTTGAGGAACATTATTCTGAAATAGTTTGACAATTTTTAAATGCAGCTTTTTACAGACTGGTGAACCTCTGCCAATTTGACTCCAAGATGTCCTTTTTATACCCAATCATGTTTCTGACCTGTTGCCAATGAACCTCATTAGTTGAAAAATGTTCTTTGAGTTATTCCGTTAGTATCACTTTATTTTTCAGCTTTCTGTTGCCCTGACCAATATTCTGTTGAGAGGTGATGCTGCCATCAATTTCAAAGTTACCTTTTTTTTTTTTTAGTTAAAATGGTAAAATTTTTGGAGTTGAAAACATTTGATGTGGTTTTTATTGTGAATAAAATATGGATAAGATTTGCATTGTTTTTATGTCGATTTTACACAGCGTCCCAACTTTTTTGCAATTGGAGCTGTAATAAACTAAACTAGTGAAGCTGATTTCTCTGTGAAGGAGAGGTCCATCACCTTCAGACACTAGGACTCACAAAGTGGGGTAGAGCTATAGAGAAGGCACCCCCGGGGGGGGGGGGGGGGGTTGCATCCTCTAATGCTTTTCAGTGTCCAATCACCAGACGGTAGATGACTATAACCCATGGAGTATGAATAAGCTGACTGAGTCCTGTACTGTGGAATTAAAGTGGGTGTAAACCACTTAAAAAAAAAAAAAAAACCTGCAAGACAAAGGCATAATGCTATGCATACTAGCTCATTATGCAATACTCCCCTGAGATCTAAGCCCTCGCTGCGGTGCCCATACACAGCACCGGTGACATCATTCTGACGCTGATTGGGGCGGAGCCGCGATGACATCACTCCCGCGCATGCACGCAGTATCGGCACACTCACCGAAGCAATGGCACATACATGCCATTGCTTCAGTTCGTGTTAGTGCGCATTTGCCAATGATGTTGGCAAATACAGGGGATATCTCCTAAACCGTGCAGGTTTAGGAGATATCCTGGGTAGCTACAGTTAAGCCTTATTATAGGCTTTCCTGTAGCAAAAGAGTGGTCTGTAAGGGTTTACAACCAATTTAAGATGTACCTAAATTAGATAACAGAAATCTTTCAGGCTGAATGACAGCCAGCACCATTTAATTACCCAGATCCCAGGATGTCATGAATCCGCGTTCTGGAGCAGCATCAACGTACAGCCTGGGGACAGTGCAGCAAGATTTCCCCCTATCACCACTGGAGAAGAATAAGGACCAGTGAAGTCAAGTGTGTGTTTTTTGCATGGTATTTGGTGGTATGGGGGGGGGGGGGGGGGGCTGGACTTCGCTTTAATGCTGAGGCATGATTCAAGGTAATGCAGACAAACTCTTTAAGGCGTGTATTTACTAAAAAAAAAAAAAAATTAAATTGCATAGCAGTTCTTTATTCAAAGCGCTACTGTCTAAATGTGGAAAAGAGAATGTTATGAGATCATTTCTTGTGCTGGATGAATGTTTTGGAGGTATTTTATATGATATGCCCCACCAAATGCAGTGTTTTCTGCTTTAAAATCAATGAAAAAAATAAAAAAATAAAAAAAACGCAGCACACCAAATTGCCCAAAAGCATTCTTTTGTTTCCTTCTTGCCCTTGCACAGGGCAAATGTACACAGGCATTTTACATTCTGGAACTATCCCCATATCTCCAGCTTTTTAAGGGCCTATTCACACTAGGAACGGATTGCGAATCGCACAAGATCGCAAGGAGTGTTCCTGTGCGATACACATGCAGTTCTGTGCAGTGTAATTTCAGCCCATTACTGGATGTTACCGAGTCATCGCCTGTATCCCATTTTATACTTGGGTCCTAAGGGTTCAGTATTTTTTTCTGAAGCAGACAAACTGTACATGCAGGTCCTCTCAACTCAAAATAGAAAATTGTTCACTTAAAAAATGCTGAGAAAACAAAAATACATTGGGTTTTATATTTAGCATAAAAAGCGTGGTTATTTTTTCCAGCTATTCTTTCTATCCAAATAATGAAAACCAGTTGTCAATTTCCATTGTATTCAATAGACCTGCACAGGTATCCTGAATCACTGTTCAGCAATTCCCTTTACTAGAGAAACAAAAAGGCTTTTCTTCCTGCCTCGGGTCACTGAAAGCCATGTACAATAGATCTTTTCATGGGAAGATTTAACAGCTGTTGTTGGTACCATCCCTAAAAACTATTTGTAACTGCAGCATTAAAAACAATGCAGACAAGGCTTAAAATAGAAGGATTTTTTTTTTCCTCCATTCGCACTTACCTATGTGGATGCAACATCGGTCCGATGCTGCATCCCCCCGGGCCTCTGCACTGAGAACCGAGTGATTGAACACTGCTGTGGAGTGCCGAGCTGTGGAGGGGGAGGAGCAACTGTCTCAGAAAACACACATGGGTACAGACTACCAGCCCCACGCAGGAAGAGAAGGAGAAATTATATCATTTTTATTTATATATTTATATTCTTCTATACTGTGTATTTGTCTCCACCATTAAAAACCACCAAGTGTAATTTCTGTCTGTGGCTTAGTTCCTCTGCTATCAGCATAAATCACTTCTGACAAGTTTTCCTGACACCAAGTGAAAAAAGGAGATAGACCGCCAGCTGATTTAAAGCCTCAGCTCTGTCCCTGTGTGCTGTGTGAAGGGGGTGTGTGCCCTCCCTTCAATCTTCTGTCAGTTCTCCTCACTGAGCTCAGCAGAGTAACTTCAGTTCTCTGCCCCCATTTTTCTGACAGGTCAGACAAGCTTTATAAAATTCTGGACTTTTAACAGAAGAAAGGAAGACTGCAGATAAACAGGTGCAACTTGTGTAGCAGGATTTGTTTCATCTCTGTGTTATCACCTGAGGCCATTCACACAACGGGGTATATGTAAGGGTTTACAGCCACTTAAAGTTGTCCAAGCAAACTCCTGTATAATATATATATATACCTTTCCAAAGGAAATGTTGAAACACTACATACAAGCTATACGCCCAAAATATAATAAGCTCTCCCGTTTAAACAAAAACTGTCATGTAAATCCAATTTAAAATTCATTATAGGACTTCTGTCTAAACATATATATAGCATAAATTATACTACTTCCTGTATGGAAAGATTTAAGAAAATAAAAAAAGGAGGAGAGATATATTTTTCTTTTAATTCTGCTTTTCCACTAAACTTTTTCATCAAATGAATCTGTTCAAATAAAACGCGGGCACGCGCACGCGCACACACACACACACACACACACACACACACACAGCATGATATAAAATGTAATGTATACTAAAGTTATATAAAAAGGTGAACAAAAATAGAAGCCAACTTTATATTACTTCTAATGACAATGTGATTATTTAAACTTAAAGAGGAAGTAAACCCTGATGAGTTTACTTCCTCTTTTTCCCTGCAAAGGTAAAGCATAATGGACTACTATGCATTGCATAGTAGCTCATTATGTGTCACTTACCTGACACAGGAGCCAGCGAAGTCGCCGCTGTCCCCTGTAGTCCGCCGCATCCATCTTGCTGGTGGCGTCTCGCAGCTCCGACGAATGACAGCAGCGAAGCCGCGATGACGTCACTCCCGCGCATGCGCACGGGAGTCGCGTCTCGCAGCTCCGCCGCTGCCATTCGGCGAAGCCGCGATGACGTCACTCCCGCGCATGCGCACGGGAGTCGACAAATTAGGCAAATCCATTCTTGGACTTGCCGCATTTAGTGCGCCTGCGCCCCGCTGTCTCCAGCACATGCGCCGTAGACAGCGGTGCCCATTTTCGGGCAAATATCTCCTAAACCATATAGGTTTAGGAGATATTGCTTGGACCTACAGGTAAGCCTTAATCTAGGCTTACCTGTAGGTCAAAGTGGTTTGAAAGGGTTTACTTCCTCTTTAACTGTAACAACTTTAATGGAGATATTGCTCCTCCCAGCTAAATCACACAATCCTATTACATTTTTATATATTTAAATTGTCCTTTCATTCGTTTACGCTATCCTCAAGATGCATCACTTGTATGCGCCAGGACAATGTTGTATCATCACTGGTAACACCAGAATTATTGCACACCTAATATGACACAGAGGGCTTGGCTCTGCATTGTGATGGTTCACAGAAATGAAATGGCCATTTCAACAAGTTAGCCGCCACCCAACACACCATAAGTGCCTGCTTGCCCTGGAGGTACCAGGCCCATAAAAGCTAAGCAGTATTAAGGAGGGAATGTAAGATAGGTTGGGCCGACCTGAGTTATCTGCAGTGCACAATATTTACTTATCCATTAGGAAAGGCAGATTGAGTCTTTTCTACTGTCACTCATTGGAAATGCAGCTATAGGCATCATTCAGATATCTTTTAGAGCCGGCAATTCTGTGCACCATAAGAACAATCATAGCGGCAGTTCAGCCACTTGATCATTCTTACGGGTGGCGGGAGGGGGCCACGCCTGAATGGCGCCATTCCACAAGTGTGTGCAATTTTAAAGCATGACATGTTAGGTATCTGTTTACTTGGCGTAATATCTTTCACATTATACAAAAAAAAAAATTGGGCTAACTTCACCTTTTTGGTTATTTTTTAATTCATTACTCCTTAATAATCTTGATAGCACATGCATTTACAAGGGTACATACTTGTGTTTATTTGCATAATATTCGATTTTTGGAAGACTGGACTTCTTGTCATTATTTATGTTAGTATTACATGTGTACATATTTCCATTCTTCCACATAATTGTTTGTAGTTTTGTACACGTGCATAGAATCGTTGTCCAACAGTTGTTAATTAGGGACAAGCTTTCCATCATTAGAAAAAGCAAAAACATAAATCCACCTTTCTATAACTTATTTTTTGATTTTTTATTGAGAAGACAAAGTATATGATGTTACGGATACAAGCATTTAGGGTTTACCACACATTTGTTTTAATTTTTTATTATCCAGATAAGCTTTTGTATTTCCCATACGCTAGGTCTTAGCTATTTGTCCGCACTGTGTTTTGTCTTCACTGCTGTGTTATGTACAGTAGCCCTCTTCTACAATGCTATGATCATATTTTACATATTGTTTTTTATGGTGTTCTTCTGTGTTTTCCCGAAACAAAGGCAGTCGCCGTTACTCACTCTATACAATCTGAGCCCTCTGTGTGTGGGATAGGCTTGAGAAAGGAGCTTCCTTGCCCAAAACACATAAACCATGCTCACTTTCCAATGTATTATGTCATCCCGGAGCTCCACCCACTCCACACTTTCCTGTGTGGTTGATTATAGCTTTGGTGCAGGCATTCCTATCCTGAAGCCTAAACAGTTTCCTTCTATATAGCAGAAAGTGCAGCGCTAAAATACACCTACATATGGCACTAGGTGTGTACAAACAAAGTAGAATACAAGTGAAATCAATCTAAGTACATAAATAAAGAATAAGTGAAGTCAATCTAAATGCATAGATAACAATGACCAGAGTTCTAGTACTGATGGATAAATGAATGTCCACTAATAACAATCGAATTCATAAAAGTTCATAAAGATTCAAATTTTCACACAGTCCGAAGTGCTGCAGATTTTGCGACCGACTACAGAATAATCACTAGAAGAGGTGCATATTCTTACCGGATAGGTTGGACACAACTACCATATAGTAATGTGTCATAAAGGCTCAGAGAGGGTCCAATGGCCCAAGCCGCAGGATTCCCAGCCAGATGGTACATCTCCTCAGGGTTGACCGTCACGATCCTCAGTTCTCCGTAATCACCAATTCTGGAAATTGGATCGACTGTCCAGGTTCAGACGTCTGTAGAGCTTGATCCAGGAAGGCTCGATACAGGTTCACCATAGAGACGGAAAGCACAAAAAAAGTGCTTTGCATAGTGAAGTTCAACCACTAAAGGTTTATTGTAGAATAATATAAAGCGCACAAATGCATAAAAAAAAATCACGTGATACATGAAAGAAAGGCCAAAGCAATGTGGGGAGCAGAAAAATAGTGGTTGAACTTCACTATGCAAAGCGCTTTTTTGTGCTTTGCCTCTCTATGGTGAACCTGTATCGAGCCTTCCTGGATCAAGCTCTACAGAAGTCTGAGCCTCGACAGTCGATCCAATTTCCAGAATTGGCAATTACAGAGAACTGAGGATCGTGACGGTCAACCCTGAGGAGATATACCATCTGGCTGGGAATCCTGCCGCTTGGGCCATTGGACCCTCTCTGATCCTTTACGACACATTACTATATGGTAGTTGTGTCCAACCTATCCGATAAGAGTATTCACCTCTTCTAGTAATTATTTTGTAGTCGGTCGCAAAATCTGCTGTGTGAAAATTTGAATCTTTATGAATTTTTATGAATTCGATCGTTATTAGTGGACATTAATTTATCCATCAGTACTGGAACGCTGGTCATAGTTATCTATGCATTTAGATTGATTTCACTTGTATTCCACATTGTACACACCTAGTGCCATATATAGGTGTATTTTAGCTCTGCACTTTCTGATATATTGTATTGTAAACTTAGTTTGTTTGTGTGCCAGCAGCTGGTCTGTGTTCACTCACGGATAGTACTCTATTATTTGAATATTTGTAGTTTTCTCACTTAGCACTATAAAGGTAGCGCAGCGTTTCCCCTTTACACTTATTATTGAGTTTCCTTCTATGACTAAATACTTCCTGAATCATGACCCACAAGGTGCCGAGTCCTAAGGATGCTGGTCATCTAGAGGATATCTAGGAATACTGCACGGTTACATGATTATTAAATGTGAGTGCAATATGTTTTTTTTTTTTACATTTTAATTGTGATAATAAAACGCTAAACTAAAGCTGGCCATACACCTATAGATTATCTGCAGCTTTTCTATGGTTAGATGGAAAAAGTGCAACGGATTTCTCCATGTTCACTAAACTGTGTGGATGGAGGAATCTGCAGATAATCTATAGGTGTATGGCCAGCTTTAGAGTGTCACTCTCTAGGTTTCTTTTTTAATTTTTGTGCATGGACACATTAGGTTAACAGAGGGGCGTTTAGAAGCAGGAAAAACATCAAATGCCCTTAAAAGCGGCGTTTGATGCCTTGAGTGTATGTGGCCTTAAATGAATGGCCAGCTTAACAGTCTAAATTTCTGGTACGCAAGGTAAGGCGTTTTAAGTGTGAGACTGGAATATGAGCCCAATATAATTATTGTTGCAAATAAATCAATACTGTTCTCTGTCCTTGTCCAAGAAGCTTCACGGACAAGTAGCTGTGTAAATATAGATTACCTTCTTGCATCCATTTTATGAGGAAGAGAAGCATTCTTATATCTCCCTTTTCATGCAACATCTCTACCTGTTCAAATTTATATCTTAAAAAGGTAAGTAAAGTCTAGACTCTTTATTGCAGAAAGGACATGCAATGTCTATTCTGCACTAAAATAAACCTACCCATCTGCTCAGTGTCTTCTGTAGAATGTACAGAGTACATCCGTTACAGTGCTCATCCACCAGTTATCATCCCACACAGGTCAAATAAGATGGCCGAAGATTGGCACTCGAAAGAAAAGTGGCATAAAAATAAACACTTGCGTATGGTCACGCTGTATCATATTTGCATACTTATGATTATTCAATCAATCACTAAAATCCCATGAGCTCTAACATGTTAATATCATTTCAAGTAATCTCCCCTCATTTTAAATAGGTTTTCATTAAAAATAAATAACTGGTGCTCCTGTTATTAGGTGACAACTTTCTCCCAATTTTCTCCTATATTATCACCGTCACACAGTCTCCTAGTGGAGATTGCAAGCAATCGTGGTCCACCATCACTATCGGATAAAGCAATGACACGCAGCCTACACTGGGACAAATTCATGTAGACAGGAAGTGGCTAAAAAGGCTGGAGCAGCAGCAGAGAGATATAAAAAAAAGCAGTTTTGTGACTTCTATCAGTGATCTGTTCAGTAAAGCTTGTAAGAGGAGTTTTCATTCTGTTCTATGAGGCTGAGTGACCCCTGACCCTCTGTCTGGACAGTGCAAATGGGAAGGTGCAGGTGATCAGCACAGGGCCAAAGAAAAAACAATCTTTCTAGCAACACACACCCAACTGAGCATGTGCAGAGTGCCCCCATGGCTCAGTTCTATCAGCAGATGGATGGGGGACAGTGGAAGAAGGGGAGGATCAGAAAAGACAGGATCAAACAGCTATTTTACACAATGCAGAGGAATAACCCCTTAGGTACCACAGTGAGTATAACAAGCATGCTTTGCAGCATATACAGGCTGATTTTACTGTTGTGGGTTTAGTGAAACTTTAAGAAACCAAGTGCTTTATCAAACAAGGCCAAAATCATAAGTGCCCATTCACACTCGCTGCATTAAATGCATGTTAACATGCTTTATGTTATAGTAGCTCATTGTTTTGAATGCACTGCCTAAGGAACCACAATGGATGAAAAAAAATAACACACATGCAGCATTTCCAGCATTGTAATGCATTGCCACATGTTATGCTGTGCTTCAGTGCAAGTCAGTAAGAAGAGAAGTCGAGGCGTCATTAACAATGAATGCCACTGCAGCACACCAACACATGTAGTGTGTTTCGTGTATTTCAGTAATGTACGCATTATTGCAGCGCACTGATGTGATTGGGCCTGCAGGTTAAGGCTCCAGTCACTGCTCCCATAATGTAACCGGTATCATAGCTGCTCCATCCCCACCACCTCTTCAAGTTACCCAGACATTCCTCTTCGATCATCAATGATGTAACTCCTGCGGAGTCACACAGGATTTACAGTGCCTTGCGAAAGTATTCGGCCCCCTTGAACTTTTCAACCTTTTGCCACATTTCAGGCTTCAAACATAAAGATATAAAATTTTTATTTTTTGTGAAGAATCACCAACAAGTGGGACACAATTGTGAAGTGGAATGAAATCTATTGGATTTTTGAAACTTTTTTAACTAATAAAAAAATGAAAAGTGGGGTGTGCAAAATTATTCGGCCCCCTTGCGTTAATACTTTGTAGAGCCACCTTTTGCTGCGATTACAGCTGCAAGTTGCTTGGGGTATGTCTCTATCAGTTTTGCACATCGAGAGACTGAAATTCTTGCCCATTCTTCCTTGCAAAACAGCTCGAGCTCAGTGAGGTTGGATGGAGAGCGTTTGTGAACAGCAGTTTTCAGCTCCTTCCACAGATTCTCGATTGGATTCAGGTCTGGACTTTGACTTGGCCATTCTAACACCTGGATATGTTTGTTTGTGAACCATTCCTTTGTAGATTTTGCTGTATGTTTGGGATCATTGTCTTGTTGGAACATAAATCTCTGTCCCAGTTTCAGGTCTTTTGCAGACTCCAACAGGTTTTCATCCAGAATGGTCCTGTATTTGGCTGCATCCATCTTCCCCTCAATTTTAACCATCTTCCCTGTCCCTGCTGAAGAAAAGCAGGCCCAAACCATGATGCTGCCACCACCATGTTTGACAGTGGGGGATGGTGTGTTGAGGGTGATGAGCCGTGTTGCTTTTACGCCAAACATATTGCTTTGCATTGTGGGCAAAAAGTTCGATTTTGGTTTCATCTGACCAGAGCACCTTCTTCCACATGTTTGGTGTATCTCCCAGGTGGCTTGTGGCAAACTTTAGACGAGACTTTTTATGGATATCTTTGAGAAATGGCTTTCTTCTTGCCACTCTTCCATAAAGGCCAGATTTGTGCAGTGTACGGCTGATTGTTGTCCTATGGACAGACTCTCCCACCTCAGCTGTAGTTCTCTGCAGTTCATCCAGAGTGATCATGGGCCTCTTGGCTGCATCTCTGATCAGTCTTCTCCTTGTCTGAGCTGAAAGTTTAGAGGGACAGCCAGGTCTTGGTAGATTTGCAGTGGTCTGATACTCCTTCCATTTCAAAATGATCGCTTGCACAGTGCTCCTTGGGATGTTTAAAGCTTGGGAAATCTTTTTGTATCCAAATCCAGCTTTAAACTTCTCCACAACAGTATTACGGACCTGCCTGGTGTGTTCCTTGGTCTTCATGATGCTCTCTGCGCTTTCAACAGAACACTGAGACTATCACAGAGCAGGTGCATTTATACAGAGACTTGATTACACACAGGTGGATTCTATTTATCACCATCAGTCATTTAGGACAACATTGGATCATTCAAAGATCCTCGCTGAACTTCTGGAGTGAGTTTGCTGCACTGAAAGTAAAGGGGCCGAATAATTTTGCACGCACCACTTTTCAGTTTTTTATTTGCTAAAAAAGTTTAAAATATCCAATAGATTTCGTTCCACTTCACAATTGTGTCCCACTTGTTGGTGATTCTTCACAAAAAATAAAAATTTTATATCTTTATGTTTGAAGCCTGAAATGTGGCAAAAGGTTGAAAAGTTCAAGGGGGCCCGAATACTTTCACAAGGCACTGTATATCATCCCGGCATTTAAATCCATTTTCAGCATCTAGCAGATGACAGTAGCGAGCTGGCACTGTAGTTGCGCCTGCTCTGTGCAATGTACATAAAGTAAAGAACTGCTAGGAAGCAAGGGAAAAATTTTTGACAAAGGAAACTTTAAACATATCACTTTTGTCTAAGGGCCCTAAAAAGCGATTTTATGTCGAAGTGCAATGAAAAGCAATTTTTTTTATTATCTGATCCTCCGTTACCTAGCAGCTGGTGCTCTCCTCTACTGTCCTATGCTCCAGCAGTGGAGTGTGCCTCGTGTCATCACGTCCAAGGTAGGGTTATAGGCTCTGAAATGGTTTTGATGGAATCAGATGGCCTGCAACCACTGGAGAAGAGGCTTTGGGGACCAGTCTTACCACCTCCAAAGGGATTCTGTGGGAGCAGAGGACCCAGTAAGTAGAAGTTTTTTGAGGCCCTCTAGACACAAGAGCATTTGGGGCTGTCCCACTGCAAGGAAGCATTTTTCTCCCCAGTAAAAGCTTACTTGCATCATTTTTCTTTGCAATGAGTTTTTCCATTCAGCTTTAAATTACTTGATTTTTGTGTGCTTTTACCTTCAATTTCTTTAAGAGTCACTTTAATACAGATTAGCACATATTGATTTTTCTCTTCTCAATGTGCTCCATTACATTTTTATTGGAAATATTTTAATCGTTTTTGCATGCGCTTTCTAGAAAATAGTACATGTACCACTGCACTTCTGCTGCAGTCCTCCGTATTCTCCACACCCTCAACTACATTAGCTAGGTATTCTAAGAAAGCAATGAATACTATGAATCAACTAATACTCAAAAAAAAAAGTGAAATATACCAGAAATAATAAATATCCTTGGGAGGAAAACAAAACAAAAAAACAAAACAAAAAACTAAGAAGATGCTTCTCTTTTGAGGTCCCCCACTGGTGCTCTTGGCTCCTACCCCCCTACAGCAAGCCGTGATCCCGAGCTGGGTTGTGTGTCTCCACTGACACACAGCGCTGCTTTCCCCTCCCACAGACAAAACGGCAAGTGAGAAGAAATCCCTGCAAATTAGGGGAATTCCCCAGAACGTGTCTCCCCGTGAAAGATTTCACTTCTATTACTTTGCTGGGGACAACCTAATATTTAGGATTTTTTTACTTTCACTTTCAAAGAGAATGGTAAACAGCGATTAGAGAGGGCGAATCTCCATAAAAGGGACACAGACAGCAATGAAAACTGACAGGTGTTCGAATCCCCCTCCACTCTATCCAAAACCAAGAAAAAAAAAAAAGGAGGTTAAAACTTCAGCATTTACAGCCACTTTAAAATGCTGCAAGCTTCTATTGTATTTATATAGAAAGTTGACATGAAAGTTTTACATGGACTAAACTCTGCAGTAAACCAAAGATTGTTATGTACCAAGTAAGCTTTAAAAACCTTTATATTAAATGTATTTTATCAAAAGAGAAGAGACGGCGCCGCTCACTAACCTAGTGCATTTAGGATTGTAGATGAATGTGGCCTCAGCCAGAGTCACTCCAGCCACGTCACCTGACACGTTTCGTCCCACTCACAGGAGCTTGGTCACAGAAATAAAAGTGGACCTAATCTCTGTCAGTATGAACTATTTTTAATCCTTATGCTGCACGCATTAGTAAATCCATAGGAAGGTATATTAGATTTTCTGGTTTTAAACTTTAAACTCAATTTTCAGAGTATGTAACTAAATGAGCAGCCCCTGAGTTTTTAGTCTGTGGTACTCAGATTTAGTTCTGCTTTAAGAATACATTTTAGTTCAAAGTAGGATTGCACCAGTATTGGTACTAAGCATTGGCACATGCAAATTGCTCCAATACCTGAAACCGATACTTTCAGGCTCAGTTCTTTCAGCTGTCAGCGGGACTCCCCCCACTGACAGCTAAAATGTGCACACACAAAAAAAAAAAAAAGCTGGCAATTATTGCTTTTTTTAAAAGGGTACTACTGTTTAACCCCTTAATTTACTCGAATCACCCGCAAGTAGCTCCTTATTTCCTTCTCGTTTTAATTCATTTTCATGTTCTATTTTCTAAACTATTGAAGATTAAAATGTTTTTTGTTTGCTTTGTTCATTCATATTTTTATAGGTTTCACATAAAAAAAAATGTATTTCATTTGTATTTTCTGACAGCTAAAGTGTAAACAAAACAGTTGTGATATGTATCAGCGTGTACATATCAGCACTTATATATATATATATATATAATGGTATCAGCGCATCCAGGTCAACATACAACAATCCTGCACCCTCTCTCGTTCCCGATTGGCTGACAGCAGCAGGAGCCAATGATGCTGCTGCTTTGTCTCAGCTAATCAGCAGGAAGGGTCTTGGACGGCAGAGACATTCATGGGCATCACTGGAGATTGGGCTCCGGTAAGTATTAGAAGGGCTGAGGGGGGCTGCTGCACACAGAAGGCTTTTTATCTTCATGCACAGAATGCACAAAGAAAAAAATCTTCTGACTTTACTTAAGGAGTCAATCCATGCAAAACTGGTGGTTCAGTTTTGGTACAATGCTAGAGTCAAAGTTATACTAAACACACACACAGTTTAATTTACAAAATGTCCTTTTTCTTTCTGTATGTGGATGATGGCACCAATTATTTTATTAATAATAAACAAAAAAAACACATATCTAAGTACCTTTTTCCTAATCGATATACAGCTGTCACATGACGCAGCTCTTTCCCAGCCTGTCTGCAGGGAAACATAAGCAGGAGGAGCTTCTAGTTCTCTGCTGCTGGTTACATGTTCAAAATAAAAATTGATAAATGAGTAATATCAATAAAACTGTTTTAAATGGTCATACAGATATACATTTGAAATAAAATCTTTATTATTTTTTGGCAATAACATGGATTTCTGCCAGTTGCAGTCTCTCCCCTCCAGGCTGTGTCTTAGAATAAGAGGGACATGAAGCCTCATTAATCTACATGTAATATACTGGCCCCATTGTGTTTAGCTGGTTAGTGGGCATGGAGGAGAAGGGAGGGAGTGGGCTGTGCGATGTTGTCCCCACAGCAGCAAAATCCCTAGCTGAATTGGGGAATTGGACAGAAGGGGGAGATACAGAACAGCAGTATCAACCAGGTTTTGTGCAGAATACAGAAAACAAATCTCATAGTGACTGAGTATGAGCAGCATGTAATTCAGCAATGATAGTTTTTTACGATGTGGGTTTAGGCCCCCTTCACACTGCCACGACTTGAAAGTCACACGATTTTGCCACAATTTCAGGGAATGCCTGTGTAAACCTGAGATCTATGGACCTCAACTCGCATCTAAGTCGGACCAAAGTAGTACAGGGACTACTCTGAAGTCGCACAGATATTAATGGTTATCATTGGGAAACATGGTGTACGACTTGTCATGCGACTGATGTCCAAAGTTGCAGGAAAAGTGTGAAAGGGGACTTAGTGACTTAATACAACCTAAAAAATTATTGGGGTGAGGACAAGTTCTGCCTCACCCCGTTAAGTCCATGTGCACATTTAGCATGGGGCTACTGGGCTTGGTTACAGGCAGAGGGCACAGATATACCAGGACTGGGTAATGCACCGAGCTGTACTTACATTTAGTGAAGTATGCGCCCAGGGACTAAAACCAGGAAAGCGAGAATTTCGCTTTCTGGGCTTTAGTCGCTGGGTGTATACTGCCCTAAACAGAAGTACCACTGACTGCACCTCCCAGTCCTGTTCAGCCTCAGCAGCTGTCAGCAGAGCTGGACAGTATACTTGTGCCCTTCGCCTATGGCTATACACCCAGTGTGCATGAGGCCTACACATAACTGGAGGTACTGGAATACAAATGCGGTAAGAACACCCAAAAAATAAATGGACAGAAGAGGTCAGGGATTATGGCAGCTCTCTTTTGCAGTATCCAAGACATAAGAAACAAGGGGTTCTGTCAGACCACCAGGCTCCAATAAAATATCTTGGCTAAGTAAACACATACAACTGAAATGGATAAGAACTACAAACTAGTTCGAGGTTATCTGATTCCTTAACACAACCTCCGTATAAACTAGGGAACTATGCATTCATTTTTGGTGAAATGTACCCCAATAGTGTTATGTTTCTACCTTGGACTACCCCATGTAAAGCTGTGCTTTTTTTTTCCCCCCCAATATTGGTTTTCCTCAATTACATTTTCACTGTAGTCTAGAATATAGCTAGCTCTTAATCATGGAGCTGCTCCTAAATTTTAATGTATGAATATCACAGTGCTTATTAGAAAGACCCCTAAAATCCTATATTTAGTCTTCAACCACACAAGTTAACTTTTCACTGGTTCCTCCTACAGGAACATGAATCAATGCCTTCTCATAATAAAAGCACCTACCCCGCAGTGATAAAACACATTGTTAGGCACACAGTTAACCCCTTCCCAGCCAGTGTCATTAGTACAGTGATAGTACATATGTTTAGCACTAATCACTGTATTAGGGTCACTGGTCCCCAAAAAGTGTCAAACGTGTCAGTAAGCCCTGCTTCACATTGTAGCAATTTGGCATGCGATTTGACATGTCAAATCGCATGCCAAATCGGCAGCTATTGCCGGCAGTGGCACCATCCAAATCGGTGCGGTGCCGCACCGATTTTCAAAAGTAGTTTTTGTACTAGACATCTGTGCAGAAACTCGCAGAGGTCTCTGAAATTGCCCCCGAAGTCGGCACTGACATGCAGGAGTGAAATTGCGCGAGTTGAGCTGAACTCATACGATTTAATTCCTGCTATAAGTGTGAACCTGGGCTTAGTGTCAGATTTGTCCGCCGCAATATCGCAGTCCCACTATAAGTTGATGATGGCTGCCATTACTAGTAAAAAGTAAATTTAAAAAAAAATCCATAAATATATCCCATAGTTTGTAGATGCTATAATTTTTGCACAAACCAATCTATACACTTATTGGGATTTTACAAAAACATCTGTAGCATAATACATATTGGCCTAAATTGATGAAATTTGATTTTTTAATTTTTAATTTTATTGGATATGTTTTATAACAGAAAGAAAAAATGTTTTTCATTTGTGGGGAAAAAAAAACTAATTTTATTTGGTTACATTGTTGCATGACCACGCATTTGACAGTTAAAGTAGTTCAGTGCTGTATTTCAAAAATGACATGGTCGTGAAAGGGGGTAAATCTTCCGGAGCTCAGTTGGTTAATGTAAAACCCTGTCTCTGCATTTTCTTCCACCACTAACCGTTACCCGACACCACATGATCCAGCGCTGTCCCCACCAGAAGCCCAGCTCGTCTCTCTACCTCCTTTCACAGATGACAAAGGCAGCAGCAGGAGCCATTGGCTTCTGCTGTGGTCAAATCCTTTGATGAGGAAGCCGGGGTGTCAACAGATACACACAATGCAAGTCAGGAGGGAGTCCGCAGGTGGACCACCATAGGCTTCTAGCTATAGGATACCAGAGAAGCCAGGAGCACCAGTGGGGGGGACCTGAAAAGGGGAGGTTCGGGCCACTCTGCAATCAGACAAGCATACCATGTTTATTATTTTCATAAAAATTAAAAAATTAACCTTTACAATCACTTTAACGCTTCTCATTTGCAAATGATTAATAAAGAACAGCTAAACATGATATGCCACAGCATCCACTTTACTGTTTAAATCAATATATAGAAAATGATAATGGAAAGCACACCATTAATAAAATTAGTATTAAAGACAATTGCAATGAGAACAGCTTTCTTGGAGGTGAGAAGTTATTCAGATGGCAAAACACTAATGCTAAAACCACAAGACCACAAGGGAAATGTAAGAAACAAACCACAAATTCTGATTCACAAAACCTAGGCACTCCTTTAGCCAAGGGAAAATAAACACAGTCATGCCATACTATTTTATGAAAAGCCATTTATAATTTGCAATAATTAAACTGGGTGTGTAAATTCATCTGAAATGGGTGTTCCAACAGTAAGATCATGCTTCCTGTTCTTGAAACATTTAATATCAATACAAAATTAGGTACTGGTCTAACATACTGGATCATTCTAGCATACTGAGAAGCACGCCGGTAAAAAAAAGGTTAATGACATTAACACCCAAGCTTTACAGGCGTATAAAGCGTTGCAATAAAATGATGTTCTCCTCACATCAAAGCCAAAACACAGCATAATGATATTGTGACATTTAGGGCAAAGAAAAATGTTTCTTCATGAAAGTATCATTGTTTTCTACATACCTGCTTAGCAACAATGAGGTTTTGGTGTTCAGGAACAGAATCATCATGTAGCTACAAAGTGAAACATTGTCCTCAGTTGTCAAACATCCAATCACGTGTGGAGAAGAAAAAACCAACCTTCTCCCACACAGCACTGAATGTTTGAATTGAACATTCACTAGTCGCTTTGGGTAAATTGAACCCACATAGTGCTAAATCACACCAAGGTGGTCCTTAACAGTTGACATTTTTTTTTATTAACAGGTTAATCGCTGGACATCCATAAGGCCTTCGAGAGCATTGAGTGGCATTACCTCTGGGCGGTCATAAGCAAATTTGGTTTTGGTGAGGTATTTCTGTATTGGGTCCAGTTGTTAAACAGCTCACTGCAAGCAGTTATACAAGAGGCGGGACATATTTCTTTAGCGTTCCCCTTAGAGGGACCTGTCAGGGGTGCCCATTGTCTGCTCTCCTCGTTGCCATTGAGCCCACAGTGGCCTTGATTCGGGCTAACCCCTGTATCAGTAGCTTTCGGCATGGAGAGCTGCATGAAAAACGTATGCTCTACGTGGATGACACTGTGTTGCTTCTGGGCAATACTACTGACTCACTAAAGGAAGCAATGTTGGTGATTGCGGGCTTTGGAACATACTCGGGCCTAGTAATCAACCGGAAAAAATCCTCACACATGCCGATAGATGTAGCACCAAATAGTCTGGGGCATACAGTGGGGATCGAAAGTTTGGGGACCCCCCGGGTAAAAATGTATATTAATGTGCATAACAAAGCCAAGGAAAAATCAGCATTTGATCTTTGCAAATGAACATATAGACAAGCCTGAGGCATTTTGGAAACAAGTTCTGTCGACCGATGAGGTTAAAAAATAACTTATTGGCCGGAATGAGCAAAGGTACGTTTGGAGAAGAAAGGGCACAGAATTTAATGAAAAGAACCTCTGTCCAACTGTTAAGCATGGGGGTGGATCAATCATGCTTTGGGGTTGTATTGCAGCCAGTGGCATAGGGAACATTTCACGAGTAGAAGGAAAAATTGATTCAATAAAATTTCAGCCAATTTTGGATGGTAACTTGATGCCATCTGTGAAAAAGATGAAGTTAAAGAGAGGATGGCTTCTACAAATTGATAATGATCCTAAACACACCTCAAAATCCACGGGGGATTACATCAAGAGGCGTAAACTGAAGGTTTTGCCGAGGTCTTCACAATCTCCTGACCTCAACATTATTGAGAATCTATGGATAGACCTTAAAAGAGCAGTGCGTGACAGACAGCCCAGAAATCTCAAAGAACTGGAACACTTTTGTAAGGAAGAATGGACAAAGATACCTCAAACAAGAATTGAAAGACTCTTGGCTGGCTACAAAAAGCGTTTACAAGCTGTGATACTTGCCAAAGGGGGCAGTACAAGATATTAACACTGCAGGGTGCCCAAACTTTTGCAGACGCCATTTTTTTGTTTTCTGTCATTTTGAAAGTGTAAATGATGGAAATAAAATCTAACTTATTTTTACATATTATATTATAAGAATGTCTAATCTGATGCCATTTGGAGATCTTTCCATGGCTTCGTTATGCACATTAATACACATTTTTACCTGGGGTGCCCAAACTTTCAATCCCCACTGTACAGTACATGATGTGCCAGTGCCCTCCGGTTTTAAGTACCTTTCCCTCAATTTGTCACCCTTGATCAATAGAATTAGAGAGAGCCAAAGTCTGGGCGCGCCTTAAGATGTCCATGGTAGGCAGGGTGTATCTTATAAAAATGGTCTTCATGCCACAATTTCTTTACACTCTACATAACACCCCTATGGTGGTTCCCCTTAAAGTAGTCTGAATCATTAACTCCAACTTCAGGGCATTTCTATGACTACACAAGCCCCCGTGGGTTAAGTTGGAGCAATTGCAAAAGACCAAAGAGGCGGGGGGCCTGGCGCTGCCTAATCCGTGGATGATATTATGTAGCAGCCCAGCTGCAACATATTGCCCAGACCATGTCCCCAAAACAGGAACTGGGAGGGAGTAATATAGAAAATGATCCCACTAGGGCTCTTATGTGTCATGCCACAGGGTTTACTGATGTAGCTATGGGTTTGGAGGCCCTGGCCTATGCAAAATCCAACAAACAATTCCCCATGTATGTCCTCATACAAAAGGGCTGTAATAAACTTAGGCAGCTACAGGAGGTAGATGGGTTCGGGGTGGATAAAAAATGATTTGTATCACATTTATTTTAATAAAATGCTTTTGGAGTAAAAAATCTAAAAAAGAGTTTTCCATTTAAGATACATTAATAATTAAGATTATTCAGCATGAAATGGAGCAGGAGGCTGTATATTCTGTAATATTTACATTTTTAGTAAACTCATTCAATGAATCCAAGCTCTGCATGCTGAGATAACATGTACTACTATGATGCATTCACACAATTTCACAGTAACCATGAGATAAAACAAAGTTCAGGAAGATTCCTTTATCCCATGATTTTGCAAATCTATGTACACTACAAACTGTATGATTGAATCGGTTCTGATATTGCCATTTTACTAACCTGACAAGCTTATTATTCTAAATAGGAAACCTTCATTTTGTTTGCAAATATTATATCTACCAGCAAGAATAAGTCCTTATATTTAAAGAGCACCTATCATTTCAGATCCATCATGGCAATGCCTATTAGGAGGCATCCACTCGCCTGCTGCCGTCACGTCCCTCACCTTGTTACGCCACTGCCACATCACCAGCCGTCGTCCTATTAACCACTTACCACCCACCCACCATCAAATGACAGTATGGCTCTGGTTCTGTGTGGATGTCATATGACGGCCTCCCAAAAACGACCGATTTGTGTTGCTAGGACACGGCGCAATCCCAATCTGTATAAAGATCTGCAGCCCTTTAACCATGTGTCCAATCACGGAGATGCCAGTAATCGGCGCTCCTCGTCTCACACTGACAGAGTGTGAGGAGAGGAGAGCCGATCAGCTGCATCTCCTCTCAGGGGACAGCTAAGTATGTAATCAGGGCACTGATCATCAGTGTCCCGATTACAATTAAGTGCCCATGAGCACCAGCAATGTTTGCCCACCACTGCCAGCAGTGCCAACCAGGGCCCACAATTGCCAGCAATCAGTGGCCATTAGTGATGCCAGTCAGTGCCCACCAGTGCCATTTATCTGTGCTGTCTATCAGTGCCCATAAGTGTGGCATATTCGTGCCTCATCAGCGCCCATCAGTGAAGTAGAAAAATGACTTCTTTACAAAATTTACTGGTAGAAAGAAAAAAACATTTTTTCACCCATCTTCAAATTTTGAGGAAGAAATTAAAAACCCAGGAGTGATTAAATACCACCAAAAGAAAGCTCTATTTGTGTGAAGAAAATAACAATTTCACACGATTACAGTGTAGCATAACCGCGCAATTGTCAAAGTGTGACAGCGCTGAAAGCTGAAAAATGGCGTGGGCAGGAAGGGGGTGTAAGTGCCCAGTATTGAGGTGACTCAACAGCGGGTCAGAGGAAGATCTGCTGTGGGACAGAAATGACAGTTGCTCTTTAAAAATTATGATTCAAATCAAGTCTTTTTACTAATGATTTAAATTGTTTTCTTGTGAAAAAATAAATTGTTATTTAAATAGACTTGTTAAATCACATCCACCCGCTTCACGGCGTACATCTAGCCACATGGCTCAAAGAAATGCTTTGCTAAATGTTTTTATGCATTGAGCTGTTTGATTCAATTTACACTTTTATCAGGACCCCACTTGCTGCTACCACATTATTGCACAAGATCCCTCTTGCCACCACTGCACATAACCACCAATACACTTCAGTGCATTTCAGCTGGCACTGCACCGCTGCACTCACAAACACACTACGCTCACATCTGTTCTTGCAAACTCTGAACCTAGGTTTACTTTTGGTCTAGCAACAATTCGCAATTTGTCACAATGTAGCTATGTGCACTTCTGCAGCTGCACACTTCTTCACTAGCCAACATTGCAACGACAAGCTTTTCTGTACTGGCCAACATTGCAATGATGAGCACTTTTGCAGTTGCTGATACTGTACCAATTGACTTTTTTTTTTTTTTTAAGCACTGATACCACACCAAACACAAACTTCTGCACTAACCAACACGCCCTTTACACTCACCACAAATGCAGCAACACCCACCTTTGCACATGCCTCAATGATGTGCACTTTTGCACTCACCAACACTGTTCCAATGCACATTTTTGCACTTGCCAATACTGCACAAGCATGCACTTCTCTGGTCACCAACATGCATTGATGTGCAAATCTGACACTACACCTCTATGCATTTCTGCACTAGCCAAGCCTGCAGCCACATGCACTTCTGTCCTTGCCTACACAGCAAAAACAAGCTTTTCTGCACTCGCTGACACCCCACAGAGACACACGTTTTCACTCCCCAACATGGTACTGATGTGCACTTTTGCACTCTCCAATACCACAGTGATGAACCTTTTCAACTTGCCAGCAATATGCTGACACCACAATGCTGTGCTTTACTGTATTTGCCAACAATGCATTTTGGAACATGCTTACACAGCTGCCATGCCCACTTCTGCATTTTTTCTCACAGAAAAATATTGCAATAACACATTTTGCTATACACATTTATTCCCTTTGTGTGTATTGGAACAAAAATAAAAGGGAGGAAAAAAGCAAATTATACATAATGTCACACAAAATTCCAAAAATGGGCTGGTTAAAATTCTTGGTATCCTTTCAAAATTGTGGATAAATAAGAATGTTTCAAGCATGTGATGCTCCTTTAGGCCGGGTTCACACCACAGCGATGCGGGAACGCCGCGAATCCGCGGCGTTTTCCCGCATCGCACACCTCCCGCCGGCAGTTCACACTGCCCTATGCGGACGGCTGGGAGTGTCAATGATATGTTAATGACACCCCCAGATCCGTCCGCATATCGCAGTGCGATCTGCCGACTCGCACAGGAATCGGATCGCATGGTGTGAACCCCCATGCGATCCGATTCTGTTGCGGACCAAAAAAAGGGTCCCGTGCGAGTTTGCTGCGGGAGCGATGCAAATTCAGCCATACTATCTGTATGGCTGAACTCGCATCGCTACGGAGATCGGATGTGATTTGCACTGCAGTGCGGGTGCGAATCACATCCGGATCTCCCCCCGCAGCAGTGTGAACCCAGCCTTAAACACACCTAGGGCAAGTAACAGGTGTGGGCAATATAAAAATTACACCTGAAAGCAGATAAAAGGGAGAGAAGTTCACTTAGTCTTTGCATTTTGTGTGCCACACTAAGCATGGACAACAGAAAGAGGAGAAGAGTACTGTCTGAGGAACCAAAATTGTGGAAAAATATCAACAATTTCAAGGTTACAAGTCCATCTCTAGAGATCTAGATTTACCTTTATCCACAATGCGAAACATTAGCAAGAAGTTTGCAACCCATGACACTGTAGCTAATCTCTCTGGGCATGGACGGAGGAGAAAAATTGATGAAACGTTGCAAGGCAGGATAGTCAGGATGGTGGATAAGCAGCCCCAAACAAGTTCCAAAGAAATTCAAGCTGTCCTGGAGGCTCAGGGAGCATCAGTGTCGGCGCAAACTATCTGTCAACATTTAAATGAAACGCTATGGCCGGAGACCCAGGAGGACCCCACTCCTGACACAGAGACAAAAGAAGCAAGACTACAGTTTGCCAAAATGTACTTGAGTAAGCCAAAATCCTTCTGGGAAAACGTCTTAGCCCTTGTACACACGGTCAGAGATTCCGATTGAATGTGTCCAATCGGACCGTTTTTGTCAGCTATTCCGACTGTGTGTGGTCTGCATCGGACTGCACCAACTTTTCCAACTTGCCGGTAAAATTTTCCGACAAAATGCTCCGATCAGACATACTTCGATCATGTGTAGAGAATTCCGATCGGACAAAGTGCCACGCATGCTCAGATCAAATTCCTACACCAAAGCTATTGGCTACTAGCGTGAACGTAGTCCTGTCGTACACGAAATAACGTAATCACGTCGGATTTTCCGACAACTTTGTCCGACCGTGTGTATGCAACAGTTTCGGCCAAAATCCGATGGATTTGGTTGTCAGAATCTCCGACCGTGTGTACAAGGGCTTAGAGCTTTTTGGTGAAGCACATCATTCTACTGTTTACCGAAAATGGAATGAGGCCTACAAAGAAAAGAACACAGTGAAATATGGTGGAGGTTCAATGATGTTTTGGGGTTGTTTTGCTGCCTCTGGCACTGGGTACATTGAATGTGTGAAAGGCATCATGAAATCTGAGGATTACCAAAGGATTTTGGGTCGCACTGTAGAGCCCAGTGTCAGAAAGCTGGGTTTGCTTCCAAGATCTTGGGTCTTCCAACAGGACAATAACCCCAAACGTACGTCAAAAAGCACCCAGAAATGAATGGCAACAAAGCACTGGAGAGTTCTAAAGTGGCCAGCAATGAGTCCAGATCTAAATCCCATTGAACACCTGTGGAGAGATCTTAAAATTGCTGTTGGGAAAAGGTATCCTTCCAATAAGAGAGACCTGGAGCAGTTTGCAAAGGAAGAGTGGTCCAAAATTCCGGGTGAGAGGTGCAAGAAGCTTATTGATGGCTATAGGAAACTACGGATTTCAGTTATTTTTTTCCAAAGGGTGTGCAACCAAATATTAGGTTAAGGGTGCCAAGAATTTTGACCAGACCATTTTTTGGAGTTGTGTGACTTTATATCCAATTTACCTTTTTTCCTCACTTTTTTTGTTTTGTTCCAATACACACAAAGGGAATAAACATGTCTATAGCAAAACATGTGTTACTCACTTTTCTGTGAGAAATACTTGATTTTCTGGAAAAATTTCTGGTGTGCCAACAATTTCGGCCATGACTGTATGAATTACACAGGTTCTGTGGCTGATTAAAGTACCACCCACTTTTTATTAATCAAGTTATTAATGCCAATAATGTTATTTGTTTTTTGTCAGCTTACCTTGTCTTTGACCTGCTCAATTGCACTCTCCTTCTCCCACCCGCGGGTAATGACGTCATTTCCTAGCGGCGCACTGTCTCCTGGGAGCTTGGTGTCATATCTCCCAGGAGTCAGTGTGCACTGCGAGATTTTAAAACCAGAAGTGATACGTGACAGAAATGTTCATCTTCGTTGCCATCACAACAGGGAGGGCACTTTCAACGCCGATTGTGATGGTGACGTCAGAAGTTACGGTGCTGTGAGCTGCACATGCGCAAGAATGGGTGGTGCATGCTGGTGGGTCAGCTGCACCGTATCCCGGAAGATAGTGCTTGTGGGCTTCTCATGCCCACAAGCAATATGGAAAATGCCAGGAGAGAATATAAGATATCGTACGTTCGGCAATCGATCGGTGATCAATCCCTAAAACGTGAGCAATATAAGAGTTTTATAAATAAAAACTATATTCAACCCAACAAAAATTTTTTAGACAGTTGGAACGCCTCTTTAAAGGTGGTAATTAAACTCACTGCCTTATCTATATTAAATATCATAACCTGTGTAATTCATATGTTTTGGGGTTTAAAGTTTACACCCCTTTAATACCAGATAGAATATATACATGTACAAGCTATTAGAATCTGAGCACAAGTATACCTGTTGCATTGTAAGTTAGACCAGAACTTAGTGGCCCTCCCCGAAATTGTCTCTTTGCCCCATGTTGGCATTGTGTCCACAGCAGCATTTGATTTTTGTAGCACGGGTTGGGGACCAGCGATACAGTTGGCCAGCTTAAACATGTATTGCAAAATGTGTGTGGATTAAAAATCCGTTTTTTTATTTATTTATTTATTTATTTATTTATTTTTTATTGCAAAGTTTGCTAGAAAGGGTATATAGCATTGGGCAGAGGGTTCATCCAGAATTTGTAGGTTTTACATACTCATCTCGTTCAATGTATGAACACACTTTCACTAGCAATGCATTACTAAGCTTCATTAGCTGTGTCTTTTATAGCTGCCTGGGGTTTAGCTGTAACATAAATATTCAAAATGACTTTTTTTTTTAAAGGAGATGACATGGTAAAGCCTATAGGAGATGAGTGACCGGGATCACATCTCTGCATAAAGTGTATCACAACGCTGTCAGGACCCAATTGTGTTTATTTATACCCTGACAGCTGATAGCAGTATGTAAATATAAGGTGGACAATGGATTTGTAAACAAACATCCACAGGAACACAAACTTTCCATCAAAATGAAAAAAACTAAAAAAAAAAAAAAAAAAAACACACATCTTAGGATAGGGAGGAAAACTAAGCCAAACCCCCAATTCTACAGAGAGACGGAATGGGGGTGTAATGAGATCTCTGCATATCACAGCACAGCCACTGATGGAGAATATATATATATATATATTACATAGACCTGGTCTTTACGATTAGATTACAGTGATGATAGTAAAGGGTGAAGCCCTGTCAGTCCTGTCGGTGCAGGCAGAGATCAGTGATGATGAGATGCTGATGATGAGATGCAGGATGTGTAGGGATGTGTGATGGAGGGCTGTGATGATGGCTTGGTGTCTCCAGGTATAATTAGAAGCAGTCATGGAGCTTCATCTCCATTCACATGGTGTGATCCTGTGAGGGATGAGATTGGCCATACACCGAGCACATCAATGGGCTCCTGAATGAATGGGGCGCACAGGGTGATAACAAGCCCAGCACTGGCTCTATAGAAACCCCCATTCACCTCCTGGGTGACGGAAAGGTCAGTCGAGCGCCGAGCAGCAGCTCATCAATAGGACAAACATATCCGTCTGATTGCAGTGAGTGATGTCAGCCTAGGATATGAAGCCCGGGATGGTGGGAATACACAGGCAGCGGTGTGCTAAGTCCCCGGGGTCGTCGTGTGTATTCCACACACCCCCCATACACACACATATATGTACAGAGGGGGAGCCCCCATCTCTCACCCCCTCACACACCTGAATGTAGTTGTTCTCGCAGTAGTCCGCTACCCTCTCCAAATTGGTATAACTGTCGAGCAGGGCCCGCCGGCCGCCGGGGATCTCCTCCTCCAGCAGCATCTGCAGCTCCGCCATGTTTTTCCTCAGCACATTCTCCTCCTAGGAGCCCCGCTACACTGCGGAGGGAGAGCGAGGAAAAGGCAAACGCGGGAACGCGCGCTGTGTGAACAAAAAACCCAAAAGGCGCGCTCCCTCACACTCTCAGCAAGTGGGCATGTCCAGAGGAGCGCGCGCCCGGGCTCACAGTTGTGGTGGAAAGAAGCGCGCCTGCGCGGTGCGAATGGGCGGGTCTTGAGGGGGCGCGCGGTCTTGTCTTTTTTTTTGCTCGATCTCCGCTTCGTACGGTCTCCTAGCAACAGAGAGACACTGAGAGCGCTAGAAAGAGGGCACCATGGCGGTGACCCATAGCGCTCAGCTGGCACTCATTTAAAGGGAATGTCCTTCTTTTGGAAGCGTGTCTCTGTCAGACTTTTCGTTTTTCATCCCTGGTGTGCAGACCTCTATAAAAAAAAATCTTGTATTAAATTAGTGCAAGTGTTAGATCCTTTTCACACTGGGGAGGTTGTTGCATTTAAAGGAGAATCCCACCTTTTGCAAATAATAAATGCACCCATATTGCAAAACTCCAAAATGTGCAGTTATATATATTTTTTGCATTGGAGTCTGCAAAGCTTGGCAATCCGCGATCAGTGGATTATGGGTTCATTGCTCTGGATTCGGCAGACTTCTTCTATCCAGTCACTTAGCTGGGGAAAATATTAGGGAGTGGATTGGGCAGGGGGCTTCTGGGGGTTGATTATAGGGCCACCATGTTTCATGTTATAGCCTATGTAGCCAGGGCCGCCATTGGGGGGGGGGGGGCGCCCTTACATATGTAGATGGCCCGAGAGTCCCCAAGGGGACCGGCTCCAACCAACCAGTTGCTGCTCAGAGTGTCCTGCCCAAATACCCAGTCAGCCTCCCTGCTGCCACTCAGCAACACTGCAGGCTGTGCAGCAATCAGAGCTGTCCCTGAATATACGGTGGCTGACGGACCACCTCCAGCCCCGCTGGTCTCAGCTCTAGCGTTTGGTTGCTAGGACTGCCTATGTCCCAGCAACCAACCACACGCTTTCCCCACCCCCAGGCCCTAGCATTCTTCCTCTAAAAATATCCAGTCCCAGTGCCCAGGCTCCAGCTTACACCTGTCCTGTAGCCAACAGCTGCAATGAGAAGGAACAAATCTATTCCTGATGTCAGCTGGTGTCTTCACAATACCCCCGCCTCACTTTCACTACCCTTTAGGCTTTAGGGGCCCTTATGTAAGGACGCTTTAGGCACCCTGCTGTAAATGGGCTCTGGGGGACCCTGATATAAGGGAGGTGACTTTGGGGATCCTAATGATAGGGGGACTCTGATGTAAGGGGGAACTCTGGGGACCCTGATTTAAGGAGGGGGGCTCTGGGCGACCCTGATGTAAGGAGGGGCTATGAGGACCCAGGACCCTGATGTAAGGTGGGACTTTGGGGATCCTAATGTAAGATGGGACTTTGGGGACCCTAATGAAAGTGGGGTCTCTGATGTAAGGCTGATTTAAGAAAGGGGGAACTTTGAGGACCCTTATATAAGGGGGATGTGAACTCTGGGGACCCTGAGTCAATGAGAGGGGACTTTTGGGACCCTGATGTAAGGGGGGATGACTCTGGGGACACTAATAAAAGGAGGGGGGATTTGAGGGACACTAAGGAAAGGCATAAAGCCTGATGTAAGTGGAGCAGGCCCAAAGCTGGCGCAACTGAATATTCATCCCCCCTATTCCTGCACAGTCAGGCAACAGGCATTTCCAATGTGCACCCAAACACAAGAAATCAGTCCATGGGTCTGTTTTTGTTGTTTTATTACAGGGTCAAACTTAGGTAGGCTATAGAGATTATAGGATGCCCAACTTGATTTGAAGAACAATAGATGAGGACAAACTACTTCTCTATGTGCATAAAAATGAAGATCCTGGACTGTACTCCATCTGGAATATTTACAGTCTCTAAGGATCACAGGCAAAGTTCTTATCAAACCAGGAACTTTGAATCCCTTTTAATGAAATAGCACAACATCCCAAGCTGTATGCAGGAGTATTGTGTATCCTCAGTAGAACTTATCATAATTCTGATGCTTGTAGATACTACCAGCCCAACTGGCTGCTCTGAAGAAGTCCCCAGAACAAGGGATTGGGATTTAGCACAACGCTGTCCCTGGAAAGTATGCTACATCTGGCAGTCTTTTACCTTGTATGCCCCTGGGTGCGCTGAGCTACTCACACTGTCCCTTCCTGGTGCACTAGGCAAGACTTTTGTTCAGGCTTTCTACTGTCCAGATCCTCCCATGCCAGCCAGGGAGTCTTCTGCAGATGACCCAAAGGTAATTGAGATCCCTCTCTTAGGCTTACTCTCCTTCCTTTCCTCAGCTCCTGCCTGAAGGCAGAGACCCCAGACCCTGGGTACCCTCCCAGGCCACACGATAGCAAACTCAGCTCTCCATCTTCCACCTGACTCCCCATGTTGCTCAAGCTCCACCATATTTAAGGGTTGAACCATCCACCCTGCCAGTGCCTTCTGCCTGAGAATTATCCATATTCCCTCAAGTATGCAGTTTAGGACCTCCTACCCTCCGCCCACTAACTTCCAGAAGCTTCTCCGAGCTTCTAGAATGGGGGGGGGGGGGAGATACCAGAGACCTGCCCTGCAGAGCCCTTCAACCTGACCTGGTGTGACCCAACCCAATTACAGACTCACACAGCTACCATGAGTCAACAAAATACATTTGTCTACACTAGTTGCACACTAGAGGGTGCTACACCTAAATATATGTGTAATATGAAACATGGTAAGAAAGATGGACTAGTCCTTTGGCACACATACAATAGCGCACATCATGTTGTTTCATTGAGGCAGCCCATTCATTTGAATAGGCTGCATAACACTTCACAACACCAAAAATGATACCTACTGTATCTCTGCTACTATTTATCAAATCTATATTTCCAGTAAAATACACATTCAAATTCTTTTTCGTGCACCCAAACACAATATAATAGCTAGTTAATACTATTATTATTAATATTATAAAAGATTTATATAGCGCCAACAGTTTGCGCAGCGCTGTACAAAATAAAGGTAATAATAATAATAATAAATTTTATTTATAATGCACTTTCCATCAAAAGACCTCAAAGTGCTACATAATTACAATAAAAACAAACAAACCGCTTAATTTACAAAACATTTGCTAAAAAGAAAAGTCTTCAACCCCTTTTTAAAATTTTCAGTAGACTGAGAAACCCTCAGACTATCAGGCAAAGCATTCCACAGACGTGGGGCAGCAGCACAAAAGGCCCTATCTCCCATGGTTTTCAACCTAGTTTTTGGAACCTCTAAACAATTCAAATTAGTTGAGCGAAGGGAACGCGGTAGATTTTGCAATCTAAGAAGTTTCTTAAGATAAGGTGGAGCTTGTCCATGTATGCATTGATGCACAAGAAGAGAGACCTTATACTCAATCCTTGTAGAGACCGGCAGCCAATGAAGAGATTTTAAAATTGGAGTGATATGCTCATGCTTCCGCACTCTCATTAGGATCCTCGCTGCAGAGTTTTGAACGTATTGCAACCTCTGCATGCTCTTTCTCGGAATCCCAATGAGAAGTGCGTTGCAATAATCCAGCCTGGAGGAGACAAAGGCATGAATCAATCTTTCAGCATCGGAAAAAGAAAGGATAGGACGAAGTTTAGAGATATTACGAAGGTGGTAGAAAGAAGTCTTGCATACTTGATTTATATGAGCTTCAAAAGTGAGTTGGGAATCCATTTTTACACCAAGATTAGTGACAACAGACGAAACTGGAATTTTAGAGCCTGAAAAGGCAATACTTGTTATCAGCGATGATTTAATCTGGTGAGATGTTCCAATCATAATAAACTCAGTTTTGGAGCTATTTAGTTGCAAGAAATTTTGTTCCATCCACTCCTTTATCTCCTCCAGACAGGCGGTAAGGACTGATAGGGGTGACTGCACTGAAGGAGTTTCAGCTGCAGCTTTTACATAAAGCTGTGTATCATCAGCATAACAATGGAAAGAAATATTATAACGATTTATAATATGGCCCAAGGGAGTAAGATATAGAATAAATAAAATCGGGCCAAGCACTGACCCTTGGGGAACTCCGCAGGTAACCATATGCGGTTTAGATTTAAAATGACCCAATGTAGTTTGTTCAATCCTATCTGTAAGATATGACTCGAACCAACTGAAGGCTAAATTTTTTAGTCCAACATTATCACGAAGACTATCTAAAAGAATGCCATGATCGACAGTGTCGAACGCAGCTGACAAATCCAACATAATAAGTAAAGACGGAGAACCGGCATCAGATGACATAAGAAGATCATTTGTAACCCGAACAAGAGCGGTCTCCGTACTATGAGCAAAACGAAAGCCTGATTGAAATTTTTCAAAAAGGCTGTTATGCTTGAGATGATCCTGAAGATGACTTGCAACTGCTTTCTCAAGTACCTTAGATAAAAAGGGAAGATTAGAAATAGGCCTATAATTAGAAAGGACTTCCGGATCAAAAGTGGATTTTTTAAGCAGTGGTCTAATAACAGCACTTTTTAAAATGGAAGGAACATGGCCAGTTCGAAAAGAGTAATTAACAACAGCAGTAATCAATGGACTTAAAACTAAAACATACGTTTTTACCAGTGGAGTTGGAAAAGGATCCAAGGAACAGGTTGTGGGCTTCATTCGCTTAACAATACCCTGTACCTCTTCCAACGACACCTCTGGTAAATGATCCATTTGTCGTGGCACAAAACAGTTTAAATGGACAGTTTGAGCCAAAGGACCAGACAGAGAGGAACGGATATGATCAATCTTGGTAGACAGTACAATTGCAATACAGTTCAATGCAGAAGAAGTCCCTGCTCATGGAGTTTACAATCTAAAAAGGACTGGGAGGTGGTACAAAAGGTATATGTGGTGGATAAGCTAATGGTGGTGCTCAACATACAGTTTTTACATGGAGACAGGGTAGGCTTGTCTGACTAAATGACTTTTCAGGGATTGCCTAAAGACAGACAGTGTAGGAGATAACCTGATAGATTGGAGCATGGAGTCTCAGGGGATAGGAGAGGTTCTGGAGAAGTCCTGGAGGTGAGCATGGGTGGATGTGACAATTGAGTTAGAGGGCGATATGTCGAGATGAGGTTGGTGATGTACTGTAGCTGAGAGCAGTGCTGTGGTTGGCTTTATATGTTCTAGTTAGTATTTAGAATTGTATATATTGAGCTAATGGGAGCCAGTGGAGGGATTGGCAGTGTGGGGCAGCAGCCACAGATTGGTTAAGCTGGTCATACATGATGCTAAATCTGGCTGCTTCAGCAAGGACCAGACACATTTTGATCTGTGTATGGACACTGTGGTTGTACAGAAGCAAATTTACTGATCAACTTCTGTACAACCAACTTGTCAGGTAGGGGGAAATATTTAGACAGATTGAGTTTGAAGAAGTGGTGTGACATTTATACTGATATGTTGCTCAGGGGTAGTTTGAAGAGTAGAGAGCTAGAAATTGGTCTCATGAGCACAGTTGTGGTATTGGAAGCCATTGTATATATTGAGCTAATGGGAGCCAGTGGAGGGATTGGCAGTGTGGGGCAGCAGCCACAGATTGGTTAAGCTGGTCATACATGATGCTAAATCTGTCTGCTTCAGCAAGGACCAGACACATTTTGATCTGTGTATGGACACTGTGGTTGTACAGAAGCAAATTTACTGATCAACTTCTGTACAACCAACTTGTCAGGTAGGGGGAAATATTTAGACAGATTGAGTTTGAAGAAGTGGTGTGACATTTATACTGATATGTTGCTCAGGGGTAGTTTGAAGAGTAGAGAGTTAGAAATTGGTCTCATGAGCGCAGCAGTGGTATTGGAAGCCATGGGAGATTACCAACTGGTCCAAAAAAGAGCTATAGAGAGAGAATAAAGAGTGGGCAAGGACAAAGTCTTGGGGTACCCCAACAGAAAGAAGTGGACTGGTAGAGATAGAGGTGTAGGTGAAGCTGAATGTGCAATGAGATAGGTAGGAAGAGAACCAGGAAAGAGCAGTCACAGAGGCCAAGGGAGTGGAGTTTATTGAGTAGGAGTGGGTGGCTGGCTGCATCAAAGGCAGCAAAAAGGTCTATGATTATGAGTATAGAGTAGTGGCCACTGGTTTAAGCAGTTGATAGTGAGTTTTAGAAAGGCAGTTTCAGTGGAATGTTGTGGACAGAAGCCAAACTATAGGGGGGTCAAGAAGGTTGTTATCAGAGAGGTAGCAGCTCATATGGTTGTGGACAAGGTGCCCCACAAGTTTAGAGGCAAGCGGGAGCAGAGAGATGGGACTTAAGTTGTTCAAACAAGTGGGGTCCAGTGAAAGTTTTTCTAAGGATGGGGGTAACCAGTGCATGTATGGTATGGGCGGGAAAACTGCCACTGGAAAAATAGAGATAGAAGATGTGAGCTGGAGAGTGTAGAACGGAGCAGGAGGGGGGCATAGTAGTTGTTGTGAAGGGAGTTTGGCATTTTCTCCAGTGGTAATAGGGTCGAAGTAGGAAAGTATTGAGTGCGGTTGTGTTGGTAGTATGCCAATTGGAGTGGAAAACTGGGCAGTAGAGACCTCATCATGAATTGTATTTCTCTTCTTCTACTTCTTGTTTTTTAAATGGGGGTAGAAAAAAGTTGAAGAGGACTGAATGAGAAGGTTTTGGTGAGAATGACAAAATAAGTTTGGAGCTGGAGCTAGGAGTTGTATCTGAGAAAGGTAGATTTGTAGAGGATGACATTTTGCAGGGAGTTAGTTTTACACCACAGTCATTAAACAGCACAGCTATGTCTCTTGATATTTCTAGTGCCATCTATTTAGCAGGGTTGTAGTGGGCAACTCTTAGTTCTGCCCATTGAAAGGGGAGGAAGTGTTTCTGGGAAGATTGAGATTAGGTTGTTATACATAGAACTTGGCAGGTCCAGGCAGGACAGGGGTGAAGTTTTTTTCATAAAAGCAGTCAGTAGCAGAATGAAGAAGAGAAAGGTTGAAGTGGCAGAGATTTCTACGGGTAACCATTTGCTAGTTGGAGTCATGGGGAGTCAGAGACAGGGACAGATTGTGGTCAGAGAGAGCAAAAGGGGTGTTAGACAGGTTGCAGGGAGTACAGAAGTAAGAGAATACAAGGTTACAGTGGCGGCTGGTCAATAAGGGGTGCAGGGGCATTGCCCTTCCCCACCCAAAGATTGCCAAAGAAGAAAGCTTCTTTAACATATTAAAAACTGTTAGTCATATATATTATCATTTGTTAAAAAAATAAAATAAAATAAAAACTGTATTTCATTCATATGTGTGTGCAGAACGCCGGTCTAATGGGTGTCTTTTTGGTCCGTAAACTTTTGAAAAGCATGCGATTTGAGGCTGAGTTCTAATTGTCTTGTTTCAGATTGTCCTCTGCGCTCTCCCACTTTTAATTTTAGCGAATCAATATTCTTTTTATATTTTTTGTCTCATTTGATTGGACCATTCTCAACACGTAGGGCAGGGCTTTGAGCATCATTCCATCACTTCCAGCTTCTCATCCCATGGAACACAAGGTGTCCTGGGCATGCTGTGTATTGCATGCAATTGTTTTGTCTACATCCATTTAAGTTTTTGACTTTTAGTTTGTTTGCGCCCTCAAATTTTTTCAGCACCAGCACTGCATGGTTGAGTGTGTTGCCATCAGAGTGGATTACATCTAGTGGCATCAATACAGGGGTTCTGAAGGTGGATTATCACAATTGTGTGATAAGTATGGTGTCATTCCGGGAGTATGTGAGTGCATTATGTCATTTTATCATTACTTAATAAAGTCGTTTATTGCACTACTAGGGCATGCACTTCCATGGACTGCTGTTTTTTATTTTGATTGTCCACAGTCCTTGTTTTGGCAATTCAAGAGACAACTGCAAAGACCCTGATATATTGAAGGCTGCAACACTGGTTCACAGCCTTTTTGGCTGATCACACCTGAGTGCAAGAGTAGGATTAATCTTGATCTGGTTAATAAAAAATTAGATCTCTGTGATTGTGATTAAACAGCGGGTAAACATCCAACAGGGATTGGTACCACAGAAAAAACATGATCCTGATTGTTGTTTAAAATTTTCGTTATACTATTAACCGGTTCCCGACCGGCGCACGCCGATGTACGTCAGCAGAATGACATGGCTGGGCAAGTGGGCGTACCTGTACATTGCTTTGAATTTACGCAGTGCCACTGTGTGCACGCCGCCGTCGGCGTGCGCCCCCGGCCGGGAACTCCACGAGGCAGGTCGCGGGTCCCACGGACTCGATGTCCGCGGGTATACCGGCGATCGTCTCATGGAGCGGAAGAACGGGGAGATGCTAATGTAAACAAGCATCTCCCCGTTCTTCCCAGTGTCAGTGTCACTGATCATAGATCCCTGTGATTGGGAGCTATGATCAGTGGTGTGTCATAGCTAGCCCATCCCCCTACAATTAGAACACATCTCTAGGACACACTTAACCCCTATAGCGCCACCTAGTGTTAACCCCTTCACTGCCAGTCACATTTACACAGTAATCAATGCAATTTTAATTGCACTGATCGCTGTATAGATGTGAATGGTCCTAAAATCACACCAAAATTGTCCGACATGTCCGCCATAATGTAGCAGTCATGATAAAAATCGCATTACTAGTAAAAAAAAAAGTAATAAAAATGCCATAAAATGATTCCCTATTTTGTAGACGCTATAACTTTTGCGCAAACTAATCAATAAACGCTTATTATGATTTTTTTTTACCAAAAATATGTATAAGAATACCTTTCAGCCTAAACTAGGGAAAAAAACTTTTTTTTATATATTTTTGGGGGATATTTATTATAGCAAAAAGCAAAAAATAATGTGTTTTTTTTTCAAAATTGTCCCTATTTTTTTGTTTATAGCGCAAAAAATAAAAACCACAGAGGTGATCAAATACCACCAAAAGAAAGCTCTATTTGTGTTTAAAAAAAATGTCAATTTTGTTTGGGAGCCACGTCGCACGACCACGCATTTGTCAGTTAAAGCGACACAGTGCTGAATCACAAAAAGTGCTCTGATCTTTGGCCAGCAAAATGGTCCAGGACTTAAGTGGTTAACCACTAGGTGTCCGCGCTGTAGCCGAAAGGCGGCTGCAGCATGGATGCCAATTGCCGGGAGGCCGTCCCTGGATGTCCTTCTGTTTACTTCTGCGATGCGCGCTCCCACGGGCACGTGTCGGGGAAGTTCTGTGCCGGCCGTGTGCCTTGGACACAGCCAGTCACAGATCGCTGTAAATGGCCAATCACAGCGGCCGTTTACAGCGTGATCGGCGTGTCCAATGAGAGATGATCTCATATGTAAACATATGAGATTATCTCTCATCGCCGACTCTCCCTCCTCACACAGAGACAGGGTGTGAAGAGGGAGAGATGAACCGCTGCAGCGGTCAGTGAAAAAAAAAAATGAAAGTAAAGTGCCTTGTGTCCCCACTGCCATGTGTCCCCACTACCATGTGTCCCCACTGCCTTGTCTCCCCACTGCCACCTGTCAGTGCCATCTGTCCCCAGTGCCACGTATAAGTACCATCTGTCATCAGTGTCACATGTCATCAGTGCCACATATTAGTGGCATCTGTCATCAGTGCCATGTATCAGTGCCATCTGTCATCAGTGCCACCGGTCCATGTAACGTGCCATCTGTCATCAGTGCCACGTGCCATCAGTGCCACGTATTAGTGCCATCTGTCATTAGTGCCACGTCAGTGTCACGTGTCATTGTCCTGTTGCTCCAGGGCCTTCAAAAGTGTAATAGGAAGTCAACAATTTAGATGTGTAATTTATGCTCCTAAAACACGTGATGGTGCTGCCTGCATGTTGTGCTTCTCTATGTGGCCAGGCTGTGGAAAAGACCCACACATGTGGTATCGTAATACCCAGGAGGAGTAGCAGAATGTATTTTGGGGCATTATTTGTGGTATACACGTGCCATGTGAGAGAAATAACCTATTACAATGAAAATTTTGTGGGGAAAAAAAAAATTCTTCATTTTGCAAAGAATTGTGGGAAAAAAATGACAACATCAAAAACCTCACCATGCCTCTTACTAAATACCTTGGAATGTCTACTTTCCAAAAAGGGGTCATTTGGGGGGGTATTTGTACTTTCCTGGCTTGTTCGGGTCGCAAGAAATGAGATCCGTGAGGCCACCAGTACATCAGGTCTGATCAATATTTTTAGGATTTTCACCATAGCTTGTAGACTCTCTAACTTTCACAAAGACCAAATAATATCCACTAATTTGGGTTATTTTTACCAAAGATATGTAGCAGTATAAATTGTGGCCAAAATATATGAAGAAAAATTTATAATTTGCTAAATTTTATCACAGAAACAAAGAAAAGTGAGTTTTTTTCAAAATTTTCAGCCTTTTTTCGTTTATAGCGGAAAAAAAAAAAACCAGAGGTGATCAAATACGCTCTATTTGTATGAAAAAAAGGACAAAAAATTCATTTCGGTACAGTGTTGCATGACTGAGTAATTGTCATTCAAAGTGTGAGAGCGCTGAAAGCTGACAATTGGTCTGGTCACGAGGGGCGTTTAAGTGCCCAGTTGTCAAGTGGTTAAAAATAAAAAAAATTAAAGCTTTGAACCCTTTAATTTACTTGTGGCACGTGAAGAGTTACCAAATCACTTAAGTGGCCCACACTCTACAAAAGGTTGAGCACCCTGGCTTAGAGCTTCAGGGTTTTCCCAAACCTTGAGAGTAAGATGCCAAGGGTAGCCTTAAGGACTGTGACTGCTTTTACAGAGTCCCAGATAAACTGGCTGAAAGGCTGCTGCTGAAGGATTTTTGCTTGAGAATCTGTCCTGTATCTGTTTTGCATTTTGGAGTATCTTGTACCATCAACCCTCTCTCCTGTTCAAACACTGTAATAAATCTTCAGAAAGACAACACCTAGAACAGGGGTGTCAAACACAATTTAACTGCAGGCCACATCAGCATTATGGTTGCCCTCCAATGGCTGGTTGTATCTGTAAGACTAAATACATATAATATATCTACTTTTTATCATATTAAATATTTGCCTCTGCATTCGATTATTGCTGCATCTAGGAATGACATCTGATGTGCAAGCCTCCTTCTCAACTGGCATCGAATTTTACTATTCTCATAAAAATTAAAAAAACATTTGTCCAGAGCACCCCCCCCCCCCCCCCCGTTTCATTAGATGTCAAGAGTCCCCCACCCTTACTTACATCAGATTGCATCCCCCTTACATTGTGCTAATGCCAGGAAGAAGCCATGGGTGGAGCTGGGAGGCAGGAAGTGCAGGGTCTGGAGGAAGACCATAGGAGGTCTGGAGTTTGTTATTGCTGAGACTGGGGGAGGCGCAGACATGGGGAGTGCTGCAGCTGTACAGAGAGGCGCAGAATCTGTAGGAGGAGACCTGTTCTTTCTGCTGCCAACTGCTGAGACAGGGAATGGGGGCAGAGATGAGCCTCTCCATGGCTGCATGGAGCACCGGAAAAGTTCTGTTCTCCTTTCTGCTGTGAACTGCTGGGACAAGGTGGGGGCAGAGATAAGGGGGTTTCCGCAGCTGCAGGAGAGGTGTAAGGGCCATATGAGATGCCTGGCAGGCTGCATTCGGTCCACGGGCCTTGTGTTTTGACATGTGCTCTAGGCAAAGGCCCTATTCACATTGTCCAGGGACAAGCATCTCCAAACAGCTTCCCTACAACATTTTGCAGTGAAGAGCCCAGCTTCATAATGTGGTGTCCTCCAGCAGCATTTCTATCCAGGATCCTCTAGGCCAGTGATGGCGAACCTTGGCACCCCAGATGTTTTGGAACTACATTTCCCATGATGCTTCACTACACTGAAGAGTGCATGAGCATCATGGGAAATGTAGTTCCAAAACATCTGGGGTGCCAAGGTTCGCCATCACTGCTCTAGGCCCTCAACCTAGAGAAAACCCCACAAGAACAAAAAGCTGAGCAGACTTCCAAAACCTTTGTCTATTTCACAGCCACCTTCTGTGTTCCGCCAGAGATTGGTTGAGGTCTAATTAATATTCATATGAATATATGACTGACCCTCCCACTCTATTTCTGGAAGCTTCTTTCAGAGGCAGTCAGGAGCAATCAACCACCAGGCTTATGGATAGACCTGAAATGACTTGAAAAATAAATGACTGCTCTAATGAGTACAGCAGCCAAAACCTACATTTAGCCAGCCTAGGGCAGGGTACTACAATTGTTTTTTTTATGTGCCCTAGCGAAGGCTATTATTATGCAGTGCTGAAAATGGAACCTGTGGCAACACAGTGTCATGACTTTGCAGTAGTGTTCATGTCTGTTTGCTCACCTTTCTGTTGTGTTCAAGTTAGAGGCCAGTCGCTGTTCACTTGTATGCTTAAGTAATCTCCGCTCAAGCATGGCTCAAGCATGGCTCAACCCCAGCCTCTAACTAGGAAAACTATATTAACCTGTGCACTGCAAGCCAAGCCTTACTGATCAATATTGTGTGTTTGGCTTCCTGTGTGTTTCTTGCCATGTGCTCTAAGCCCTCTAAGTCAGAAAATCCGATCGTACATAACGTGATGACGTTATTTAATTATGACGGGACTACGTTCAGGCTAGTAGCCAATAGCTTTGGTCTAGGAATTTGATCTGAGCATGCGTGGCACTTTTTCTGATCGGAATTCTCTACATACAATTGGACAAAGTACGATCGGCTCATGTTGTCGTAAAGTTTTATAGCCCAGCTCTAAAACTTTGTCCGTCGGATATTCCGACGGAAACAGTCCGATGGAGCCCACACACAGTCGGATTATCCGACAGCACGGTCCGATCGGACATTTTCCGTCGTAATGATCCGACCATGTGTACAAGGGCTTAGTCTGTTTCTGTTCACCGATCTTGGCTTGATTGTTCTTTGAATATCACTGCCTGCTTGTTACACTGACCTTTGGAGTGTTCTTTCTCTAATGCTTGTCTGCTAGTTTCCCCAACCTTTGGCTTGTTTCCTGACTATCCCTTGTTGTCTTGGACTGCTGCTTCCTCTCTATCCTCCAGTAGCCTACCGTGAGCTGGAAGACCCTAGGGGCCATGACCTGCAGCCAGTTGCAGCTCAGTCCATCCCCACCACTAGAGGCTCTGGTGAACACCTGTTGGCTCTTAGACTCCACGCCCTGGGGAATCTTATGCTCTAGCTCCCAGTGGGATCTGTGTTGGTGCTCCGGTGGTCCTGCTTTCCTGAACTACCTAGAGCTCAGTCAGCAGTCAGCCATAGGGTCCACTACCTTAGCGGTGCACTCCTAACTCCAACAGTAAGCATCTGTCACTGGGCCTCAGGTGATCTGACACACAGGAACTTTTTTGTTCTTCCCTCCTGTAGCTCCTGGCCAGTAAACATGGAATTCCTGGAGCAGCCATGTACCAGTAGGCTAGACTTGTTTAGCTTATAGGAATGGCTCTTCACTCCAGGGTAGACATGTGCGCCGTCAATAAATTCATTTTGTTTCGCTCCGTTACGGTTCGTATTAGAATTAATTTGTATTTCGTAATTCGTGTCCAAAATTCAATTTCAATTCGTACGAAATACAAATTTTCGTTAGGTTCATTAACTTTTCATAACAATTACGAACATTCGTTATAATGAATTTAAAGGCAAAAATATATATACCTCAATATGACAGTCGATGCTGATGGTAGTTTGGTTTTTATCCGAAACACGAAATTCCGTTGAAGAATTTCCGATCCGAAATAAAAAAAATTCTTAGATGTGTTCACTTTTCGGTGCAAATTTCGTTACTGTGGAAACATGTGACTGTTGGTTGACCACTCAGAGGTTTTCTTCTGCTGCTGAGGCCTACAGGGCAGGCCCGATCATGTGACTTCCCTTTGTGGGTTAGTTAGTGTAGTGGAGCAGATCACATGATTATATGTCTGTGCATCTGAGCGAATATCTTTGCAATCCTTAGTTTTTCATTGTTCAGTTTAGTTTATATCTGTTGTAGTTTGCGAGTGTATCATCTGTTAGTGTTTTGTTTCTGGTTTTATTAGTTTTTTGGTTGGTTTTGAGAGATCTTCTTTTTTTTTTTCATTTCTTGTTTCATTTAGTTAATATTTTGTTATTTTCTGTTGGTATAATATTTATTTTTGTACATTTGGTGATTTTGGTCTTAGTTTGCTGCGATCAAAATCATATTTTTTTTGTCTACATTTTTCTAACTTTTAAAGGAAAAATGAGCAGCAAACAAGGCCAAAAAAGCAGTAAGAGTGCTGCTGGGAGAGGGAGAGCTATGAGCTGTGTACATGAGCAGCAGGTGGGACGTTCTGTCTCTGCGCCCTCTGAGCTCAGCTCACCTCCCATAAAGCTGAGGCGAATGGGAGTGAAGACTGCTGATGGTAAAGAGCCTGGCAAACAGCAGTCATTTGCATGTCGCCAGCTGTTCCAGGATTTACCTCCTAGAACCAGCAGCACAGTTCATAGCAAAAGTGGCGCTACCACCTCTGCCACTGCTGCTGGTAGCATGCTGCCCATTGGTACTCTTTATGGAAGAGGGCAGGCCAAAGGGGTTCCCAGTGCACATACATTTGTGCAGCCAAAGCTGGAGATCCTGGCCATGCAGCAGGAAACATGTCTGGAGGCCGAGGCTCATGATGATGTCACCACCACCATTGCTGCCAGTGCCATCACCATCAGCACTACAGGGAGCTTGATCAGCAAGGGGACAGACTTTACTGCTTCTAATGATCACTGTTCCCTTGGCAACGTGGAAGAGGTGGAAGCAGGCTTTCCTGACATTGTTGTAGACAAATTTAATTTCCAGCCCTCTACCCATGTTGGCACCTCCGACAGCCCAGAATGTATCTCCCCTCAGTCCCCACTATTTTTCTCTCCTGAAAAGACCCCTGCCCAAGTGCTTTCTAAGCCTCCAGCATCAGAATGGGCCAATGCAACCATTTAGGCCTCAATCCATCACAGCACCCAAAATACCTGGGATATTCAGGTCTCTTGCTCCTGCTCCTGCCGAACCTCAGGAAGAGAGTGTGACCACTGCAGTGGAAGAGATTCCATCAGGCAGTGTCATTGGTGGTGGCTGCCGTTCCAGCATTTGGCAGCATATTAAAATAATTGGTGTCGGTCAGAAGGCCAAATGCAATCACTGTGGCAGGGAGGTCAGCCGGGGCCGAGACATAGGGCATCTCAGTAATAGTGCATGAACCAGCACATGCGTGTGCACCACCACGCAGTGCTGTTAGGGGAGAAAAGTATTATGGCCACTCCTCAAAACACCAAAAGGGAAACCAATAGTGGCACCGCCACAGCCACCATAGCCACCATGAGTGCCAGCACCACCAGCCAGTATAAGGCAGAAAAGAATGCTGTTACCATTCCGCATCCAATCCATACCAGCCAGGCCACCCTGGAAGATTTTGGTGGCTTTCAGAGTAAGGGTATGTCTTGGGTGCAGGCACATAAAATAACACGCCTGATTGGCCAGCTCATTGCAGTTGAAGGAGCAACTTTCAACATGGTGGAAGGTGAGCCTTTCAAGCAATTGATGCAGGCTGTTGCACCACAGTACCGTGTGCCATCATCACGTAAAACCTTCAGCCAAACTGTGGTGCCAGCCTTATACAGGTCTTGTGCTGGGGTGCTCAAGGAGGAGATTGGAAGGACAGGTGGACAGGCAGTGCATCTGACCACTGACCTGTGGAGTGCGTGTAGTGCCCAGCACGCCTTCCTGTCCCTGACGGCACATTGGTGGCAGGCCAAGGTGTCCCATGATGTAGTTCAAACAGGCAGGTGACAAACAGGGGCACCGTTCCTTCCTCCTGCACACTGAGGTGGTTGATGAAAAGCACACAGCGGAAAAGATCCTGCAAGCCCTGCAGAAAATGTTGTTGCAGTGGTTTGGACAGGCATACAGCAACTACCGGATTGGCTATGTTGTCACTGATGGAGGCAGCAACATGGTCAAGGCTTTGTGGGTGTGCGCTGCTCAGCCCACCTTCTCTACCAGGTGGTAACTGACAGTTTTCGGTTGGTGGAGGCCATTTCTGGCAGGGATGGAAGGCTGTCCAAAGTGGTGGACTCTTGTCAGAAGATGGCTGGCCACTTCCATTGGAGTGTGAGGGACAGCCACCTCCTCAGGGTGGAACAGAGGAAGGCAGGCCTTCCAGAGCACTGCCTAAAACAGGATGTGGGGACTAGGTGGAATTCAACCCTAGCAATGCTGGAACGCATCCTTGAGCAGCAGATGGCCCTCCATGCCATGGCCTGTGACCATAACATTGGTATAGAGAGACCTTTAGGCAGGGAGGACTGGGCCATAATTGGGCAGATTGTGTCAGTCCTCAAACCTTTCCTCTCTGTCACAGAACACCTGAGCCGCGAAGATGCCAGCATTGGTCATGTGCTCCCACTCTTCAACCACCTTCAGAGCAAATTGGAGCGGTTCAAGCCGGCTGAGGAACCTTTGCCTGGTGGTGGCCCTCAACCTGATGTGTTGACTCTGCTAAACACATTTCTGATGGAGTTGGGCAGGTGCACATGGGAGTTGACCGCCTCTTGCCCAGAACTGATGCTGGCTGCCATGTGTGACCCTTGCATCAAGGGCAAAATGGCTGTGCAGTGTAGTGCTCTGACAACATGGCGGGACAGACTAATCGACAGGGTGAGTCAGAGGGAAAGGCAGATGGCAAGGCTGGGAGAGGAGGAAGAATATATTGAACACCCCCTCTCCCATGCATCATCCAGTGAAGTGAGCAGAGCTCCTGCCAGTGGAGCATCTTCTGTCTTGGCTGAGGCACTTGACACCCTAATGGGAACCTCCAGCATAGTGCGCCCCAAGAAACCCATATCAGCAAAGGAGGTTGTCATGTCCTATTTGTCAACCCCACCAGTGCACCCCAGATATTGCCAAGGAGCTACTGTCCTGCCCTCCGACAAGTGTCCAGAGTGAACGGGTGTTTTCTGTGACGGGAAACATCCTGTCACCCCAAAGATCCCAGTTGTCCCCCCAGCTAATGGAGCAGTTAGAATTTTTGAAAATCAATTTGCCAAAGTTGGGATACCCCTCCCTCACTCTGAACATTCCTTGAACTGACTGTCTGCAGCAGAGATGGCCATTTGGTCTTAGTTGGTCCCTGTCCCTCCCCACAATCCCTCCCCTCGCTTCTCATCTACCCCTATTTGCTTGTGACATCATCTGGGATGGATGAGAAGAGAGGAGGGGCCACCAGGGAGCAGCTGAGAGAGAACTTATTACACATGCTTCCTGCGCTACTCTGCATGCTGGCTGTTAAACGCTGTGCCCTGATGTTCCCCAATGTGCCCTGATGTTCCCCAATGTGCCTCAATGTCCTCCAATATGCCCTGATGTGGCCTGATGTGGCCCAGTGTGCTGCAATATGCTCTGATGTGCCCCAATGTGCCCTGATGTGCCCCAATGGGCTCCAATATGCCCTGATGTGCTCCAATGTGCCCTGATGTGCCTTAATGTGCCCTGATGTGCCCCCACCATTCTTCTCATTTACGCATATGACTGCTAGAACAGATAAAAAGCAAACAGAATCTGGAGTAGTTGCCCATGGCAACCAATCAGCTTCTCTTCAGTTCGTTCCGTTAAGATTTGAAAATGAAAGAGAGAAGCTAATTGTCTGCCATGCACCGCTGGTCCAGTTTTCGTCTGCTCCAGTTTCGATAGATCCCCCGCACTGTTTGGGGTCACCGGGGATGTGCACATGCATGGTAACACTAGACAATTTCCAGTGACCCCCACATCCCCGGTGACCCTGCACAGTGCGGGGGATCTATCAAAACTGGAGCAGGCAAAAACTGGAGCAGCTGTGAATGGCAGCCATGTGCTCATTATGAGGGGCTCCCACCATCCCTGTGCTGTGCTGACTTCCTCCTGGGGCTGTACCCCTGCTGTGCTCAGTATGTCAGCACAGCACAGGGATGGTGGAAGCCCCTCATAATGAGCACAGCAGGGGTACAGCCCCAGGAGGAAGTCAGCATAGCACAGGGATGGTAGGAGCCCCTCATAATAAGCATAATGAGTCGACGACAACTGCCATATTGAGAAAGGTATTTTTTCTTTTTTAAATTCATCATAACGAATGTTCGTAATTGTTACGAAAAGCTAATGAACCCAACGATCTGAAATTAGTAAACAAAAGTTTGTATTTTGTACAAAATTCGGAAGCATGGCAATTCGTATTTCGGATCCTCCCGAATGTATAGATTTAGGGAAATTTGTTTCGTAGGAATCAAAAATTCGTATGAATCGCACATGTCTACTCCAGGGCAGCTCAGCTTATATCGCCATTACAGTCCATGTGTGCCAAGATGATTGACATGTGCAGCAGTGAGGACATCCTGCACTGGCCAGTGAAGATGACCAAAGTATGACATCCAGCAGAAGATGCCAGCTCCGGTGAGGGATGGGGACCTTTGAGGGAAAAGTAAGTTTAGCACTGCTTTAATATTCTAAAGACCTTTAATGTATCTCATGCCTTCCTCTATACTAAAAGAAATCCACCCTTACCTCTGTGCTACCCACTATATGCAGATATGAACACAGATATAAGACATTCAAGTCTGACACCAATACTAAAAGACAATGACTGAGGTACACAGCCATTAACACAAACCCTATCTTGTGGGTCAAAATATGTTACCAAATTATAGCTAATAAACACAGTCTTGCAACCTGATATGGAGCAAGCGTATAGGGCCATTTTAGGATTCCAGGAATGTATTTTAATTTTCCTAATGACACAAACCTGCATCAGAAGCAGGGGCAGATTTTTTGTTGAAAATTCTTATTTGCGGTGTAAAAGAGGTCAGATTAGTTGTAGATAAGCCATGCACAGAAGTCCAATGACAATAAACATTCAGATACAGGTGCTAAGAACAGTTCTTTCCAGCTTTCACCAGCAAGCATCTCTATCATCCAGTTTATAACAAATTAAGCCCAATGTATACTGATTTCACATGGCTTCTCAACACCAGTCCTCAACCATCCTGCAGTATGTTGAAGGTTTCATTCAGCAATCACAGGGCAGCATGGTGGATTAGTGGTTAGCCCTGCTACCTTGCAGCACAAGAATCCATCTTCCAAATCCCAGGCAGGACACTCTCTGCAAGGAGTTGTATGTTCTCACTATGCTTGTATGTGTTTACTTAGGGTATTCAGGTTTCCTTCCACACTTCAAGGGCATGCCTAAAGTGGTATTGTACCCAAAAACAAAAATGTAATATATTGCAGCTTATCAATCATTAGATGTGTTGGCTGCATCAGTTTTCTTTTCTTAAGCCCCGTACACACGATCGGATTTTCTGTCAGGAAATGTTGGATGTCAGGCGGAAAATTCGACCGTGTGTATGCTCCATCGGATATATGTTGTCGGACTTTCCGCCAACAAATATTGGTAAGCATGTCTTCAAATTTTCCGCCAACAAATGTGTGTTGTCAGATTTTTCAATCGTGTGTACACAAGTCCGTCTGACAAAAGTCCAAAGTACAAACACGCATGCTCGGAAGCATAAGCAGTCGGTCTTGTAAACTAGTTGGTTCATGCCGGATGCCGGTAGGGACAAACAAAAACCGCTCCAGGCTTCTAATAGCACTTTGGTGGGAGACATTGTTCGTCTCCCTCCCTCACAGATGCCTCAGTCCCCTGGCTCCTGATGAGGATTGCAGGCTGCAGCTCCCCCACATTAGTTCTGGAGACAGGTATACTTGACAGACCTTTACTGAGAGAGAAAACATTTTTCGCTACCCCTCATCGAGCACTGTGATGAGAACTGGCCTAACGGTAAAGGGAACCAATCATCCATCATATGATACATCTCCTTACTAGCCACTCCTCTCCTTAGTAATCATGTCGGCCTACCTGCTTGTACAGACTAAGTCCTTATGTTCAAGGCTCTGATGAAGAGGTTATCCTCGAAACGCGTCAACCCAGTTTAAGCAATTTGCCCTTGTATGGGCATGTCTAACTTTTAACTTTTTAGTGTATATTCTGTAACCTAACTTTTATGACATGTAGTATTTATTTATAAGATTTTTTCTGTATGTATTTTACTGTACAAGAATAAACCGTATGACTTTGATGCAAACATTTGGTCACGCGCCTTACATCCACCTGCTCCACATGGTCTTGTAAACTAGCATTTGTAATGGAGAATTAACATTCGTGACATGACAAATTATGAAATCTCGAAATGCAGCGCACAGTCTCTTCTTCTTTAATGGGATAATAATGAAGTTGCTTTGCTGGTGATACTGATGGAGTTATTGCAAACTTTTTTCTAGTGATATCAAGAATAATATTATCATGGGTTTTTTTTTGTTCTTTTATTTGGGAAAGTTACCACAACACCATTATTCTGTAGTTTATAAGATCAAAGATACAACTATGTTGATGTCCCTTGTCAATTTTACATTGTATTTTTTAAAATGTAACTGCCTACTCCCAAACTGTCATTTGAAGTAAAATGCATAGCCAAGTATTATTCTCCACATTTTTTTTTATTGTGCATTAAAAAAAATAGACATTCTATCTGCCAATAGAACTTAACCAAAAAGTGCATTCTATGCGTCCAAAAATATAGAAAATATACCAAATCAAATCATCATCATCGTCAAATCAAATCATTATTCAACCAAAAAAAAAATTACAAAGCAATAACTCCAAGGCCAATAATAAATAACACGCTATCTCCTCCGATTCTGCAACATGTCTGGTTGACGAACGTTCATTCAGAAACAAAATGAAAAGCATGAAATGAAAAGCACGAAAAGAAAAGCATGAATGAACACTTACCAAACTTCTACTAACACAAAAAGAGCATAAAGAGCTGAAAAACCACGTAGTACATCTAGTACGTCACTACGTTCCTAATTGTTGGCCAACATTTGTGTGACCGTGTGTATGTAAGACAAGTTTGAGCCAACACTCTTCGGACAAAATTCCACGGTTTTGTTGACGGAAAGTCTGATCCTATGTAGGATACATTTGACTTTTTTCCCTCTGTTTTTACCTGGTGATCTGGCCAGTATTACACCTCCTGTATTAGTGAGGCACAAATTTGGAGGAAAGAGAACAAGAGACACAGAAGACAGCATCATTGATAGATATATTAACAAATTGAATCCAAACCCCAGCTCACATTTTATAAACAGTTACAGCAAACAAGGTTTTGCATGAATAAATAAAAGCTGATCATTAGGCATTCGCACCTGACCGTTGCAAAGTTGCGCATTTTTACAGCCATTTTGCTGTGTTTTTGCTGCGATTTTGTTCAGGTCACCAATGTAAAAGGCAGAAAAAACGCCTATAATCTGCTCCAAAGAAGCTCATATTCTTTTTTGAGTTTAGGGCGTTTTTCAGCTCTATGCTTCAAGTAACAAAATGTTCAGATGTGAACATGTGCCAATGAAATGAATGGGATTTTCCTTGCTGGGCGTTTTTCATGCTTTTTACGAGCGTTTTATGAGCTGAAAATGCTCAGGTGTGAATGCACCCTAAATTGCCCCTGCCAGGGTAAAGCCCCATACAAACTATCAGATTTTCTGCAGATTTTTGTCTTCAGATTTATCAAAACCATGTAGGGTAAGGGCCTGCCTGATTGCATATGTAGCACTAACCCCCGAAGGTGAGCCTGATTTAAATGGGCTTACCATTACCTTCTTCACCTTGTGCGTGTCTAGGGGTTTCCCGAACAAACTCTCTCAAGGTAGGGTTAGAGGGTTTAGGTAGGAAAAGTGCAGGTACTCTTAGTGCTAAGTCAGTAAAGAAAAACACATCTCTCATATCAGGAAATCCAGAGAATAGCCACTCACAGCTGGATCCTCACCCTTATTGGAAAGTCCTTTTCTCACCAGGTCTATTAGACAACAAGGTGTTTAAATCAAAACAAGTCTCTGCCACAGTCTTGGTGTAGAACACTTTAGTAAAACTGAAAGGTGTGGACAACTTGTAGAACCCTCATATGGTACCAGTGTCCTGCAGCCGGTCCGGCGATACCAACTTGTCCAGGCTCTTGTTGAGAAGCCAACCTCTCCCGAAGAGTCCTCCCCTGGAAACTTTCACAGTTGCTGAGCCTCTCCACTAACCGAGACGGCACCGGACCCCCTCCGAATTCTTCCTTCAGTTTCTTTACCTCGGGCTAGCCAGCCCCGAGGTTTGAAGTCGGGTGGATCCGCACCCCAGGCCATGGCAGTCCTGGGGGCTGGTCAGGAGGACCAGGACCAAACAGTCAGAAAACACTTCTGGACCATAACCCCGAAGCACATGACATCCGCACCTTAAGTACCCTCTCCCAGAAGGCACAGCAAGAGTGACACTCCCACTGGGCTGGTTCTGAGAGAGAATAACCTTAATGCATCCAACTAGACTATGTTCTAGACTCTGCCGTGATGACAGCGCCACCTATGGTCAGGCAGAACACCAGGCAGTCCAGGTAGACGGGTGCTGAGGTCTAAATTTAGAATAATTAAACCCAAAACCAAACTGCGGTTCAAGGGTAAGGTTAAATGACAAAACACATAGCTCATGCTCTTCAGGAGCCGGCACTACACATACAAATTGAAACTCTTAAGGTTTGACCTCATATTATATAGTTTTGGTAATTCTGAAGGTCTTTTGATTAAAATGCCATTTTAGTTTTAGTTGTACTTTAGCATTTTTTACTAAAATGTAATTTTAATTTTAGTCGTATTTTTAGTTATCTCAATTGTTTTAGTTTTAGTCAGATTAATTCAACTAAAATAGTATTAATTTAGTCGCTGAAAATATTTTAGTTGATTAAATTAATACTGCTAACAAGAGAATATAGTTCCCCATGGATTGAGTACTATCTTCCCGTAGATATCAACATATCTCTTGAAACCCGATTTACTGAAACGGCCTACTACTGTGCTAACAGATTACTGAGTTGAGCTCATCCCCTGGCATCCTCCTTCCTCCTTACCCTAGCATCTTTTCATTTTTCTTTTCCTTTTCTTTCTTTACTCTTGCTTCTGTTCCCTGTTGGTGTATGACCTTTACCTGACTTATAATGGCATAAATGTCCACAACAATTATTGAAGAGGTGATATCTCGATTATATTATCGTAGGCAGAAACAATAGAAAACAATTTATGTCTTAAATTGATACTAAAGGCTCAGTTTTTTTCCATAAAATAAAAAAGATGCTTATACTCACCCCCTCTGTTCATGCATATTGCACAGAGCAGTGGCTTACCTCTTCTTCTGGATCCCCGGGCTAGAGCTGTCCACTCTTCCTCTCCTGCGTGTGCCCCCATAGCAAGCCTTGTGCTAGAGGGGCACACATGCAGGCATGCTACTTAGCTGGGCTGTGTGTGTCCATAGACACACACAGTGCAGCTGGGCTACTCCTCCTACTCCCTCTTTACATGAGTTGACTGACAGCACCAGAAGCCAATGGATCCTGCTACTGCCTGTGTGTCTTGTGAGACGAGGAGGAGAGGAGACAGGGATGCCACCAGGCACAGCGCAGAATTGAGAGTGGTAAGTGTTTGGGGGGGGGGGGGGGGGGGCAGAATGGTTAGTAGAATTTTTTTTTTTACTTAATGCAGAGAATGCATTCAAGTGGAACTTTAGTCAGAAAATTAAGTTCTGATAGACCACTTCAGGATGTTCCTTTTGCAGATATAGCTATGTAAAACAGGCCCCTATATTGTTTAAAATCCAGTAAGGCCCTGTCTCACCCTACTGTGCACATGCTCAGCTGCTCTTTTGGCCACTACAGCTTTAAGATTTACTGTTGCTGAAGGGAGAATAAAGCAACAGGTATGACACCAGCTGTGTAAAGGAACACAGATTAGGAAGGGAGAAAAGAAAAGCAGTGAGAGGACAAACTCTGCTGCCAGGGAGACACAAAATAGGTAAACTTGCAAGGATATTGTCTTATCTCCATGATTCTCTCGCCTTTCTCCCTCATGGGCAGCCTGAAAATTTCACTACTGTAAAGCTTTCTTTAGCCTTCCGCTCTATCCAAGCCAAGGCACACAATCAAGGTTGGAAATGTACATATTTTAATTGAAGAAAGTGACATATAGTTTTTGAGACCAGGGGCAGAGTGACTGATCTGGGCTTCTACAAAATGGTGGCCTCCAGCAAGAAGAAACAAAGGCAATGGTGCAGGCAATTTACAGCACAAACCAATTTTGGTAGTATATTTATTTATGTGGATTGTATGTTATTTTGTTAAAGAACATTAATTGTTATCAAACTGTTATGGGTAAGGTTTCAACCTGTTAACTTTAGAACCAATTTAACCAGTTCCCAACCAGCCTCCACAGTTATACTGCCACAGGATAGCTCCCCTGGGTGAGCCGTCATAGCTGTACGTCGGCTATTTAAGACGCTGTAGGAGGCACACGCGCACCCGAAATGTGTCGCTGGAGCCAATGCGAGGGCACGGTGGGCGCGATGACCGCAGGGCACCCACGATCGCCCGTGACAGAGCGAGAACCGGGTTCTGTGTGTATAAACACACAAATCCCAGTTCTGTCAACGGAGGGGAGACCGGTCTCCTCCTCTAGTCATTCCCCCCCTCACCCCCCCAGTTAGAACTCACCTAGGGAACACAGTTAACCCATTGATCACCTGCCAGTGTTAACCCCTTCCCTGCCAGTGACATTTATACAGTAATCAGTGCATTTTTATAGCACTAATCACTGTATAAATGTCACTGGTCCCAAAAATTTGTCAAAGGTGTTCAATTTGTCTGCCGCAATATCGCAGTACCGCTAAAAATCCCAGATCGCCGCCATTACTAGTAAAAAAAATAATAATAATAAAAATGCCATAAATCTATCCCCTATTTTGTAGACGCTATAACTTTTGCACAAACCAATCAATATACGCTTGTGATTTTTTTTACCAGAAATATATAGAAGAATACATATCGGCCTAAACTGAGGGAAACATTTTTTTTTTTTAAATGGGGATATTTATTGCAGCAAAAAGTAAAAGATTTTGTGTTTTTTTCAAAATTGTCACTCTTCTTTTGTTTATAGCACGAAGAATAAAAGCCGCAGAAGTGATCAAATACCACTAAAAGAAAGCTCTATTTGTGGGGGAAAAAAGGACCTAAATTTTGTTTGGGTACAGCAGAGCAATTGTCAGTTAAAGTGACGCAGTGCTGTATCACAAAAAATGGCCTGGTCAGGAAGGGGGTAAATTCTTCTGGGGCTGAAGTGGTTAAATTTGCTTGTTTGACAGCTTGGTGCCTATGACCATGTTCATGTAACACATAAATGCCCCCTACCTATTCAGTTTTGTTTACAGCACTTAGGTACACAAGATAATCCAAACAGGTCAATAAGCATAGCCCGATTGCACTCTTGCATTGTAAGAAAGACATTGTCCTTCTCTGTAAAATTATCGAGCCATGTTACCAGTTGTAAAAATGAGAAATTGTCAAACTCTATGCACATTGCTTATCCTTAATAAAAAAAGTATTGAAACTGATAACAATATAGTTCATTATTAGGATATGTAAATCTATTTCAAATATGCATAACACAAGGCTGACCATTTAGAAATGATTGACACCCCAACAGTCCACTATTCCCGGCTTCTAGATGCATAGGGGTTGATTTAATAAAGGCAAATATGCTGTACACTTTGCAAGGAAAGTTGTACCTTGCAATGAAATTTGCAAGGCACAAATTTCCACTTTTCAAAAATGCCCAATCACATGCTTACACATGATTGGAGGATGGAAGTGAGCAGAGCTTCAGCTCATTTACTAAGCTCTGTGAAACCCATTAACAAAACACCCATTCAATAATAACATCGTACTTTTGTTGTTACCTGGGTTTCAGCTGCTCCACATGCTAGGAGAATGAGCAAGCCTCACAACAATTGTACTTAAACCAAAATGTGATTTTAGTATTTGTAAATGGCTATACTCAAGGGTTACCTAAATGACCCCTGCATGTGCGTCTCCAAGTGGGACTAATGCTCAGAGTGATAAGATATTGACACTGGGCACCTTTCCACTTCCAGCACGACCATGCAGACACTCGAAAACCTGCACTGTACAGTATTAACAAAACAATGCAACACAATGTAATTACTCAAAAGCTCCCCCTGTGGTGAAGTGCAGTCCTTTGTATGTAACAGCAATACTGCAAGGCCTTACAGTAAATAATATAGTCTCTTGTCTTCTTTCTTCATCTAGCCATTATACTGCAGTATTTGCATTCTATAGGCTTTGCAAATGGTAAGATAACATAAAATAGTGAACAACAGTAACTTCAATTATGCAATACACATATAACCTCCTTTCTTCAGAATGCACTGCGACCGTCAGTCAGTTCATAGTGAAGTTAGGCTTTGAGGCCTATCTGAGTACAGTCTGATTGGAAAGAACTGTTCAGTGGGACTGCAGATCTCAGCAGCACTGTAATGACTAATCTGTAGTGTGTTAGGTGCTTTATATAAGTTCTTGGCAACAGCCCTCTCACCACACCAGGCCTCCATTCCGGTGGTCTCAGCCCTGCTGCCAGCCAGTTCCATCACGCTGCACCACTCCACAAAATGACAGGGATCCTCGTTTGGTTCCGTCAGGTGCTCCGGATCCTCTGGCCAGATTACACCGCTGCTCCAGCACTGTAGTAAGAGCCTCTCCGGTGGTCTGCAGTTTTGTTCCGTGCCAAGCAGGCCGTGGCTCCTCCAAACACACACCCACAGATCCTTGCAGGCTGGCCATACGTCCCATCTAGAAGAGACAGAAAATGGCCACGCTGGGCCTTTTATTTGCTACCCAGCATGCAGTTCAGCCACCTGTGGGTAATTGAGCCTTTTCACAGAAATAATTACGTCACTTCCTGTATAGGCTTTTATGTGGAAATAAACAAGTCTCATTCACATTATGTGCCACTAGAGGGAGTCAAATAACAATTTAGTAGCATTGTCTTTTGACAAAAATTCCAGCACTACACAAATTCCTGTCCAAGCTGTAAATTCCCTTGCAAAGTTTACAGCCTATTTGCCTTTATTAAATTAAGTCCATAGAGTCTGAAGAGCACAAAATGATTGGCAAGAGACAACAGTTCTTTCCAGGAAAGATGGAGGTCTGAAAGCTCTCCTTATTTTGACAATAGAGTAAACAATACCAAATTAATTTTCTATTTGTGATAATGTTCCATGGGGTGTACTAACTAAATTATTCTACCTGTTTTCTAGTGTTGCCTTTAAATATAATTTGTACTTATGGACAAAAAGAATCTAGGTACACAGAGTGTCAAGCTATATTTCATTAATACAGAGCTAGAAGCGTGAATAAAAACTTGCTTCTCTACAACAAGTATCATAAAAATATTGAGTGTAATAGTGCTTGAATCTCCCTTTCTGTCATTGATTTATGTGCTTTATTTCTTTTATATTATGTAAAATAATTCTATAATTGTAGTATATTCTCCTCTGGTATAACACCACACTTCAGGCAGACCTTGAACTGAGTTATCTTTCACTGAACATTTAAAGTATATAAAGTCTTCTTTGTGTTGAAAGGCAGAACAATTGGACTCATCTTTGAAAACTGGAAAAAAGAAAAGAAGTCTATTTTGTAGAGGCCACTTAAACTATTTTTTTTTTTTGTTTTTCTAAACTGGCAACGAGCATATGGAGAAAGTAGGCATCTAACCACAACTAGTTTCACATGGTAAAGAAATAGTGCAGAACTCTAGTGCTCAAATAACACATGCAATTGAACTTTAGTAATCCATAAAGTAAAAAAGTGAAACATTAAACGTGATCGAACATAGTCCAGAAAAAATTTAAAATATCAATTTCATTGATCCCACAGCCATGATGGAAACAAAAGACTCCAAGAAAGACAGGTGACACCCTTCACTTTCATGCTCTGCTTACTGGACAGATTGTGACTCCCTAATTATAGTGGTCAACATGCGCTCCTATTACAAAGCCAATCCAGCGTCTCTGGCAGGTAGGGAGGTCCCTCCCAGAATGGCTGCCAAAACAGTTCTAGCAACCAGGCAGCGGCAGTGAAGGCTTACACACCCATTCCAGGATCTTCACTGGTTGGTGTGTCCTCTTTTACCAGCATTAACTGAAATTAAATGTTTCTGGTAACTGTTGATTAGTTCTGCTTGGAGGAATTATGGGGAAAGGTAGCTTTGGAATGGTCCCCGGGGGCTCATTTTCTCAGTCAGGAGCTGACTGGTTGCTGGAGTTGTTTTGTCACCATTCTGAGAGGGACCTCCCTGCCTGCTGGAAACACTGGATTGGCTTTGTAATAAGAGCGCATGTTGATCACTCTTATAAGGCAACACAGAATGGTGCACAAGAGGGTTCCGAAACACACTTAAAACAACTAAAAACAACGAAAAGTCTATAAAGTCCAGGAAGTATACTTATGCAGCATTAATGGCAGCTCCCTTGAGAGCAAAGCAGTCTCTAGAAGAAAAAATAGGAGAAAGCCAGGGTGCGCCAAAAACAAAGTGCAGCAGAAGATGCAACAAATGGTATATTTAATTAAAATCAGTCAAATGGCTACTTACACGTTTATAAAGATCAAGAGTCATATAACAGTAAAATACTGCGGTTACTCAGCTTGTCCCTGGTGGATGGTGGTATGTAGATGTTGACACGAGAGGAGAGGAGAGGAACAACCAGCTGGACAACCGGCTCGTCGTCTCTGAACCAGCATGGAACGCACTCGGAGTCGCATTGAAAGTGACGTCAGAACATGGAAATAACATTTCAAAGATCTGCTTCTTCGTCAGATCAAAATGGCTATTGATCTCGAGATCTGATGACGAAGCAGATGCTTTAAAACGTTATCTCTATGTTCTGAAGTCACTTGCGATGTGACTCCGAGTGCCTTCCATGCTGGTTCAGAAACGATGAGACAGATGTCAGGCCGGTTGTTCCTCTCCTCTCCTCTCATGTCAACATCTACACACCACCATCCACTGGGGACCCGCTGAGTAACCACAGTATTATATTGTTATATGCCTATTGATCTTTATAAAAGTGTGAGTAGCTATTTGGCTGATTTTAATTAAATATATGTAGCGGGGTCTCTTTAAGGACTATAAAACTACTGTTCCCAGAATCCCGCTGGTTCCCAGGATGTTTGGAGTTATGCCCCAGAGACTCATGGGGGAGGGCATATAAGGAGGGGGAGAGGCCTAGTTCTTTCTCTTTGGACACCCCCCCTCTCCTAGCAAGAGGAGGTTTGTGCTGAACTGCTGGAGGCACAAGGCCTGAAGCCTGGGCCTTGTGCTCTTTTCCAAAGAGCCCTCTGCCAGCCTAGCTGCACCTGAGAGACATTTTCTCATCCTTGCTGCGGTACATCAGAAGGATTGAAGACTCGGAGGTCAGTGGATTCCTGTTCCTAGACGAATTGGCGGAGGAAAACGGACTTGGACCTGTCCGGGTGGTGAGAGCTGTTTAAAGACAGATACTTTATCTTTATTATTCGTTTGGATTACAAAGTTGTTCTTCATGTGCACCACCGAAAGATTGCTAGCGAATATTGTTTCACTGGACTTCCATCTAGATCAGTCAGACCTGACTGCATAGGTAGATAGTGCTGGGTGTTAGTTTACCCATGCGGGGAAGTAGCTGAAAAAGGGCAGCGCTAGAGTTGCATAGCAATACTTTATTATGCTGATTACTCTGTTTATCTTTATTACTGGTTACTGCAGGGACCTGCTTATGTGTTGCAAACCAAATGTTCGATTCATGTTATTCCTTTTATAAAACAACAAGTAAAGTCAGTTATATACTTTCAAAGATTGTCTATGAGCTTGAGTTATCCACCCACGCACACACATATTTAGAGTATAAGTGATTTAAAGTGTATTGCTAGATACTAACTGTGCCAGAGTGGGTAGAGCAGATTGCCGGGGGGGATGGCGGAGCTGTGCTCAGGGCCCAAACCAAACTTGCGGCCCTCTTAAGTGAGGGTATCGCTATATATACTATTCGTTGCATCTTCTGCTTCACTTTGTTTTTGGTGCATCTTGCCTTTCTCTTTTATGGGGGTCACACTCTGTTCGGTAAGCAGAGCATGAGAGCGAAGGATGTCACCTGGCTTTCTTGGAGTCTCTTGTTTTCATCACAGCTGTTGGATCACGGAAAATTATGTTTTCTATTTTTTTTTCTGGGCTTTGTTTGATCTCTTTTAATATATTTTACTTTTTTTTGTACTTAGTTTACTAAAGTTCAATTCCATGTGTTATTTGAGTACTAGAGTGCTGCGCTATTGCTTTACCATATTAAAAGTGTTTTGTATCAGGACACTGTGCACAGCAGCTGCATAAATTTTTGCTCTAGCGTGGATCTACACCACATTTTATAACTAGTTTCATATATAATGCAGAGCACCCCATGAACCGTTAAACTTAGGGCATTCTATTATGCAAATACAAACTACAGTTTTTTTACTCAGTGCTCTAGCCTGCGCTCTCTGCCAATAAAGTCCAGTAAAACCCTGTGTTGCCAGGGGCAACAGCTGACAACTAACAGACAGATATAAGGCCAGAGCAAACAAAAATAGACAGTAGCAGAGTCAGCAGACTGATGGCCAGGTCAAGTGTAGACATAATCAAAGTTCCAGACAGGCAAGCAAAGCAATGATAGACAACAGCAGAAATAACAGGCTGGTCATAAGCACTGACATGCTAAGAACCAGCACAAGTCTAAAAATATGTAGGAATAATCCAAGACATGAACAGTCAGATAATAGTCAGAGACATACCTCTATTCAGATCATAAGCAAACATACAAACCTGTTGATCAGGGGTTGATTGAATTTCTGGCTTCATTTTAAAGTTCACTAATAAGGGCAGGTGTGCACAACAGAGACCTGAGCTACAGTGCTGAGGAGTGACCAGGAAAAGGAAAATATTTGAGGCACATTTTTACACTCTCCTGAGACCAGAACTTGCTTGATGCCTGTGGCATGTGTAAATTAGCTGGTTGAAGGTAAGTCTGACCATAGAAGGGCAGCTATCTTCCAGAGAATGAAGTATGGGGATATGCCCAGCTCTACTTACTGAGACTTGCTGCAGTTCTCACTAACTTTTACATCAAGGAGTGAAAAGTCACTGTGGATTGCAAGGAGATTTTCCAACAAGCTAGAAACTCGCCTTGTCTTATTGCAAGCCCCTTCTACTGCCTGCCCTCTCCATATCCAAAAAAGGGCCAATAAACTTAAATATGCTAAAATTCTGTCTATGGCAAGCATAACCTAATACAGTAAGTGCTTCTGTTGAGATAATGATATGGACACAATGGAGCTATGGGTGTGCCTTGGGTGCTAAAGGACCTTGTTCCAGCACCAATTGAATGAAAGACCAAACATTTTAATGAAAAGTATTTAAAAGATACATTTTCTTGTAATGAAACTTTCCTAATAGCTTAATCTATGAAGGATTCAGACTTCCTGCATTGTAATGCTTAAGGCCTCATGCACACGAGACGCAGTTAAACACGTGTTCAGATGCAGTTGGACACTTTTTTCAACTGCCCCTGAACTCATTCAATGTTATCCTATGTGTCCATGCACACAGTCTCGTTTTTTGCCGTTTTTATGCAGTTGTGTTTAACCTCGTTTTTCCAGAAGCAAAAAAATGGGTTCAGACGCAAAAATTTCCACGTTTCAGACGCAAAACGCGGCTAAACGCGGGTGCCGCGTTTTGCCGCGTTTTGCGTCTGAAACGTGGAAATTTTTGCGTCTGAACCCATTTTTTTGCTTCTGGAAAAACGAGGTTAAACACAACTGCATAAAAACGTTTGCGTTTATATGCGTTTTTAAAGGAACCCAATTTTTTGGACCTGAAAACTCAGAAATATGATCTGAGAATGACATTTTGTGACCCGACTTTGGGGGCCCATATCTTGGGGCCACTTATTGCCAGGAACCCCAAATTTGGTATGCAGACACCGTGGATCTAGCACTACAACATATCCAAATTTGGGGTTCCTATCACCAAGTGACCCCGAGATAGGGGGCCCCAAACTCGGGTCGCAAAATGTCATGCACTTTTCTGCATCAGAGATACATGGCCTCAAAGTCAACTGTGACCATCTGCGGCAATGTAATTTGGTCATTAGGGTTGGGTGTTATGGTAAGTGGTTATCCGTTAGGGTTATTGATTAGGATTAAGGGTTGGATTAGGGTTAGGGTTGTTTAGGGTTAGTGTAAGGGATAGTGTTAGCTGTTAGTGTTAGGCGTTAGGGTTAGTGGTTAGTGTTAGGGTTAGGATGAATGGTTAGGGTTAGGATTCTGGATATTTTAATAAGGCATTAAAAAATATTATACTACCATATACAGCAGCAAAGAATTAAAATAAATTAATCAGTACATATTTCACGATAAAAATATATTAAAAAATTGGCCAAATAAATGTAAAACAATTATAAAAAATCTAATTAACATAGATTTGCTTTTAAATAAAACAATTTGAAACTAGAAAAAATGAATAAAAGCATATATTAAGATTAAAAAATAAATAATTAACTATTTTAATATTGTTTTATATTAGAAATAATGAAAACATGTTAAAAATTGCCACAAGAAAAAATTAGATATTTAAAAAAATTGGATAATTTGCTATAAATAGACATTATTTAAAAATAAATAAAGGACAGATAAAGGACAGATATGAGATGGGATCCATTTCAAAATATATACCACAGAAAGAGAGGAAAATGCAAGTGTACAACTGCTCTCTATGCTGCTGCTGCTCACTCTGATCAAAATAGCAGAAATAGTTAAAAAAACATGCTTTGAGAGCTTGGAGAGGGTCTACATGATGTTATCTTTATAAACGCTTATAAACGCAAACGCGGCTGAATGCGCCTAAACGCGTCTAAACGCGGCATGCAAACACGGCAAAACGCGCGTTTCTAAACGCACGTTTCAGCTTTTTTTGAGCAGAGTTTTCACCTGCGTCTCGTGTGCATGAGGCCTTAATGTTTTTTTTTTACCTTAACCACTTGCCGACCAGCGCACGACGATGTACGTCGACAGAATGGCACGGATAGGCAAATGGGCGTACATGTACGTCCCTTTAAATTTGCCGCCCTGCCATCGGGAGCGCGCCGCCGGCGGCGCGCTCCCACGCTAGTCGGGACCTCCGTGAGTCCGGTCGCGGGACCCGCGGACTCGATCGCTGCGGGCATCCCTGCGATCGTCTCACGGAGCGGCCGAATGAAGAAATGCCGTTGTAAACAACATTTCTCCATTCTGCCTAGCAACTAGTGACGCTGATCTATGTGATTGGAGCAGAGATCAGTGTTCACTAAATGAAAGCCCAACCCCCCCACAGTTAGAAACACACCCCTAGGAACACTTAACCCCTACACTGCCACCCACTGGTTAACCCCTTCACTGCCAGTGTCATTTACACAGGAATCACTGCATTTATATAGTAGTGATTATTGTATAAATGACAATGGTCCCAAAATGTGTCAAAAATGTCCGATGGGTCCCCCACAATGTCGCAGTCACAATAAAAATCGCTGATCGCCGCCATTACTAGTAAAAATGATTAATAAAAATGCTATAAAAACTATCCCTATTTTGTAAACGCTATAACTTTTGTGCAAACCAATCAATAATCGCTTATTGCGATTTATTTATTTTTTTTACCAAAAATATGTAGAAGAATACGTATCGGCCTAAACTGAGGGAAAAAAATGTTTTTTTAAATATTTTTGGGGGATATTTATTATAACAAAAAGTAAAAAATAATGCGTTTTTTTCAAAATTGTCGCTCTATTTTTGTTTATAGCGCAAAAAATAAAAACCGCTGAGGTGATCAAATACCACCAAAAGAAAGCTCTATTTGTGGGAAAAAAAGAACGTCAATTTTGTTTGGGAGCCACGTCGCATGACCACGCAATTGTCAGTTAAAGCGACGCAGTGCCGAATCGCAAAAAGTGGTCTGGTCTTTGACCAGCAAAATGGTCCGGTCTGTAAGTGGTTAATGTATTCACAGCATTAATGTAAAAAAAACAACCCAGTACATATTTGTTACCCCAGGAGTTTTCTAGGATAGACCAGGGGCACCTCTTGGCACAGATTAAATGTTGAGGGCCTAGTAGGATATCATGGTGACCACTTTGGATAAATAAGTAACTAATAAAAAAGAATTGGTCTAAAAACTGTATTGTCATTTTATGATGACAAAATAAATATTAGATGGATTTTAAAATACATTTTACAATGTTCCATCTCCATATTTCAAAGGAGACCCAGGGCACACAGTGGAAGACATGGGACATATACAATGGCTCCCATGTTTTAGCAATGCCCCTGCTACCCCTATGTCCCTGATTACCTTCCTGCTGTCCTTGCGTTAAAACTTCTTTGTTCCACTGTAGACACTGAGGGTGCGGAGTAATGGGCCCCTGCTGCTGCCAGTCAAATGACTGAGTGGACAGGGAGTGGAGAGAGCAGGGCAGGGCTTGCCAGACGCTGTGTTTTTTCATGGCACACAGCTGAGCACAGGTGCAGAACAGTAGTTCTTGTGTCTCCTTAACCCCCAGCCAATTAGAGACACCCACAAAGAGGGAGCAAGTGGCAGTGGCTTTATGACCCCCAGGACAAGATAAAAGGGGAATTTGTATAAACAAAGACTAGGTGAGTTTGGATCTCATCTTCTAGAATTTAGAAGAAAAGAGGGCTCATCTTCAACAAATAATAATAAAATAATTATAATAGAAAAAACATTTAATAGTAATGGAGTCAATTGTGAAAGTCTCATGAAAATGTTAAATTGATTGGCAGGTTTCAACTGGAAATTATAAAGCTACAGTAATAATTGGGGTATCTACTTTTTGAATCTTCTCAATATATGTTACCTTCACTGTATTTTTTCTATATGTTTTCTGACATTGTGAGAATCCATGTGCTATATAGAAATTATCATTTTATATGGTTTCTAAGAACCAATGAATACATCAGGCATGAAGCACAACACAACATTTTTCTTTCCCAGTAATTGTTATTATATTTTTTGTAGAAATTAGATAACAGCAGGTGCACCTATACAGTTTGAATACAAATTATACAGGTAGTTTGTATGTAATTGAGGTAAAACATCATCAAACATATAGAAAATAGTGGACCAGGGGACAACACAATATCTTCTAGTTTTGAATTGCAAAAATACACTTAGCCTCTATGATCTAAAGATAAAGGAAACTTTTATGAAATTTGTAGACTAAATGAGAAACTCAGTTTAAAATTGCAGAACCAACTTTCTTGGTTTAGAAAATTAAAAATTTGGTCCGAGATGCGCATATATATATATATATATATATATATATATATATATATATATATATATATATATATATATACTGAACAAAAACAAATGTCAGGCAAGCTTAGCTTCTTTGTTGAGGTGAATAAACACCAAAGTGCACATCTGTGAGCACTTCTGTGTTCCGTGTTCAGTGCTGGGTGCCAAGGGACAGAAGATAAGGGACTCAGTGTTCCCAATCTCCATGTCTAGTACAAAGAAAAAACAACATAAGTTTGTTTAGAGCCCCTGTTGTTTTCTTATTGTGTACCTGTCAACCTTCCAATGACAGTAATAAAGTGAACTACAAAGAGTATAATGTTCAAGAAATAATAAAATAATCTTTTTGTGCCTCCCCTCTAGTTGGTTAAGCCCCACTTGTATAAAGTAGGTTTCTGGCAAAGTGTATAAAAGCATGTTGCCTTTACTAGAATCGACTATAGCAGTTTATGTCTGAATTGTTGAAATCACCCATATCAATGATTTTGTTGGCAGTCTTTACAATTTATGGAAGGGTTTGAACTTCAGCTGCGTTGCCTAAGTGAAGTGATTTACAACAAACCCCAATTAGTACTCTGCAGCTGTGTTAATTAACTGATACAGATGTCGTTGTTGCCTTCAGAAATGCTTATATTTAAAGCTGGCCTATGAAATGATTATTCAGACAAACCTTTATTTAGAATCCGTATAACATTTATTAAGATGCATCTTACATTTTCCTTACATTTTTTATTAGCTAGCACAAGCAGTCCTAATTGCCTGCTCTTACTAACCCCAACTCATTATTGTATACCCACTAACCCGTGCTCTCCTTTGCCACTTAATCCTAGTTTAAAATTACCTCTAACCTTCTGACCATTCTATCCCTCAGCACAAGTGGAGCCTTTCTATGATGGTGTAGCCACACCATAGCTTAGAACCTGTCGCATATTGAAAAGACAGTCATATTGTTGCATATTGAAAAGACTTGTTTCCATCCTTAAAGTCCCACAGTCCTGGGTGTAGCATGTAGCATCTACACTATTTCTAATAATTACTGCTTTGAAGGTCATGGATCTACAGTGCCTTGAAAAAGTATTCACACCCCTTGAAATTTTCCACATTTTGTCATGTTACAACCAAAAGCGTAAATGTATTTTATTAGGATTTTATGTGATAGACCAACACAAAGTGGTTCATAATTGTGAAATGGAAAGAAAATGATATATGGTTTTCCACATTTTTTACAAATAAATATGTGAAAAGTGTGGCGTGCATTTGTATTCAGCCCCCTTTACTCTGATACCCTAAGTAAAATCTAGTGAAGCCAATTGCCCTGAGAAGTCACCTAATTAGTAAATAGAATCCAGGTGAAATACAGCTGTTCTGTGAAGCCCTCAGAGGTTTGTTGGAGAATCCTAGTGAACAAACCGCATCATGAAGGCCAAGGAACACACCAGACAGGCCAGGGATAAAGTTGTGGAAAAGTCTAGGTTAGGTTATAAAAAAAAACATCCCAAGCTTTGAACATCTCACGAAGCAATGTTCAATCCATCATCCGAAAATGGAAAGAGTATGCTACAACTGCAAAGCTACTAAGACATGGCTGTCCACCTAAACTGACAGGCCCGGTAAGGACAGCAGTAATCAGAGAAGCAGCTAAAAGGCCCATGGTAACTCTGGAGAAGCTGCAGAAATCCAGAGCTCAATTAGGAGAATCTGTCCACAGGACAACTATTAGTACCCACTCCACAAATGTGGCCTTTATTGAAGAGTGGCAAGAAGAAAGCCATGAGAAGTCCCGTTTGTAATTTGCGAGAAGCCATGCGGGGGACACAGCAAGCATGTTACCTTCGTTAGAACGTTCGTCCTCCTTTCTCAGCACACCGAACGTACATACGACACAATCTCAAAGATTCCCCACCCCATCTCTTTTGTCGTAGTGGGAGAGGAGCATGGCAGAGACACAGCAGGTGTTCAGTATTACTAGTAGTAACGAGGAGGAGGAAAGCCCGGAGGCTGAAACTTCATGATCCAGGAGGAAGTTTAAGCCCTCCAATATGTCCTTTGATGAAATGGTGGAGATGGTGGAGATGGTCCACATATTGAAGAGGGCCGACTATGATGGGAAGCATAGACTGTACCCAAACCCAAATCTGCGAAAGGCCAAAATCATGACAAAAGTTGTGAAGAGTCTGCGCCGGAATTTTGGGATATGACGATCCAAAGGAGCAATATTGCTGGCCAGACCTCAAATTAAGGGAGCAGGATCAGTACAAAAAGATAAAGAAAATGCTTCAAAAAAGTAAGTACTTGTTGTGTGTTACTATTATGATTATTAACTTGCATGCTACTCCATGTGTTTTTCTTTACTGTTGTATAGTTTGAAATGGCTACTTTCATGTTCGTGGTCACAGACAGTAATCGTTTATAGGAAACATGTCTTTCGTTTGCCAACTAAATACAAGGTTTTTAGCTGATACAGGGTTAACTACATTTGGCCATGCTAATTTGTATTAAAATAAGTTAAGGACATTGTTGTCTAGATGTCTTTGAAACTAGAATGAATTGCAAACTTGATTCAGTGTAATGTAAGGAGAGGACACTCAGCAGCTGTTTACACATCTGGACTCAGGAGCACTAGTGTGGGACACCAGAGCACACTTTTTTGGGGTGACCCACACAGGTGCTCCAGTGGATACTTGGGGTGTCTCCATGTGTGAAACTTGTCCAAATAAGGTAAGTATTCCAGCTTGGTTAAAGCGGGAGTCCGCCGTTTTTTTTAAAAAAGCCAGCAGCTACAAATACTGCAGCTGCTGACTTTTAAAATAATGACACTTACCCGCCCAGCGCGCCTGCGATGTCGGCACCCGAAGCCGATCTCTCGATCGTCTCTCGGGTGCTGCCGCCGCCATCTTGGGTATGGGTATCAGGAGGTTGAGCCTTGCGGCTTCATTTCCTGGTTCCCTACTGCGCAATAAGGATGGTCCCCGCTGTCTCTGGGATCCGTGTGTTTCCCAGCAGACAGCGGGGGACCTTCAGAAAGGGGTGTCGATTCTGCGGAAAGGGGCGCAGCTTCTGCAGAATCTACGCCGGAAGTGGGTGCAGATACCTGTACTGTACAGGTACCTGCAACCCCCTCCCCCCTGAAAGGTGCCAATTGTGGCGCCGGAGGGGGGGAGGGTTCCAATGAGCGGAAGTTCCACTTTAGGGTGGAGCTCCGCTTTAAGGGAATTAATCATGTCTTCAACTTGGAACTCTGCCCAAACAGACAATTGTACCCCACTTTCAAGCAATGTTTCACGTTCATATTTCTGGCCACAAATATCTGTGTGCTAAGTGTATCTTTTGTTTCATTCTCATAGGGGAGAAAAGACTCAGTCCGTCTGAGGACACCAGCAACACCACACCTCAGGAAGAAGGGGAGCAGAGGATTGTGGTACCTCAGGATGTGGAGGAAGAAGAGGTGGAAGAAGTGCTCGAAATTGGCACCACAACAGGTCAGTGTCAGACACCATAGATTCAGGTAATAGATGTATGCCTGCATATTTATAATACATGGTGTGTATTTTTATTTTAGGTGAGGTGCAGGTGTGGAACCAAAATCAACTCATTTCAGCAGTGACAGTGCACAATGGTTTATCCTGGAAATAATGTGTTGTAGTCAGGATTTATGCCGTGTACACAAGACTGGACTTTTCGACGGACTAGGTCCGGCGGTCTTCCCAACGGACTTTTGGCAGAGTTCCGATGGACTTTCACAATGAACGGACTTGGCCACACACAATCACACCAAAGTCCAAAAGATTTGAACGTGATGACGTATGACCGGGCTAGAATAAGGAAGTTCATAGCCAGTAGCCAATAGCTTCCCTAGCGTCGGTTTTTGTCCGTCGGACTAGCATACACACGGGCGGATTTCTCGATAGAAACTGGGTCCGGCGGAGTTCCGGTGAAAAAATTTGAAACATGTTCTATTTCTAAAGTCCGTCAGATTTTTGGACAGCAAAGGTCCGATGGAGCTTGCACACGATTGAATTGTCTGACGGATTTGTTCCATCGAACCTTTGCTGTTGAAAAGTCTGGTCGTGTGTACGCGGTATTAGACCTTATCAAGGAAAAAACCAAGCAGATTGAACAAAGACTGAAGAGCATGACTGATGTACTAGGAAGAATCTACATCCTAAAAAGGTTACAGCTTTTTTTTTTTTTTTGTTTTTTATATATTATCTAAAATTTTAATACAGTTTAAAAGCCAGATTTGGAAGATGCACACAGTGTCAACGTGTGCTATCTCCCATCAGGGGATTTCAATGTACTAGTTTTGTGGGTGCAACCCTTTCCTCTCAACTCTAGTAGGTGAGGGGAAGTGGTTGCACCCCCAAAACACGTCCATTGATCCCCCCATGATGGGAGATAGCACATGTTGACATTAGGTATGGGATCAGAAAGGAAATCCCCATTTTGACTCAAAATTTGTGTGCATCTTCTAAATTTGGCTTTTACAGGGGTGACTTTACCCCATCTGATGAAGACAAGATCAAGACCTTTTTCACACTATAATGTCTGATATTGCCTTCTTTTTTCAATGTTGAACTTTGTTAGTTCCAGAGTTGTGTATGTTATGTTTGGAAACATGTCTGTTTCTGTATTTTTTCAAAAATTTCAAGGTAAAACTTTGAAAAAAAAGGATGTTTTTTTTTTACCACCAAATGTTTTATAATGTACATGTGAATGTGCATGGAGTAAAAGGCTTTTTACTCAACAATGTGTGGCTTCTTCTTCCAATGCTCAATAACACTTTTTGTATTAAGTTGGTGTTTACAGTGACAATGGGTGTTATTTAAATAATGTTAAAACCACTTGGCCCTACAAGTGCACTAGGAGAACCTAGGAGACAGATAAAAGAAACACATGCAGTAAATCCAAATCAAGATTTTATCATATCAATTTTTTTTTATTTTGAAAATATTTACAAATTAGCTGGAATAGCAATGGCCCCCCTACCTTAAAATATTCCACATATTTTTCATGCACTTCACGGGCACTTTGGGGGGGCAAGCCAGAACGGACATCTTCCAGGGCCTCCAGTGTTGGTTCCTGAAGTCCGGCCTCAGGCCCAACTGAGGCTATATAATTTGGAGCATTTCTTTTTAAAAGTTGTGCAGGATACAGCAGCATAAAACAATATGGTTCAGTTTGTACTCCGCCAGGTTTATTGCCATTAGAAATAGGCGGAACCGGCTGGCCATTATCCTCCATGACTTTTTGAACTCTGGCCAGTTGGTAATTAAAAACCCTCTTCACTGGGGTGAGGGTCCTCTGGGGGAATGGCCTCATTATGTGATTGGCCAGACCAAATGCTTCATCAGCAATAAAACCAAACGGAAGTCCTTAGATGTTCTCTTCTGCAGGTGGTAATCCTAAGCCACTGCTCTGGAGACGTCTGTAGAACTCAGTCTGGGCAAAGACTCCACCATCTGACATCCGGCCATTCTTCCCCACATCCACATAGAGAAACTCGTATGTCCCCAACACCACTGCCATCAACACGATACTATGAAACCCCTTATAGTTAAAATAGTATGACCATGAATGGGGTGGTGGGATGATGTGAACGTGCTTCCCATCTATTGCCCCTCTGCAGTTGGGAAAGTCCCAACGATGGGCAAAGTGGGATGTCACAGTCTGCCATTCCTGTGGTGTTGAAGGAAAAAGTGGAGTCAGAACGTTTTTTTTTTTTAATTTTGCACATAAACATCGCAAACAGATTAGACACAAACATTCTTGGCTAACATTAGTATAACATTGATTTTAATGCGTATTTAAAGACAAAAAAACTAAGATTCCTAAGCTAAGATTCCTAAACTAAGAAACTGAGATTCCTCGCCCTCTCTGATGGCCCATTGTCAAAATTTTAGGAGGTTTCTAAATGAGTTTGGGAGCCATAAAAAAGCCGTTGACACTCTGGATGAATTTAAGGACAATAACAGTTGTGCACATTAAGGGGTGTTTAGGGTAAAGCACTACAATGGAGCTGACAAAATACATTGTTAAGTGACTAGGCTAGATGGGTATGGGCCCAAGATAGCATGCTGGGGAGGTTAGTGAAGGCAAATATGCATGTAGGCCAAAAAAGGAGCATTAAAAGATCCCAGCATGCATGAGGACAAAAGGGACATTCACAGCATATTACAATGAGGGTAATTATGGAATGATGAAAGAAATACAAAACATTAGCATACATTAAATACAAATAATGTGATGTTAAAGCATACAACGTACTCTAATATAGTCCTTCTGCAGGACCTGAATAATAGCAGAACAGGTCTCTGGAATAATGATCCCCAGAGCCTGGGGGGAGATGCCTGTAGAGAACTTGAGGTCCTATAGACTTCTCCCCGTCGCCAAGTATGGCAAGGTGGCGACGAGCCTCTGCTCAGGAGTGATGGCTTGCCGCATGCAGGTGTCCTGCCTGCTAATATAAGGGGTGAGCAAAGCCAACAAACGGTGCAAAATGGGGTCCGTCATCTGGAGAAAATTCCTGAAATCATCAGGGTTATTGTCCTGGATCTCACGCAGCAGAGGCATATGAGAGAATTGGCCACACTGGAGTAACCAATTCCTGGTCCATGAACTCCTCCCCACCCTGTTCAAGGACTGGGCTTGGGTCAAAGTTAGAACCCCAACACCAAGCCCCCCACACAGCACAAACTCTACGATGAGTACATAACCACAACATGGCTTCAAAACGGTTGGTTGGTTAGAACGAACTAACCGAACGCACTGAAGAACAGCAAAGCCTGTGAAGAGCGAGCTGAAAATCAGTAACGAGCAGACAAGAACGCACTGAAAAACAGATACGAGCTGACTACACGCATTGAAAACCAGATAGAAACCCACAAGCACAAACTGAACAGCAGTAAAAGGATCGGAAAAAGTACGAGTCTGAAAAGTGCGAACCGTCTGTCACCAAATTTCTACTAACATGACATAAACACGAGATTAGCAGAAGGAGCCCAAAGGTTGGCGCACTGGGTATTGAACTTGCTTTTTATAGTCCCGTTGTATGTGTTGTACGTCACCGTGTTCTTCACGGTCGGCATTTGGTGTGACCGTGTGTATGCAAGACAGCTTGAGCAGAATCCAATCAGAATCCCGTCGGAAAAACCATCAGAGCTTTTTCCAACCAAAATTCCAATTGTGTGTACGTAGCATTAGAGTCTTAAGATTGGGAGGAAGGCTCACCTTCCAACAGGACAACCCTAAACATACAGCTAGAGCTACAATGGAATGGTTTAGATCAAAGCATATTCATTTGTTAGAATGGCCCTGTCAAAGTCCAGACCTAAATCCATTTGAGAATCTGTGGCAAGAATTGAAAATTGCTGTTCACAGACGCTCTCCATCCATTCTGACAGATCTTGAGATATTTTGCAAAGAAGAATAGGCAAAAATGTCACTCTCTAGATGTGCAAAGCAGGTAGAGACATCCTTAAAGACTTGCAGCTGTAATTGCAGTGAAAGGTGGTTCTACCAAGTATTTACTCAGGCGGGCTGAATACAAATGCACGCCACACTTTTCACATATTTATTTGTAAATAAAATGGTTAAGAAATTACATAGCAATAAATGGTTTTGCATATATTACTCATGGGCCTTTCAGGAAGGAAGGTGTTAATGGCCCATACATCTTTACCTTGATCTTTTAAATTCAGTGATCACGGGCATATTACAAATTCTTTTTGATTTTGACCAATACCTTCTTTTTTATTTTTTTGAAATGTCATTACAGAGATAGAAAGTTCAGCTGGGCATCGATTTTTTCTCTTTGATATTTTGTTAAGTTGACAACTCAAAATAAATTTTGAATGCAGTGACGAGTATGTCTCTCAGCATAAACTGCTCTGATGTCCAATTATAAAGATTTACAGTACATTCTGGCATATCAAGAAAGAATTTTGTGCAGCATAAATAATCCCATAGTTCTGTGTGACTTGGTGATAACCAGTGCACAGGACATGTAGATTGTGCCGTTTAAATTTTTTGGAGTGGAGTGAGTTTGTAATTGGAATTTTTCTTTTCCTTTTTTTCTTTTTTGATTGATTTTCAAAACATTTATTACTGACAAATCAAAACCTCAGTATAGCATTATGGTCACAAAGGGAAGTTCTGCTCCCTTTCATCACATATGTTAATCATGATTTATAACACTCTCGATATGAAGTAGCATTTACCCTAGTTTTACACATATGCGTTTTTTAGTGTGTTTTGCAGTTTGCAGAAACGCACTACAGTCCATTTAACATAGTTTCCTATGGTACAAGTTCACATCTATGCATTTTGCGGCTGGTGCATTTTTGAAAAGGGTCAGGGATTTTTTTCCCCGTGATTTGTGGGTAATAGAATTCAATGGAACCGCACCAGAAATGCAAGTGTTGTGTTTGTGATGCGATTTTTTTAATGTGTTTTGCATTTTTTATTTTTCTGTTTAAAACACTGCATATAGCTGATTAGTAAGGAGGCGTCCATAACAACCAATGAGTCATCAGCTCTCAGCGGGCTTCCCTGCTGAAAGCTGAATGTATAAAAAAAAAATGCTGGCAAAACAATTCGCCAAAAAAAATGGTGTGGGGTTCCCCCTAGGTCCACACCATGCCCTTCGGGTCTAGTATGGATTTGGAAAAAAATGGCGTTGGGTCCCTCCTAAATCTACACCAGACCCTTATCCGAGCATTCCCCCTGGTAGGTCAGGAAGGGGAGGGGACAAGCCAGTGCCCCCCTTCTGAACCATACCAGGCCACATGCCCTCAACATGGGGGGGGGGGGGGGGTGGGTGCCGGTTACTCACTAAAAAAAGAAAAAAAGCTGGTCTTGTCCTGAAGTTGTCTTCCTTCGTTGTGATGTCCCTGCTATCCGGCACCTCTTATATAGCCACGGGGCGTGGCCATCCAATGATGTCACCTGGAGAGCCCACCTCGTGGCTATATAAGTGGTGCAAGATAGTGGGGACATCTCAACGAAGGAAGATAGTTTCAGGACAACACTGGCTTTTTTTGTTTTTTTGTGGGTAACCAGTGGCGAGGAAGAAGACAGCGGCAGCGAGGAAGAAGACAGCAGGGGCAAGGAAGAAGACAGCGGTGGTGAGGAAAAAGACAACAGCGGTGAGGAGAAAGACAGCTCCTCCGGAAAAGACAGCACAAGAGGATGAGGACACTGGGAGATGACGGTTCTGGGAGAAGATGGTTCCGAGCTTCTTATTTAACCACTTGCCGACCGCCGCACGACGATATACGTCGGCAGAATGGCACGGGCAGGCATATGGGCGTATATATAAGTCCCTGCCTGCCCGCGGATGGGGGGCCCGATCGGGCCCCCCCCCGGTGCCTGCGGCGGTCGGCATTCCTTCGAGAGCGATCCGGGATGAGGGGGCGGCCATTCATTCATGGCCACCCCCTCGCGATCGCTCTCGACGAATGGAAATCCCCCGTGACATCACTTCCTCTCCTGTAATGTAAACACAGGAGAGGAAGTGATGTATTCTCTCCTCCGTGTCGGTATTTTTCGTTCCGACACGGAGGAGAGCGGATCGGTGAGTTGCACCAACACTCTACACACACAGTAGAACATGCCAGGCACACTCACACCCCCCCTTTACCCCCCGATCACCCCCCCAATTACCCCTGCCCCCCAGTCACAGTGACACCAATGTCATTTTTTTTTTTTTTTTTTTTTTTTTTTGCATTGGTGTCATTTGTGACTGTAATAACTGTTAGGGCAGTTAGAGTTAGCCCCCTTTAGTTCTAATGTACCCCCCTAACCCCCCCAATAAAGGTTTAACCCCGTGATCACCCCCCGTCGCCAGTGTCACTAAGGCTGGGTTCACATTGCAGCGGTTTATGAGAACGAATGTGATTCGCACCGCACTGCAGTGCAAATCACATCCGATCTCTGTGCGATTCGAGTTCAGCCATTTGCCGCACCCGCCGCACCCGCCACACCCGCCGCACCCGCCGCACCCGCCACAAATTCGCACGGGACCCTTTTTTTGGCCCGCAGCAGAATCGGATCGCATGGGTGTTCACACCATGCGATCCGAGTTTGCAGATCGCACTGCGATATGCGAACTGATCTGGGGGTGTCAGTAACATTTCACTGACACTCCCAGCAGTTCGCATAGGGCAGTGTGAACTGCCGCCGGGAGGCATGCGATGCGGGAACCCGCCGCGGATTTGCGGCGTTTCCGCATCGCTCCAGTGTGAACCCAGCCTAATAAGCGATCATTTTTCTGATCGCCGTATTAGTGTCACAGGTGACGCTAGTTAGGCAGGTAGGTATTTAGGTTCGCCGCAGCTTTTTATAGCGCCAGGGACCCCCATATACTACCGCATAAAGCCCCCTGATTGCCCCCTAGTTAACCCTTTCACCTGTGATCACCATATAACTGTTACAGGTGACGTCGGTTGGTTAGTTATTTTTTTATAGTTTCAGGGCACCCGCCATTTATTACCTAATAAAGGTTTAACCCCCTGATCACCCGGCGGGTGTCATTTGTGACTAATAACTGTTAGGGCAGTTAGGGTTAGCCCCCTTTAGTTCTAAGGTACCCCCCTAACCCCCCCAATAAAGGTTTAACCCCGTGATCACCCCCCGTCGCCAGTGTCACTAAGGCTGGGTTCACATTGCAGCGGTTTGAGAACGGATGTGATTCGCACCGCACTGCAGTGCAAATCACATCCGATCTCTGTGCGATTCGAGTTCAGCCATTCGCCGCACCCGCCGCACCCGCCACACCCGCCGCAAATTCGCACGGGACCCTTTTTTTGGCCCGCAGCAGAATCGGATCGCATGGGTGTTCACACCATGCGATCCGAGTTTGCAGATCGCACTGCGATATGCGAACTGATCTGGGGGTGTCAGTAACATTTCACTGACACTCCCAGCAGTTCGCATAGGGCAGTGTGAACTGCCGCCGGGAGGCATGCGATGCGGGAACCCGCCGCGGATTTGCGGCGTTTCCGCATCGCTCCAGTGTGAACCCAGCCTAATAAGCGATCATTTTTCTGATCGCCGTATTAGTGTCACAGGTGACGCTAGTTAGGCAGGTAGGTATTTAGGTTCGCCGCAGCTTTTTATAGCGCCAGGGACCCCCATATACTACCGCATAAAGCCCCCTGATTGCCCCCTAGTTAACCCTTTCACCTGTGATCACCATATAACTGTTACAGGTGACGCCGGTTGGTTAGTTATTTTTTTATAGTTTCAGGGCACCCGCCATTTATTACCTAATAAAGGTTTAACCCCCTGATCACCCGGCGGGTGTCATTTGTGACTAATAACTGTTAGGGCAGTTAGGGTTAGCCCCCTTTAGTTCTAAGGTACCCCCCTAACCCCCCCAATAAAGGTTTAACCCCGTGATCACCCCCCGTCGCCAGTGTCACTAAGGCTGGGTTCACATTGCAGCGGTTTGAGAACGGATGTGATTCGCACCGCACTGCAGTGCAAATCACACCTGATCTCTGTGCGATTCGAGTTCAGCCATTCGCCGCACCCGCCGCACCCGCCACACCCGCCGCAAATTCGCACGGGACCCTTTTTTTGGCCCGCAGCAGAATCGGATCGCATGGGTGTTCACACCATGCGATCCGAGTTTGCAGATCGCACTGCGATATGCGAACTGATCTGGGGGTGTCAGTAACATTTCACTGACACTCCCAGCAGTTCGCATAGGGCAGTGTGAACTGCCGCCGGGAGGCATGCGATGCGGGAACCCGCCGCGCATTCGTGGCGTTCCCGCATCGCTCCAGTGTGAACCCAGCCTAATAAGCGATCGTTTTTCTGATCGCTGTATTAGTGTCACAGGTGACGCTAGTTAGGCAGGTAGGTATTTAGGTTCGCCGCAGCTTTTTATAGCGCCAGGGACCCCCATATACTACCGCATAAAGCCCCCTGATTGCCCCCTAGTTAACCCTTTCACCAGTGATCACCATATAACTGTTACAGGTGACGCTGGTTGGTTAGTTATTTTTTTATAGTTTCAGGGCACCCGCCATTTATTACCTAGTCTCACTAGTGTACCCCTAAATTTAGGGGTGTCTACTTTCCAAAATGGGGTCATTTGGGGGGGGTTTGTGCCATCTTGGCATTTTATGGCCTTCAAAACTGTAACGCCCTTAGAAAGCCTGAAGGCGGTGCTTGGTTTTCGGGGCCCCGTACGCGGCTAGGCTCCCAAAAAGTCCCACATATGTGGTATCCCCGTACTCAGGAGAAGCAGCAGAATTTATTTTGGGGTGTCATTTCACATATACCCATGGCATGCGTGAGCAATATATCATTTAGTGACAACTTTGTGAAAAAAAAAAAAAAAAAAAAAGTTTGTAATTTTCCCGCAACTTGTGGCAAAATATAAAATATTCCATGGACTCAACATGCCTCTCAGCAAATAGCTTGGGGTGTCTACTTTCTAAAATGGGGTCATTTGTGGGGGTTTTGTGCCATCTTGGCATTTTATGGCCTTCAAAACTGTAATAGGTAGTGAGAAGTGAACTCAAAAATTTACGCCCTTAGAAAGCCTGAAGGCGGTGCTTGGTTTTCGGGGCCCCGTACGCGGCTAGGCTCCCAAAAAGTCCCACATATGTGGTATCCCCGTACTCAGGAGAAGCAGCAGAATTTATTTTGGGGTGTCATTTCACATACGCCCATAGCATGTGTGAGCAATATATCATTTAGTGACAACTTTGTGTAAAAAAAAAAAAAAAAATTTTTTTTTGTCATTATTCAATCGCTTGAGGCAAAAAAATAAAATATTCAATGGGCTCAACATGCCTCTTATCAATTTCCTTAGGGGGTCTACTTTCCAAAATGGGGTCATTTGGGGGGGTTTTGTACTGCCCTGCCATTTTAGCACCTCAAGAAATGAGATAGGCAGTCGTAAACTAAAAGCTGCGTAAATTCCAGAAAACGTACCTTAGTTTGTAGATGTGACAACTTTTGCGCAAACCAATAAATATACAATTATTGACTTTTTTTTTTACCAAAGACATGTGGCTGAATACATTTTGGCCTAAATGTATGACTAAAATTGAGTTTATTGGATTTTTCTAATAACAAAAAGTAGAAAATATCATTTTTTTTCAAAATTTGCGGTCTTTTTACGTTTATATCGCAAAAAATAAAAATCGCAGAGGCAATCAAATACCATCAAAAGAAAGCTCTATTTGTGGGAAGAAAAGGACGCAAATTTTGTTTGGGTACAACATTGCATGACCGCGCAATTACCAGTTAAAGCTGCGCAGTGCCAAAGTGTAAAAAGACCTCTGGTCATTTACCAGCAAAATGGTCCGGTCTGAAAGTGGTTAATAAAGGACTTGTCAAAAACTGGCTCTTATATTTTGTTAACATTTCACATTTTTTTGCAGAGGTATGCTCAATACCTCAATCCCCGCACATTTCATGCACCTCATTCAAATCGCACCCCCTTGCAATCTGCAGTGGGTGTCAGTGCTATCTTAAAGTGGGTGTAACCCCCCCAAAAAAACAAATGCTGCGTACACACGATCAGATTTTCCGACAACAAATGTTCGATGGGAGCTTGTTGTGGGAAATTTCGACCGTGTGTAGGCTCCATCAGAAATTTTTTGCCGGAATTTCCGACAACAAAAAATTGAGAGTTGGATCTCAAATTTTCCCGACAACAAAATTCCGACGCACAAAATTCCACGCATTCTCTGAATCAAGAACGAGACGGAAGCGCTGGGTCTGGTAAAACTTAGATAGCACGTTCGTCAGCTACACATTTTGTAATTTTTCATTGCAGCGCATTCTCTTCTTTATAATGCTAAAATAATCAAGTTGTTTTGCAGCTGATATTCACACAGAGTTCTGGCAAACTGATTTCTTCATTATTTCTTGTGATCTCATGAATACATTTTTTTGTTTTTTCGCCAGATGTACAGAATAATGTTTTTAATTTTTGTTTATAGTAATCTACTTTTTTTTGGACATCCAAGATCTCCTTTTATTTTTTTCTAGTGATCTCCATAATCTTTTTTTTCCATTTTGTGTGTCAAGTTACCACAACACCATTGTTATATTGTATTTTTTAACCTCAAGGAGCTTGTTTGGTGTTGGTGTCCCTTGTTAATTTGACATTGTCTTTTTGAAATGTACCTGCCTACTCACAAACAAACTGTCCTTTTTTAATTATAACACATAGCCAATGATTTAATAAAAAATATATACATTTATTAGGGGTCATAACATAATAAAAAGGAAGGCAACGCTGGATAAACTGGTGACATTAGCAAAGCATTTGTACCCCAGGGCATACATCAGCTATTTGACAGGCAAAATTGGGAGCCTGAGGAGTCAATTTAATACAGAGCACAATCCGGTCCAGGACTCTGAGAGATCAGGAACAGCAGCAGATGACATATATGTCCCCAGGCTGTGGTCCTACAACAGCCTGTGTCTTTTGCCAGACCAGACCGAACCCAGGCCATCACTTTCTTGTCTTCCTTACATGTTTGCTTCCACACTTGCCTCCAGGCTGTGACTCTGGTGTTGGAGTTGTAGCAGGAGGTGCAGGAGGAGGAGGATGGTCCAACTCACACATGTGGGTTTTGTTTGTGATTTCGCCCCTCAAGCTCTTATTTAGGGTCATATATATCAGTTACTCACAAAAGAGGCATTGGCCCACCTCCATTTCCTGCATTTTGTTAGCAGCCATGCAGGCATAGGCCTCCAGAAGACTGGTGGGGGTTCTGAGGGCCGCAGAAGCCTGCCGAATAAACCCACGTGCTGACTTTTCTATGCTCCCCTTCCTGGGCTTTTTTTGTTTAAAGTGGAGGGGAGGGACCTGGGATTCGGTCAGGCTACTGGGCACGGCCACCTCCTGGCTGCCACTTACCCCCACCACCTCCTGGCTGCCACTTTCCCCTGCCACCTCATGGCTGCCACTTTCTACATCCTCCTCCTGGCTGAGGATTTCCTGTGTATGAAAAAGAGACAGAGTTTTAGATTATTGTTCATCAATCACACACAATTTTGATAAATATGTTGACTCAAGCTAGGCTCTTCCACATGTTCTTCCTGGGTGGAAGGCCCAGGATGGACGTTGGAAGCCTCAGCTGGGGTGGAAGGAAGAGTGGAAGGAAGGGATGAGAGCGATGGCCTGATTTCAGTCTGGTCTGACAGAAGTTGAAGTCTGTCGTAGTACCACAGCCTGGGTACATAAATGTAATCTGCTCCTGATCTCTGGGAATTCTGGACCTTCTTACGCTCTCTATTATGTGCTCCTCATGCCACCAATTTTGTACTTCAAATAGTTGATGTCTGTCATGGGGATCTGCGGCTTCACAAATTCCAGCAATTTATCCAGCGCTACCTTCCTCTTTAGTCGGTTTATATAAAAGGGGTGTTTTGTCTGCCACAGACAGGGTAGCTCTCTGCACAAATCAATGAATTGGGGGAGGAAATCATGATCGTTGAATTGATCCATTTTCTCTGCAAGACACAACACAAGACAAAGCCTAATGTCAGGCTAAACTCATATAATCTTGTCCCAATCTAGGCCTCAATCATTAAGAAGTATAGGCCACTGATGCCCCAAGTTAAAATTTTAACTTCGTTAGAACGATCAGTGCTTCCGCTACTCCGTCCTCACAGATCGTACGTACAATGCATGCGTGTTATGTTTTATATACACTGCGCATGCGTAAAACTCCTTCCACCCCTGACCTTCTTTATAGTATATTCCCCACCCCTTGTCTTTTTCGGCGCAGTGGGAGAGCACATGGCAGTGAGACAACAGGTGCATGCAGAAGAAAGCAGCAACGACGAAAGCCCGGAGCCACAAATATCCCGATCCTGGAGGAGATTTAAAGCCTTTAATATTTCCTTGGGTGAGATGGTGGAGATGGTGGAAATCTTGAAGAGGGCTGACTATGACAGGAAGCATGGACCTTTCCCAAACCCAAATGTCAGAAAGGCCAAGATCATGACTAAAGTTGTAAAAAGTCTGCAGAAGAATTTTGGGGTATGGCGAGCGAAGGATCATCTGAGGAAACGATAGTCAGACCTCAAATTGAGGGAGCAGGATCAGTACAGAAGAATCAAGAGAGTGCTGCAAAAAAGTAAGTATTTTGGCATGTGTCATTCTTCTTATTACGTTTGTGCTCATCCATGTGTTTTTCTTTACTGTTGTACAGTTTAACATTTTCAGGTTCGTGGGCACAGTAATAAATCGTAGTAAACAGCGTTCGTTCGCACACTAATACAATTTTTTTGCCAGGTGCAGGTTAACTACATTTGTTCAGGCCTAATTTTATTAAAAGAATTTTAATACATTATTGTCTAGATGGTTTTGTAACTAGAATGAAATGCAAACTTGATTCAGTGTAAGGAGAGGACACTCAACAGCTGTTTACACATCTGGACGCAGGAGCACTAGTGTGGGACACTAGAACAAACTTTTAGGGTGTCCCACACAGGTGCTCCAGTGGATACTAGGGGTGTCTCCATGTGTGAAACTTTACCCAAAAAGGTAAGTATTCAGCTTTAATAAAGGGAAAAAATAATGTCTTCTGTTTGGAACTCTGCCAAAACTGACAATTGTACGACACTTCAAGCAATGTTTCATGTTCCTATTTCTTGCCTCAAATATCTGTGTGCTAAGTATACCTTTATTTTATTCACATAGGGGAGAAAAGAGTCAGGACCTCAGAGGACACCAGGGACTCCCAACCTCCTAAAGCAGGGGAGATTCCAAAAACCACAACCTGAGGATGTGGAGGAAGGAGAGGTTTATGAAGTGGGCGAAATAGTGACCACAACAGGTGAGTGTCTGAGAACACAGCTTCAGGTAATCGATGTATGCCTGCATATTTATAATACATGTTTTTTTTTTCCTGTTAGGTGATGTGGATGTTGTAGAAGAAGATCAGGGAAGACATCACTAATGTTGAACAAAGACTCAAAAACCTCAATGATGTATTAGGCAGAATATAAAACACACCAACATTTTTGAATTTTTTGATTTTTATTATAACTTTTCCAAAAAATGTTGAAAGCCAAATTTTGAAGATGCACACAGTGTGTCAACATGTGCTATATGCCATCACAGGATATCAAGGTGCACGTTTTTGTGGGTGCAACCCCTTTACTCGCAAATAACATAGCTGGGAGGAAGGGGTTGTACCCCCGAAACACGTCCATTGATCCCCCATGATGGGAGTTAGCACATGTTGACATTGGGCATGGGATCAGGAGGGAAATCCCCATTTTGACTCTCAATTTGTGTGCATCTTCAAAATTTGGCTTTCACAGGGGTGACATCACCCCATCTGATTAAGGCAATATCAACACAGTTTGGACATACCAATGTCTGATATTGCCTTCAATTTATCAAGGTTGAACTTTGTAAGTTCCTGAGTTATTGTTTTATGTTTTGAAAAACATGCCTGTTTACCACAAAAAAGGATATTTCTACTGTCCCAAAAAAAAATCTTTCGAAAAATACGTTGGTTTGTTCAAAAACCCTTTTCTACGCGCACATGTGAATGTGCACAGAGTAAAAAATGTTCTACTCAACAATGTGTGCCTTCTTCTTTTAATGCTCAATAGCAGTTTTTTGCTTAAGTTGGTGTTTACAGTGACAATGGGGGTTATTTACTAAAGGCAAATCCACTTTGCTTTATAATTTGCATCAATCAGGCCATTATCATCACACCAAAAAATTAATTTGGGGTGCTTAAAATGCTGAATATTATTATCATTAATGCATTACATACATTAATAACAAAAAGAAGATGTGTGTGTAGCAGAACCACAACACAAATAATAGTTAGCGGAAGAAGAGATTGTCACCTCATGTATCAAAGAAATTACATTGGAACTATTGAAGAAAATGGACAAAAAAAAAAGCCCATTGGAGAACCTAGGAGACAGCTAAGAGAAACACAAGCAGTACATCAAAGGAAATATTTTTCCTTTTTAAATACAAATGAATTTTAAAAATACATGTATTTAAATACATATAATGTGATTTTAAAGGATAAAACTTACTCTAATATGATCCTTCTGCAGGACCTGAATGATGGCAGAACAGGTCTCTGAAATAATGATTCACAGAGCCTGGGGGGAGATGCCTGTCAAGAACTTGATGTCCTGCAGACTTCTCCCCATCGCCAAGTACCACAAGATGGCAACGAGCCCCTGCTCGGGAATGATGGCTGGCAGGTGTCCTGCTTGGTAATATAAGGGATAGCAAAGCCAGCAGAAGGTGAAAAACGTGGTCCATCATCCGGAAATAATTCCTGAAATCATCAGGATTATTCTCACGGATCTCCCGCAACAAAGGCATATGAGAGAATTGGTCACGCTGGAGCAACCATTACTTTGGCCATGAACTCCTCCTCGCCCTGTTCATGGACTGGACTTGGGTCAAAGTAAGAACCCCAACACCAAGCCCCTGCACAGGACTAGTGATGGGCGAACTTCCGACAGGACGTTTCACGAACGCGGACCGCGAACGTGGCCGATAGTTCGCGAACCGGAACGTTTGCGGCGGGCCCCATTGACTTCAATGGGAGGCAAACTTCGCCAACCTACAGGTCAAATTTGCAGCCACAAAATAATTAATAGCTGTGCAAACATAGTCCCACCACATGGCCAATGACATAACACATGTATGAGGTGAATCTGGGATCGACAACTACAAGCATTCTTTTTTTATATGGGAAATTGTTGTGACAATTCAGGACTGTGGAGCGCATTAAGGCAATGGAGGAGAGGGAAGGTCAGGGACCAGGGTAGGCAAAGAAGAGGGTGCAGGAGATGATCACCAGCAGCGTGACATACAGCAATGACACCTGCACCGTGATAGAGTCATCTGACAACAGCACCGTGATAGAGAGCACTGACATCAGCAGCATGACATAAAGCACTAACACCAGCACCGTGATATACAGCACTGACAGCAGCACCGCGATAGAGAGCACTGACATCAGCAGTGTGACATAAAGCACTAACACCAGCACCGTGATATACAGCACTGACAGCAGCACCGTGATAGAGAGCACTGACATCAGCAGCGTGACATACAGCAATGACACCTGCACCGTGATAGAGTCATCTGACAACAGCACCGTGATAGAGAGCACTGACATTAGCAGCGTGACATAAAGCACTAACACCAGCACCGTGATATACAGCACTGACAGCAGCACCGTGATAAAGAGTACTGACATCAGCACCGTGATATACAGCACTGACACCTGCACCGTAAGCAGCCCCAGGAGGAAGTCAGCATAGCACAGGGATGGTGGGAGCCCCTCATATTGAGCATAGCACAGGGATGGTGGGAGCCCCTCATAATGAGCATAGCACAGGGATGGTGGGAGCCCCTCATAATGAGCATATCACAGGGATGGTAGGAGCCCCTCATAATAAGCAGCCCCAGGAGGATGTCAGCATAGCACAGGGATGGTGGGAGCCCCTCATAATAAGCAGCCCCAGGAGGATGTCAGCATAGCACAGGGATGGTGGGAGCCCCTCATAATAAGCAGCCCCAGGAGGAAGTCAGCACAGCACAGGGATGGTGGGAGCCCCTCATAATGAGCATAGCACAGGGATGGTGGAGCACTTCAAAATATGCACAGCAAAGGTACAGCCCCAGGAGGAAGTCAGCACAGCACAGGGATGGTGGGAGCCCCTCATAATATGCACAGCAGAGGTACAGCCCCAGGAGGATGTCAGCACAGCACAAGGATGGTGGGAGCCCCTCATAATAAGCAGCCCCAGTAGAAATATGACACCGCTCAACCTCTTCAAAGAGGAGGGTACGGGCATATAGTACGGTGTGCTTTTTTTGGACAAGGAAGTGAGCCAAATGAAGAAAGAAGGTCTCTGTGCTCGATTAAAAAAATTGTTTATAGACATATACATGGACTACTGGTCACATGTGTTGAATTCCTTCGAGATCCATGCCTCATTCATTTTTAGAAATGTGAGGTAGTTAACACTGTCGTGAGCTAGGCGAGTACACTTATCGGTCACGATCCCCCCTGCTGCGCTGAACGTCCTTTCGGACAGGACACTGGATGAGGGGCAAGCCAACAGTTCAATTGCAAATTGGGCAAGCTCTGGCCACAGGTCAAGCCTGCCCACCCAGTAGTCCAGGGGTTCATCACTCCTCAGAGCGTCCACATCGGCCGTTAACCCGATGTAGTCGGACACCTGATGCTGGATCCGGATGACACCTGTCGATGGGTCGGCTGAAAGAATGACCTCATATCCGAAGTCACCAACACATCTTCAAACCAGCCTCTTCTTGCAGGCGCTGTTGGATTGGTACCCGCAACTCCTCTGGGAGTGGGAATTGCTCCTCTGCCAGCGCACGCAAAAGCAGAATGCAGCATTTCTCGAAGCAAGGCCTGGAAGTGCTCCATTCTGCAAGCCCTCTGTGACGGCGGTAACATTTCCGCCATTTTGTGTTTGTACCGGGGCTCTAAGTACGTTGCCACCCAGTACTGGTCCTTGACCCTTATGGTTTTTATACGGGGGTCCCTATTAAAACACTGGAGTATGAAGGCCCCCATTTGCACTAAACTGGAAGCGGTGTGGTGGCCTGGCTCCTGCTCATCATCCAGGATAATGTCGTCCTCTTCATTCTCCTCTCCCCATCCACGCACAACAGGGATCCCAGAAAGGTTTAAAGCATGCTCTTCTTGCTCCTCCTCATCCGCCCCGGCACCAGCCTCCTCTGACTCCTCTTCAGACTCCTGTTGTTGACTTGTCTCAGATAGAGTAGCCCCCCCTGGGAATTCATCCAGCATTGCGACTTCCTCATCTTCCCGCTCCTGCTCCTCCACAGCTTGATCAATGACACGACGCAATGCACGCTCCATAAAGAAGGCATAAGGTACCATGTCACTGATGGCGCCATGGCTGCCACTGACCAGTTTGGTGATCTCCTCAAATGGGCGCAGAAGTCTGCATGCGTCGTGCATGAGCAGCCACTGGCGCGGTGAAAAAAAAACCAGCTCCCCAGAACCGGTTCTGCCGCAGAGTTCATACAGGTAGACGTTACCTGCACGTTTCTGCTGGAGCAGCCTATCAAGCATATAGAAGGTTGAGTTCCATCGCGTCGGGCAATCGCAAATAAGACAGACTGACCGGCAGAATGTGTCGCCACTGAATGTCAGCAAGGTGAGCCATGGCCGTGTAAGATCTTCTGAAATGGGCCGAGATTTTCCTTGCCTGTCGCAAGATGTCCTGGACCCCAGGGTATTTGACAAGGAATCGCTGCACGACCAAGTTTAAGACGTGGACCATGCATGGCACGTGCGTGATTTTGCCCTGTTTCAATGCGCTAAGCAGATTGGCACCGTTGTCACACACCACTTTACCAACTGTCAAATTAAGCGGTGTTAGCCACTGATCTGCCTGTGAACGCAAAGCTGAAAGGAGTGCCGGGCCAGTGTGGCTCTTGGCTTCCAGGCACAACAGACGCAGCACGGCATGGCAACGTCTCACCTGGCATGTCGAATAGGTTCTGGGGAGCTTGGGTGGCGCAGCGGAAGAGACGCTAGCAGCGGAAAAGGAGGAGTCACCCGAGGAGGAGAGGGAGGAGGATGGAGTAGGAGGAGGAGGCGAAGAAGAGTCAGGCCTGCATGCAATCCGTGGCGGTAAAACCAAATCTACACGGGTGCCATGGGTTACATGCTTGACGGCCGTCAGAAGGTTCACCCAGTGGGCAGTAAAAGTGATATACCTTCCCTGCCCGTGTTTGCTAGACCACGTGTCTGTGGTCAGATGTATCTTGGCACCGACACTGTGTGCCAGAGATACATTCACTTGCCGCTGAACATGGCCATATAGCTCTGGGATGCCCTTCTGTGAGAAATACTTCCTTCCTGGGACCTTCCATTGTGGTGTTCCAATGGCCACAAATTTGCGAAAGGCCTCCGAGTCCACCAGTTTATATGGCAGTAGTTGGCGGGCTATCAGTTCTGACAAGCCAGCCGTCAACCGTTGGGCAAGAGGGTTATCCGGCGTCATCATTTTTTTTACGCTCAAACATTAGGCCCACGGAAGCCTGCCTTTTTGCAGAAAAACGTGAGCTTGGCCTGATGGAAGGTGGAGTGGAGGACAATTGTGAGGAGAGAGGAGAAGGAGAAGTAGAAGACGAAGCTGGACGGTGAGAGCCTGCATTGTGGCTTTGTGTGTTCCGTTGCTCCCACTCGGCTCGGTGATGGCTGCTCATGTGCCTTTTTAAGGCGGTTGTCCCTAGGTGGGTGTTGGGCTTACCGCGACTAATGCGTTGACTGCAAAGATTGCAGATGGACACGTTAAAAAAAAGCGCACACTGCGGAGCCATGTGCCGGTGTCCTGGGAGTGCCAGATGTGACCGTACATGGTCGATGACTCGCTCCTGCTTTGTCCCTCCTGTGCAATGTAAGTTATTCCTGCTTCTCCTCCCTATCTGCTGGTCCATATCTCCCTCTGAACTCCCCTCCTCTTCCTCTCTTGTGGGCACCCACGTGACATCACTAGACACGTCATCATCAACGTCACCTTCCCCACCGCTATCAGTAGAGATCTTGGAGTAGGCAGCAACACCGGGGACCAACCTCCTCCTTGGGCTGATCTGGGTACTGTCGTCAGACTGCTGAGTAGCGGTTGTTGCTACCTCCTCTTCCTGATCCAATGCCAAGAGTGGCTGCGCATTAGAAATGTCCTCTTGATATGGATCGGAAAATAATTCCTGTGACTCAAGCGGAAGGTATGTGGTGGTGGTGGTGGTGGTGTTGTTGGTGGTAGTGTCTTTGGGGGTGCACATAGCAGAGAGTGAAGAAGAGGGTGCAGATCGAGAGGATGAGGAGGGTGCAGAAGAGTAAGGCTGAGCGAGCCACTCAACCAAGTCTGGTGCGTCCTTTAAAGTAATTGAACGCACCTTCTGCAACTTCCCACTTTGGCTCAAGCCTGTTGCTCCTGCCCTACCCCTACCACCCCTGCGGAAGGGCCTGCCTCTTCCTCTGCCTGTCATTTTTTAAATGACCCTGTGACAAAACTCTCAGTCCCTATACCGATGAAGCACCTCAACTCTATGTATTGTGGACCTATACCAGTCCTTATAGAATGGCAGACTGTACTTCACTCAACCCTATGTACTGTAGTACCCTATACCTTACCAGTCCTTATAAGGACCTTTGTGGAACAAGTAGGTTATGTGTGAGTGATTAGCAGACTGTACGTCAGTCCCTATACCGATGAAGGACTGCTGCAGTATAGGGCAGCGGTCAGCAGTAGTGCACCTCAACCCTATGTATTGTGGACCTATACCAGTCCTTATAGAATGGCAGACTGTACCTCACTCAACCCTATGTACTGTAGTACCCTATACCTTACCAGTCCTTATAAGGACCTTTGTGGAACAAGTAGATTGTGTGTGAGTGATTAGCAGACTGTACGTCAGTCCCTATACCGATGAAGGACTGCTGCAGTATAGGGCAGCGGTCAGCAGTAGTGCACCTCAACCCTATGTATTGTGGACCTATACCAGTCCTTATAGAATGGCAGACTGTACCTCACTTAACCCTATGTACTGTAGTACCCTATACCTTACCAGTCCTTATAAGGACCTTTGTGGAACAAGTAGGTTGTGTGTGAGTGATTAGCAGACTGTACGTCAGTCCCTATACCGATGAAGGACTGCTGCAGTATAGGGCAGCGGTCAGCAGTAGTGCACCTCAACCCTATGTATTGTGGACCTATACCAGTCCTTATAGAATGGCAGACTGTACCTCACTCAACCCTATGTACTGTAGTACCCTATACCTTACCAGTCCTTATAAGGACCTTTGTGGAACAAGTAGGTTGTGTGTGAGTGATTAGCAGACTGTATGTCAGTCCCTATACTGATGAAGGACTGCTGCAGTATAGGGCAGCGGTCAGCAGTAGTGCACCTCAACCCTATGTATTGTGGACCTATACCAGTCCTTATAGAATGGCAGACTGTGCCTCACTCAACCCTATGTACTGTAGTACCCTATACCTTACCAGTCCTTATAAGGACCTTTGTGGAACAAGTAGGTTGTGTGTGAGTGATTAGCAGATTGTACGTCAGTCCCTATACTGATGAAGGACTGCTGTAGTATAGGGCAGCGGTCAGCAGTAGTGCACCTCAACCCTATGTATTGTGGACCTATACCAGTCCTTATAGAATGGCAGACTGTACTTCACTCAACCCTATGTACTGTAGTACCCTATACCTTACCAGTCCTTATAAGGACCTTTTGTGGAACAAGTAGGTTGTGTGTGAGTGGTTAGCAGACTGTACGTCAGTCCATATACCGATGAAGGACTGCTGCAGTATAGGGCAGCGGTCAGCAGTAGTGCACCTCAACCCTATGTATTGTGGACCTATACCAGTCCTTATAGAATGGCAGACTGTACCTCACTTCACCGTACTTACACGATTTATCATATGGTATAAAGACATCCATACGTATTTATTTACAATAATTCTTGGCACTGGCACTTTATGCGATTTCCTAGTCACAACCAAGTCTTTTTCACATAATTTGTTTTTAGTGACTTTTTTTATGTATATTGGTTTTTACTTATGGTGTAGTAGATATTTCCATAGATTTATTCACCGTTTAGCACTGGCACTTTTTATGCGATTTTTTGTTAATCGCATCAAGAATCACTATTTATTTTGCTGACTGCTTTATGTATTATGTTATTTACACTGTGACGTAGAAGATACTCACACGGACTTATTCACATTTCAGCATTATTATTTCATACTATTCTGCCAACTCTGGCCTCCTATATATCACCCTTCTAGTTTGGGCGATAGTACACCTATTTCCAATTATTGTGATGCTTATAGAATCTACTGATTTTTCAGGCTAATATCTCCCAACCCAGTACTGCGCAACACTACCTCCTATATTTCGCTATCCTTAATAGGGGTTCAAGTACCCCATTTCCAGTGTATGCAGCGGTACAAAAACTAGATCCTTGTTTTTCCTGATTAGGCGCAGGAATAACCCCTTTACACTTATTCTGATACTCACCTTGATCCATTCTTGCAGCCATCATGGATGTTTTTACATTTTTAGATAAAAGACAGGTTAACCTGGGAGAGGTTTTTAATGTAACTACACCTACCAATAAAAGCAGTGACCTTGAAAGCCTAATGAGGAAATTAGGACATAACATGGAGAAGAAGGTTAGTCTATGGTGGGACATTACCACCTTTGAACAATATCTCAAAGATGGGATTGTCCCCAGACGCCTGAGATGGGATGTCATACCAAACGACGGACTGACAGATCAGGAATCAATCGATGATTGGTTCAAATTTTTTAATGGGAAAGGTTTAGAACTTTTAATGTTCCTACTCGATAGAAAGAAGAAAAAACAAAAAATAGTAGATGAGATCATCCTGGGAGTAAAGGAAGAACTGGAAGCATATAAGGATACTGCGGAATTTATAGCCCTAACAACACAATTGAACAAAGACCTCACAAAAAAAGATAGAGAAGTTCAACAAAGAAAGAGCAAAAAATATAATAGAGACATGAACGATTTTAAAACCGATCGAGCCTTCAAATGGCAAAGCCAAGTGGGACACCTAGACCCAATTTCAACCTACTCAACTCCAGAAAAATCAGTAAGAGTGCAGTCGGAACACACTAATATACGAGGAAACCAAAAAAACCAAAACCAAACCAGGCCATATGACACATACGAACGAACCAGACCTGACACAATGAGAAATGATGATAGACAAGGCAACCAGTACCAACAAACCCCCCGAAAAAACGATAGAGGATATACACCTTACAAAAACGAGAAGAGACCCTATTACCAAGATAGGACACCCCGAAATGGTTGGAAAAAACCTTTCTGGAAGAATAATAGGAGGAACAACGGACCAAGGCCTTATTATGACAATAGAAATCATCATCAACAAAGAGACAATAGAGGACCATACAACGATAACAGAGGGCGTCCCTACGATACACAAGCACCAAGGGGAAGAAGCCCCTATAGACAACATGAAAGAAGAGAAGGTGAATACCAGAATCCTCCCCCTCAAACATCATACCGTACATACGAAACAAGCCCGATCCCAACATATAATTATTACGCACCCTTGGAGCAAAGATGGGAAGACGACAGAGCGGACAGACATAGGCAATCCGACATGGAATACGAGAGGTCTTTTTTAGAGAGGAGCCGCGAGAACGACCCATCAAGGAGGAACGAAAATCTGAGAAACCAAAGAAGAACACCAGAAAGAGAGGATGCAGAGGGGGGAAGAGATCACAAAAGAAAAAGAGAGTGAAGGGCGAAGGTATTTTTAACCTTAGCGGACAACCCCTCTCTCATGAAGAAATAGGGGTTCTCGATAAAGGTCTAAAATATGCACCCACAAAAAATCTCGATAAATTTCAAACTTATATCGGAATCCAGAAATTTGTGAGGAAACTAAATATTAAAAAATACTTGATCAGCAATTCATGTAAACCGAAGACCACAAGATCTACTGATGAAATGACACAGCACTTTAAGAAATAAATCAATTTTTAATCCAGTAACTAAAGATAATAAACCTATAGAAGTTTTTAAACGTATCGTTCTTGAGGAGGTGAAAGAACTGAAAATAAAGAAGCGTGATGAACCAAAACATATCAAAAGCGGCATTCGGAAACTAACAAAAAGGAAAGACCTGGTCATACGACCAGCGGATAAAGGTGGGGGTATCGTAATACTGTCTAAAAACCAATATAATATAAGTATGAATTCTCTACTTGAAGATAATGACACATACTGTATGTCCGACTATTGAGCAATCCAGTCTTCAAATGCAGGAAAGCACTCGAACAAGTGGTACATCTGGGCCTAAAGAAGGATATACTCAACAAGAAAGAAGCCAAATACCTAATACCCGAACACCAATCATCTATTTTCTGCCAAAAATCCACAAAGACAAAGAAAATCCACCCCCCAGACCAATAGTGAATGGTATTGACTCTTTGACAGCGAGAATGGGGCAATATATTGATTATTACCTACAGCCGGCCGAACAGAAGACACGGGCATACCTCAGAGACACCAAGCACATATTGCAAATCATAGACGACATACCAATAGACGAGGGACCTTGGTGGTTAGCTACAGCGGATGTAGCCTCACTCTACACAATAATTTTGCACCACCAAGCTTGTGAGGCAACTAAATGGGGATTACGGAAATATACAGACCTACTGTGCCCCCAGAGAAAATTCCTTATAAAATGTCTCGATTTCTGCTTGAAAAACAGCTACTTCTGGTACAATAAAAATTATTACCATCAAAAAACGGGCGTAGCCATGGGGGCAAAATTCGCCCCAAGCGTCGCAGGCCTTTTTATGGCACAATGGGAGGAAGAGGAAATATTCAACAATCCCCCAAATGAATTACACACATACCGAAGATACATCGATGATGTTATTATACTGTGGAAGGGCGAACGATCAAGACTGATCACCTTTTTGGAGAAGTTAAATACGAACAAGAGGAACATAAAACTATCGTGGGAGATAAGTAATGAATCCATCACTTTTTTAGATTTGAAAATAATACAAGATAATAAAAAACTTATCTCAAAAACACACTTCAAGAGTGTAGACCGCAATAGTTACCTACCATTAGAAAGTTGCCATCATAAGGATTGGCTATATAACATACCAAAAGGCCAACTTATGCGCCTGAGACGCAATTGTACACAAGAAGAACATTTTCGGGAACAAGCTAAAAACATGAAACAAAAATTCATAGAAAAAGGCTATGAGGAAGAATTCATCAACAAGAAAATATCAGAAGTAGCAAGCCTAAATCGTAAAGACCTCATAAAAAACAAATCCCATAACGAGACATTACAGGATAACGTTCCGATTATTTTGGACTTCAATGTGCAGTTTAAACAGGTGGAAAAAATCATCAAACGCAATTGGGAGATACTATGCTCAGATATATGTCTAAAAGACATTTTGCCTACTCGTCCAAAATTTGTATATAGGCGAGCCCCTACCATCAGGGACAAAATAGTGAAGAATATCCCAGATCCACCAAGTAGAGGACTCACCTTCTTCACGGGAAAAGGATTTTTTCCCTGCAAGCGATGCTACGCATGTACTAAAACACAACGCCCTAACGAGAAGAGAAAAGAGTTCACTTCTACTAGTACAGGTAACAGCTATGACATTAAAGAGTTTATCTGTTGCAATACCATCGGGGTGGTATACGCATTAGAATGCAGCTGTGGTCTTCAGTATATAGGCCGCACAAAGAGACCACTGAAAGTACGTGTCAAAGAACACATAAAGAACATACTACAAGGGATTTGATAAACACAGTTTATCCAGGCACTTTGCATTACACCACAATAAAGATCCCTCCCAACTCAAATTCTGGGGCATCGAGCCCTATGTTAAACATTGGAGAGGAGGGCACAAAGTAAGGACCCTCAGCCAAATCGAGTCCAAATGGATATTTACACTAGACACATTCACGCCAAAGGGACTCAATGTGGAATTTGACCTGAATTGCTTCATTAGCGACTTTTAATCACCTCTCAATTTTGAACGATCGCTTCCCTTCTTTCAAACTTTTTTAAACTTTTTCGTAACGTTCCATACATTTTCATATATATCCTATTCATTTTATATTTCACTACTGCCTTTTATACATTTCTAACCTTAGCTGCCCCTACTCTTCCCTCTCCTCTTAAACGATCTTTATCCTAGATTCTGATTATTTGCATGTTGTATAACCACCGAGGTATATCTAAGCACAATAACAACATGCATAGGCACACATATATGTATGAGCACTGTGGTGGGTGTACACATATACAGGTATTTTATTGATATATTTTAATTCCTGTGGTTATTGCCCTATATATGCTCATTTAAAACTTTGTTTGCTCTGAACGTCATTTCCGGCAGCAATGGGAATCACTTCCCTCGTTTTTTATTCCATTTTCAATTTTTTCCATTTTTAATCTTATATTTTTTCCACATGCTTCATTTTAATCCCCCATTTTTTCTAAATTTACCATTCGGACTAAACTATCATCACCTTACGTTCATAAATAATAAGGCCTTGCAAATTATTTTAGTCTAAATCTATCCGTTATTTTAAATAAGTACGTTTTTTACAGATAAATAAATAAATTAATATTTTTTTATATTTTTATGCATATTTCGATACATATATTTTTTCTAGTATTTATATTTAGTATTGTTTTTATATGGACATATATTTTTATTTTTTAGATTTAATATTAGCGATTGCCCATTATATATGGCATGCACTACTTTTCTCCATATAGATATATATTTTAATAATACCAGTGATTGTTTACTCCAAACTTGCCAAACATAAATTAAAACAAATATACAGAAGGGTCATCGTTCTTTAATTAACGATTGCCCGTTTAACTTATAGCCCATACTGTATATTTTATATACATTCCATTGTCTCTAATTACAATCAGGCACGTTGTCTGCTTAGGAGGCGGCGACACCCATACAGCGACGCCCCGCTGGTGGGTTCCGCTGAAGACACCTCCCAAAAAATGGCCACGTATCTATCTCTGGCCATATGACATAGTAAACAGCGTGTAACAACCAAAAAGATGGCCGCCTACATACTTCCGGCGACAATTTAAACCGCAAAATGGCCGCCGACATAGTAAACATGATGTAACAACCAAAAAGATGGCCACCGGCACACTTCCGGCGACAATGTAAACCGCAAAATGGCCGCTGGGACACTTCCGGGTCTTCCCCAAAATGGCCACCGAATAAGCAATCATTGTCTCTATTTAAAGACACTTCCCTGAACACTAGTCATCCCCTGATGAAGTCACGTGACCGTGACGAACGCGCGTCGGGACGCTACCGGAAGTGACGCAATCGAGCTCGAGGCTCGTTTATACCCTACATACAAGCTCTATATGTTTGTGAGTACTTAATTCATTGTATTTAAATAAAATTCAAACTTTGTTCAAAACTATTACACTATGGGGCTCCCCTCTTCCTTATCTGTTTAACCCTCACATAATATCCACCGCTGAGGCAACCTAACACCCCCCCCCCCATGCTGAGTACCGCTGAGCGTCCATTTGAGGAGATCAACACGGCGCAATAGGCAGGAGACGCCAGGTTTTTGGGGCCATAAGAACAGGACCTCGAGGGATAAGGACTATCAGGAACCCTGAGGATACATATGTCAAACGCTGTTACCTTACAGCTGTAAGGTAAGGGGACATCCATACCCTGAGCACACAGGACCACGTGGGATATAGTCACCATCACCAATACCACCACCGATTGCATCGTTACCTTATAGTGCACACAAATCCCGATACCAGCACCATATGCGTTTTTGTTGCATGCGATTTTGGATATAATCGCCACCAGTTGTTGCACATCTTGAATGGACACAAACCTGATATATGTGATTGTGTAACTTCTTTAACTATGTTTATTGGTTGATATAGCTTTCAAATCACTGTGCACACTCACTGTGATTATTTTTATAGAGATTTCATCTCTTTGTTTTTTTCGTTATACGTTTTCATTTCTGTTTTTTTTGTTTATGTCGTACAATTATATGTGTTCACCGTACTTACACGATTTATCATATGGTATAAAGACATCCATACGTATTTATTTACAATAATTCTTGGCACTGGCACTTTATGCGATTTCCTAGTCACAACCAAGTCTTTTTCACATAATTTGTTTTTAGTGACTTTTTTATGTATATTGGTTTTTACTTATGGTGTAGTAGATATTTCCATAGATTTATTCACCGTTTAGCACTGGCACTTTTTATGCGATTTTTTGTTAATCGCATCAAGAATCACTATTTATTTTGCTGACTGCTTTATGTATTATGTTATTTACACTGTGACGTAGAAGATACTCACACGGACTTATTCACATTTCAGCATTATTATTTCATACTATTCTGCCAACTCTGGCCTCCTATATATCACCCTTCTAGTTTGGGCGATAGTACACCTATTTCCAATTATTGTGATGCTTATAGAATCTACAGATTTTTCAGGCTAATATCTCCCAACCCAGTACTGCGCAACACTACCTCCTATATTTTACTGTAGTACCCTATACCTTACCAGTCCTTATAAGGACCTTTGTGGAACAAGTAGGTTGTGTGTGAGGGATTAGCAGACTGTACGTCAGTCCCTATACCGATGAAGGACTGCTGCAGTATAGGGCAGCGGTCAGCAGTAGTGCACCTCAACCCTATGTATTGTGGACCTATACCAGTCCTTATAGAATGGCAGACTGTACCTCACTCAACCCTATGTACTATAGCACCCTACACCAGGTTATTAACAGTCCTTATAAGGAGCTTTGTGGAACAAGTAGGTTGTGAATGATTAGCAGACTGCAGCAGAAGGGCAGCAGTCAAGTATAATATTCTTTCTATATTTGGAAGAAAGAATATTATACATGTACAAGCCTATTACCATACCCCTGATACCAGTCCTGAAAAGAACCTTTGTGGACCTAATATACTAACAGCTACTGATTAAACTGACCCTCACTGCCTCACACACTGCTTCCTGCCTGTCCCTATATAAACTGACAAAACAGAGGCTACTGGAACAATAACTGGAATAGCACTTTTGTGGACCTGATAGTAACAGCTAATGACTAAACTGACTGTCCCTGCAGCAGACACACCGTCCTGTCCCTTTCTCTAAACTGACAAAAGACACTCAGGCTGCTGCAACAATCAGTAGCACAGCAAACCTATATACACCTAACACCTATACCAGTCCTGAAAATAACTTTTGTGTACCAAATAGCTAGCGATTTGGGTCACTGCAATCTCTCCCTGCTCCACACAGCAACCTCTCCCTATAGTGACAGAAGAAAGAATGTAAAATGGCCGCCGGATCGGGTCTATTTATAATTTAGGGGGAATGTCCAAGTGTCCATGTGCTGTAATGTCTCAATTGGCTGTCCTGTACCCCATGATGGATGTGTCATCATAGGTCAAAGTTCTTTTACACAGTAAACACGGAAGTCCGCCGGGCGAATGGCGCCAATAGTCTGCCGAACGGGCGGACCGCGAACAGCCGAAATTCGCCGCAAAATGACCGCCGGGCGAACCGTTCCGCCATCACTACACAGGACGAACTGTAAGATGAGTACGTACCCGCAACATGGCTTCAAAACTGTCAGCTGGTGAGAACGAACTAACAGAAAGCACTGAAAATCAGAAAACTGGAAGCAAAATGACTACACACACTGAAGAACAGATACAAACTCACAAGCACAAACTGAAGAGCAGTAGCGAACTGAAAAGCACGAGGCTGAAAATCACAAATCGTCTCTCACCAAACTTCTAGTAACACGAGATTAGCAGAAGGAGCACAAAGGGTGGCGCACTGGCTATTGAACTTCCTGTTTATAGTGCCGTCATACGTGTTGTACGTCAGCTCGTTCTTGATTATCGGAATTTCCGACAACATTTGTGCTACCATGTGTATGCAAGACAAGCTTGAGCCTACATCCGCAGGAAAAAAAATCCCAAGATTTCGTTGTCGGAATGTCCGATCGTCTGTACGCAGCAAAAGACATAGTGAGCTAGTATAGCACTTTGGCTGGCGACATCACTCCTGGAGTTACTTCCGGGTATCGCAGTGTCCAGCACTGTAATTGGCTGGAGCCGCAATGACGTCACCCCCGTGCATGTGCATGGGAGCCGCCGGTAATGGCACACTAGCTGAAGCAACGGTACGGATGTGCTATTCCTTCAGTGCGCATGTGCCAATGACGTTGGCACATGCAGATACAGGGGATATCTCCTAAATCATGCAGGTTTAGGAGATATCCTGGGTAGCTACAGATAAGACTTATTATAGGCTTATCTGTAGCAAAAAGTGGTTGTAAAGGGTTTACAACCACTTTAACAACACCCCAAGCTAAGGTTGCAAAACACAATGTGTTTGCCTGCACCAGATCACATTCATAAAACGACCATGCATGCATGACTTTGGTGTGATTTGAGCCCATTCAAAATGAATGGGCCTTGACTGCACCACAATCAACACAGTAAGCCTGGTTTCACACTATACTTTGCATGTAAATTGCACAGGAACTGCATCGCATTCCCATGCAATTCACATGTGATTCTGTATGGTGTTATTTGAGCCCATTTTGAATGAGCTGAATCGCACCACATCGCACCAAAGAAGTGTAGGCACCATTTTTTGAAAACCGACCATGCAATCTGGTTCAGACAAACACTGCGTTTGTGTCCTTCTTTTGGGGAGTTGTTAACTTTGAATTGACACCTGCAGCAGATCAAAAACACAGTGTGATTGCAATGCAGTGCGGAAACGCACAGGGAGCACAGCGTTTCCTGTACCACATATGTATGTACCAGGGGTAAAACAGGGCCAATGCATGCCACTGAGGGAAGCAAAAAGTCCAGCCTGGCTCTGGCATTGGCAGACATGTTGTGGTGCCAACTGATGAATCAGTAAGACAGTGAGCACCACAACAAGCTTGCCAGTGTCAAGCTGGACTGTCAGTAATACAAGCAATAGAAAACTTAGCTTAGCCTCAGTCAACTGTCAGTAACACAAGCAATGCAAAATTTAGCTCAGCCAGCCTCAATCACATACTTTGTCAGTTGCAGCACAGAATCATAGACAGTCTCTCACTGACTCACAATTACCTAGTATGAACAGTAGAATGTCAGCAACAGCACAGCAGTCTGAGCAGTGGTAGGTTTGAGGACACTCTCTGAGACTAGGCAAGAGAGAAAGAGGGACATACCAGGACAAGACAGCAGCAGTTAATCCATGTGGGGAGGCTGGCAGCTACACAGCACTTTAAATGCACTCTGCGCTCCAGGGCCCAGGCAAGCTCCTCTCCCAAGCCCAAGGTGAGAGTGGCACTGCAAGTCAACGGGAGTACATGATGTGCAGTGGGCAGGACTACATGCACCACCAGCACCCACTGTGCTGCCTGATGATAGATCTGTCAGCCTTCAGCCCAAGCCCGATAGACCGGCCTGGCGGTGTACCCCAACATGCGTGCAGGTATGCCTAATGATCTATTGTACTTGCTGCAGCAGCATTATTACACTCTGTGTGCCACTGACTGCAGTGCTGCCTGTCGCTGGTGCCATGTGCGACTACAGAGCTGGGACAACATGCATTTCATTTTGGCCCTGGGGGGGTTGAACCCCTTATCTTCGCCCCTGACTGTGTGTTCCCTGGGGGTGTTCTTACTGTATGGGGATAGGACTGACTAGGAGAGGAGACAGATCGTGTTTACTTAGTAGGAACACACGATCTGTCTCCTCTCCTCTGACAGGACAGGGATTTGTGTGTGTGGGAGCTGTGCTGGCTTCTGTGCATGCGATCACGATTGCCTGCCACTCGCATCGTGCCCCCTACTGTGCAGCAGCCCGCACGCGCACCCTCTGGTGGCTTTTAAAGGGAAACCCGTATATGTATAGGATTTCGCCCAGGAGAGCCATTGTGCCGCAGTAAATCTGCGGGAACTAAGCATTTAGAAAATGAGGCAAGGAAAGGTTCTGGACAGCTGCTCTCTGGAATATAGCCTTTATTGTAAAATATCAAAAATACAAGCCACAGCAGAAAATGGGACAAACGTCCAGACGCATTTCACACTTAACAGTGCTCATTCATTAGCTATGAATAAGCACTGTTAAGTGTGAAACGCGTCAGCTCGTTTATCCCATTTTCTGCTGTGGCTTGTATTTTTAATATTTTACAATAAAGGCTATATTCCGGAGTGCAGCTGTCCAGAACCTTTCTGTGCCTCATTTCCCTTGTGACCTGGATGGAACTTTTTGGTGCCATTGATTTTGGATACTAAAACTGGGACTTGTGGTGCACTGTTGTGGTTTGTCAAGTTTGAAAAAGATTTTGTATTGAATAAAAGCCTTGTGAAAAAAACAAAGCTCTCCTTTATTTATATAAATGCCTCTTACAGTATACTAGGGATAAGGTAGTAATAACATTTATTGACCCATCAGCTAAAAACAATATTGCTATCCCTGCAAAAGATGCAGTTATTACATTTTGGGCTTTTGCACAATATGCAATTTATTTGTTATATTTGATATGGTTAATACATGAATGCTAGAGGGCTATACAGTAGATGAGGAGTAATATATTTAGCTGCATAAGGGCAAACTTCTAATTCCATACAGACATTTGATCATTGGGCAGCATAGTGGCTAAGTGGTTAGCACTTCCACCTAGCAGCGCTACTCTGCCAAGAGTTTGCATATTCTCCATGTGCCTGCGTGGGCTTCTTCCCACCAGTGGTGGCTTTTTTTGGGGGACGTTCAAACAATCCACCCAATGCCACCACCCCCAGTCAGTGACCAACCCCTCACTTACCCCATCTAGGATGCGGGCATCGCTTCCTCCAGGCGGTGTCTCCTCCTCCTGGTGCTTCACAGAGGCTTCCCCTGTGTCTCTTTCCTCCTCCTTCTTGGGGGCCAATGGGATCGCTTCTCCTCTCTGCCAATCGAGTGACGGGACCCGGAACCCAATTCCTGATTGGCCAGGAGGGGAATCAAGAAGACAATAGCGAATATTAATTCAATATTGTCACACAACTGGGTGGCATTTTGAAGTTTATTAGAGCCTCTGGCTCTAATCACGTGCTTCTAAAAAAGAAAAAAAAGAAAAAAGAAAACCCCATTGAAATCCATGTGTCTGGTGATGCATGAATTAGGGAGCGACGCCCCTGCGCCCCACATTACAGACCCCCACTGCCTCCCACACGCTAAAGACATGCTGCTAGGTTAATAAGAACCTGCCTAAATTGGTTCTAGTATGTGTATGTGTATGTATGAATGTGAGTTAAGGACCTCTGGATTATAAGGTCCTCAAAGGCAGGGACTGATGTGAATGTGCAATATTAATGTGTAGCAATGTGTAAATTGACAGTGCTATATAAGTACCTGTCATATATAAATGGTGTAGAGTGTCTAATTTATAGGATTCAGATTAAAAGGATATGTGGCCTCAAGATTATTTACAAGTGCAATTTTCTTTCCACAATATAAGGGCAAATTAACTGGTGAGTGTGTTTTCATTTTTGGGTGGAGGGAGTTGCCTGGCATGTTGAGTTGAATTAATATAAGACACAAAAAAATATTGAATTGTTGAGAAGACGTTATTTGAATTGATTGTTTTACACTTTTCCATGTATATATGTGATGTGGAATTAATAAAAGATTTATTGAAACAACTTTATTTGTTTACATTTTTCTATATGTTTATTATATTTATTTTATTTCACAATTGTCATAGAGATGGGTGATTCATTGATTGCTTTATTTATCCTAAGTTCTACAGTGTTTAAAATAAGTTTCTTTAACTTGGTGAAATTATAGCTAGCAGCAGCACTAAAGGTATTTTGTTGACCCTTTTTAGCGCAGAGATCACACATTTACATGGAAGGATATGCCAATGCTCCGTGGTGCCTGTTTACTAAGGTTAGATCGCTTAGGGTACACAGAGGGATAATGCTGAGATTGTCTGATAATGTTATTTTACATTTTTTAGCTGTTTATACATGTTTAACCACTTGGGATCCGCGCTATTGCCAAATGACGGCATTAGCGCGGATCTACTTTTCCGGGACTACGTCTATTGACGTCGTCCCGGGTACGAGCGGCCTGCGCGCGCCCTGAGGGGGGTCCATGAGACTCGCCTGATCACCGATCCGTGCAAGGGGTCGATCCCGACCCCTTATCACGTGATCAGCTGTCAGCCAATGACAGCTGATCATGTGATAGAACAGAGCCGGTAATCGGCTATTATTCCTCCTCGCGCTGATAGCGCGAGGAGAGAAAAAAAAAGCCGATCACCGGCGGCCGTGATCGGGACAACAGTCCCGATCACGGCCAGCAATACAGCTGACCACCTGCCCCCTGCCAGTGCCCACCTGCCCACCGCAGTGCCATCCTGAATAAAAGTAAGTGCCCCCCATCAGTGCCACCCAGCAGTGCCCATAGTGCCCACAGTGCCACCCACAGTGCCACCCACAGTGCCATCCAGCAGTGCCACCAACAGTGCCACCCACAGTGCCCACAATGTGCCTCAAAGGTGCTGCACCCCAGTGCCGCCCATCAGTGCCCAGCAGTGCCGCCCATCAGTGCCCAGCAGTGCCGCCCATCAGTGCCCAGCAGTGCCACCTATCAGAGCCACCTATCAGTGCCCATCAGTCCCATCTATCAGTGGTACCTATCAGTGCCCATCCGTGCCACCCATCCATGCCATCTTATCTGTGCCCATCTTTGCCCATCAGTGCCGCCTTATCTGTGCCCATCGGTGCCGCCTTATCTGTGCCTATTAGTGCCGCCTTAACTATGCCTATCAGTGCCCACCAGTGCAGCCTATCAGTGCCCACCAATGCAGCCTATCAGTGCCCACCAATGCAGCCCATCAGTGCCCACCAATGCAGCCATCAGTGCCGCCTAATCAGCGCACTTCAATGAAGGAGAAAAATTACCCGTTTGCAAAATTTTATAACAAACTATTAAAACGTGATTTTTTTTTTTTTTTTTGCATCTTTTTTTGTTTGTTTAGCAAAAAATAAAACTCCGAGCTGTAACTAAATACCACCAAAAGAAAGCTCTATTTGTGGGAAAAAAATGATAAAAATTTCATTTGGGTACAGTGTTGTATGCCCGCGCAATTGTCATTCAAAGTGCATCAGCGCTGAAAGCTGAAAATTGGTCTGGGACTGAGGGGGGTTTAAGTGCCCAGTAAGCAAGTGGTTAAAGTGACACCAAGCATTAAAAAAATATTCCCTTTAAGTATGAATGGAAGTAGCTTCCATTGCTTTCAGTCTCCTCCAGATCATCAGATTTCTTTTTGCTGCTGCTGTGATCTGACTTTCTGTTAGAGGGTGGCTATGGTCATTCCCCATGGTCCCACTGTATGTAGAAATGTATCCTCTCTTGCTCACTCCCAGGCTCAATTAGGGAATATGGACTACGAACTATGGGAATTACAGCGTGCACTGATCAGTGCATATGACTGCAATTAGCATGCACTGCTCATTCCAAACAGATGGAAGTGGAGAAAGGATATTACAAGGTAGGAAAAATGTCCACTAGTGACTTTTTTCAGCCAAATGTATAAAGTTTTATGTATTAAGCCCTGCAAGCAATCTAGTGTTGGTAGGTCTATTAGCCTTAAGGCCCTGTTCACATATTGTGTTGTGGGAACACCGATTGCTGCTCGAAAGTTTAAAAGAGCAATTCACAAGTGTTTCTGTGTGCCATGAGTTCTAGTAGTTGTAGTTGTAGAAACGCAAAAGAAATGTAAGTACAGAGTGCTTGGAATTGCAGTTCTACAGAAGAGGTAGGAATCCTAGTATGGAGTGCTGGAAGTTGTAGTTGTAATTCTAAAGAAGACGTAGATATACAAGCGAGAAGGGGTGGGCGTTGTAGGCCTATATTATTATTATTATTTAGGATTTATATAGCACCAACAGTTTGCGCAGCGCTTTACAACACAAGGGCAGACAGTACACTTCCAATACAAATCAATACAGGAGGGCTCAGATGGCCCTGCTCGTTAGAGCTTACTATCTAGAAGGGAGGGTCAAGTGAAACAAAAGGTAATAACTGTGGGAGCTGAGCTAAATGAGAAAATGTAAATACAGTTGTTAGGTGTGGTTAGGGTAGGCTTCTCTGAAGCGAAGGATTTTCAGGGATTATCTAAAAGCTAATATAGTAGGAGATAAGCGGACAGATTGGGGTAAGGCATTCCAAAGGATTGGAGAGGCTCTGAAAAAGTCCTGAAGGTGAACATGGGAGGAGATGATGAGGGAGTTAGAGAACAGGAGGTCTTGAGAGAAATGAAGAGAACAAGTAGGGTGGTATTTAGAGACTAGGCAAGTGATGTAGCTGGGGGCTAAATTGTAGATGGCTTTGTAAGTAGTTGTTACCATTTTGAATTTAATTAGTTCTGTGAGCGGAAGCCAGTGGAGGGATTGACAGAGAGGAGTAGCAGACACAGAGCGATTGGTAATGTGGATGAGCCTTGCAACAGCAGTCATGATGGATTGAAGTGGTGATAGACTATGTAGAGGTAAGCCAATGAGAAGGGAGTTGCAATAGTGGAGGCAACAGATGACCAGCAAGTGAATTAAGAGCTTTATGTCATTGGTTAGAAAGGGGTGTATTTTGGAGATGTTGCGTTGGTTGAGGCGGCGAGATTTGGACAGTGATTGGATGTGGAGCTTAAAGGAGAGTTGAGTCCAGGACTACACCTAGAACCTTGGCATGTGGGGATGGGTTTATAGTTGTGCCTTCGATTTTCACAGAGAGATAAAGGGAAAGGACACATGGGGAAGGAAGATTTATAAGTTCAGCTTTGGATAGATTGAGTTTGAGGAAGTGGTGTGACATCCAGACTGATATATCTGATAGTAAATTAGTGATATGTGAGGAGACAGAGGGAGTGAGTTGAGTTGTAGAGAAATACATTTGGGTGTCATCAGCATAGAGGTGGTAATGGAAGCCATGGGAGGCTATCAGCTGACCCAAGAAGGAGGTGTAGATTGAAAATAGGAGAGGTTCAAGAACAGAACCTTGAGGGACTCCAACAGAGACCAACAGAGAAAAGAAGAGGAGAGGAGGAAGAAGAGTTGTAAGAAATGCTAAAGGTGCGGTTGGACAAGTAGGAAGAGAACCAGCATAGAGTACAGTCACAGAGATCAAAGGAGTTTTTTTTGAGGAGGAGGGGGTGGTCAACCGTATCAAAGGCAGCAGATCCAGGAGTAGAAGTACACAATAGTGTCGATTGGTTTTGGCCATTAGTAGATTGTTAGTTTTAGGAGAGCAGTTTCTGTGGAGAGTTGAGGATGAAATCCAGACTGAAGGGGATCGAGAAGGCTATTATCTGCAAGGTGGATGGTCAGTCAGTTGTAGACCAGACGTTCAAGGGGTTTGGATAAGTAGGGGAGCAAGGAGATGGGGTGTAGGTTATTAAGATTGGATGGGTCCAGTGAGAGCTTTTTAAGTATGGGGCTGACAAGTGCATGTTTTAGAGAGTTGGGGAAGATGCCAGAAGAGAGGGAGAGATTGAAGATGTGGGTTAGAGAGTGTAGAATAGAACCAGAGGGTGAATGTAGCATTTGCGAGGGAACAGGATCCTGAGGGCAAGTGGTAAGGTGGACATTAGCAAGTAGTTTAGCAACCTTGTCTATAGTGGTGGGGTTGAAAGAGGGAAGTAATGATTGTACCTGTGGGCATGAAGTGTAAAGCGTGGGAGGTATCTGAACAGTAGAGATCTCCTCGCAAATTGTATCAATCTTCTTTGAAGTGATTGGCGATCTCCTGGGCAGTGAGTGAGTTGGCGGGTGGAGGCAGTGCAGGACGAAGTAGAGAGTTGATGGGGAGAGGATGATAAGTTGCTAATGAGAGTGATAAAATAAGTCAGCTTGGCAGTGAGGAGGCTGGAATTGTATTTTTGGAGGGCAGATTTATATTGGTTGAAACCTTTCTGAGACTTAGTCTTGCGCCACAGGCACTTATGAATATGACTATGTTTTTTCAGACTTCTAGTATCATCTGTTTGCCACGGCTGAAGGCGTTGGGGGGCTGATTCTGTGTGTGGTGAGGGGGACCAGTGAGTCCAGTGAAGCTAGAAGTGAAAAGTTTTAGACAGAAGTGGCTAGGTCGGTGCAGGATAGGGGTGAGATTTTGTCATAGAGGTCATCGGAAGCAGAGTAGAGAAGAGAAGGGTTGAGATGATGTAGGTTTCTGTGGGTAACTTTTAGGTGGTTGGAGGGAGAGGAGGTGGAGGAGAGGGGGAGAATGAATTTAATAAGGTAGTGATCAGAGAGAGGGAATGGATAGTTAGAGAGGTTGCATGGAGTGCAAAGGTAAGAGAAAACTAGGTCAACGGTATTGCCTTCAGAGTGAGTAGGAGCATGTCTTCACTGCTTCAGGACAAAGGAGGAGGTTAGGCTGAGTAGTTTGGAAGTGGCAGGAGTGTTGAAGTCACCCAGAATGATTATGGGGATTTCAGAAGAAAGAAACTAGGGTAGTCAGGCAGAGAAGTCATCAAGAAAGGTTGATACTGGTCCAAAGGGCCTGTAGATCACAGCTATCCTTAGAGAAACTGGAGTGAAAAGAATGCAGTGTGTTTTGAAAGAGGAGTGTGACAGAGAGGGAGCTGGTTGAAGTACCTGAAAAGTGCTATGTGGGCCTAGAAGGATTTCAACACCTCCTTTACATCTACTGGATCTGGGGGAATGAGTACAGAGAGAACCACCATGGGATAGGGCAGCAGAAGACACAGTGTGCGGATTCAGGAAGCCAGGTTTCAATAAAGAGGTCATGGAGAGAGGTGAGTTTGTTACAGACAGAGTGGGAATTCCAAAGGGCACAAGAGAAAAGGAGTCTGGTCTTGGGAAGAAGAGAAATGGGAACTAAATTGTGTTGATTGCAGCTGCTGCCAGAGGTTGCAGGGTGATGGGTGCATGGGGTACAGTTAAATAATGGAGGCTCAGGGTTTGGGGATATATCTCCACAGGTTAGGAGAAGCAGGAGGGTGAAGGAGGTAATATGGGAGTGGGATTTATATGAAGGGACATACCCCAGGGTCCTGGAGATTTTTTGTGTGTGGATTTACAATTAGCAGGAGTTGGTGGGTGCAGTAATAAGGAGAGGACAGAAGTGAGTGTGATATATATATATGCTGTGGGGGGGGGGGGGGGAGGGGTGAAGGAGAGATAGTTTAAGGATAGAGGACAGAGCTGTCAAAAGGAGTGGTAGAGTGCATGTTACAAAAAGAGCTGAAGGGGTAAACAAGGTCACCTGTTTTCTGTGTAGTGTTTTTCAAAGTATTTTCTTGGGTTCATTTGCTGAAGTGCATTTGCTGAAGTGCAGAGTCAGAAGTGCTCCTACTTATAAAAATAACCCCACTTTGAGAAAGAGCCCCAGTTGCAATTGTGCCCCCTGCAAATGCTTCCCCCAAAAGATGCTTATATTTATACTGATAGGAATGGAGATGGGTGCATTTCAATTATCAATCAAGAGGTAATAAAGGTTTGATGGTTAAAAGTGCAAAATTCTCACTTCAGAAACAGTCTAGCAAGAGGGCATTAAAGTTAATGGGCCATAATTTATGGTAAGACAAGGGAGATAATAAAGCAATGTAATGTGGACAGGTCTATAGACAGTTAAGCAAAAATAACATACCAGTATTATTAAATAGACATAAGCAAAAGCAGAGAGCAATGTTTCAGTTTTTGGGTGGAGATGTTTCAGCAACACATACCTTTGTTCCTTCAGGCGGCTTGGCTGGGCTCACTCTCTCTGCTCCACGCTGCTTCCCTCCCTTATTTCTTCTTTTGCGCGCCAGATGGCGCAGTTCAATAGATAGAGGAAAGATGCCATTGGTGTATACCATGGGTGAACAGAACATTCCATCTACAATGCTTCTTTTCTTTTTCACATTTTTTTTCACCATTCAACGCAAGTTCAATTTTCACCATGTACAATGCTTGGCAAGTAAAAATAGCATAGCAGTAGTTTTTATGCAGAGTGGATTTTGATATAGCTACAGTCCCTTCCCCACAAACCTCATCTGCAGAGTCCTGTTCCCCTAAGGGTAAATTTAAAAAGTTGAATAGTGGGATTGCAGGAGGTCACACTGAACAAGTGCAATGGCTACCTTTGCTGAAACCATTGCTAAAAAGACTCGGGGATGAGAGACATTTCAGAAAACATGACAGTGCTTCACAGGTGCAAGACAAGCAATACAAACACTTCCAACAGCAGATCAGTGCTGCATCACAAGCTCAGCATTTCCCAGACTTTAAAAAAAAAGGTCGCTAATCATTTGAATCATCTTCAATGATTTATTTTCTTAACAGTGATTTCTCCTATCATCATTGTACGTACCCAGCTAATTGATCACAAAGGCTCTTTTTATACATTTTTGTAAAAAGACACTAACAAGTACTATATAGGGATGAGCTTCGTGTTCGAGTCGAACGTACGTTCGACTCGAACATTGGCTGTTCGTCCGTTCAGCGAAGTCCAAACATTTTGGTCCGTTCGCGCCAAATTCGTGTGGCGCTCACGGCCCACAATGCACTGCGATGGCGCAGTGCATTGCTGGCTCATGATTGGCCAAGCATGCACTGTGACCCCGCATGCTTGGCCAATCGCAGCGCCAGCAGCGAGGAGAGCCATGATTGGCCACAGGCAGGATGCCTGTGGCCAATCATAGCTCAGGCTGTGTAGTGCACGCCCCACACTATATAAGGCCGCCAGCGCGGCGGCCTTGTGCAGTGTGTTGGCGTCTGAAGCAGTGGGTGTTCTGTGTACCTTCAACACAGTACACACCGATCGTTTTTGGCCGATTTTCGATCTTGCTGTTGTGTAGTGGTTATTGTCTGCGTGCCCTGACCGCAGTATACACCGCTATATTCACCTCACCTATATAGCTAGTGATCTATCTGTTATAATAGAGCTTGCAGTCAGTAGTGTTAGGAGATAGTGCGTGCTGTCTGCGTGCTCTGTACCCAGTACATACCGCTATATCCACCTACATAGCTGTTCTCTATTTGAGCCCACTTGCCATCTGCAGGAGTTATTGGAAGTTGTGTGTGCCTCCAGCACAGCATAGTATACATCTGTATATACCCCTTTATCTCTGGTGTTCTCTGGTTATTGTCTGCATGCCCTGACCGCAGTATACACCGCTATATTCACCTCACCTATATAGCTAGTGATCTATCTGTTATAATAGAGCTTGCAGTCAGTAGTGTTAGGAGATAGTGCGTGCTGTCTGCGTGCTCTGTACCCAGTACATACCGCTATATCCACCTACATAGCTGTTCTCTATTTGAGCCCACTTGCCATCTGCAGGAGTTATTGGAAGTTGTGTGTGCCTCCAGCACAGCACAGTATACATCTGTATATACCCCTTTATCTCTGGTGTTCTATAATAAAGGCATCTGCAGGAGTTAGTGGGTGTTGTGTGCCTCTAGCACAATATACACTACCCAACTGTTTTTTTACCCAACTCCCTTCAGGCCATTACCATGTCTGGAAGGCCAGCAAGGAGAGGCAGACAGGCGCGAGCCGATAAAAGAGGGCAAGCAGGCTCTGTGTCTAGAGACAACAGTGCTGGTCGTGGACGCGGTGCATTGTCATCAGCACGTGGCCATGGGACACGCTTGTCCTTCTTTTCGGCAGCTGGACATGTTGAACCGCAACATGCCAACGACTTGGTAGAGTGGATGACCAAGCCCTCTTCATCCTCCTCATCCTCTCTCACCCAGTCTCAGGGTACTAGCAAAGCAGCTGCCAACGCATCGTCTTCCCTCCTCTCAATGTCATCATCAGTGACTCCTTCCCTAGACCCACCACGTCCTCCTGAGGAGTCTCCTGAACTCTTTGAGCACAGTGTTGGGTACATGCTCCAGGAGGATGCCCAGTGTTTTGTGGGCTCTGATGATGACACTCAGCTAGAGGAAGGCAGTAGCGTGAGCGCAGAGAGAGGGGATGCTCAAGAAGGACAGCAATCTGACAGTCATGTTCCACAAGCTGCAGCATACTGCCAGGTTTGCTACAGCGATGAAGAGGGAGGGGATGATGAGGGCACTGACTCCACGTGGGTGCCTGGAAGGAGAGAGGAGGAGGAGGCACATGTCCAACGAGGCAGGATGCCCTCCGGGGGCCAGCTTAGGGGCAGCACACCGACTGAATCACACCGCAGAGCTCCGCCTGTGCAGAGCGCTGCCTCTGCGCGTTATTCTAAAAGTTCTTTGGTGTGGGCCTTTTTTGAGACGAGTGCATCAGATCGCACTGCTGCTATTTGCAACATATGTCTCAAGTGTTTCTCACGTGGTCAAAACATCAGCCGCTTGGGCACCACATGCTTGACCAGACATATGTTGACCTGCCATGCAGCTCGTTGGCAAGCGTACCTCAAAGACCCACACCAAAGAACAAAGCGGACCTCTCCTTGCTCCTCATCAGCTGGCATCTCCAACCCCACTAGACCTTCAGTCCTCTCTGAAACCTGCTCTGAGAGGAATGAAGGTGTAGAATTAGGTGTGTCACAGCCAAGTGCTTCCGGGAACTCTGCTAGCGGTACACCGATTATAGCAGGCAAATGTCCCTGCCCCAGCTGCTGGACCGGCGAAAGAAGTTCACTCCCAGCCATCCACATGCCCAGCGGTTGAATGCTAGCTTGGCTAAATTGCTAGCACTTCAACTGCTGCCTTTTCAGTTGGTAGACTCGGCCCCCTTCCGTGAGTTTGTACAATGTGCGGTTAATCAGTGGCAGGTCCCCAAACGCCACTTTTTCTCACGGAAGGCGATTCCGGCTCTCTACCGGCATGTGGAAGGCAATGTCCTTGCCTCGCTGGACAGGGCGGTCAGCGGTAAGGTGCATATTACCGCTGACTCATGGTCCAGCAGGCATGGACAGGGACGTTACCTGTCTTTCACGGCCCATTGGGTCACTCTTCTGGCAGCTGGAAAGGATGCAGGACAAGGTGCAGTAGTGTTGGAGGTTGTTCCGCCACCAAGCCTCCAAAATGCTACTATTGGTTGTGACACACCTCTCTCCTCCACCCCCTCCTCTTCTTCTTCCTCCATGGCCTCTTCCAGTGCTCTGTCCTCAGAACCAGCGGTGCTTCGTAGGCGTTCCAGGGGCTACGCAAGTATGCAGGCAAAACGATGCCATGCCATGCTTGCGCTGGTTTGTTTGGGGGACAGGAGCCACACTGGGGCGGATGTTTTGTCAGCTCTGCAGGGGCAGGCCGAGAGGTCGTTGATGCCACGCCAGCTTAAGCCAGGAATGGTGGTTTGTGACAATGGCACCAACCTCCTCTCCGCCCTCCGACAGGGACAACTGACCCATGTGCCCTGTGTAGCTCACGTCCTTAACCTGGTGGTGCAGCGGTTCTTGGGCAGGTACCCCGGCTTACAGGATGTCCTGAAGCAGGCCAGGAAAGTCTGTGTGCATTTCCGCCGATCATTTAATGCCTGTGCTCGGCTGGCTGAGCTCCAAAAGGAGTTGAACCTGCCCAAGAACCGCCTTATATGTGACATGCCCACCAGATGGAACTCAACGTTGGCCATGCTGCAGCGGCTGCACACGCAGCAGAGGGCCATCAATGAGTACCTGTGCGACTACGGCACCAGGACAGGGTCAGGGGAGCTTGGTTTTTTCTCACCACGCCAGTGGGGCATGATCAGGGATGCATGCACTGTCCTGTCACCGTTTGAGGAGGCCACAAGGATGGTGAGCAGTGACAGTGCATGCATCAGTGACACTGTACCTCTTGTCCACCTCTTGGAGCATACGCTGCGTGGAATAATGGACAGGGCACTTGAGGCAGAACAGAGGCAGGAAGAGGAGGACTTCCTTGCCCCTCAAGGCCCCCTTTATCCAGACAGTGTTCCTGCTGTGCCACCCATCACACAGGAAGAGGATGAGGAGGAGGAAGAGGAGGAGGAGGATGATTGTGTCAGCATGGAGGTGGAGGCTGGCACTCAGCATCAGCAGCAGCAGCAGCAGTCTTGTAGGGATGATTTACAGTCCCAAGAAACACGTGGACTTGTACGTGGCTGGGAGGAGGTAGCTGCGGATCATGTTGTCCTTAGTGACCCAGAGGACTCCGGACCGAATGCCTCAGCTAACCTACGCTGCATGGCCTCCCTGATCCTGCAAAGCCTGCGGAAGGATCCTCGTATTCTTCGGATCAAGGAGAGGGACCATTACTGGCTGGCCACTCTCCTTGATCCACGGTACAAGGGTAAGGTTGCCGACCTTATCTTGCCATCGCAGAGGGAGCAGAGGATGAGACATCTCCGGGAGGCCTTGCAGAAAGGTCTGTGCAACGCATTCCCAGAGACTGGGAGGTTACAAACTCCTGGTCCTGGACAACGTGTTGCTGAGGCATCGGTCAGAAGGAGCGGTGGAGAAGGTGGCCGTCTGACTGATGCTTTCAGACAATTTTTTAGTCCGCAGCCCCAAGGTATGATCGGTTCCAGCACCCATCGCCAGCGTCTGATTTACATGGTGCAGGAATACCTAGGGGCAAGGTCAGACTTGGACACCTTTCCCACCGAAAATCCTCTGGCTTACTGGGTCTTGAGGATGGATCACTGGCCAGAGCTTGCACAGTATGCAATTGAGCTACTGGCCTGTCCTGCATCCAGCGTTCTTTCGGAACGCACCTTCAGTGCTGCTGGTGGCTTTGTTACCGATCACAGGGTGCGCCTGTCCACCGAATCAGTTGATCGACTGACCTTCATCAAGATGAATCAGTCTTGGATCACCCACAGCTACCAAGCACCTGAAGCTGATGTAACAGAATAATTTTTTTTGAAATATCACATCCCTTCAAGACTGCCTATGCTGATGCTGAGTGACTGTCCTGTTATGTTGATTGTCTATCCTCTTCCTCCTCCGCTGATATGTTGGAAGAACATTTCTGGTTCTGGTTGATGACATTGGCCCAATTTTTCTGCCCCTGTTTAACAGGGGCGTTTAAGTACAATATTTGATGCAATGCTTTGCAGCAGGGCTAATTCCTGCAATCAAACAAGAGTATATGGGAGAGGTTGCAGTGTGGTGGCACCAGCACCAGTGCCTAAGGCCCAATTTTTCTGCCCCTGTTTAACAGGGGCGTTTAATTACAATTTTTGATGCAATGCTTTGCAGCAGGGCTAATTCCTGCATTAAAACTAGAGTATATGGCAGAGGTTGCAGTGTGGTGGCACCAGCACCAGTGCCTAAGGCCCAATTTTTCTGCCCCTGTTTAACAGGGGCGTTTAAGTACAATTTTTGATGCAATGCTTTGCAGCAGGGCTAATTCCTGCAATAAAACTAGAGTATATGGAAGAGGTTGCAGTGTGGTGGCACCAGCAGCAGTGCCTAAGGCCAAATTTTTCTGCCCCTGTTTAACAGGGGCGTTTAATTACAATTTTTGATGCAATGCTTTGCAGCAGGGCTAATTCCTGCAATAAAACTAGAGTATATGGCAGAGGTTGCAGTGTGGTGGCACCCAGGGGAGGGCTGGCAGCCTTAGGCCTGGGGGGCAAGTCTAGTCAAGTGGCCCATTAATCCACGAATCAGCTCACCATCAACAGTGCCCATCAATGCAGCCTCACCAATGCCCATCAATGAAGCCTCACCAATGCCCATCAATGAAGCCTTACCAATGCCCATCAATGCAGCCCCACCAATGCCCATCAATGCAGCCTTACTAGTGTCTATCAATGCAGCCTCACCAGTGCCCATCAGCTCAGCCTTGTCAGTACCCATCAATGCAGTCTGTTCAGTGCATGGGGATTAGAGAGAGAAAAGCTGCTGGATAACACAGAGCGGTGATCTCCCGCTTACCCAGTGCGGCTTCTGTCATACGAAGTCCTGCCTCCTGGACCAGGTTCTATGATAGATGTCACCAGTGTGCTCTTTATCATAGGCCATCCTTGGCTTCCTGGTGGTACACTAAAGGTACACGTCACCGAGGAGCCGATGCACGTACCCGGTTGCTGTGATGTCTGCCGGGCACCCGCAATCGCTCATGACAGAGTAGGAATGTGGATCTGTGTGTGTAAATACACAGATCCACATCCTGTCAGGAGAGAGGAGACAGATCGTATGTTCCTAGTATATAGGATTGGTCTCCTCGCTAGTCAGTCCCATCTCCCCCACAGTTAGAATCACTCCCTAGGTAACACATTTAACCCCTTGATTGCCCCCTAGTGTTAACCCCTTCCCTGCCAGTGATATACAGTAATCAGTGCATTTTTATAGCACTGATCGCTGTATAAAAGTCACTGGTCCCAAAATAGTGTCAAAAGTGTCCGATCTGTCCACCATTGCGGTCACAGTCACAATAAAAATTGCTGCATTACTAGTAAAAAGAAAAAAATTATAAAAATTCCATAAATCAATAATCTATTTTGTAGACGCTATAACTTATTACTTCTTATCGCAATTTTTTTAACCAAAAATATGTAGAAAATTACACATCAGCCTAAACTGTTAAGGCTTAAGTTGGCATATTATAGCAAAAAGTAAAAAATATTGTGTTTTTTTTAACCAGTTCCAGACCAGCACACGCCAATATACGTCGGCACAATGGCACAGGCAGGCATATTGGCGTACAGGTACGTCCAATCTGGTCGGGACCCCTGTGAGTCCGGTCGCGGGTCCCGCGGACTCTATCGCTGCGGGCATACCCACGATCGCCCCCCCGGGCGGCTGAACGGAGAGATGCCATTGTAAACAGCATCTCCCCGTTCTGCCTAGCAACAAGTGACGCTGATCTCTGCTCCATGTGATTGGAGCAGAGATCAGTGTTCACTAAATGAAAGCCCAGCCCCCCACAGTTAGTAACACACCCTTAGGAACACTTAACCCCTACTCTGCCACCCACTGGTTAACCCCTTCACTGCCAGTGTCATTTACACAGGAATCACTGCATTTGTATAGCAGTGATTGCTGTATAAATGACAATGGTCCCAAAAATGTCCAATGTGTCCGCCGTAATGTCGCAGTCACAATAAAAATCACTGATCGCCGCCATTACTAGTAAAAAAAAAAATATTAAAAAATGCCATAAAACTATCCCCTATTTTGTAAACGCTACAACTTTTGTGCAAACCAATCAATAATCGCTTATTGCGATTTTTTTTTACCAAAAATATGTAGAACAATACGTATCGGCCTAAACTGAGGGAAAAAATGTTTTTTTTAATAGATTTTTGGGGGATATTTATTATAACAAAAAGTAAAAAATAATGCGTTTTTTTCAAAATTGTCGCTCTATTTTTGTTTATAGCGCAAAAAATAAAAATCGCAGGGGTGATCAAATACCACCAAAAGAAAGCTCTATTTGTGGGAAAAAAAGGACGTCAATTTTGTTTGGGAGCCACGTCGCACGACCGCGCAATTGTCAGTTAAAGCGTCGCAGTGCCGAATCGCAAAAAGTGGTCTGGTCTTTGGCCAGTAAAATGGTCCAGGGCTGAAGTGGTTAAAGTTGGCACTCTTTTTGTTTAAAGTGCAAATAATAAAAACCGCAGAGGTGATGTCACCAAATACCACCAAAAGAAAGCTCTATTTGTGGGGAAAAATTAATTTGGGTACAATGTTGCATGACCGCACAATGAAAACTGACCTGGGCAGGAAGGGATGAAAATGCCCAGTATTAAAGTGGTAAATTAATGAAAGTGTATTTCTTCCAAAAAAAATTGTATTTGAAAAACAGCTACATAAATACAGTGTGACATAAAATATTGCAACAATTGCCATTTTATTCTCTAGGGTCTCTGCTAAAAAAAAATAAAAAAATAATAATAATAATATATATATATATATATATATATATATATATATATATATATATATATATATATATATATATATATATATATATATAATGCTTGGGGGTTCTAAGTAATTTTCTAACAAAAGATTTGTTACTTGTAAACAAGTGTCAAAAAAGGTTTAGGCATGAAGGGGTTAATAATATCAGCTTCCCCCCTCCGTTCACGTCTCCACCTCTGAGTCTCCCAAGGGTCTCCTCGATTAAGTACCTTGGGGTGCAGGTGACCAGGTCGCTCACAGACTACACACTCCTTAACATTGAACCTCTATGTACCCTGATCAAGACTAAGACACAGAATTGGGCCAGACTACCACTGGGGGTTATGGGACGCATTAATTTGGTTAAAATGATACTTTTACCAAAGATACTCTATCTCGTGTGGCATGCCCCCCTATATATACCACAAAAAATTTTCAAAACGATTGAGTCTATTCTTAACTCATTTATATGGGGACACAGCAGACATAAATTATCCTGGAAGCTCCTGAAAAACCCGGCAACGCTGGGAGGAGCTGCTCTTCCAGACTTTCAGGAGTACTACCTTGCCTCACACCTATCCCATTTTTATTATTTCGATAAAAGCGAACTACAACGATATCAGGCACTAATCTGTGGGCATCCTGACAATCCAGCCCACACCCCCCTTCAGGCAGTACTCAGGGCCCCCTTGACGGGTTGCTCCCCCCGTCATAACGCAGACATGCTGACACATCACCGGAGGGTGTGGGGGGTGGCACTGAAAAAACTTGGGATCCCACGGGTCCACTCCCACACGCCTCTCTGGTTCAACATGCACCTACCTGAACTGCTGTCCATTCCAGATCCTGTGGTGTGGATACGCCATGGGATCTTATATATTTATCAGGTCATGACTAATATGGGAATAAAAACGTTTCAAATGCTCAAAGACCAATTTTCCCTCCCTAACTGTCTCCTTTTTAGATACCTGCAGCTCCGCCATGCCATACAAACCCAATTTATTAGCTCTAACCCATCCTTGGCAGTCCCCTCTATAGTAGATACAGTTACGGGTACTGAGCCAGCTAAATTAATCTCCACCTTGTACTCCGCTATCCGTCTCCCTGGTGTCATGGCCTTGGCCTATGCTGCTAAGGCCGGATGGGAGGTGGACGTTGGGCTTATTGCGGATGAGGATTGGGATGACATTCTGGGGGATGTGAAATATGTATCCCCCCGGCTGTCAGATCGCCTCACGCAGCTGTATATCATACACAGGACATATCTAACTCCCCAGAAGATAGCACGTTTCAAGCCCATGTACAATCCGGGATGCCGTCAATGTGGTCATACCCCGGGCTCCCTTTATCACCTTCTATGGACCTGTCCCACTATTCAAGCATACTGGATGCAAGTGATACGATTCCTGCACGACCAGATGGGTTCACCTGCTACCCTAGACCCCAAAATGTGCCTGCTCGGTCTGATGCCTAGCTTAGAAGCTGATAAATCTCTTTGCACCTTTTTGCATGAGACCCTATTCCTGGCAAGGAAAGCGGTGGCTAGAAGGTGGATGCAGGCCCTGCCCCCCCTCAATCCAGTGTTGGAAAAAATAGGTAAATGATACTCTTCCATATAAGAAGCTGATTTATGTGCATAGGGGGTGTTCATCTAAATACGAAAAGGTCTGGGGTAGATGGTTGGCAGATGGTGAAACGTGTACTTGATATACTCACCCTTCATCTTCTCCTTTCCCTCCCCCCTTTTTCTTTTTTTTTTTTTCTCCTCTCCCCTCCCTCTCTGTCTCTCCCTTCTTCCTTTGTTTTTTTTTATATATACATATATACTATGTGATGGCTCTACCTCTTGTGGGTAGTTTGTTTTATGCTACACGGTTACTGTAATGTATCTATATATGTGCTATTGTTTTGGCCATGTTGGCCTCCGTCAATTTATGTACCAAGCATTCGTACCTCAATAAAGTTGGCTTTTTCAAGTAAAAAAAAAAAAAATATCAGCTGCCAGCTTGAAACAATGGCAAAGAAGTGAGAAATCTTCATAGTGTAAGACTTTTCTTTTTAATAAAAAAAACACATTCACCAAAAAACTTACATTATCTGTGCTCTGTCCTCAGGATCAGCCTCATGGGGTGACAGTCTGCTCCCCCGCAGCCTCTCGTTTGTTCTCTTCCTGTTGTCAAGCTAGGGAATTGTTTGCACCCAGGAATTGCTATCAGGCCACCGGGACTACATGTCCCATGAAGCTTTGCAGCTGCTGGAGGCTCTGATGGGCTCCCTCCCTCTACCAATGAGGAAGCAGGGGAGGGAACAGAGTGGGCGGACGCTCACACAAGCTGCAGTGTTCGGAGGAGAGGAGGAGGAGAGGAGGGGGGGAATCCCCCACACGAGCTGACAGGTTGGCTCTCACTCCACTGTCAAAGGGTTAGTGTGAGCGCGACCGACGGGAGGTGCAGGAACAGAGCGGCCTCCACTACATAAGTGAGTGTGAGTGCCTCTTGAGTTTCCACGCCCCTCCCTCTGCCTCAGCTTGTAGCCCCTGTCCTGACCCGAAAAAAATAAAATAAAATCGTGAGCGGTGGCCTTCGGCCGTTTTGCATATATTGTTAATGCAGCCTAGGGGGAAATTGCCACCCTGCCCCCCGGCCCAGCCCGCCCCTGGTGGCACCAGCACCAGTGCCTAAGGCCCAATTTTTCTGCCCCTGTTTAACAGGGGCGTTTAATTACAATTTTTGATGCAATGCTTTGCAGCAGGGCTAATTCCTGCAATAAAACTAGAGTATATGGCAGAGGTTGCAGTGTGGTGGCACCAGCACCAGTGCCTAAGGCCCAATTTTTCTGCCCCTGTTTAACAGGGGCGTTTAATTACAATTTTTGATGCAATGCTTTGCAGCAGGGCTAATTCCTGCAATAAAACTAGAGTATATGGCAGAGGTTGCAGTGTGGTGGCACCAGCACCAGTGCCTAAGGCCCAATTTTTCTGCCCCTGTTTAACAGGGGCGTTTAATTACAATTTTTGATGCAATGCTTTGCAGCAGGGCTAATTCCTGCATTAAAACTAGAGTATATGGAAGAGGTTGCAGTGTGGTGGCACCAGCAGCAGTGCCTAAGGCCAAATTTTTCTGCCCCTGTTTAACAGGGACATGTAATTACAATTCTTGATATAATATTTCACAGGAGGGCCCCTTCCTGTGCCCACCCAGAGTAACGGTGAGGACTTATAGTGTTGTGGCACCAGCACCACAACCACCAAAGGTCAATTTTTCTACCACTGTTCAACAATGGCATGTAATTACAATTCTTGATATAATCGTTCACAGCAGGGCGCTCCAGCGCCCACCAAGAGTCACTTTGAGGGCTTACAATGTTGTGGCAAAACCAACACCTTGTTCCGCCATTTCTGCAGAGCATATAGGGCAGGCCCCTACTTTCAAACATCCAACTTACAAACATCTCCTACTTGCAAACGGAAGGAGACAACAGCAAGTGAGATGAAAAAAGATGGACGACAAAACAAATTATACAGGGGTGATAACCCTTCCCTATGTTTTCCAAAAAGCTTAAAAATAGTTTTTTGGACTGGAGCTACACTTTAAAAATGTACCAGTTGAAAATTACAAACAGATTCAACTTAACACAACAAACCTACACAGTCCCTGTCTTGTTTGCACCGCCTGTATACTGCTGTTCTGAGTATATAGGGCCTGGGGGCCACACGCATTTCCTTTTTTTAATATGGGTACAGGGTTCCCCTTAATATGCGTACAAGACCCAAATAGGCTGGTAATGGGCAGGGAGGGCTACCCATGCCATTTTTCTCAATGATTTTCAACCATATTGCAGGAACCAGATATAACATTAAAACCGCAAGCAGTTTTAAATGGTGTTATTTCCGTTTAATGTCATTTTGTGCAGGGACTGTTCTAAACACGGGAAACACGTGGCACTTCACAGGCATACTACAGACACCCCCCAGGCACCATATTTAAAGGAATATTTCATTTTTTTTTTCACTTTAATCGTCATTAAAATCAGTGCTCCCGCCAAAACGGCCATTTTTAAAACATTTTAGGCATTGACCCATGTCCCCTGGGGCAGGAGCCAGGTCCCCAAACCCTTTTTAGGACAGTATCTTGCATATTAGCCGTTAAAATTAGCACTTTTCATTTCGAACGTTTGAGTCCCATAGACTTCAATGGGGTTCTAACGTTCGTACGAATTTGGGGTCCGTTCGAAAGTTCTGGTGCGAACCGAACCGAGGGGTGTTCGGCTCATCCCTAGTACTGTATATGGACTCTGATATGTTCTATTGCCTTCTTTTAACTGATCCACTGGAATACTAATGTATATGGTGTGCTACTCCCTCCAATCGTAAATAAAATCTATATACAGTGACAAATGTCACTGCTGAAAATTAACTTCAGATCAAGTAAACCACAGATGAAAATGCAGCTCTTCTCAAGACTCACCTATAATGTTCAAGTGCACATATGGTACAGCGTGTCTTCGGGGTGTCATATTCATTGTGTATAGGTTGGAGACTCAAATTGCCATTATATTTATCTTCATCCATGCCTCAAGGAAACCTGACAGGTGGGAAACACATTTTTTGAATTTTTTTTACTCCTTTTCAGAAATTCTAGTTGCCTACCTGCCATGCTATCTCTATGGGGTTGATTTTCTGATTTCCTAAAGGAAAATAGACTACTGACTTTGGAGGAAAGGACATTTTCACCAGAGCTTAGTACTGAGCTAAGTTCTTAAGCTGACAATGCTTACCGTGACCTAAAATCCCAATCAGAATTTTCTGCACTGCCCCCACCCTTAGCTCTTTTTAGGGGATGTTCTGTGGACCAGCTGAGAAGAACTCAGGTAAGACTGACAACACAGCTTAGTATTTCAGTACAACTATATAATCAGCTCAAACAGGCAGTTAGTAGCATACATATAGTTACACAGACCTATACTCTGTTACATAGTTAGTCAGGTTGAAAAAAAAACACAAGTCCATCTAGTTCAACGTATAAAAGGGAAAAAGGAATGAAAATATATATATATATTATATATATACGGTATATATATATATATATATATATATATATATATATATATATATACAATCCCATATACACAATCCTATACCCACAGTTGATCCAGAGGAAGGCAAACAAAAACCTCAGAAAAGCATGATCTAATTTTCTCCAGCAGGGGAAAATATTCCTTCCTTAATCCCCAAGGTCAATCAGATATTCCCTGGATCAACTTTACCTATAAATGTTAGTATCTAGTTATAATATATATAGTTAGGAAAGAATAGAGTCCTTTATAATAAACTCATCTACTGAGCTGGCCAGAACCAGCTCTTGGGGGAGTCTATTCCACATTTTCACAGCTCTTACTGTGAAGAAATCTTTCCATATTTGGAGATTACATCTCATTTGCTCTAGATGTAAAGAGTGTCCCCTTGTCCTCTGTGATGACCCTAAAGTGAATAACTTAACACCAAGTTTACTATATGGATGTATTTGTACATGTTGTTCATATCCCTCTTTAATCTCTTCAAGAGAAAATAAATTCAGTTTCTCTAATTTTTCCTCACACTGAGCTCCTCAATGCCTCTTATCAGTTTAGTTGTACTCTGCACCTTCTCCAGTTCCCTGATATCCTTTTTGTGAACTGGTGCCCAAAACTGAACTGCATATTCCAGATGAAGTCTTACTAATGATTTGTACAGGGGCAAAATGATATCCCTCTCTTAATACAAGAAAGCCACAGTGTCATGAAAATCGCATGAAGAGATTGTCCTCCAGGTCTTCTGATTTACGATCGTCGCGGGTACGCACGATCGTACGAACGCCCTTACGTTCGTACACAGGTGCGCGTGCGCGGGCACGTGCGCGGTCGCGTGCGTGCGTCCGTGTTGGCGCCAAACGGCCTATTTAAACTAGCCTCTTGCCAATAGTCTTTGCTGTCTGCTCTACAGCGTTATACCTGTGAGACCTGATCCGTATTGTTTGTTCCTGTTTGACCCGGCCTGCCTGTGACCCATCTGCTATCCGCCTGCACCCGACCCCGGCTTGTTGTGACGATTCTCCTGCCTGTTCCCTTGTACTTCGTTCCTGTCTGATATCCGATCCGGCTTGCTTTGACCATCCGTCTGCTAAAGGTGAACCTGCTTATACTGAACTGTGTCATCTGCTGCAAGTAACCTGCTTATACTGAACTGTGTCATCTGCTGCAAGTAACCTGCTTATACTGAACTGTGTCATCTGCTGCAAGTAACCTGCTTATACTGAACTGTGTCATCTGCTGCAAGTAACCTGCTTATACTGAACTGTGTCATCTGCTGCAAGTAACCTGCTTGTATTGAACTGTTCCCCTGCTGTAGGTGCCTGCTCATATTGAACTGCTTATCTGCTGCAAGTACCTGCTTATATTGCGCTGTTTGTCTGCTTCAAGCCACTTGTCATATTGCACTGTTCATCTGCTTCAAGTCACCTGTCTTATTGAACTGTTCACCTGCTGCAAGTGCCTGCTCATATTGAACTGTTTATCTGCTGCGAGTACTTGTGTATATTGCACTGTTCACCTGCTACAAGTTGCCTGCTTCCCTGCACTGCTTATCACCAAGTTACCTGCTCCATTGAACTGTGTTATCTGCTATAAACTACCTGCTGATCCATTCACTGTGATTACCTGCTCCACTGAACTTCACCTACCCATCCTACCCATCTGTTGATCCTGCACCCTGTACCCCTCCTTACTCCTGTGTTCCCTGTTACATTGCCAGGAAACCGGTAGTGGGAGTCGTAAGGGAGGCCTCTCTCCGCAATCCGGGCTCGCTACTAGAAGGTACGTGACAGTAGCAGACAGCCAATGTCTGAGCCCGAGCGGGGAGCCTCCGCCATGGAAGAACTTTGTCAACACCTGGCAGGACTTTCTGAGGCAGTTAAGGGCCTTCAGTAAGGCTACACCCGGCTGGAAGAACGGGTAATTGCTCTTTCCAACCCCTCCGGATCCTTGGGGGCCCCTCAACCATCAGTTTCTTCAGCTGAAGCAGGTCCAACACCTACAGTTGTGATGTTACCACTAGAACCTAAAGTTCCCACACCCGAGCGATTTTCTGGGAATCGCAGTGGCTTCAGGGCCTTCCGCAACTCCTGCGAATTATATTTCGCCCTCCAACCACGGACCTTCTCTTTAGAGGCTACCAAGGTGGGTTTTGTGGTATCTTTACTCTCTGGAGACCCCCAGACCTGGGCCCACCGCCTGTTAGAACACAAGGACGCAGCGTTGGCTAATCTTACTACCTTTTTTGCAATGGCTCAATTATACGAAGATCCCCAACTTTCAGCAACTGCAGAAACCGCCTTGCGGACCCTCCAGCAGGGACGAAGGGCGGTGGAAGATTATGTGGCCGAGTTCAGGCGATGGGGCGCGGATACGAACTGGAATGATGCTGCCCTTCGTCATCAGTTCCGCATGGGACTCTCTGATTCTTTGAAAGATGAGCTTGCTAGAGTCGGTGTTCCACAGACCTTAAACGCACTAATTGACTTGGCGATACAGATCGATCGTCGTCTGAGAGAGAGGAGAGCTGAGAGGGCCACTGGTTTCTCTCGTCCAACCTGGATGCTTCCAAAGGCCCCAAGCCATTTACATCCAGCACCTGCCGCCCGACCCCCGTCTGACACACCTGAGCCTATGCAACTTGGAGTCTTGCGGCCATCTCTTACCCCCGAAGAACGTCAACGTCGGCGGAATAACAATTTATGTCTCTATTGCGGGGAATCTGGACATTACGTCAGGAACTGTCCTATTAAACTTCGTAAGTGTCCATCCATGCCTCCTGATCTCCCAGACTCTTTAATAAAGTTTTCATCTCACCTTATCATTTCTGTCTCCTTTCAGTTCCCAGGAAAGACTTTACAGACACCCGCCATTATTGATTCCGGGGCATGCAGCTGTTTTATTGATTCATCCTTTGCTGCCCAACATCAGATTCCTCTTCTACCTAAGACCCGTGGACTCTCTATTCATTTGGCCGATGGCTCCGCTATTAAATCTGGTCCTGTAACTCGAGAAACTGCACCTCTACCTACTGTTATCTCTGGTTCGCATCGAGAACTTCTCCGGATGGACATTATCACCTCCCCTCTTTTTCCTGTAATCCTTGGGATGCCCTGGCTACAGGCCCACAATCCAACCATAAATTGGGCTACAGGAGAAATTACCTTTTCTTCACCTTATTGCCAGAAGTTCTGTGGTTCATCCAGTTTTCTGAGACCAGCAACTTTATTATCTATTGACTCAGAGATCGATTTACGTCAAGCCATTCCCGAAGTCTACCATGAATTTCTGGACGTGTTCAGTAAACAAAAGGCAGAGGTGCTCCCGCCCCACCGAGCTTATGACTGCCCCATTGAGTTACTTCCTGGAGCCAAAATTCCGTTTGGAAGGGTTTTCCCCTTAACAGAGGTAGAGCAGGAGAAACTCAAAGAATACCTCGAAGAAAATTTAAAGAAGGGGTTCATTCGCCCGTCTACGTCCCCAGCAGGTGCAGGTATTTTTTTGGAAGGGTTTTCCCCTTAACAGAGGTAGAGCAGGAGAAACTCAAAGAATACCTCGAAGAAAATTTAAAGAAGGGGTTCATTCGCCCGTCTACGTCCCCAGCAGGTGCAGGTATTTTTTTTGTCGAGAAAAAGGACCACACTCTCCGACCCTGCGTGGACTACCGTGAATTAAACAACATCACTATAAAGAACCGGTACCCTCTCCCTCTATTTCCAGAGTTATTCCAAAGACTGGAAATTGCTACGGTTTTCACTAAACTCGATCTCCGCGGGGCTTACAACTTGATCCGTATCAAGGCCGGAGATGAGTGGAAGACTGCTTTCCGTACCCGATTCGGACACTTTGAGTATTTGGTGATGCCCTTCGGTTTGTGTAATGCCCCCGCCACTTTCCAATACTTTATCAATGATGTGCTCCGGGACTTTCTGGACTTATTCGCTGTCGTTTACTTAGATGATATTTTGATTTTTTCTTCCTCCCTTGAAGCCCATCGCAAGCACATCAAAAGCGTGTTGGGTTGGCTCCGCCAACACGGACTATATGCAAAAGCAGACAAGTGTTTGTTCGAACAGGAAAGTATACCATTCTTGGGGCTGATCATCTCTAGTAAGGGTATAAAAATGGACCCCCAGAAGATTGCTGCAATTTTGGACTGGCCGACTCCTGTAGACAGGAAAGGAATCCAACGTTTTATTGGATTCGCTTACTTCTATCGCAAATTTATTAAAGGTTTCTCAGCTATTGTTGCACCCATCACACAACTAACTAGACAAGGAACCCGTTTTCATTGGACCTCTGAAGCTCAAGAAGCATTCGAGACTCTCAAGGGACTTTTCACCTCCGCTCCTATTTTAAGACATCCAGATTCCTCCCTTGCATCCGAAATCGCCGTAGGAGCTATATTATCCCAAAGACAAGGAACTAAGGCCCTGCTTCATCCTGTGGCTTTCTTTTCGCGTAAGTTATCAGCAGCCGAGAAAAATTACGATGTTGGAGACCGGGAGCTGTTGGCGATTAAATCTGCATTAGAAGAATGGCGTTATTTGTTGGAAGGAGCTTCTCATCCAATTCTAATATTTACTGATCACAAAAACCTGGAGTACTTAAGATCTGCAAAAAGACTAAAACCAAGACAAGCCAGGTGGGCACTCTTCTTCTCCCGGTTCTCTTTCCATGTGACGTATCGCCAAGGGTCTAAGAATATAAAACCAGATGCCTTGTCACGGATGTTCCACAAGTCCCAGGAAAATTCTCCTCCAGATACCATTCTCGCTCCTGGGAATTTCCTTCTGCTTCAGGAAGATCTTCTCTCCCGGCTTAGACAAGCCTCCATGGGACAAAGACCTTTTTCAGAACCAGAACTACAAACCAGAGGTGGGTTACTGTGGTATAAAGACAAGATCTACATCCCCGAAACTCTGCGGGTATCTGTTCTAGAGCTGTGTCATGACCACGCACTCGCCGGACATTTTGGTATCACTAGAACCATTGATTTGGTACAGCGTACTTTTTGGTGGCCTCAGTTACGGGAGGATTGCAGGAAATACGTGAACACCTGCACTACGTGCATTAGAAGTAAGAACTGTAAAACTAAGGCCTGGGGCCTCCTTAAACCGTTGTCTGTTCCGGACAGGCCATGGAAAATGCTGTCTCTAGACTTCATTGTTGAATTGCCTCCGGCAGACGATCATACCACTATCTTTGTGGTGGTCGATAGTCTGTCAAAGATGGCACATTTTATTCCCATGAAGGGTACCCCTTCAGCCTCTGAAACTGCACAAGTGTTTATCAAGGAAATAATTAGGCTCCATGGGGTACCAGCCAATATAGTTTTGGATCGAGGAGTACAGTTCACCTCTCGATTCTGGAAGTCCCTCTGCAAGGCCTTGAATATTGAGCTATCTTTCTCATCCGCCTATCATCCTCAGTCCAATGGGCATACTGAGAGGACGAACCAAACTCTCGAACAATATTTACGCTGTTTTTCCTCTTTTGCACAAGATGATTGGATCTCCCTGCTTCCAGTAGCTGAATTTGCATATAATAATTCTCTCCATTCCGCCACCAAACAGACACCCTTTTTTGCCAATTATGGCTTCCACCCTTCATTTTTACCCAACTCCCTTCCTGAATGTTCAGTACCAGCGGTCCAGGAAAAGATGAACTTTTTCTCAACCAACAACAAACTTCTGCAAGAAACAATGACTAGAACTCAAGAGCACAACAAGGCAACCTTTGACAAGAAGAGACGAGGGGAGTTAGTACTGGTACCTGGTGATTTGGTGTGGCTATCCACGGTAAACTTGAAGATGGCGTGTCCTTCAAGGAAACTAGGTCCCAAGTTTTTAGGACCTTTCTCAGTCAAAAGGAAGATTAACGAAGTTGCTTTTGAACTAGAACTTCCAGACTCACTAAAGGTTCATCCGGTATTCCATGTATCCTTATTGAAACCTTTCACCCCCAATCCATTTCCTAACCGAAAAACCACTCCTCCTGATCCGATCTTGGTTGTAGGTGAAGAAGAATTTGAAATAGAAGCCATCCTAAAATTCAGAAGAAGAGGAAACCAGAACCAGTTCTTAATCAAATGGAAAGGATATGGCCCTGAAGAGAACTCCTGGGAGCCCGAGGACAACATTCATGCGAAAAACTTGATTCAATCCTTTAAAAGGGCCCATCCGGAAAAGTTTGCCCGAAAGGGCATCCGGAGGCTGCCCCTTGGGAGGGGGCAATGTCATGAAAATCGCATGAAGAGATTGTCCTCCAGGTCTTCTGATTTACGATCGTCGCGGGTACGCACGATCGTACGAACGCCCTTACGTTCGTACACAGGTGCGCGTGCGCGGGCACATGCGCGGTCGCGTGCGTGCGTCCGTGTTGGCGCCAAACGGTCTATTTAAACTAGCCTCTTGCCAATAGTCTTTGCTGTCTGCTCTACAGCGTTATACCTGTGAGACCTGATCCATATTGTTTGTTCCTGTTTGACCTGGCCTGCCTGTGACCCATCTGCTATCCGCCTGCACCCGACCCCGGCTTGTTGTGACGATTCTCCTGCCTGTTCCCTTGTACTTCGTTCCTGTCTGATATCCGATCCGGCTTGCTTTGACCATCCGTCTGCTAAAGGTGAACCTGCTTATACTGAACTGTGTCATCTGCTGCAAGTAACCTGCTTATACTGAACTGTGTCATCTGCTGCAAGTAACCTGCTTATACTGAACTGTGTCATCTGCTGCAAGTAACCTGCTTATACTGAACTGTGTCATCTGCTGCAAGTAACCTGCTTATACTGAACTGTGTCATCTGCTGCAAGTAACCTGCTTGTATTGAACTGTTCACCTGCTGTAGGTGCCTGCTCATATTGAACTGCTTATCTGCTGCAAGTACCTGCTTATATTGCGCTGTTTGTCTGCTTCAAGCCACTTGTCATATTGCACTGTTCATCTGCTTCAAGTCACCTGTCTTATTGAACTGTTCACCTGCTGCAAGTGCCTGCTCATATTGAACTGTTTATCTGCTGCAAGTACTTGTGTATATTGCACTGTTCACCTGCTACAAGTTGCCTGCTTCCCTGCACTGCTTATCACCAAGTTACCTGCTCCATTGAACTGTGTTATCTGCTATAAACTACCTGCTGATCCATTCACTGTGATTACCTGCTCCACTGAACTTCACCTACCCATCCTACCCATCTGTTGATCCTGCCAGGCACATGTACCCCTCCTTACTCCTGTGTTCCCTGTTACATTGCCAGGAAACCGGTAGTGGGAGTCGTAAGGGAGGCCTCTCTCCGCAATCCGGGCTCGCTACTAGAAGGTACATGACACACAGCTTGGCATTGCACATTATTATTAAGCCTATGATCTACCAAAATACCCAGCTCCTTCTCTACCATTGATTCCCCCAGCTGTACTCCCCCTAGAAAGTATGATGTATGCATATTCTTAGCCTCCAAGTGCATAACTTTACATTTATCAACATTAAACTCATTTGCAACATAGTTCACAGGTCGGCTTTTAAGTTGGAGACATCCTGTAAGGACGTTATTCCACTGCATAGCTTGGTGTCATCTACAAACACTGATATGGTACTTTGAATTCCAGCCCCTATATCATTTATAAAAATATAAAAAAATAAGGGTCCCAACATTGAACCAACAACACTGATAACCTTAGACCAGTCAGAGTATGAATCATTAACCACTACTCTCTGAATTCTGTCTTTTAGGCAGTTTTCTATCCTCTAACAAATAGATTTTTCCAAACCTGTAGTACTTTACCTTACACATTAGTCGTGTGTGGGGAACTGTGTCAAACACTTTTACAAAATCCAAGTATACTACGTCCACAGCCACCCCTTTGTTCAAGGTTCCGATTACCTCCTCATAAAAAGAAATCAGATTTGTCAGAAAACTTCTCTTTCATGAATCCATGCTGTCTGTTGCTTAAAATACTTGTTTCCAGCAAGAACTCATCTATGTGGTCTTTTCTTAAACTCTCCAGTATCTTCCAAACTATAGAAGTTAAACTAACATGTCTATAGTTACTTGGTAAAGACTTTGATACCTTTTTAAAAAAAAGGCACCATATTGGCCTCACGCTAATCCGAGGTACTATTCTAGTCATTAAGGAGTCCCTAAAAATTAGAAACAAAGGGTTTAAAAAGACAGAGCTCAATTCTTTTAGGATTCCATGGGTGGATACAATTTGGTCTAGGTGCTTTATTCATCTTTATTCTGTCTAAATATTTCTGGACCATATCAAATTTGAGCCATTGTGCATCATTTGGGGCTGTGTCATTACCACCTCATTATGGACATTAGCTCCCCCATGCTGAGAGAGCTGAAGAAGGTATTTAATAAATCTGCCTTCTCTTTGTCCCCAGTCACCCATTCCAGATTATTTTGTAATGGGCCTACATGCTCAGACCTGACCTTTTTACTATTGATATATGTAACGGAACGTCCCCCACACTCCACTTGAGTGCTTCCGTCAGTATTCCTCCCAGTCTTATTCTAGATATCAGATATTCCAACCGCTCCCAAGCACAAAACAAGATGAGACTTGTTTCACTGCTGACATGGACTGTTTTATTAGAACCAGAACCAGAATACAAGTCTTTTTATACACTTTTAACACAAGAGGTTAGATAATGAGGTAGGACTTCTCCTGGATACTCCCCCCCTCCCCTATAGCAACAACTTAACAGACTATATAATTAACATATTAATTAAGACAGCACTTAAGGCAGCTCAGGTGACCAGACAGTCCGTCACCAGAGGTCAATGTGATCAGTTCTTTCAATGACCATCTATTGTCCAGAATTAACAACCAAGAATAGTCATTGAGCAAATCCAAGGAAACCTTCTCATAATTGCAGAGTTGATGACATCAGCATCTAACAGTATATGTCCCAACAGTATGTCACTATTGCTAATATGGCATATACATATCCAGAATCTGTGTGTCTTGGGGGGGACATGGACCTGAATCCAAAGTAACACCACCTCAGGGGTCCCCAGGCATACAGCTAACAAAGAGAATATTCCCCCAAATACCAAGGACCATAATCGCAACACAAGAGGCTGGCATTCAGTCCTCTCCAAAATCCTCTTGTCATGGTTATGCAGTGATCTTCCTGTGTTTGCTTACCTCCCCTCATGTCTTCAGACTAAGAGGCCAGCCACTTCCTCCTGGTGGTTTTTATAACCTCTCCTCTAAGCATGGCTCCACCCCAAGCCCTATCAGGGAGCCCTATATTAACCTGTGCACTGCAGGCCATCAGTGCTGATCAACCATTGTGTATTCCTTTGTGTGTTAGTTTCCTGTTTCATGCCGTGTGCTCTTCTACTGTTTTCCGTTACCGACTTTGGCGTGTTTTGACTATCCCTGTTTGCCTGTGATCCTGACCTTTTGGCGTGTCCCCGACTATCCTTGTCTGCTTGTGGCCCCGACCTTGGCTTTGTCCCTCACCATCCCTATCCTCCTGTTGCCTACTGTGGGTGTGAGCTGGGGGACCCCGGGGTCGTGACCTGAAGCCAGTTGCAGCCAAGTCCATCCTCACCACCACAGGCGCTGGTGAACACCTGCTGGCTCTTAGACTCCGCGCCCCAGGGAATCTTACGCTCTAACCCCAGTGGGATCTGTACCCCGTCTGCAGCAGTCAGCCGTAGGGTCCACATACTTGCGGTGCACTCCTGATCCTACGGTGTGCACCTGTCACCTCACCTCAAGGTGACCTGACACCTCTGTCTTGGTCTGTCACAATATATTTGAACAATTTTTTGAAGTTTGTCCTACTATCTTTTTCAATCTGTCGTTCATTTTGAATTTTTTGTGCCCTTGATTTCCTTTTTAACAAATTCTGTTATATTCTTTGTAACATTTAAATGATGATACTGTTCCTTAATTTTCCCATAGGAATATACTTTGCCGTGAGTTCACATACCGTCTTTTTCAAGAATTCCTATTTCTGTTCAGTGTTCATCAATGCTAATATTCCCTCCCAGTCTAGTCTTGGAGAGCAGCCCTCATCCTTGGAAAATGTGTTTTTATATTTCCAGTGTGAGCTTGTTGCCTACAGCTAACATTAAATTAAATAATATTATGGTCACTGCTACCCAGATGTTCTTTCATAGAACATTAGTAATAAGCTTTGCATTTTTTTATGATTACCAGGTCCAACAGAGCATCATTCCTAAATGGGGCCTCTATGAACTGTACCATAAAATTGTTTTGTAATAGGTTTATACATTTTTGTCCTTAAACTGTCCCAGAAGTGCAATTACTCCAGTCAATCTTCACTTAGTTAAAATCCCCCATTAGTATAACTGCCCCAGCCCTTGCAGCCCTTTCTATCTGTGCAAGGATCTGAGTCTCTATCTCCTCTTTAACACTAGTTGGCCTATAACAAACTCAAATTATTACTTTTGAAGTACACACACCCATGTACAGTTCCACCCATAATGCTTCAGCCTCCTCACATTCTCCATCAACTAGGTCCTCTTTCACATTCGCTTTGAGATCACTTCTCACATAGAAACAGACACCACCACCCCTCCGTTTTACCCTGTCTTGCAGAAAGAGAGCATAGCCAGGAATATTAATAACCCAGTCATGTAAAGAATGAAGCCAAAATTCAGTAATACCAATTAAATCATAGTTCTCTTCTTGCACCAAAGCTTCCAATTCACCTATTTTGCTTGGCAGACTTCTGGCATTGGTGAACATACACTTTAATTCATTGTCACATTTTGCACACGTATTTTGCTTATTTTTCTTGTTGAACAAATAGTACAATTTCCAATGGTTGTTTGTAACATAGGAACCTTCTTATCCTCTTCTATAGCTCTCCCCTCATCTTTCCCCATTCCACCTACCAATAGGGACTGACCCCTGTCTGACCTGTCTGCCCCATTGTAATCTAATTCACCCTCTCCCTCAATCCTAGTTTAAATACACCTCCAGCCTTCCCAGTAACCTCTCCCCCAGAACAACAGACCCCCTTCTATTTAGGTGCAAACCATCTTTAGCATATAGGTTGTACTCCAATGAAAAGTCAACCCAGTACTCAACATCAGGGATCTCCAAACCAAGGTCATCTAGCTGCTACAGAACTACACATCCCACGAGGCATCGTAAAACTGACATTAACAGACATGACTAAGCATGATGGGAATTGTAGTTCCTGAATAACTGGAGGGCCATAGTTTGGAGACCCCTGCTCGACATGATGGTAGAATCAAGAGGTATTTTTCTCCAGGAGGATTGTGCATGTTTTATACAGGTATACAAAATATGAGTTTTCTTCAGACATACCTGTCCTGAAAAAGTTTCATGGTCTAAAAACGTCATGAGAATAAAACATCCTTTTTTACTTAACCAGTTGCCGCCACACACCGATATACGCACAATGCCAGCGGTGGGGAATAGGGCGTATCTGTACGTCCCCTTTAAGAGTTGGGGATAGCAGGCACGCACTGACGCATACAGCATAACCGTGCCCGCAGGACTGGCGATCGTATCATGGAGCCACAGAACAGGGAAGTGCCTATGTAAACAAGGCCTTTCCTCGTTCTGCCTTGTGACATGACAGAGATCACTGCTCCCTGTCATCGTGAGCAGTGATCGCTATCATGTGAGTTGAAGCCTATCCCCCCACAGATAGAATCACTCCCTAGGACACACTTAACCCCTCGATCGCCCCCTAGTGGTTAATCCCTTCCCTTCCAGTGCCATTTACACAGTAATCAGTGCATTTTTAAAGCCCTGATCGCTGTATAAATGACAATGGCCCCAAAATAGTGTCAAAAGTGTCCAATGTGTCCGCCATAATGTCGCAGTCATGATAAAAACTGCAGATCGCTGCCATTACTAATAAAAATAAAGAATAAAAATGCCATAAAACTATCCCCTATTTTGTAGACACTATAACTTTTGTGCAAACCAATCAATATTGTTTTTTTTATATATTTTAGGGGGATATATATTATAGCAAAAAGTAAAAAAGAATGCGTTTTTTTTTTCAAAATTGTCACTCTTTTTTTGTTTATAGCGCAAAAAATGAAAACCTACCAAAGAAATCTCTATTTGTGGGAAAAAAAGGACGTCAATTTTGTTTGGGTGCAATGTCGTATGACCGCGCAATTTTCATTTAAAGCGACGCAGTGCTGAATCACAAAAAGTGCTCTGGTCAGGAAGGGAGTAAAATCTTCCGGGGCTTAAGCAGTTAAATCGTATTTCCACTTTTGCAGTCAAATTTGAGAAATCATCAACATGCCTAAAAAGATAAATAAATAAACCATACTTTTTAGTTGTTTCTTAGAAGAAGAAAAAAAGGTGCCATGGCTTACTGCAAGGTTTTTGAACAATGTCAGAGTGAGTTTGCCCCAGATCTGTCCTCATTAACATACAAAGCAAGAAGCCCAGCCTCTAAATCTCTAACCCTTTGTTAGGCAAGACAATGGACAATGTAACAATATAAATATGCTGAAAAATTAAGATCTGTCTTCAATGTTAGAGTAAGTTTGCCCCAAATCTGTGCTCATTAACATACAAATCAATATAAGGAAATGATTACGGACGGCTGTACTTCCAAAAATCCTTTTATTGGAGCTTCATATGGTTGGCAGATGGAGCAGGGGACAAAGAGGTAGACGCATTTCACGCAAATGTTAGCGCTTAGTGATCTGGTAATGACTAAGCACTAACATCTGCATGAAAAGAGTCTACCTCTTGTCATATGAAGCTTCAATAAAAGTATTTTTGGAAGTACAGCAGTAGGGATGAGCCGAACACCCCCCGGTTCGGTTCGCACCAGAACTTGCGAACGACCCCCGCGTTCGGTACGAACGTTAGAACCCCATTGAAGTCTATGGGACTCGAACGTTCGAATTGGAAAGTGCTAATTTTAACGGCTAATATGCAAGATAGTGTGCTAAAAAGGGTTTGGCGACCTGCCTCCTGCCTCAGGGGACATGGGTCACTGCAAAAAAAAGTTTTAAAAACTACCGTTTTGGCGGGAGCAGTGATTTTAATGACGATTAAAGTGAAAAAAAAAAGTGAAATATTCCTTTAAATATGGTGCCTGGGGGGTGTCTATAGTATGCCTGTGAAGTGCCACGTGTTTCCCGTGTTTAGAACAGTCCCTGCACAAAATGACATTAAACGGAAATAACACCATTTAAAACTGCTTGCGGTTTTAATGTTATATCTGGTTCCTGCAATATGGTTGAAAATCATTGAGAAAAATGGCATGGGTAGCCCTCCCTGCCCATTACCAGCCTATTTGGGTCTTGTACACATATTAAGGGGAACCCCGTACCCATATTAAAAAAAGGAAATGCGTGTGGCCCCCAGGCCCTATATACTCAGAACAGCAGTATACAGGCGGTGCAAACAAGACAGGGACTGTGTAGGTTTGTTGTGTTAAGTTGAATCTGTTTGTCATTTTCAACCGGTACATTTTTAAAGTGTAGCTCCAGTCAAAAAAAATATCTTTAAGCTTTTTGGAAAACATAGGGAAGGGTTATCACCCCTGTATAATTTTGTTTTGTCGTCCATCTTTTTTCATCTCACTTGCTGCTGTCTCCTTGCGTTTGCAAGTAGGAGATGTTTGTAAGTTGGATGTTTGAAAGTAGGGGCCTGCCCTATATTATAGCGGTATGTACTGGGTACAGAGCATGCAGACAGCACGCACTATCTCCTAACACTACTGACTGCAAGCTCTATTATTAACCACTTGTTAGCCCAATGTTTGCATAAAGTGAAAGATGAAGTTATGCTGAGTAAATAGATATCAAACATGTCACTCTTCAAAATTGCACATGCCCGTGGAATGGCGCCAAACGTCGCTACTTAAAAAATCCCCATAGGCGACGCTTTAAATATTTTTTTACTGGTTACATGTTTTGAGTTGCAGAGGAGGTCTAGGACTAGAATTATTGCTCTCGCTCTAACATTCTCGGCGATACCTCACATGTGTGGCACATGCGAGCACATGGGGACATGGGCGCTTTAATTTTTATTTTATTTTTTTATTGTTCATTTTACTTTATTTTAGTTTGACATTTTTTTTTCCCAAAAATATATTTTTGATCACTTTTATTCCTATTACAAGAAATGTAAACATCCCTTGTAATAGGAATATGGGATGACAGGTCCTCTTTACAGTGAAATCTGGGGGGTCAATATGACCCCACATCTCACCTCTAGGCTGGGAAGCCTGAAATAAAAAATTAAAAAAAAGATTCTGGCTTTGATCGTACTGGCGAGTTGGTAGAAGCACCAGAGGGCGGTGAGGGGTGGGGGGCGTCTATGGCTGGGTACTTCAGGGTATCACCGAGTATGGCTGGGTATCTCTGAGTATGGCTGGGTATGGCAATTTATGGCAGGGTATTACAGAGTATTAGCGGGGTATTGGCGGGGTACTACAGAGTAATAGCAGGGTACTGCAGAGTATTGGGGGTACTGCAGAGTAATGGCGGGTACTGCAGAGTATTGGGGGGTACTGCAGAGTAATGGGGGTTACTGCAGAGTAATGGGGTGTACTGCAGATTAATGGCGGGGTACTGCAGAGTAATGGCAGGGTACTGCAGAGTATTGGGGGGTACTGCAGAGTAATGGGGGTTACTGCAGAGTAATGGGGGGTACTGAAGAGTAATGGCAGCGTACTGCAGAGTAATGGCAGGGTACTGCACTGCAGAGTAATGGCAGGGTACTGCACTGCAGAGTAATGGCAGGGTACTGCACTGCAGAGTAATGGCGGGGTACTGCACTGCAGAGTAATGGCGGGGTACTGCACTGCAGAGTAATGGCGGGGTACTGCAGAGTAATGGCGGGGTACTGCAGAGTAATGGCAGGGTACTGCACTGCAGAGTAATGGCGGGGTACTGCACTGCAGAGTAATGGCGGGGTACTGCAGAGTAATGGCGGGGTACTGCAGAGTAATGGCAGGGTACTGCACTGCAGAGTAATGGCGGGGTACTGCACTGCAGAGTAATGGCGGGGTACTGCAGAGTAATGGCGGGGTACTGCAGAGTAATGGCAGGGTACTGCAGAGTATGCACTGGTATTGCAGAGTATTGGCAGGGAATTGAGGGGTTAAATTCGGTGAGCAGCGATGTGGGCACTGCAGATGCAGCCCACATCGCTGCTGACACCGATCTCTTTCCCCTCCGCTGTACCGATCGGTACAGAAAGGGGAGGGAGGAACAGGCGTCATAACATGACGCCGGTTTGTTTCCAAGTGATCACTCCGTCATTTGACGGAGCAATCACGTGGTAAACGGCCGCTATGAGCGGCCGTTTACCGTGATGCGCCGGGTCCTATGGACCCGGCGGTCACGGGTGCTCTCGAGTGCGCACACCTCGGGGCACGCGAGAGCAGAATTCTGGGAGGCCGTTAATTAACGGCCTCTCTGAGTTAAACAACCGCCCTGAAGCCGTTAATCGGCAATGGGCAGTTGTTAAGTGGTTAAAGCTAGATCACTAGCTATATAGGTGAGGTGAATATAGTGGTGTATACTGCAGTCAGGGCACAGACAACAACCACTACACAGCAGCAAGATAGGAAATCAGCCAAAAACGATTGGTGTGTACTGTGTTGAAGGTACACAGAACACCCACTGCTTCAGATGCAAAGTAACACACTACAGGAGGCCGCCTTAAAGGCGGCCTTATATAGTGTGGGGCGTGCACTACACAGTCTGAGCTATGATTGGCCACAGGCAGGATGCCTGTGGCCAATCATGGCTCTCCTCGCTGCCGGCGCTGCGATTGGCCAAGCATGCGGGGTCACAGTGCATGCTTGGCCAATCATCGGACAGCAATGCACTGCGCCAACGCAGTGCATTGTGGTCCGCGCGCGCGTCACTCGAATTTTGACGCGAACGGCCAAAACGTTCGGAATTCGCCGAACGCACGAACAGCCAATGTTCGAGTCGAACGTACGTTCGACTCGAACACGAAGCTCATCCCTATACAGCAGTCTGGAATCATTTCCTTATGTTACAAAGAATGCGAGGTGGGCTAGTACCTGACTAGTGTGTATGGGGATTAACCAGAGACTCACTCACCTGGAGCGGCTTTTTGTTTCATTGAACATACAAATCAAGAAGCCTATTCTCTAAATTTCTAACTCTTTGTTAGGACAGACAGTGGTCAAATCTAGCTCTCATGTACCTTGCAGCTAAGCCTGACGTGCAGAAGGAGGGCTCGTGTACACCTCTGACTCGGGGAACACTGATGTTGCAACAGTGGGCGCGATAGCATGGTGAGGTATGAGTTCCTGTGTCCCTGGGCTGGTAGACAGCAGGCAGCAGTAGACAGTGGCTGATAGCAGGTGCAGGGAAACTAGTGGACTGCCGTAGAGGAAGCTCCAGTGGGAGCTAGGCAGGTGCAAGTAGGGCAGATAAATAATTGGATGCATGGTCAGACAAGCCAAGTCAACAACAGACGGTCAGATACAAGCATAGGCTGCAGGCAAATAAATGTTAGGGTACAGACAGAGGTTGGAAACACAAGATCAGGTAGATGGGCAGAAGCCAGAGCAAAGTCCAAAGACAAGCCAAGGTCAGAGCAATTAGCGTTAAAGCATAATCGGGAGCAAGCTGGGTCAAACACAGAAGTCAGCAAATTCAGATACAGGAACGCAAGTACAGCTGCATATTCGACAGCAATAGACTAGTGCAGCTGCTGCACTTATATAGGCCATTTGGCACCAGTGTCAATAGTGTCAATAGCGAATGTGCATGCACACACGCACCCATTCGCATGAAGATGTGCATGCGCAGGTGCCCAGCAAGACGGGGGCCAACAGGGCCATGCTTGTGCACTTGCATTCACCTTGGAACTTCAGCTGCGCTATGGCCAGCATGTTTCTGACACCAGCTATGCCACAAAATAAAGATCTGCCTGTGCAGTACAGACAGGGTTAATTAAGGCAAACACAACTGTCAAGCCCCTTTGTAGACAAAGAACTAGAAGGATTGTGTCTTGCTGGAGGTTCCAGAAAAAGCGTCTCAGCAAAAAAGGGAAATAGAAATGCAACTAATACAAAGTAGGTGTTATTACAATTTGGCTAAAAAAGTGGAAATACACTTTAAGGCATCTCCTTATATCTGGAAAGTGTTAAGAAGCCATCGAGAATTTGGGAAGTCCAAAAATAACTGTTGCTTAACGGCCATACAAAAATTAAATGCATCAAAGAAAAACCGTTGTAACAGCATATGTTGGGCACATCAAAGTCAAAAAAAATTCTAAGAATACACCAGTTTGCTTCAGGATTAGTGATGGACGAACGTTTCGCCCGGCGGTCGTTTCGCGGCGAATTTCCGACATTCGCGGTCCGCACGTTCGAACGCCTTTTTCCGTCGTTCGCCGCGGCGGACTTACGTGTTTAATGTATACAAGAACTTTAACCTTTGGTGACACGTTTATCATGTGATACAGGACAGCCAATTGAGACATGACAGCACATGGACACTTGGACATTCCCCCTAACCTATAAATACACCCGATCCGGTGGCCATTTTACATTCTTTCTTCTGTTACGATAGGGACAGGTTCCTGTGTGGAGTAGGGAGAGATAAACCACTAGCTATTTGGTACACAAAAGTTCTTTTCAGGACTGGTATAGGTGTTAGGTGTTGATAGGTTTGCTGTGCTGCTGATTCTTGCAGCAGCCTGAGTGTCTTTTGTTAGTTTAGAGAAAGGGAAAGGACGGTGTATGCTACAGGGACAGCCAGATTAGTCTTTCATCATCATCATCATCATCATCATCATTAGCTGTTACTATCAAGGTCCACAAAAGAGCTGTTCCAGTAACCACTAATCGTTCTCTTTTTTTGCCAATTTGTATAGGGACAGGAAGGAAGCAGTGTTGTCAGGCAGTGAGGGTAATTTTAAAGACTTGCTGTTATTATTAGTTCCACAAAGGTTCTTTTCAGGACTGGTATCAGTGGTACAGTAATAGGCTTGTACATGTATAATATTCTTTCTTCCAAATATAGAAAGGATATTATACTTGACTGCTGCCCTTCTGCTGCAGTCTGCTAAACATTCACAACTCACTTGTTCCACAAAAGTTCTTATAAGGACTGGTAACTTGGTATAGGGTGCTACGGTACATAGGCTTGAGTGCGGTACAGTCTGCTGTTCTGTAAGGACCGCTATCGGTCCACAATAGATAGGGTTGACGTGCACCACTGCTGACCGCTGCCCTATACTGCAGCAGTCCTTCAGCGGTATAGGGACTGACGTACAGTCTGCTAATCACTAACACACAACCTGCTTGTTCCACAAAAGTTCTTATAAGGACTGGTAACTTGGTATAGGGTGCTACGGTACATAGGCTTGAGTGCGGTACAGTCTGCTGTTCTGTAAGGACCGCTATCGGTCCACAATAGATAGGGTTGACGTGCACCACTGCTGACCGCTGCCCTATACTGCAGCAGTCCTTCAGCGGTATAGGGACTGACGTACAGTCTGCTAATCACTAACACACAACCTGCTTGTTCCACAAAAGTTCTTATAAGGACTGGTAACTTGGTATAGGGTGCTACGGTACATAGGCTTGAGTGCGGTACAGTCTGCTGTTCTGTAAGGACCGCTATCGGTCCACAATAGATAGGGTTGACGTGCACCACTGCTGACCGCTGCCCTATACTGCAGCAGTCCTTCAGCGGTATAGGGACTGACGTACAGTCTGCTAAACACTAATACACAACCTGCTTGGTCCACAAAAGTTCTTATAAGGACTGGTAACTTGGTATAGGGTGCTACGGTACATAGGCTTGAGTGCGGTACAGTCTGCTGTTCTGTAAGGACCGCTATAGGTCCACAATAGATAGGGTTGACGTGCACCACTGCTGACCGCTCACCTATACTGCAGCAGTCCTTCAGCGGTATAGGGACTGACGTACAGTCTGCTAATCACTAACACACAACCTGCTTGTTCCACAAAAGTTCTTATAAGGACTGGTAACTTGGTATAGGGTGCTACGGTACATAGGCTTGAGTGCGGTACAGTCTGCTGTTCTGTAAGGACCGCTATCGGTCCACAATAGATAGGGTTGACGTGCACCACTGCTGACCGCTGCCCTATACTGCAGCAGTCCTTCAGCGGTATAGGGACTGACGTACAGTCTGCTAAACACTAATACACAACCTGCTTGGTCCACAAAAGTTCTTATAAGGACTGGTAACTTGGTATAGGGTGCTACGGTACATAGGCTTGAGTGCGGTACAGTCTGCTGTTCTGTAAGGACCGCTATCGGTCCACAATAGATAGGGTTGACGTGCACCACTGCTGACTGCTGCCCTATACTGCAGCAGTCCTTCAGCGGTATAGGGACTGACGTACAGTCTGCTAAACACTAATACACAACCTGCTTGGTCCACAAAAGTTCTTATAAGGACTGGTAACTTGGTATAGGGTGCTACGGTACATAGGCTTGAGTGCGGTACAGTCTGCTGTTCTGTAAGGACCGCTATCGGTCCACAATAGATAGGGTTGACGTGCACCACTGCTGACTGCTGCCCTATACTGCAGCAGTCCTTCATCGGTATAGGGACTAAGAGTTTTGTCACAGGGTCATTTAAAAAATGACAGGCAGAGGAAGAGGCAGGCCCTTCCGCAGGGGTGGTAGGGGTAGGGCAGGAGCAACAGGCTTGAGCCAAAGTGGGAAGTTGCAGAAGGTGCGTTCAATTACTTTAAAGGATGCACCAGACTTGGTTGAGTGGCTCGCTCAGCCTTACTCTTCTGCACCCTCCTCATCCTCTCGATCTGCACCCTCTTCTTCACTCTCTGCTATGTGCACCCCCAAAGACACTACCACCAACAACACGACCACCACCACCACCACCACATACCTTCCGCTTGAGTCACTGGAATTATTTTCCGATCCATATCAAGAGGACATTTCTGATGCGCAGCCACTCTTGGTATTGGATCAGGAAGAGGAGGTAGCAACAAGCGCTACTCAGCAGTCTGACGACAGTACCCAGATCAGCCCAAGGAGGAGGTTGGTCCCCGGTGTTGCTGCCTACTCCGAGATCTCTACTTATAGCGGTGGGGAAGGTGACGTTGATGATGACGTGTCTAGTGATGTCACGTGGGTGCCCACAAGAGAGGAAGAGGAGGGGAGTTCAGAGGGAGATATGGACCAGCAGATAGGGAGGAGAAGCAGGAATAACTTACATTGCACAGGAGGGACAAAGCAGACTGCAAATGTATCAGGAGCGAGTCATCGACCATGTACGGTCACATCTGGCGCTCCCAGGACACCGGCACATGGCTCCGCAGTGTGGGCTTTTTTTAACGTGTCCGCTGCTGACAATAGCGTTGCCATCTGCAATCTTTGCAGTCAACGCGTTAGTCGCGGTAAGCCCAATACTCACCTAGGGACGACCGCCTTAAGAAGGCACATGAGCAGCCATCACCGAGCCCAGTGGGAGCAACGGAACACACAAAGCCACACTGCAGGCTCTCACCGTCCAGCCTCGTCTTCTACTTCTCCTTCTCCTCTCTCCTCACAATTGTCCTCCACTCCACCTTCCATCACGCCAAGCTCACATTTTTCTGCAAAAAGGCAGGCTTCCGTGGGCCTAATGTTTGAGCGTAAAAAAATGATGACGCCGGATAACCCTCTTGCCCAACGGTTGGCGGCTGGCTTGTCAGAACTCATAGCCCGCCAACTACTGCCATATAAACTGGTGGACTCGGAGGCCTTTCGCAAATTTGTGGCCATTGGAACACCACAATGGAAGGTCCCAGGAAGGAAGTATTTCTCAGAGAAGGGCATCCCAGAGCTATATGGCCATGTTCAGCGGCAAGTGAATGTATCTCTGGCACACAGTGTCGGTGCCAAGATACATCTGACCACAGACACGTGGTCTAGCAAACACGGGCAGGGAAGGTATATCAGTTTTACTGCCCACTGGGTGAACCTTCTGACGGCCGTCAAGCATGTAACCCGTGGCACCCGTGTAGATTTGGTTTTACCGCCACGGATTGCATGCAGGCCTGACTCTTCTTCTCCTCCTCCTACTCCATCCTCCTCCCTCTCCTCCTCAGCTGCCTCCTCCTTTTCCGCTGCTAGCGTCTCTTCCGCTGCACCGCCCAAGCTCCCCAGAACCTATTCCACATGCCAGGTGAGACGTTGCCATGCCGTGCTGCGTCTGTTGTGCCTGGAAGCAAAGAGCCACACTGGCCCGGCACTCCTTTCAGCTTTGCGTTCACAGGCAGATGAGTGGCTAACACCGCTCAATTTGACAGTTGGTAAAGTGGTGTGTGACAACGGTGCCAATCTGCTTAGCGCATTGAAACAGGGCAAAATCACGCACGTGCCGTGCATGGCACACGTCTTAAACTTGGTCGTGCAGCGATTCCTTGTCAAATACCCTGGGGTCCAGGACATCTTGCGGCAGGCAAGGAAAATCTCGGCCCATTTCAGAAGATCTTACACGGCCATGGCTCGCCTTGCTGACATTCAGCGGCGACACCATCTGCCGGTCAGACGTCTTATTTGCGATTGCCCGACGCGATGGAACTCAACCTTCTATATGCTTGATAGGCTGCTCCAGCAGAAACGTGCAGTTAACGTCTACCTGTATGAACTCTGCGAAAGAAACGGTTCTGGGGAGCTGGGTTTTTTTTCACCGCGCCAGTGGCTGCTCATGCGCGACACATGCAGACTTCTGCGGCCATTTGAGGAGATCACCAAACTGGTCAGTCGCAGCCATGGCGCCATCAGTGACATGGTACCTTATGCCTTCTTTCTGGAGCGTGCATTGCGTCGTGTCATTGATCAGGCTGTGGAGGAGCAGGAGCGGGAAGATGAGGAAGTCGCAATGCTGGATGAATTCCCAGGGGGGGCTACTCTATCTGAGACAAGTCAACAACAGGAGTCTGATGAGGAGTCAGAGGAGGATGGTGCCGGGGCGGATGAGCAGGAGCAAGAAGAGCATGCTTTAAACCTTTCTGGGATCCCTGTTGTGCGAGGATGGGGAGAGGAGAATGAAGAGGACGACATTATCCTGGATGATGAGCAGGAGCCAGGCCACCACACCGCTTCCACTTTAGTGCAAATGGGGGCCTTCATGCTCCAGTGTTTTAATAGGGACCCCCGTATAAAAAGCATGAGGGTCAAGGACCAGTACTGGGTGGCAACGTACTTAGACCCCCGGTACAAACACAAAATGGCGGAAATGTTACCGCCGTCGCAGAGGGCTGTCAGAATGCAGCACTTCCAGGCCTTGCTTCGAGAAATGCTGCATTCTGCTTTTGCGTGCGCTGGCAGAGGAGCAATTCCCACTCCCAGAGAAGGATTTGCGGGTACCAATCCAACAGCGCCTGCAAGAAGAGGCCGGTTTGAAGATGTGTTGGTGACTTCGGATATGAGGTCATTCTTTCAGCCGACCCATCGACAGGTGTCATCCGGATCCAGCATCAGGGAACGCCTAGACCGTCAGGTGTCCGACTACATTGGGTTAACGGCCGATGTGGACGCTCTGAGGAGTGATGAACCCCTAGACTACTGGGTGGGCAGGCTTGACCTCTGGCCAGAGCTTGCCCAATTTGCAATCGAACTGTTGGCTTGCCCCTCATCCAGTGTCCTGTCCGAAAGGACGTTCAGCGCAGCAGGGGGGATTGTGACCGATAAGCGTACTCGCCTAGCTCACGACAGTGTTAACTACCTCACATTTCTAAAAATGAATGAGGCATGGATCTCGGAGGAATTCAACACATGTGACCAGTAGACCATGTATATGTCTATAAACTATTTTTTTAATCAAGCACACAGACCTTCTTAATTCATTTGGCTCACTTCCTTGACCCAAAAAAGCACACCGTACTATATGCCCCTACCCTCCTCTTTGAAGAGGTTGAGCGGTGTCATATTTCTACTGGGGCTGCTTATGATATCCCTGTGCTGTGCTGACTTCCTCCTGGGGGTTCTTATTATGAAGGGATCACACTATCCCTGTGCTGTGCTGACTTCCTCCTGGGGGTTCTTATTATGAGGGGATCACACCATCCCTGTGCTGTGCTGACTTCCTCCTGGGGCTGCTTACGGTGCTGCTGTCAGTGCTGTATGTCACGGTGCTGCTGTCAGCGCTGTATGTCACGGTGCTGCTGTCAGCGCTGTATGTCACGGTGCTGCTGTCAGCGCTGTATGTCACGGTGCTGCTGTCAGCGCTGTATGTCACGGTGCTGCTGTCAGCGCTGTATGTCACGGTGCTGCTGTCAGCGCTGTATGTCACGGTGCTGCTGTCAGCGCTGTATGTCACGGTGCTGCTGTCAGCGCTGTATGTCACGGTGCTGCTGTCAGCGCTGTATGTCACGGTGCTGCTGTCAGCGCTGTATGTCACGGTGCTGCTGTCAGTGCTCTGTATTACGGTGCTGCTGTCAGATGCCTCTATCACGGTGCATGTGTCATTCCGGTATGTCACGCTGCTGGTGATCATCTCCTGCACCCTCTTCTTTGCCTACCCTGGTCCCTGACCTTCCCTCTCCTCCATTGCCTTCATTAGCTCCATAGTCCTGAATTGTTAGAACAATTTCCCAAATAAAATAAAAATGCTTGTAGTTATCGATCCCAAATTCACCTCATACATGTATTATGTCATTGTCCAGATGGTGGGACTACGTTTTACCCCCTAATAATTACCACGTGGCCGCAAATTCGACATGAAGGTTTGCAAAGTTCGCCTCCCATTGAAGTCAATGGGGCCCGCGGCGAACGTTCGGTTTCGCGAACGTTTGAGTCCGTTCGCATTTCGCTTTCGCGAAACGTCCCGTCGGAAGTTCGTCCATCACTATTCAGGATGGTGGGTTACAATATGATTTCTATATATGATGTACCGTATATACCATTATAATTGTTTAAAATCATTCACACAGACAGTCTCAAAATATTGTCCATTTTGCCAACATAGGCCGTGCAGCTTTCATAGATCAATAATATGGGCCTATTGGGTTTGTTCAGGCTATTCTGCTTTTTGTTCTTTCATTTAAGTCAGTACAAATCTTCAGTCATAGAAGAGTAGCCCAACTATTACTAAGGACCCGCAGTGGTTCAAAAAGCATAATACTTGGCCTTCATACTGTTTAAGTCATTTAAATGAAATAAATTAGATTTATTTTGGTTTGCTGCTGATCACTGCTGATGGAGGTTTTTAGGCTGCAGTGGTTCACCTGCTTAATGTCAAGAGCAACTTTAACCCTTTCATGACTAAGCCTATTTTTGGAATTTGGTGTTTACAAGTTAAAATCCATATTTTTTGCTAGAAAATTACTTGGAACCCCCAAACATTATATATATTTTTTTAGCAGAGACTCTAGAGAATAAAACGGCGATTGTTGAAATATTTTATGTCACACGATATTTGCGCAGTGGTGTTTTAAACGCAACTTTTTGGGAAAAGGGACACTTTCATGAATAAAAAAAAAAACAAAACAGTAAAATTAGCCCAATTTTTTTGCGTAATGTGAAAGATAATGTTACGCCGAGTAAATAGATACCAAACATGTCACACTTTATAATTGCGCGCACTTGTAGATTGATGACAAAGTACGGTACCTAAAAATCTCAATAGGCGACGCTTTAAAATTTTTTTACGGTTACCAGGTTAGCGTTACAGAGAAGGTCTAGTGCTAGAATTATTGCTCTCGCTCTGACGATCGCGGCGATACCTCACATGTGTAATTTGAACACCGTTTACATACGCGGGCACGACTTCCGTATGCGTTTTCTTTGCTTCGCGATCTCGCGGGGACGGCGGGCGCTTTAAAAAAAAATTTTTTTATTTTTTTATTTATTTTATTTATTTTAAAATTACTAAATTGTTAAAAAAAAAAAAAAATGATCACTTTTATTGCTGTCACAAGGAATGTAAACATCCCTTGTGACAGTAATAGGTGGTGACAGGTCCTCTTTATGGAGGGATCGGGGGTCTAAAAGACCCCCCACCCCTCCTTTACACTTCAATGTATTCAGATCGCCGAAAACGGCGATTCTGAATACCGGATATTTTTTTAAAACCGGCGCCATTGGCAGCCGAGTAAACGGGAAGTGACGTCATGACGTCGCTTCCGTGTTTACGAGGAGGAGACTGGAACGAAGCCGATTACGGCTTCGTTCCAGTTCCTCCGCAGCAGCCGGAGGCGTCGGATCTCTGATCAGTGCTCCCGATCGAGCGGGAGCACCGGTAACAGCGGCGAGAGGCGGCGGGAGGGGGGGACGTCCCCTCCCGCTCCTCCGGCATAACAGCCGAGCGGCTTTTAGCCGCATCGGTTGTTATGCCTGGATAGCCAATCGCCTGCTGCAAAAAACGGTACCGGGGTGATGCCTGCAGGTGCGGGCATCATCCCGGTATAACCCCCGGAAGCCGAGTACGCATATCTGCGTACGCTCGGCGGGAAAGGGTTAAACATAATACCCTTCACTGTATTATAGTTTAAAGTATAACTAAAGGCAAAACTTTTTTAGTTTAAGATAGTGGACAGGGGTTAGAACGCTTGTCAGTTTTTAATTGCTGTCTGTCCCCCCGTTAAGGAGATTCATCCTCTCTATTTGTCCTGTTTACCATTATCATTGAAGCTGGGTTCACACTAGTGCAAATTGGATGCAGTTTCCCCACATCCGATTCTCATGACAGGAAATTGTGACCGGCTTTCTGTGGAGCCGGTTCACATATCTCCAGGGTGGCTGTGGAGCAAGGTCCTGTGCGTGTTCTGGTCCATTTCCGGTCTGAATTCAGGCAAAAATTTGTCCCTGATTCATCCCTGAAATGGATAACAGGGATGCTCCAGACCCCTGCTGCGAGCCACATCCGGCAACAGTGTGAACTCAGCCTGAAAATGAAAGTAAAGGAAAATCGCTAATTTTGGGTCGTCCTCAGAAAAGTAATAGAAGCAAGGAATTCCCTTAATTTTCAGGGATTTCCTCTTCCTGTTTGGCTATGGGACAGGAAGTGAAGGGAAACAGATGGGGAAAAAAATTAAATCTGACAGGGTAACCCTCCCTTGCCCTATAGTTCCACTTTAATATTACAAATTCACTGCTACAACCAGCGGTTAAATCATATAATAAAGCAATACACTTTGTAACACTTTGTACTACACAGAAATGGCATATATGCTAAACATCATCTCAGTATGGTAGAGCAACAGAAGAATATAAAAAATATAAATATAAAAAATAAAGAATTCCAACGGGGAATGTGAGGGACCCCTTCACATTTGTTGCAGGTGTGCAGACCTGGGAACTCAGACAAAAAGATCTCATTACCAGAGTCCCCAGAGACCAATGAAAACCTAAAGAGATTAGTGAATCGATTTGCTCATCTCTAAAGTGATTTAACTGTCTTGTATATAACCAAGAACTGAAAAAAACAGTTTTTAGATTGACCAATGCGTTAGGCTAAATCACATCTACGACAGTCTTTTTAATTTCTCATTTTTAGTGCTAACATATTACGCACCACTGTACAGAGAACATGGAACCAATCATGTCAGTCCCTATTCCCCAAATGAACTCACAGTCCAAATTTCCCATCCTACTGAGGGAATTTTTTTGAGGTAGCTGATAAACCTATTACTGTAGTTTAAGAATGTTGGAGGAATGTATTCCATGTAGATACAGTAGTGTCCCAGGCAGAATTTAAACAAGGTATCAGCTGCATGGAAAAAGTGCTAACCACCTAGCTACCCTGCTATCCATGGGGCTATCAATCGTTTTAAAGCAATAATAATGCTTAGCTTGAAACATCTTTCAGTGTAGCATTAACTCATTTGTCTTTTGAATGTATAAAGCTGCCTACATTTGAATCCTCTTAAAGATGATCTCCAGCTTTGCTGTCATTTTAAATAGTTTCTATTGTATAATCTGTATGTAGCCTTAGCTACATATAGTATACAGCCTTGTGCTCTGGGTGTGAAACCTTCCAGTCTCACACCTGGAACAAAATAGAGTCGGGCTGAGCAACGCTCAGTCATTCATCGGCAGCTTTGTATTCTATGAATGAATAAAAAGCTTCTTCTGATTGGCTGAGGTGGAGACATCACGATTTCTGCCTAAGCCAATCGGAGGAGGATTTGTATTCATTCAAAGAAGTTGGTATGAGGTGGGAAGGTCTTGTCTAACACTAAGAAAACAAGGCTGTATACTTTAAGTAGCTGAGGCTACATACAATGTATACAATATGCCCAGCGGGTGCACCGAAAATAGTTAATTTGGGATAGCTTGGCTCAAACAAACTACAACCCTACAATCCCTACAGCCCTAATTCCAAAAAAGTTGGGACACAGTGTAAAATCATTATTAAAACAGAAAGCAATGATTTCTTAGATATAAACTCATATTTTATTCACATTAGAAAATAGAAAAAAAAATCAAAAGATTAAACTGAGAAAATTTACCATTTTAAGAAAAAATATGTTAATTTTAAAATTGATGCCAGCAACACATGTCAAAAAAGTTAGGACAGGGCCCCTTTTACCATGGTGTAGCTTCCCCTCTTTTTTTAACAACACTTTGTAAACATCTGGGAACTGAGACCAGTTGCTGGAGTTTTGGGAGATGAATGTTATCCCATTTTTACTTGCTATAGGATTCTAACTGCCCAACAGTCCTGGGTCTTCTTTGTCATATTTTTTTGTTTCAAGATGCTCTAAATATTTTCAATTCGAGAAAGGAGCAGGGCTCTTCTACTATTAAAGTGGAAGTAAACTCCCCTATCGTTTTCAGCTAAGGAAGCTGCCATCTTTGCCTGTTTAATCTTCAACTGCTATGGTGCTGCACATGTGATTCGTTATGACACCAGCCATTGGATGGTTTGATAGTTTGGCTGAGAGCACAGCCAATGTGCAGTTAGCATTCCCGGCATGCCTTTTTTTTTTAACTGTTTAAATCGATGGGTTTACTTCCACTTTAAGCCATTCGGTTTAGCATTGTCATGCTGCAATATGCAAGGCCTTCCTTGAAAAAAACATTGAATGGGATGGATGGGAGCCTATGCTACTCTAAAACCTGAATATTTCAGCATTGGTGATTTCTTTCCAGACGTGCAAGCTACCCGTTTAATATGCACTAATGCAGGGCTCAAAATTTTGAATCCTGAGCTACAATCCAGGATTTAAGGGTTACTCGCCACCAGTTGTCCCACCCAATCCCTACCCCGCCCCTAATTTTTTGCATCCTCCCCTGTGCCCATCATTGCAGCGTGACCAGTACCCAGCATTGCAGCCTCACCTGTGTCTATCATTGCAGCCTCACCTGTGTCCATTATTGCAGTCTCACCTGTGCAGAGGAAGAGGAGGTGGCCTGATTATCACAGAGCAAGAGAGCGTGGAGGAAGAGGAGACCTGGCCGGATCACAGAGTGGGGATTGCATTTAAATTGCCTCCGATCATGGTATCACACAGTCCCGCCTCCTGACCCGTCGCCTGTGAGAGACAGAACACATCCACACCAGCATTGGACAGGTGTTCTGTCTGTCACAGGCACTGGTTCAGGAGGCAGAACTGTGTGTGATCGCGAGCGGAGGCAAATCAAGTGTAAGCTGTTACAGCTGCAATCCCCGCTCTGTGATCCGGCCAGCTCTCCTCTTCCTCCACGTTCTCTTCCCCTGTGAAGATCCGGCTGCCCTCTCTCTTTCTCCATGCTCTCTTTCCCTGGGCGAACTTCTCCCATTCGACCCGCCTGCTGGCAGTGCTCCCCCCCCCCGTTCCCAGGCAGCCCACGGTCGCCAGCCATCATTTTCCACTCACAAAATGCGAGTAGGTGAATGGAAAATTTGAGAGCTGCACTAATGCATCCCCATACCATCACCATCACCAAAATAAATCATTACACACCAAACCGCAGTCTTCGATCAGCCAACAAAAACCTCCTCCTCGTGCCCAAAGCCCGGTATAAATCCAAGGGTGATCGGAGATTCGCTGTCCAAGGGCCTCTGCTATGGAATGCTCTACCAATCAACATCCGCCTGGAAGAAAATCACCTGGCTTTTAGGAAAAAACTCAAGACCTTCCTCTTTTAGCAGATGATCAAAGCTCGCCACAGCGCCTAGAGGCGATTCAGTTCGCATTGTGCGCTATATAAGTATTTCATTCATTCATTCATTCATCACAGATGCAGGCTTTTTGAACTGAGCGCTGATAACAAGATCCCTTCCTTTAGTCCAAACAAAGCTGTGCCTATAATTGCCGAAAATTTTTTAGATTTCCATTCATCTGACAGTTTTCCACTTTGCAACAAACCATTTTAACCACTTGAGACCCGCACTACGTCTATTGACGTCATGGGGTTTCGCTGGTTATATCTAAATGATGCCTGAGGCCACAGACATCATTCAGATATTGCAGTTTTCAGCCGGCGATTCCCTACACCATAAGAATGATCATAGCGGCTGTTCCGCCGCTTGATCGTTCTTACGGGCGGCGGGAGGGGACGCCCCCCCCTCCCGCCACCCTCCGGTGCTTCTACCGACTCAACGTTTCCCTCGGTGAGTCGGTCACAGGATCCGCCGCCCCCAGCAAGTGATCATAGAGATTTCCGGCGGACTAGATTGTCCCCGGAGTCTCTATGATCATTCGGAGGCCGGGCACGATGTTATGACGTCACGCCCGGCCTCGGTATTCAAATTAACGGCGCCGATCTGGCTAGGAAGCCATGATCGTTTTTTTTTTTTTTTTTATTCTTCCCAGCCTAGAGGTGAGATATGGGGTCTTATTGACCCCATATTTCACTGTAAATAGGTCCGATCGTGCCATATTCCTATTATGTTTACATTCCTTGTAATAGGAATAAAAGTCATCAATTTTTTTTTTTTTTAAGTGTAAAACTAAAAAAATAAAAATAAAATTAACATTAAAAAAAAAAAAAAAATTTTTTTAAAGCGCCCCTGTCCCCGTGAGCTCGCACACAGAAGCGAACGCATACGTAAGTCCCGCCCACATATGAAAACGGTGTTCAAACCACACATGTGAGGTATCGCCGCGAACGTTAGAGCGAGAGCAATAATTCTAGCCCTAGACCTCCTCTGTAACCCAAAATATGTCCCCTAAAAGTTATGCTCAGGGCAGCTGCTTTGGACTCCACAACAATGACTGAGACGAGGGCAGCTGCCCCTTTTGCTCCACATTAAAGTCAACCCTGTCCCAGCCGGTGTATTGGCCTGGAGCATGTTAAAACACTCGTATATCTGCAGCATGGTTAAAATCGAAATCCCCAGCAAGTGCCTGGGGATTTAAATTTTACTGTGCCCTCCCCCCCAATCCCGGCGCCCTAGGGCAACTACCTAACCTGCCTTACACACTGTCCATTTTATCTTGTTATTTTTGTCTGGAGTTCTGCTGTTGTTATATCTACCATGTAGGGGCCAGAACTGCGGTGGACTATTTCCTTGTCAATTTTGACATCTATTAAATATAGTCCCTGGCATTACTGTCAGAGCAAAGGCCATATTATGGTTATAAATTGGTGTTTGAGAATTTTATTTTACATATCCATCATTGCCTGTAAGCATTGTATGTAAAATACCACAAACAATTTTTTGAAGAACCATATCTGGTCTACAATATGCCACTTGGATAATTCTAGTCTGTGCTTCATGCCCCTGACAATGTTTGTGTTTGCTGTAACTCGCACTGGTTTGAGAGAAAAAAAAACAGCAGTTCCACTAGGATGAATGACCTTAATTTGCAGATACATTCTATATCTGTAATGCATATTTGTTCTTACAGATTAAATGTTGTTATCTTTGTACTGAAACTTTCTTTTATCAGCAGTGAAGCAATAATGCATTAGAAAATGAATTTACAATTGAAGCTTTCAAATACTTTTTTTAATGGTGTCAGCTTAAAGGTATTTTTGTGAGCCATATTAACTGCTTGCAAAAATAGAAAGGTATAGCACATGGATATACTTTTTTTTTTGCCCTTATAAGTCAGATAACTGAGTCATCGTGAGAACCATATGGAGCAATGTATCAGATATAGAAGTCAATTTGTCTATCAGAGATCTATATTAGAAACTATGAAACTATAAATTATGGGTGCTGGGAAAATATCAGATTAGCTTTATCAAAAAGTTGATTAAAAAAACTTGACATAAAAGTCACTCAGTAAAACTATTATCAGTCTATAGCTAACAGAATGGTCAATAATGGTACAGCCATTATCATTCGAACCCGCCAAACTTACACCAATATAATATAGCTCATTTGTAAAAGATACTTTTACTTTGCTATTAATGTTTTTTGCACCTGTATGTTATCTAAAGACCATAGCTGGATTTACCCTAGTAGAGTTTCAAACTAAATTTGTACAAAAATGATTAGGGAAATTTGGGTGAACATTCTCAGTACATTCCAATGTCATTCGATAGTAGTTCAAGAACTCATTTGCTTTTAACACTTGATTTTAGAATGAATGGACTTAACCAAGCGATGATCACATACACTGTTAGAAAGTCATACATACAAGAACATTTTTCCATCCTGCTTCTTTGATTTTTGTTGTCACTGTGGTTGAAAATGAACATCAATTTGACCACACTAATTATTAGAAAAATTAACAAACTTTCTTACAATAAAAAAGTCAAACAAAATTCTACTAGTGCATACCTAGCTTAAGGCGCAACTGGGAGTCTGGACTATTCTTTGTGAACCTCTCCAGTAGTACCTCCACTCAGTTAGGCCCCCGATTAAAAATCATACATCTTTTATCCAGAAGCTACTTTCTTTAAATGTAATATTAGAACAGTTCAGTTTTAGGATATCTTTTCTTTATGGAAGAGAAATTGTAAAAAGTAAAAAATAGGTGGAATATAGAAAGTTTCAGCAAATGTTTCTGCACAGCTAGCATTCTGTAGGTGAATGTTCATGTTTCCCCACACTGATCATTACTCAGAGAAATCTTGAGTACCAACACTAAGTTACTATACAGAGACAAACAGTGTGACTGTCTCTGTACGCTGTGTTGTAGAAGGCATGTTTTCCCTCCCTACCCCCTTCCTTTCTTTTAAACATTTTATTGAAGATAATACAGTACATATTATTAGTACAAATTTTACAATAAAATATGATATATAATATGAATAGAGAAACTTCTCAAATAAACATATAAGAGTAAAAATAACAAATTCATTGTCAGGTCACCTTCAGGCGAGGTGACAGATGCACACCATAGGGATCAGGAGTGCACCGCAAGGTTGTGGACCCTACGGCTGACTGCTGCGGACAGGAGACAGGTCCCACCGGGGTTAGAGCGTAAGATTCCCTGGGGGGCGGAGTCTAAGAGCCAGCAGGTGTTCACCAGAGCCTCGAGTGGTGAGGATGGACTTGGCTGCAACTGGCTCCAGGTCGCGACCCCCAGGGTCCCCCAGCTCACACCCACAGTAGGCAACAGGAGGATAGGGATGGTGAGGGACAAAGCCAAGGTCGGGGCCACAAGCAGACAGGAATAGTCAGGGACACGCCAAAAGGTCCGGATCACAGACAAACAGGGATAGTCAAAGACACACCAAAGTCGGTAACGGAACAACAGGAGAGCACACAGCAGGTAACAGGAAGCTAACACACAAAGGAATACACAATGGTTGATCAGCAGGGCTGGCCTGCAGTGCACAGGTTAATATAGAGTTCTCTGATAGGAGCTAGGGTGGAGTCATGCCAGAGGATGGATTACAAAAGCAGTCAGGTGAGGGTCGGCTGGTCTCTAGAGATGAACACATGGAAACAGGTAAGCAGACCAACTCTATTGCATAACCATGACAGTACCCTCCCTCTTACGAGGCCTCCCCCTCCCCCGCCTGGGTCCAGGCTTAAAGGGAAACTCCAGATGGAACCTCCTCAACAGACTAGGAGCAAAGACCTCAGATGCAGTGATCCAATACCTCTCCTCAGGGCCAAACCCTTTCCAATGTACGAGGTACTGAAGAATGCCTTTACGGAGCCGGGAATTCAAAACTTGACTAACCTCGTATTTTAGATTATCCTCAGAGGCTGGAACCGAGGTAGGAAGAAGACAAGAGGACTTGAGGACTAAAGGCTTTTTAGGAATGGGTAAGGGCATGAGAAGATCAGGAGCCTGAGCAGGATCCCCCAGACCCTTAAAGATGAGCTGGGCATCTAGAACAGGACCACCAGACTGGGCAGAGGTCAGTGGAATCCAGAGGTCAGGTTGGTTAGAAGGTGACATGTCACAAGAGTCAAGCTGGATAGCTGAAACACAAACAGAATGCAGAGAACCCTGAGAAAAAGATTGAAAACCCCACCTGGCCGAATGTGGCAGTCTATCCAAAGGATGGATTGAGCCTCTTAAACGGGTTTGAATGGACATAGTAGCAGTAGGGTGAGGCCGGGTCACCAAAGGTCCTAAACAAGAAGCAGGAAACAGGTAAGCAGACCAACTCTATTGCATAACCATGACATTCATGTCTTAAAGATAAGGTATATGAGTATCTGTAAACTTTTCTGCACTTTTCAGATTATAATTATTATTGTTAGTACAATACTTGGTGAGGTTAAAGTGGTTCTGCACCTTAAATAAAAATATTAAAAGCCAGCAGCTGCAAATATTGCAGCTGCTGACTTTTAATAAATTTACACTTACCTGTCCCAGGGTCCAGCGATGTCAGCGGCAGATGACGAGCGATCGCTCGTCTCTCTGCTGCCCCCGCCGTCATCCTCTGTCAGGGAATCGGGAAGTGAAGCGATGTGGCTTCACTGCCCGGTTCCCTACTGTGCATGCGCGAGTCGCGCTGTGCGTCTCTGCTGGTCCCCGCTGTGTCCTGGGAACTGTGTGTTTCCCAGAACACAACAGGGGCGGGGCATCTGTGGCGGTCTGCGGTGGTCTGTCCCGGAAGTGGGTGCAGATACCTGGATTATCCAGGTAACTGCACCCCCCTCCCCCCTGAAAGGTGCCGATTGTGGCACCGGAGGGGGGGAGGGATCAGATGAGCGGAACTTCCACTTTAGGGTGGAGAACCGCTTTAAGATTAAACTAGGAGAATAATAGTACTATATTTATAAAGATTGATTAAACAAAGTATTGTCTATTTATGACAGATCATCTATCTAGGGATCGTCAGGAAAGGAGTCCATCCAAACGGGGCCAGGTTCCATCTACTGGCCTGGTTTGTCCCATATGGATGGACAATGATCCCGGCCATCCCAAGTATGTCTTATGTAACTTTACCTATAGTAATAAATATAAATCTATAATCTACTATATGGTTGAATAATACAAGATGGAATTAAAGAGTTTAATGTAAAGTAAGAGAGGGGGAGAGGGGGGGAGGATGGATCATCAGAAGAATCAAATGAATCAACGATGTTATGGATCATATAGCAGTAATGGGGGTGAATATCAAGCGATATCAAGGTAAGAGGAGTGAATTATTAAGTCCTGGTGGTAGATAGTTTTTAATCCAGGGGGACCAAATTTTTTCAAACTTAGCAATATTATCAAGAAAGGTCGCTTCCATTTTGGCATGAATTATAGCTTGTGTTACACGCTGTTTAACTGACACAACGCAAAGTGTATTTGATTTCCAAGCCTTCGCTATGGATTGTTTAGCAGCCGTTGTAACATACAGTAGAAGCTTGAATTGACGGTGTGTTAGATTAGATGGTTTGCTGTTTAAAAGGGCCACCAGTGGATCAGGTAATATGTTTATTGCAAACATCGTAGAAAGTATATTAAATATTTTTGATCAAAAGGTTTGAACAATAGGACAGGTCCACCAGATATGAATATGGGTACCAGAGTCACAACAGCCTCGAAAGCATTGGGAGGGATATTGGTGAATAAATTTGGATATTCTTGCAGAAACTAGATACCACCTAGTAAGAACCTTGTAGTTCATTTCAAGGGCTACAGTGTTTGGAGAAGCTGACTTTGTAGCCAGCCAAATTTGAGTCCAATCTAATGTGTCAGGTTGGAGATTTAACTCATTCTCCAATTTAGATGTATAGGATGGGGGGAGGATGTTGTGTGTGAGAGTAGCTGAGTATAAAAATCTGAGATGAGTCCTCATCTATGGGGGTCTGTTGTACAAGATCTTTCAAAGATTGTAAAATTAGATGTCAAATTTGAGGGAGAATATTGTGACAGGAAATTCTGAATTTGTAAATATCTAAAATTTTCATTATGTGGTAAGTTGTGGGTATTACAAAGTGTAGGAAAGGGTGTGATTTTGTCAGATACATAAAAGGGATGGGCTCGCGTAAGATCAGCATTAAGCGAGGCGGAGAAGTAGGATAGAGAGGTCCAAGCTGGATAAAAGGAGGGATTATTCAGAAAAGAAAGAAGTGGGTTATGTTGAGATTGGAGACCAAAACGTGTTTTAAGTGTAACCGCAAATTGAGAGGCTATGTTTAGTAATGGGATTCGTGATTGTACGGCGTTGAGCTGGTGTAAGCCAAAGTAAATTTGATACAGAAAGTGGATCACATTCAACTGATTCAATTGCTACCCAAAGTGGAATTTCTTTGGTAGCATGATAGTTGGGTAATTGAGCAAGTTTTGAGGCATAATAATATTTTGAAAAGTTCAGAACTCTCAGACCTCCTTTAATCCGGGGCATGTACAGTGTAGGTTGTGGTAAACAAGGTTTAAGTTTGCCCCAAATAAATTGAGCTGTCTTGCGTTGGAGGATTCATAAAAAAATGTGCAGGAACCTGGATAGGGAGCACTCTAAATAAGTATAAAATCTTAGGCAATATTGACATTTTTACCACAGAGATGCTACCCAACCAAGCCAGTGGTAAGGATGACCATTTTTTCAGTAAAGAGGAAAGATGAGCTAGCATGAGTGGGTAGTTTGCTGAGAATAAGTTGTCAGGATTAGCTGTGAGTGAGACTCCTAAACAGGTTATATGTGTTGTTGCCCAAGTAAATGGGAGGGAGTTTTGTAACTGTGATTGTAATTCAGGTTTGAGTAAAATATTCAGGGTTTTAGATTTATGTGGATTAATTTTCAGGCCTGATATTGAACCTAATTTATTAAATGTATCATGAGATTTGGGGCTGATATTAGTGGAGATGTAAGGAATATCAAAACATCATCGGCAAATAGACATAATTTGTGTTGGTGTCCCCCTAATTCAAGGCCTTTTATGTTTGTATTGGATCTTATAAGTTGGGCAAGGGGTTCTATTGCCAGGGCAAAAAGAAGAGGGGACAAGGGTTATCCCTGCCTAGTTCTTCTTTCAATATTGAAGGGGTCGGAAGCGAAATCCCGAGTGGGATATTTATGCTTTCGGATTATGATAAAGAGAGGATACCCATGTCAGGAACTGTGCTCCAAATCCTCATTTGTGAAGAATAGCATCAAGATAAGGCCATGACAGAGAATTGAAGGCCTTCTGTATGTCAATTGAGAGGAAGCAGGCAGGGATGCAGCGTTTTCGGGCTATATGGGTTAGTAAGCTAGCACAACAAATGTTGTCACCTGTATGTCTGGAGGGAATAAACCCAGTTTAATCCTCATGTATTAGGGTTCCTGTAATTGGATTTAGACAATTAGAGAGGATCTTAGCTAGTATTTTGACATCCAAGTTTAATATTGAGATTGGTCAATAATTGGACCAGGGTGAATCGTCAGAATGTGGTTTAGGAATCATAGCTATAGATGCATATAATGATTCTGTATGGAAGGAATTTCCTTCCAAGAGAGAATTGAAAGCTACAGTCATTAATGGGGAGAGTAGGGTAATAAATCGTTTATAGTAGGTGGCCGAAAAGCCGTCTGGGCCTGGGTGTTTGTGTAATTTAAGTGTTTTAATTGCTTCTTTGACTTCCAAATCAGTTATATGTTTATCTAGTACAGTGATGGCGAACCTTGGCACCCCAGATGTTTTGGAACTACATTTCCCATGATGCTCATGCACTCTGCAGTGTAGTTGAGCATCATGGGAAATGTCGTTCCAAAACATCTGGGGTGCCAAGGTTCGCCATCACTGATCTAGTATTTCTTGATGGGTAGTGGGGAGGGTAGGAAGTTGGATGGATGATAGTAGAGTATCAAATTGTTTTTGATAACATTTATGTGTGTTTTTATATAATGTTATCAGTTTCCTGCGAAATTTGTTGAGTATTTTCAGTGGGTTATTAGTATAAGTATTTGCATTTATTTTAAGTCTTATTGGTTTTGGAATGTGTTCAGTTCTCCGTAGTTGTAGGGCTAAGAATGTGTTTGGTTTGTTTGCCTTCATGTAAAGACTATGTTTTGATTTCCTAAGGACCTGCACTGCCAAGTCCGTTAGAAAGAGATCCAGTTCTAATTTAGCTTGATCATAATCAAGTTTAGTTGAAGAAGAAGGTTTATTTTGGACATTTTCAGAGGCTTTATAGAATCTTCTAGTTTTTTATGTAGTTGTCGTTCTGTTTTATGATGAGATGTTTGACTTATACAGACTCCCCAAATAGTTGGTTTTAGAGCCTCCCATAACGTTAGGGGATTAGTGTCTGTGGATAAATTATTAGAGATATAATCTTGAATGGTAGTTTCTAAAGTTTGTCTGGAAGTTGGATTTGCTAATAAATTGTCATTTATGCACCAAGATCTATGTTTAGATTTTGAGATTAGAGAAGAGAAGGTAGTCATGACCGCATGTACAAATTTGGTGATCTGAGAGTAGTGTGTAAATTGTTTTCTTCTTGGATTTTGTTCCCACCACGTATCCAGTAGGGATTATTGATCTAGGAGTTGTTGGTATGCAGGACATTGGGTCTGTAATGGAGTTGGAGATTTGTCTAGAATTGGATAAATTACTTGGTTTGAGTCACCACATATTATGAGCGTACCCTGTTTATGTGAATCCACAACTGAAAATAGATGTGAGAGAAATGAAATAGTATTTCTGTTGGGGGCATAATATGAGATTATGGTTAATTCATTATCCAACAGCAGGCCTGTGAGCAAGATATAACGCCCTTCGGGATCCTTGATCTCTTTGTGTAGGGTAAAGGGAGTAGTGCAATGAAATACAATTAAGACACCTCTTTGTTTAGTAGAGGCTGAAGTCATATAGACCTGAGGGTATTGATGACTAAAAATTTTTGGGGAGGACTGTAAGGAGAAACCAAACAACATGGGCAGAGAGTGTAGAGTATGACTGAAGTTTTAGTTCTTTTGCGAGGGGAACTGAGACCTTGGACATTATGGGTGATCACATTCAATGACATCATTGACTAGTATGTGAGAAAATATAGGATCTTAAGTTGTTTACCTAGGAATGAGTTGGAATTTCTAGGGGGAGACGGAGAAGGTAAATAGGAAGTCTAAACTAAGAGATATATATAGATTAGTAATATAAATATTATCAGCTGTTAAGTCAGAAAAAGAGAAGTTTTATTTGATTAGATGGGAATATTGCTCCTAAGTGGAGCTAGTATCCAGAGAGTGATGAAAAGTCACCAATCTAGGGATACAGTGTGTCAATAAGATCGGCTATTCAAGGACTAAGTGGGAGGTGCAGTGAACTATCTCCGGGACAAAGACAGCCTCTTTTAAAAAGTACTTAGTAATTATAAAATAAATAAATAAATAAAACCTTATCAATTAGATATATTTGTAAACTGGTATTTGAACAAATAGGGTACTGAAAATGTGATATATATGTGTATATAGAATAAAATAAAGTAAATCACCTGCAAATTCACTAAAGATATATAGGAGATATGATGGTATAGTATTTAAGGAACGTATGGATCCCCATTTTATGAGGGAAGACATAAATCAGTGTATGTGCAGGTGGCTGTTAACCACTTAAGCCCCGGACCAATTTGCAGCCAAAGGACCAAGCCCCTTTTTGTGATTCGGCACTGCGTCGCTTTAACGGACAATTGCGTGGTCGTGCAACATGGCTCCCAAACAAAATTGGCGTCCTTTTTTTCCCACAAATAGAGCTTTCTTTTGGTGGTATTTGATCACCTCTGCGGTTTTTATTTTTTGCGCTATAAACAAAAATAGAGCGACAATTTAGAAAAAAATTCAATATTTTTTACTTTTTGCTATAATAAATATCCCCCAAAAATATATTAAAAAAATTTTTTTTTCCCTCAGTTAAGGCCGATATGTATTCTTCTACATATTTTTGGTAAAAAAAAATCACAATTAGCGATTATTGATTGGTTTGCGCAAAAGTTATAGCATTTACAAAATAGGGGATAGTTTTATAGCATTTTTATTAATATTTTGTTTTTACTAGTAATGGCGGCGATCAGCAATTTTTATTGTGACTGCGACATTATGGCGAACACATCGGACATTTTTGACACATTTTTGGAACCATTGTCATTTATACAGCAATCAATGCTATTTAAATGCACTTATTCCTGTGTAAATGAAACTATAAAAGGAAAGACACGATCGGTGACAGCCACACAGGGAAGCACGGGGAGAGGTTTGTTTACACAGACATCTCCTCGTTCTTCAGCTCTGTGACCCGATCGTGGGACACCAGCGGCGATCGGGTCCGCTGGTCCCGCGGCCACGGTCATGGAGCACAGGAATGGCTGGGCACTTAAAAAGCAACGTACAGGTACGTGCTTGTGCCCAGCCGTGCCATTCTGCCGACGTACATCGGCGTGAGGCAGTCCTTAAGTGGTTAACATTGCTGAAAAACATAATAAAAAGAAATACCTCACAAAGGATTTTAATTTATTTAGATATGATGTTGTTATGTGTTGAAATTAATAGCAATTTTAAGAGCTTATTTATGTATCCTAAAATTAAAGAACAAATGGGGAATAGAGAATATATTCCCATTTAAGGATTACATATATTTTGTCATTCTAAATGTTATGTCAATAAGTATAAATTTAACTTATAGGGTCACCAAGAAGAAAAAATCAGTCCATTTGATCTTCAGGATCTGGTTGTGTCGATGCTATGCGACTCTTTATGCGGATGCTTGGATGGGCTTGTTGGTCAGTTTCATCTTTTCGATTTGTAGGAGAATTTGACAATGCTCGACATTTGGAACCTTCAGTTGAGTTATCCGGAGTTGACAGGTGAAGATCTCGAATCACTGTTGAGAGGTCATCCACTGTTTTACAGGTATAAGAGGTACCTTTATGAGAGAATTGGATAGCAAATGGGAAACTCCAACAATACAGAATGTGATGATGTTGGAGAATTTTTAGATGGGGTTTCATCTCTCTTCTTTTACTGAGAGTTTGTTGCGAGAAGTCTTGAAATATTTGATAGCGATATCCTTGGAAAGATAAAATGTCTTTACTTTGAGCAGCTTCCATTATTTGTAGTTTGGTACAAAAATAATGTAATTTCAATAATATCTCTGGGGGGGGGGCATCATCATTTTTGGGGGCCAGGGTTCTTTGAATTCTGTCCATCTCCAGTCTTTCAATAAGAATAGATGGGGCAAGTTCCTGGAAGAGAGCTGTAATTGTAGAATGGAGATCTATTATTGTTTCAGGTATTCCACAAATTCTCAGGTTAGATCTCCTGGCCCTGTTTTCAAAATCTTCAATGGGGGTGTTAAGGGATGAATTTTCCTCTCTGAGTGTTTCTATCTCCTCATTATGAGTATTAGCAATGTCATTTATTTCATCCATTCTTTGTTCTAATATAGTTGTGCGGTGTCCCACTTCGCGGATTTCCCAGGTCAGTTTCTCAGTTATAGTATCTGAGGTGATTTGAAGTGCTTTTTGGAGAACCAGTTCAAATTGACTAATAAGGTCAGAGCCATTAGGGAAATTTTGGAGAGAGATTGGAGTCATATCAAATTGAGAATCAGGTTTTAGATACTGTGAGTAAGGAGTATCATTCCTTGTCGGTTTCTGTGTGTGAGGTAAATTAGAGCGGGATGATGATGCTGCTGTCATTTTAGCTGCAGCTTTCATTTGCGCTTCTTGAATTTTTGTGGGCTTAAGTTTAGTTTTTATCACAGCATACATCATATCAATTTGTACCCAATAGTATAAGGAACCAAGATATTACCATGAAATTGCAATATTCATTCATGAATCGGTGATACGAGGCCGTAATGTCCCAGGAGAAGCGAAGCTCTAAGCAGCCATGTCTGCTCAGCGAGCCTCGCGCAGACCCCTCCTACCCCCTACCTTCTACACCTGTCATGTGTTCCTAAGAATACAATAAGTCACATCTATAGTGGGTGAAGCCTGATGGGAAAGCTGGAACTAGTTTGTTAATGGGTCTGATTGTAATTGACAGCAAGAAGGGGATGGATTCAATACCCAATAACAAGCACTTCATTGGCTTTTGGATCTGCCCAGTGCTTGCTGTCAGTCATGTAGGGGGAAGATCTGATGGGGAACTAGTGTCTCTGAATCACCATCAGGCTCGACCCACCTAGTTTAAACAATTGTGGCTGCTGCGCTGTTTCTGTGACAGCTGTAGTGGCAGGAACAAAGCTGCATTGAGCATGTAGTGTATGTTGGCAAGTGTTAGTGCCCTGCTTTGTCCAGCCACTAGGTGTTGTGTCTCTGGCCTATATATAGGGAGAAGGAGGGACCAGGAGAGGAGTTCAGGAGAATATAGTATAGTGTGGCTCCCGTGGGAGCTGTTCTGGAGCCTGGTCCCTACCATGTAGTAAAACAACAATGGGTATTCCTCAGCTGGGGAATGCTTGAAGAAGGGGTGGTGCATGAAGAGGTGACTTGATGGGAACCCATAAGAGTGTTGTACAACAATGTTTTTATGTCTGAACTGTTTATGCTTGAACTTTAACATCTGTTTCATCATTATCAATATATGAAAAGTGCTTCACCATACATAAATAACCGATAAAAGAAAAGTAAAAGAGACATCTATTTAGGGTCATTGAGTAACCTATGACTGTTATTTGGAAGTGGTGGGAGACAGCTTCATTATCTTCGGAGTATCCAAGAAGGAGCTTGCCTGGATAGCTATCTGTTCATGCTTGTTTGACTTTTCCTGATTAAGGTCAAACTATAAGGTGAGTGCACACCCTGTGGTAAGTGCAGGTGGAGGTGTCACTCTATTCGATTGGCTTCACTAGTAATACAACATATTTTCAGATGTTTTGTGGACAATATCATACTGCATATACACTATTTTATAGTATATATAGCTTTTTGTTTGGACTCTATCAATGATCAATTTAAATATTATCAATGCTATATGACTACATAGTGCACTTGTCATTTAAAGGTTACTAAGCTTTTTTGTGTGGACTATCACAGATTTGTTTGTATATTGTAATGCCACAGCTTTTGTTTCTTTTCAGCTGCATACTTAGATTCTTTATTTATTGTTTTGCACAATACTTGAAACAGTAAAAAAAAAAAAGAAGCAATTAAGCTCTGGGACAGAAGTGTAAAGCAAAAGTAAAAGGAAGACCTATCTCAATGGTATGAAGCCTAATGCCAACTTATATTAATTGAATCTCAGGAGGTAATGTAGGCACTGGTCAAGAAGGATTCCTTTGCACACTGACAAGTTAATTACTACCGCAATTTTAGATATCTTAAAGGAGAAGAAAAAACCGTATGGGTGGCGCTGATGTTTTTTTCCAATATGCAGGAATACATGCCTTTGCATGAATCAATAATGAATGTTTAAGAAATCTTAGTGGTGGGGGAGTTAGGTGTATTAGAAATAGATCAGTAAAAGTTGTAGTTGTCAACTATTTTTTATGCATTGCTTTGACTTGGCAGATCTGTCAAGAAGTGTATTGGCCTGTTTCGTTTGCTCTTTTTTGAGCCTAAAGCCCTGAGAAATTAGTATCCCCCATATGATGCATTTGTGGGTTTCCCAGATGGTTAGTTGAAGATTCTCTGTAGTAGCATGGGTCCTGGTAAAAGCCCTGAGCTCAGAGTCAACTAGGGCCCTGGTTTCGGGGGTTCTGAAGTAAAGACTTTTCCACTGCTACACTTTAGGAGTGTTCTCACGAAGCATGATGCCAGGCGTTATTATGGTGTGGTCTGAGAGCATCCATACAACAAAGGATGTGTTACGAAGTAAAAGGAGTTGGTCCAGCAGAGAATAAGTGTAATGTATAGCCAAGTAACAGGTATAGTCTCGCTCTTTACTATGTTGTAGGCGCCACATGTCAATTAATTGTTCAGTGTGTAAGAGCCATTTATAATACCTAAAAAAGGTGTACGAAAGATGGGAAGCATTGTTTGACACATCTAGGAGAGGGTCCGGGGCTATGTTGAAGTACCCCCAACAATCAGTACCCCCTCAGCGAAAGCGGCCAATTCCATCATACAGTTCTCAAGAAAAGAAATCTGGTCTGCGTTAGGTGCATAAATATTAACCAACGCCACCAAGGTGCCTGCCAAGGTGCCCTTCAAAAATAGGATCCTGGGGGGCGTGGCTTGCGCGCTGAAGAAGATGGCTGCTTAAGCCTAGAGCTCTCCACAGCTGGCCGTTTAACAGCAAAAAACAGGCAGGTATTTTCCTCTAAAAACATACCTAAATACTCTGCAGTACTCCTGGGACAGTAGGGGCAATAATGTCTCGCAAAAGAGGACAAGAAAGGGGACCAAAAAAACTGTCATCATTTACATCTAAACAGAGCAGTGAGCTGACTAAAATCCAAGATGGCACCGCCGGAGCTGTGAGGAAAAATAATAAAACTCACACAAACCTTTCTGCTAGCCATCCACCTGAAATGGATGAGGAATTATCATCCTCATATTCTAATGGCTCCTCTCAACTATGCCCAACATCTCAGGGACCCGCAAAATCACGGATGAAGCTGGATTTATCTTGTCAGGCAGCTGATACTGTGAACACAGCTCTGCATAGTGATAATGCTATGTCCTCATTACAGGCATCTATAGCTGCTTTCCCAACATCAGGTCAGCCAGTACTAGATACCACAATGAAAGAAATGCTTGTGTCATTACAATCATCTATTATATCTAATCTATCCTCCATGATTCATAAATTCTCTCTTGATATGAAACATATGGATGGTAGACTGCAATACGTTGAAAACAAAATGGAGGAATGCACTGAAACAGTGAATGAGCTAGTGGATGCATGTACAGAACAAAAAGATGATTCCATGTGGGTCAAGATGAAACTGGCAGATCTTGAGGACCACTCACGTCGAAACAACATTAAAATGAGAGGAATACCAGAGTCAGTTCTACCTATGGACTTACGTAACTATGCAAATACACTATTTTCTACATTATTGCCAGAATTATCGCCTATTGAACTTACAATTGATCGTATTCATAGAATTCCCAAACCAAAACATCTAGAAGAATCAATTCCCAGAGATGTTATTCTGCAAATTCATTTTTATCAAGCTAAAGAGCAAGTTCTCTCCAAAGCGAGGGAGCTAACTACTCTGCCACCACCATACTCAGATATACAATTATTCGCTGATCTCTCGCAATTTACACTACAAATGAGAAGACAGCTCAAAACTGTAACAAAGGCATTATCTAATCATAAGATCACATACAAATGGAGACATCCAGCCACTATCTTGACCACTTACAACGGGAAACATTTTGCTATATCTACCATTGAAGATGGCATGCAATTACTCCAAACATGGGGTATTATAGTTGATCTTCCACATAACACCCCTGCCTTGAAGGAAAAACCTAATTTGTTCCACTTTGGACAAAAACGTGAACAAAATAGAATTAAATACAAATGAACTACTCCTGCCTGTTAAATGCATTACTGACATATACGGTCTGGTTTGATGCTCAATACCTTACTACTTGAACTTCACCCCCTATCTTGGTCAGCATTCCTTTGAGTGGATTACTGCTGACTCTTGGAAAATATATTTTTCTTTACTCTTTTATTTTTTATTTTTTATTCTCTCCTTTTTTTTTTTTTTTTTTAATTAATTAATTTTTTTAATTAATTAATTTTTTTTTCCTCTTGCAATATATATTGCCAAATAACTACTAATAGAGTAATAACTCGTTTCTTCATAGGTTTGAAAAAAAATAAAAAATCTACATTGTTGTGTGCATGATTTAATAGTAACTGTGAACTGATCATATAACAAATACTTAGATATTTAGTTTAAGCGTTATAGAAACTAGAGAATATTCTTTTAGGAATATATAGAATTATAGTAACATCTAATTTTGATATATATTATTATGTCTTTCAAAATATTGTCCCTAAATGCAAGGGGACTGAATCACCCAGCGAAACGAACCTCTATGTGGAGGTCTGCCTTATCCTTTAATTGTGACATATTGTGTGTTCAAGAGACACATTTTGCTAAAGATGCATCTCCCAAATGTCAACATAAACATTTTCCTCATATTTTTCAAACAAAATTCTCCAAAAAAAGAAAAAGAGGGGTGTTAATAGCTATTAGAGATACTATTACATTTCAATTAGATAATTGTATCACTGACCCTGAAGGTCGCTATATTTTTTTGATTTGTACCATTAACAATATTCAATACACCCTTGTATCTATTTATGCTCCGAATATGAGGCAAATGCATTTCATAAAAAAAACTATAGAGGAGGCGAAGAAAGTTCAAAAAGGACACCTCCTGATATGTGGAGAGTTCAATTTGATTCCAAACAATGATATGGATTCTTCTGCTGAGTCCAAATGCTATGCTTCTCCCCTTGATAAGTTCATAACTTCGAATGACTTATTTGATGTGTGGAGATGTGGACATGCTAATGAAAGGGATTACACATATTTGTCACCACGGCACAATACCTACTCCAATAATTGACTTATTCTGTGGTCAGATCACGCTCCCATTAGCATGTCTATAACAACCACATCATCCCAACCAAATTCATATATATGGAGAGCTAATAATTATATTCTCCAAAATGAAAATTACTCCACAACACTCCAACAACACCTTACTGAATTCTTTTCAATTAATTTGACGTCTATATCTGACCCAATGATATTATGGAATGCTCATAAAGCTGTTATGAGAGGGGTGTTTATGCAATTAGGTTCTAAAGCTAAAAAAAAGAGAACTCAGAGAATGGATGGACTTACTAAGGAGATAGCAAAAGCTGAGGAATACAATAAAAATGATCCTTCTCCTTTCATTAAAACCCAAATTTTCCAGTTACGTAATGAATTAAGAACCCTACTTCTAGAGACACATGAGAAATCCTATAAAAAATTCAGAGCTACCCCTTTTGCAACAGGGAACAAAGCAGGGAAAACAATGGCATTACGCATTAAAGGTTATCGATCTAAGACTAAAATTCCATTCCTCTACCATCCTCACACTAATGAAAAATTGCTTAAGCCTTCTTCAACAGCTGAAGCATTTAGCTCATATTATAATGATTTATATAACATTAAGAACGATGGCGATACCCATCAACCTTCTCAGGAGGAGATTGACACCTTTTTGGAGAGTGTCAAACTTCCATCTATTTCCCCACAATACTTAGAATTTCTCAATTCTCCCTTTACTATCCCTGAAATTCTACAAACTATCCGTATTCTTCCTAACTTGAAATCACCTGGTCCAGATGGCTTTACAGGGGAATATTTAAAAAAATGTCAAAGTACTCTAGCACCTATACTATGTGACATTTATAATTTAGCAGCCAATTCTATATCATTTCCCAATGAAATGCTGAATGCTCTTGTTGTAACTCTTCCAAAACCAGATAAGGAACCATCTTCACCTAAAAATTTTAGACCAATTTCCTTACTCAATTTAGATGTTAAAATGTATGCGAAACTTATAGCCAAAAGACTAGATAGTTTGTTACCCTCTCTTATCCATAGAGATCAATCAGGTTTCACCAAAGGAAGACAAGCATCGGATGCTACTAGAAGAATGATAAATATAATACACCATGTAGAACTCACCAAATCGCCATCCCTGTTTCTGTCGCTTGACGCTGAAAAAGCATTTGATAGAGTTCATTGGGGATACCTGTCATCCGTTCTGACTAATTTTGGCTTAACAGGTCAAATCAACAAAGCAATATTAGCCCTGTACTCTGTCCCCTCGGCTCGAGTGTATACTACGGATTCTTTATCACCTCCATTCCCAATAACAAATGGTACACGACAAGGATTCCCCTTATCCCCCCTAATTTTTAGTATCAATAATTTTTTATTGAATATCACAAGCTTGTACAATATCTCAGTCTTATTCAAAAGTCAAGTATTTATACAATCGATTCTTGCAATTTACAATCAATTTTTGAAACTGACATTGCACTCTTCATGGTATTAGAACAAGTGATATCCATTAGCCCAAGGACAGTGAAAAAGAAAAAGAAGGGAAAAATAAAGTAAAATAAAATAACTGGATGCCATATCTAGATATAGACACGAAAAGTTCACATATGCAAACTCTAACACAGGATAACAGCAAAACCTTCACTTCAAGGATTATAGCAGAATACTTTCTCACAATTGTATTCGATATCACTTATAGTTAGCAGAACTATACCATCCCCCCTAATTTTTAACCTTGTTATTGAACCTCTAGCTGAGAGTATTAGGTCCAACAAAAAAATTCTAGGAGTTACCATTACTGAACAAGAACATAAAATCAACCTTTTTGCAGATGATGTTGTTCTTATGATTACTGATCCTGTGAAATCCTTACCGGAATTTCAGAAAACACTAAATATGTTCAGCAAAGTTTCTTATTACAGGCTTAACGCGAATAAATCTTGTATATTGAACTTGGGGATAGATGAAAATACTACTAAACATCTTAAATTAAAATTCCCTTATACATGGACTGAAAGTACAATTAAAAATGTGGGTATTCAATTATCAAATTGATGTAAAACACTGTTCCAATATAATTATATTGCACTTTGTAATGCATTACAAGAAAATCTCACTAAACTAGCATCCCATGAATTTTCATGGATGGGACGTTTGGCAGCATTTAAAATGCTTCACCTTCCACAAATTTTATACTTTTTTAGAACTCTCCCGATTCCAATTCCGTTAAAATATTTCCAATCCCTTCAGACTCTGTTTTCTAGATTCATCTGGCAAGGTAAAAAATCTAGATGTGCTCATTCAAACTTAGTGAAGAAACGTCAAGCTGGGGGAACAGGGTATGTGGATTGCAAAGATTATTATTTAGCCTCGGTTCTTACACAGTCTAAGGAATGGTTTCTATCTCCTCCATCTACAATTTGGGGGAAGATGGAAACTGCTAAGATCCCAGGAAATAATCTATCAATATGGATTCCTTCCATGGCACTTGGAGCCAAGATACCTTCTCGCATCTCCCCAACAATATTAGCGACACTTAAATCCTGGGTTCGATTTCTGCATCTAACTTCCTCTCACTCTCTTCCTACCAAAGTCCAAATTCCGCTAAATACTCTACATAATTTCATGAAGACAACCTTATTTACACCATGGATAGAGAAGGGAATTAAATATCTATCTGATCTACTTGATAATGGGGTGATCAAACCATTTCCTACACTTCAAAAGAAATTTCAATTGCCAAATTCAGATTTATTCCTCTACATCCGAACTAAGAATTGCATTTCCAACCTCCCATCATGGACCTATAATGTTCCCCAATCAGCTTGGTCCTTCCTTAAGATCCCCATACATCAACAAAAAAGGATCTCTCTTTTCTATAATCTTCTTCAACAAAAAAGTGTGTTTACAAAGACTATCCCTTTAATTAGATGGGAAGAAGACTTAGGATACACCTATACAGTTGACCAATGGGAAAAAGCTTGTAACACCACATATAAAGCCACATGCTGCTCTACATTATGGGAAGTATCCATTAAATTCACTCAACGCTGGTATTTTACTCCTGAGAAAATATCTAAATTCAACGGCACATTTGACGACAAATGTTGGAGATTGTGCGGCAAAAAAGGTGATATGTTGCATACATTTTGGACATACCCTAAACTTGGGAAGTATTGGGAACAAATCTTTCAAGTTATGTCTGAAATTACCAAAACAGTCATTCCTCCAAATCCCTCACTGGCTCTATTATCCATTGATCTTGATCGATATCCTTTAGAAATGTGTTTACACATATTTTGCTGTCAGCCAGGATCAGTATAACGAGGAACTGGAAAAATCCTGATCCTCCTTCCATAAAAGAAGTGATAGAATCGACTCAAACTCATTACATTTATGAATCAATTCTAGCTCTTCGGCCTCACAAAAAAGAACATACTCATAAAATATGTCAGCCATGGTTAAAATGGGCTAGTCCCCAAAACATTGCACGAGTTCTTTGTTGCTAGATAACTTGAATTAAAAAATTACTTAACCCGCTCTAATATTTTAATCTTTGTTTTGTATCTATTAAATGACAGGTTACTATTACTGTCCCAAACACAGTTTAGCACCCATAGGGGTGTTCGGGAATATATTTAGGTTCATCATCTTTGAATTACTTAAATTGGCAGTATATAAATATATGAAGATAATATTGATATTACTTTTGTGTATTGTCTCCACAATGGATGTATTAATAACCTCCCGATCGTTATCTTTAGTATCCCGATTATAATTGTGATAATTAATATGGTTTTCTTTATATTATATTTTTTAATATTTTTGGATACTATTATCTATGTATCTAACTACTGTAACTGATCTGTTATTTAGTCATAATTTCTGTCATTTGTCTTGATAAAAATGTAAACTTTAATAAAAACTATTGATTAAAAAAAAAAATAGGATCCTGCCCTCTCAATCCATCTTCTGTTCCTGGAGTACCTAATGGGCCACACAGAAGATAAGGGCACTAACCCCTTTCAACTTTGAATCTGGAGAAGTATTGTGGTACGCTAAGGGATACCAGATGTTTTTGATAATAGAATGGTCAGTCCCTCTACAGTGTGTTTCTTGGAAGAACACTATTTGGGCTGTTCCCTCCACAGATCTCTGAGAACTTCAAACCATTTTTTGGGGATGTTCAGGCCTCAAAAAATTAAATGAGATCAGTCAAATCATGAATCGAATGGTGGATATGTTTTTTCACTAACATAGAGGATCCAACCATGGTTAGGGTGAGGATATCAGTGCAGGAAAGTCTGAGTCAGGAATATGGTAAGAAACAAAAGGGGGGAGGAGATGGAGGGGGGTTTGACTTTATTGGCTTAGTCAGCCAGAGTCAGAGAAAAGACAAAGATAACAATAACTATGGCTCTGCCCCTAGCCAATGGCAAAAAGGACAGCGGAGCAGCCTTTGTGGGAGAAGAACCGAAAACAGAGTTCCACAGACCCTGCATACTTTTATTTTATTTTACTGCAGCACTTTTTATATATTTTTTTATTTTTGCTGATTACACCCCTTAGTGCATGTTTCTCAATTTTGAAGGCTTGTGTGCAAAATTTTTGGTATTTTTTTTATATATCTGTTGCAATATTAATTGTCTTCTTTACCATCAAAAAGTTCAGAGAATTTTTAAAACATGGCTGTCTCATGTCTGATTCAAGAGGGCTGTACTCCTACTTCGAGGCCTGGGGTTGAAGAGCTCCCTCCAGGAACAGAGATTTACATAGACCAAAGAGGCCAGCGTGGGATTGTCTACAGTGTCCATGCAGTCACGTTGTGCCCATTGTGGCACAATAGTGAAACAAGTAAAATAGGGAAAAATGCCCCGAGGATTATGTGAGGGTCAATACATATACAGTGAGGATGAAAGTATTGAAAAATAATACATTTTATTCAATTTACATAGAATACCAAGTTTAAAAACAATGTGTTTAACAATTTATACAGTTAATCTCCTGAAGCATGACAGAAAGGACTCTATAGTAAGAGAACACAATCAAGCATGATATTCAGAATACCCAAAATGGTTCGGAATTTTTGTTTGTACAGTTCCTTCTTCAGGGGTTTTGAAGATATACTGTATGGTCTATCACAAAAATACATAAATGTAAACTAATCAACAAATATATAGAACATTTGCAACACAACAGGACAACATGAAACATGGCAAATGTCAGAGGGAGCACTGGAGGACTTACTATTGAAAATGTTCATGTGTACTGTGCCACACACCACTTCTTGCTGCTTGATTTACAGGTGTCACTCTTTATTGAGTATGGCTGATTAGTCATCACTGACAGTTTTTTTTTACCCCCCTAGACTTTAACAAACAGAGAACCTCTCAGGCCAAGGTAGAAGCAAGTTAAGAAACAAAGTAATATACACTTCAATACATAACAAACCACATTACATTTTTGGGATCCTAAAAAGTGGATCCCAATCGCAAGGCATTTTGGTTATTTTTGAAGTCACTCATACAAAGAGACTCGTATGGCCCTAAACAGGGCTCAAGTCCTGCGGGAACGCATTGGGAACGGAGTTCCTGTACTTTTTCCACAACAGGAACCCAGTTCCCATTAGCAGCCGCGTCCTGCAAGACTTTGAAGTATACGAGCTGTGTGGCAGGTGCTACACCAGCAGCCGCCGACACAGCTCGCAATAGTAAGTGCTGCACACTAGGGGTGGACTGACCATTCAGGCATTGCCAGTAGGGGGCCATATAACAGCTTCCTCTTCGATCTACCTGTCAATCACAGCTAGCTGATGGGTAGATGAAGTCCCTGCTGCTAAGAAATTTTATTTAGTCAGACCTCTCGTGATGCGCTGATGAGAGAACCCAGAGGAGGAGCACAGCTATTCTGCTTACAGGACATGCAGGGAGAGAGGTGAGCTGAGGGAGGAACATCAGTTTGGGGTGGTAAGCTGAGCACAATACCTGGCAAAGTTTAATGCCAGGAGGGAAGTTTAAGTGGAAATATGTGAAGGGTTGGAATAGCAGCGAGTGTGTGGTGGAGCCCTGCATAGTTTGCAGCCCCCCAAGCTAACATACATCTCCTAAGCAGGAACACAACATTCTGTCCAGATAATGTGCAGTTAATTTATGACCTTTCCGTTTAACCCCGTGTTATCCAAACTCTGTTCAATGAAAAATGTAAACTCGCCACATAAAAACTCTATATACAAAATAACATTCCCCAATAAAGATCAGAACATGAAGTTCACATTTGCATGGAAGCACAATTGAATGAATGCTGATTATTTAGAGAATTACCGTATTTATGTTTATTGAGGATTGTTTTTTGTTTTTTTATGTACTAACAGTTAAGCTTCATACACACAATTCGAAAATTGGATGAAAAATACCACTTTTGAAGTGTTCGTGCATATGAGCGTATCTTTTTTTTGGGGGGGGTGGGAGTTCCCACACTTTTTTCCCCAGGACTTGACCCCTGGCCCTAAAGGAAGGGTTTATAGCTAATGGACTTGTTTAGTCCACCATGTTTTGTAGCTAACAAGGTGTGGATCCATTTCGTTTCACGCTGTAAAAGAAGTTTATCCCCATCACCCCTTCTTTCATGTACTGGGATGTGCTCCAATGCAAAGAATTTTATTTTAGATAATGAGAAGCTATGGTAAAGTCCCATGTGTTGACTAATTGGGGTCTCCATTTTTTTCTTAGAGACCAAGGATACATGGTCCCCGACCCTGTGAAAAAATGGTCTTTTAGATTTGCCCACATAAAAGGCCTCGCATTCGCATTTCATCAGATAAACTACTCCGATGGTCTGGCAATCGGCATAGAAATTGGGCCTATATTGGGTAGCAGTATCTGAGAGGCACTTATCAGGTATCTATAGAAATTGCAATTCCTGCAGGGCCTAGTACCTGTTGTTTTACAAACAATGCTTTTGGGTGTAGTAGTTAGATGACTGTGTACAAGATTGTCTCTAATAGACTGAGATATCCTCTAAGTAATTTGAGGATATGGACTGTATTTTGAGACAACATCGTCAGCCACTAGTAGATGCCAATATTTTTGAATGCCATCCCGTATCTGACAATGCTGTCCCGGAAATCTAGTTATCTATCAAACCTTTTGATCTGGGCTTTGAACTTTTTTGGCGAAAATTAAAGCATCTCCAGTAATAGCTGTGCAGCTATTGCAGTTGACTCAAGGAGTTTTGGCTTGGGTTGTCCTAGTTCGCAGGTTGTGATAGTCTTGGATAGACAGAGAGAGATGCTGGCTGCTTCTGAGGACTGCTTTTCTGAATTATTCCCTGACTAAAATGGATCACCTTTAATCCTGATCCTGGAGCACAGACGTGGAGGTCCCATGCATTGGTGTTTACACCACAAGCTCTGCTGACTCATTGAGCATATGCCCATTTGAGTCCCTACACTCCGGTAAGCCTTCATACAACCGGTGGTGGTTTCACTGTTGGGTCTTCATTTCAATACTGATGGCACATGGAATACCTTTGCCTGCTACAGAGTATTTTTCACTGTCCATTCACGGATTGTTTTATTCACAGTTTAGAAAATTCTATATGACATCATATGGACTTAAATTTTTTTGTGTGATTTTCACATCACTATTCACTGTTTTGACCTGTTCTTTTTTATTGTTGTTATTTCACATTATATATTTGTCTTTATACACATTCATTTGTATCAGTATGAATTTTTGAGCGCTGTACAGAATTTTATTTTAATTTTTTACCTCTAATTATTACCTCTCACACAGATTGCAATTCTCCTCGTAATGCCTTCATCTCATCAGAAAGATAGAACTATCATTTACACAACTCATCCCTCTGATGCAGCCTCTCACCGTGTTACACATTTACAATGTTGCAGTCTGATCACTGGAGTAGAAGAGACATAGAAAGTGTATATTCCTGCCTGCAGCAGACTGATGACATCATCTTAGCTTAAAGTGTTTGTTACCCCAACATTCCATATTCCTTATATGTGCCTGATGTATCAAGTACTTGTATGAGAAAGTATCCTGCTCTCTTAGTATTGCTTAATTTGTGTGAAATCCCTGGTGTTTCTGCCAGTCCCTTTGCTTTCCTATTAAAAACTGACCCCCACTAAACAGGGGAACACAACTTGGTCAGTCCTCTAGCTGTGCTGGGAACTTCTCCAATGATCAGACTTGTACTGACGCCCCCCAGCCCTCTCCAGCACAGCCATTCACTGGGAAGATCAGCGAGCTGCTGCTTCTCCTCCCTCCACTCCTTATGCAGTTGAGAACAGAGGAAACAGAGGTAATGGTAATTTTGCCTTTTATTTCTATTTTAAACTGAATGAGTTGTTTTACAAGGTTTACACTCACTTTAAGGAAAAATCCTTAGACTGGAGCTTAGTAAATGCTTTTTAAATATAAAATTATGTTTGGCTTTTGGGAAGAAACAGGAAGCCAACATAAACAGAGGGAGATGACACATAAACCACGCAGACTGTCACTGATTAAACTCCAATGTTGTTATACTTAGTTGTATTTATATTTCTAAACAAACATATATAGCTATACATTACATGCATACTACAAATTATTGTCATTTAGGTCATACTGCACATTTCTGCAGTATGCCTTGCTCATAAATTAGGATGAAAAAAATAAAACCCAATCTTGATGTGCTGAACAGAGAAGGGAAAACTGTAAATGAATAATTTATGTCTTTATTTTTAGAAAAACTGAGAAAAGCCAACACATTTTAACTTCGAAGTTCACTGCCCATTTCATCTTATATTAACCTTTAATGAAGTCAGGGAGACACTGTAACTGCTTGTTTGCTAGAAGAATAAAATGGGAGCCCATAAGAAGTCTATGGTGCTTTGCTTTGTGCTTGCATCCCTTAAAAAAGGCATTAAGAATCTGCTGCACAGCAGACTCCCACACTGTAGAAAAAGCATTTGGTATCACAGATTCTGATATACACAGCCCAGCTGTCAGTCTCATGCTGAGTGATTCATCATTCCCTAGCTAACAAGAAGGGAAAAAGACATCACTTAAGCACAGAAAGCAGTTCTCCTAGTGAATATTACATGGAGTGAACATTGGTACTTGTCAAAAACAACTCGTCAGAGTATTATGCGAGTATCTACTCACAACAAAATGTTAATGGCAATTGCATAAAATTCTATAGAAAAAGCATGGTTTTTATGTGCACAACAATAAACATTTACCAATCAAAATATTTCTATACATGTTAAACATTGAGTGTGGTTTACTACTGTATGTTAGGCTGCTTTTACATGGGTGATCCGATCAGGTCTGCCTGTCAGGTTTTCAGGCGGACCTGATCAGATCCTCCATTCTCTTCTATGGAGCGTCCGCTGACACCTGCTGCCATCTGATCCGGTCATATCAGCTAAAAACAGACAGATGGAGGACCCATCTAGTGGATCAGATAGGATGGAAAAGGACAGTTTATCCATTTACATCTGATTTCCCCATAGACGAGAGCAGGCTGTGTCTGTGTCTGCTCTGCATAGCGGACTTATCATCCACTTGCATAGTGGGGATCAGTGGAGGTGCCCGTGTGAAAAGGGCTTTAAAACTTAAATAATTGTAGTATACAGTACATTCATTTCATTATAAACTAAGACAGACTGAAATAATAATTGTACTTTCATGAAATGAAATTCTTTTGCAGAGAGAATGCTGCACAATAGTTTGTGTGCATGCCACCTGGAGGGGTGGAGCTACTAGCCAAGATGGCCACACACTGGGCTGATGAAGCCACAAGCATTCAAGTGTAAAGCCAGATCACTGAGCATTGCCATGACCAGCCTGCTTGAAAAAAAAAACCTGAAAAGCTCTTAAAAGACAATTAAGCAATATATTTCCTGGATGGTCTTTGTTTATCGTTTGGTCGGTGTGGGACCCCCGTCATACGCTGTTCCCCTGTGTGGGGGGGTGGACTGTGGATGCCTTGGATGTTGCCGATGTGAGGGATAGTGAGGAGCCAAAGCACGGACTGCAGTCAGAGCTCGGAGCGCAACCTTGTGACTGGGAACTTTCGGCCTGTCTCACGACCTCAGAACAGGGGAGGAGACTAACATACCTGCTCGACCCTGCTCGGCTGTATGGCTGTGTGGCTGATGGCTTCAGGAGATCTCGGAATCCTCTGATTTTTTCAGCTCCCTTTGGCCTCTTCCGAGTAACGCACGCCCAGTGACATTGCTGTGGATTTGGAGGGCTCCACGCGGATCGGTAAGACTTGGGGAGCATCGTGGATGATCCAAAAACAGCAGGAATCTATGGTAAGATCCAGAAGTTTGGGAAGCAAATAATAAGCATCTAGCTCCTGGTATTTGCCCAAGCTGAGCCATACGGGGACACATGATTAAAAGATGTAAATTAAAACATAATACGGAGCATGGAGGAGAGTCATTGTGTAAAGTACATGGACACAAAATAAAATCTCTATATAGGTATCTATATGCATCCTGTAAGCTTTAAAGGTAAAGAAAGACCCTAAATATAGAAGAGTGGGTGAGTGGAAAAACAGACAAAAAAGTGAAAAAAAAAAAAAAGAGTGTAATACCCCCATTAGTGTTTTATGGTAGTATAAATTAAATAAAAGAAAGATAAGAAAGGAACAATCAATGAAGTAAATAAAAGCACTACAGGGGCACAATCAACTCAAACCACTGATCTAAAGGAATATCTTCAATAACTACAGTACAACCAACACAGGGTCTAGCTAAGACAATAGAGATATCTATAACCTAAGGCACAACAGAGGAAGAAATGGGACAATTTAGGACAGTTCTCCAATCAATACAATACGATCAATATCAGAAACAAAGGAAATTGAGAAAGAAAATTGGGATATGAAAGCATACATTTGCGCTCTCTACACAAGGGTAGATATGGATTCATATGCATATAAGTTAGAATCCTTAAATAAAACAGAAATGCAAGATTTAAGATATCTGTAGAAAACAAGCAGGAAAAGATGGAAACAATAAACACTAAATTGGCGATTATGGAACAAAAAATGGTACAAATGGAAGTAAAAATACAGGAACAAGATCAATGCTTCAAAAATGTTATACATACTATGGATGATCTAGAAAATAGAAATAAAAGAAATAATATCAGTCAGAGGTCCTAATAGGACTTAATACCAATATTACGGAATATATTTAATGCTCTGCTGCAAAATCCATAACAATGGACCTTATGTTCGATCGTCCCCATAGAGCAGCAGGGCCTAGGAAAATCGATCCTACAAGGCCAAGAGATGTAATCTGTAGGATTCATTATTTTCAAATAAAAGAAAAGATCATGTCAGCTGCCTGGCAAGGGAAAAATGTAGAGTTTGAAGGAAAACATTTAACACTGTATCAAGCTCTTTCCAGACATACCCTACAATGGGTTAAAAGGTAATACTCTTTTCTACCTTTATTACTCTACTTCGTCCTCCATTACCCCCACCCACTAACTTACTCACTGCCCAGGAGATTGCTTATCACTTAAAAAATAAGATTGAGACGATTTGTCTCAAGATCTCCGCTCTACAGACATCTCCCTCACCTTACACTCCTTGTCCTCCTGCATAATCAATACTTTCCTCTTTTTTTTATATTCTTTATTTAATATTTTTTTTACACAAAATATAAAATTCACATAATTAAACATGGTATACAGGGAGAAACATCATAAACCTTAAGCCTTGAGGGTATTCCCTTTTAGGTACCCATTTCTGGGCAAGCAGGGGGGGATCCCCCTTACCCCGCCCTGTCTTCCCCTTTCCCCTCCAGGCTGATAAAAATATAATACTTCTTTCTCCTTGTTCAACACCCCAGCCTGATTCCTTTATTTCCCTCCTTCCTTCCCCCCCCACTCATCCCTCTCCCCCCTCCTCCCCCCTCCCCTCTCCCACAGCCCTACTGCCTCTCTATATTTCTTTGTTAATTTGAACAATTTCCATTGTTCCCATTTCTTTCAGGATTTCTTTTTTCCACTCTCCTCGTCTTCTTCCCATCCCTCCATTCTATACATGTCTTCTACTCTTTCTAACCATTCCCTCAATTTTGGAGCTTCTACCTGTTTCCAATTTTTTGGGATCAAACTCTTTGCCGCGTTTATTAAATGACCTATGAGAACCTCTTTATACTTTTGGATTGGGGTATCTGTACCGTGGAAAAGACATGTCCAAGGGTTTTCTGGTATCTGGGTTTCTGTTATTATTTTTATCAGATCTAATATTTCTCTCCAGAACTTTCTAATTTTTGAGCATTTCGATAGACACAGAATACTCTCCTCTTTTGACCCAGCTACTATAGAGGAAGTCACTAAACTTTTTTCTAATGCCCACCTAACCTCCTGTGTCTTGAACCCTGTTCCTTCTCAAATACTACGGTCACCATCTGACTCAATCCTACACTCCTTAACTCATATCTTCAACCTCTCACTCTCTACTGGCATCTCCCATACCAAAAAAGGCCTCAGACCCCCCAATCTTAACAACTTAAAGCGGGGTTCCACCCTAAAGTGGAACTTCCGCTGATCGGAACCCTCCCCCCCTCCGGTGTCACAATTGGCACCTTTCAGGGGGGAGGGGGGTGGAGATACCTGTCAAAGACAGGTATTTACACCCACTTCCAGGCATAGACTCCCGTGGGAGTCTATGCCTTTTCCTGTCCTGCCGCGCTGTCTGCTGGGACACACACGGGTCCCAGAGACAGCGCGGACAATTCCTATTGCGCACCTAGAATGGTGGTAGCAGCAGCCGAGAGCCGAGCGATCGATCGGCCTCGGCTGCCGGCATCGCTGGAACCCGGGACAGGTGAGTGTCCATTTATTAAAAGTCAGCAGCTGTAGTATTTATAGCTGCTGGCTTTTAATATTTTTTTGTAGGTGGAATCCCTCTTTAAGACCCATCTCTTTACTCCCTTTTGCCTCCAAACTCCTTGAACGTTTAGTCTGCCACCCGACTGAGCAACCACCTCATTGAAAATAACCTTCTTGATCCTCTTCAGTCTGGATTTTGCCCACAGCACTCCACAGAAACTGCCCTCCCAAAACTCACTAACGACTTACTAACAGCCAAAACCAACAGTCATTATTCCATACTCTTACTCTTGGACCTTTCTGCTGCCTTTGATGCAGTTGACTACCCCCTCCTCCTCAAAAAACTAAATTTGCTTGGTCTCCATGGCTGCACTCTCCGTTGGTTTGAATCTTACCTATCTCGTCGCACACTCAGTGTCACTTACAACTCCACTTCCTCTTCTCCATCTCCCTTCCGTTGGGGTCCCCCAAGGTTCTGTCCTTGGACCTCAACTATTCTCGATCTACATGTCCTCCCTGGGTCAGCTGATAGCCTCCCATGGCTTTCACTACCATTTATATGCTGATGACACCCAAATCTATCTCTCTGCCCCTCAGCTCACCCCATCAATCTCCTCACGCATCACTGATCTACTAACAGACATATCAGCCTGGATGTCACACCACTTCCTCAAACTTAATCTATCTAAAACCGAGCTCTTAATATTTCCTCCCCCACATGCCCCTTCGCCTGACTTCTCTGTCAAGATCAATGGCACATCTATCAGTCTGTCTCCACATGCAGGGGTGCTAGGGGTAACCTTAGACTCCGAACTGTCCTTTCAGGCCCACATACAAGCCCTGTCCAAATCATGCCGCCTTAGCCTCCGCAACATTTCCAGAATACGCCCCTTTTTAACTAATGACACCACCAAGCTTCTAATTCACTCCCTGGTCTTCTCTCACCTCGACTACTGCAACTCCCTCCTCATTGGATTACCTTTACATAGACTATCCCCCCTTCAGTCCATAATGAATGCCGCTGCCAGACTCATCCACCTTACCAGCCATTCAGTGTCCTCCACCCCTCTTTGCCAATCCCTGCACTGGCTTCCACTCACCCAATGAATAAAATTCAAAGTACTAACAATAATTTACAAAGCCATCCATAACTCTGCCCCTAGTTACATCACTAAACTAGTCCCAAAATACCAACCAAGCCGCTCTCTTCGGTCATCCCAAGACCTCCTGCTCTATAGCTCCCTTGTCACCTCCTCCCATGCTCGCCTCCAGGATTTCTCCAGAGCTTCTCCCATCCTTTGGAACTCCCTACCCCAATCTGTCCCACTGTCCCCTAATCTGTCCATCTTTAGACGATCCCTGAAAACCCTTCTCTTCAAAGAAGCCTATCCTGCTTCTAACTAACACTGTTTTACATCCTCCATCAGCTCATCCCCCCACAGCTATTACTTTTTGTATCAATTGCCCCTTCCTTTTTAGATTGTAAGCTCTAACGAGCAGGGCCCTCTGATTCCTCTTGTACCAAATTGTAATTTATCTGTAATGTCTGCCCTCATGTTGAAAAGCGCTGAGCAAACTGTTGGCGCTATATAAAACCTGTATTATAATAATAATAATAATAATAATAATAATACATCACTAGAGGTGATCAGTGATGTAAGTAACTCAGTTAAAATAAACAGAGTTACTTAACGCAGTTACTTTAGAGGGTAACGAGTAATCTAATCTTGGGCGGCGTTACCACAATTACATCTACTGCCCGGAAGGCCCACCGTGGCCATGCTGCCTGGCTGTTCGTTCCGCCGTGGGGAGGGGGGCTTTCACCCGTTGAGCTGAGAAGAGGCTAAGACTCAGAGAGACTGTCTGGACCGCCCCATCCCGCCCAACTATCCAGAGAGAGAGAGAATGTAGGGAGGCAGGGCGGACACTGAAAAATGAAGTCAGCTGACCAGCTGACATCAATCGAGTGAAGGGGAGGGTCCCTGGAGACATTCAAGTAAGTGACTGTCTGACGATTTGAATTGCAGTACAATCGATCCAATCCAAGTCCTCCACCACCTCTGCTTCTTACTGATCCCATCCCTACCCACTCACCATCACTTCTACAACAGAGGTGATGGGGGGGGATACAGTAGGGATGAGATCAGTGTTGGTGGGGGATGGGATCAGTAAGAGGCAGAGGTGGTGATGGGAGAAGATGGCACCACCACCGCTGCCACCCCCCAAGTACCACCGCTGCCTGCCACCCCTCCAAGTACACCACCGCTGCCATCCCACCCAAGTACCACTGCTGCCACCCCCCCAGGTACTGTATACCACCACCACTGGCACCCCTCAAGTACTACCGCTGCCACCCCCTCAAGTACCACCGCTGCCACCCCATCATGGTTACTTTGCTGAGTAACTAATTACTTTTCCAATGTAGTAACTGAGTTACTAACGCAATTACTTTTCGGGAGAAGTAATTTGTAACTTAACTAATTACTTTTTTAAAGTAAGATGACCAACACTGGAGGTGATACACAGCCACAGATATACATTATACAATCGAATAGGCTCATTTATTTATAGCACTAATAATGTAATATGTTTTATACTACACATAATTGATACACAAATATAATATACATATACGGTATATCCCAAAAGTGAGTACACCCTTCACATTTTTATAAACATTTTATTCTATCTTTTCATGTGACAACACTGAAGAAATTACACTTTGCTACAATGTAAAGTATTGAGTGTACAGCTTCTATGATGCTGCGTACACACGACCGGACTTTCCGGCAGACTAGGTCCGACAGAATCAGTCCGTCGGACAATCCGATCGCGTGTGGGCTTTTTCTTTTTAAAAACCTAGGAATAGAACATATTTCAAATCTGTCCGACGAACTCAATTCCTATCGGGAAAACTGTTAGTCTGTATGCTGGTCCGATGGACCAAATACGACGCAAGGCAAGCTATTGGCTACTGGCTATTGAACTTCCTTTTTTAGTCCCGTCTTTTCATTATCACGTTCAAAATGAACGGACTCAGTACGTTCATGTGTGGGCAAGTCCATTCGTTCAGAAAGTCCATTGGAACTCCGCCGAAAGTCAGTCGGGAAGACCGTCGGACCTAGTCTGCCAGAAAGCCCGGTCATGTGTACGTGGCATTACAGTGTAAATTAGCTGTCCCCTCAAAATAACTCAAAACACAGCCATTAATGTCTAAACCGCTGGCAATAAAAGTGAGTACACCCTTAAGTGAAAATGTCTAAACTGGGCCCAAAGTGTCAATATTTTGTGTGACCACCATTATTTTCCAGTACTGCCCTAACCCTCTTGGGCATGGAGTTCACCAGAGCTTCACAGGTTGCCACTGGAGTCCTCTTCCACTCCTCCATGATGACATCACAGAGCTGGTGGATGTTAGAGACTTTGCTCTCCTTCACCTTCCATTTGAGTATGCCCCACAGATGCACATTAGGGTTTAGGACTGGAGACATGTGTGGCCAGTCCATCATCTTTACCCTCAGCTTCTTTAGCAAGGCAGTGGTTGTCTTGGAGGTGTGTTTGGGTTCGTTATCATGTTGGAATACTACCATGCAGCTCAGTCTCTGAAGGGAGGGGATCATGCTCTGCTTCAGTATGTCACAGTACATGTTGGCATTCATGGTTCCCTCAGTGAACTGTAGCTCCCCAGTGTCGGCAGCATTCATGCAGACCCAGACCATGACACTCCCACCACCGTGCTTGACTGTAGCCAAGACACACTTGCCTTTGTGCTCCTCACCTGGTTGCCGCCACACACGTTTGACACTGAACCAAATAAGTTTATCTTGGTCTCGTCATACCACAGAACATGGTTCCAGTAATCCATGTCCTTAGTCTGCTTGTCTTCAACAAACTGTTTATGGGCTTTCTTGTGCATTATCTTTAGAAGAGGCTTCCTTTTGAGGTGACAGCCATACAGAACAATTTGATGCAGCGTGCCGCGTATGGTCTGAGCACTGACAGGCTGACCCCCCCACCCCTTCAACCTCTGCAGCAATGCTGGCAGAACTCATATGTCTATTTCCCAAAGACAACTTCTGGATATGACGCTGAACACATGCACTCAACTTCTTTTGTCAGCCATGGTGAGGTCTGTTCTAAGTGGAACCTGCCCTGTTTAACTGCTGTATGGTCTTGGCAACCCTGCTGCAGCTCAGTTTCAGGGTCTTTGAAATCTTCTTATAGCCTAGGCCATCTTTATGTAGAGCAACAACTCTTTTTTTCAGATTCTCAGAAAGTTCTTTGTCATGAGGTGCCATGTTGAACTACCAGTGACCAGCATGAGAGAGTGAGAGCAATAACACCAAATTTAACACACCTGCTCCCCATTCACACCTGAGACCTTGTAACGCTAACAAATCACATGACACAGATGAGGGAAAATGCCTAATTGGGCTCAATTTGGACATTTTCACTCAGGGGTGTACTCACTTTTGTTGCCAGTGGTTTAGGTATTAATGGCTGTGTGCTGAGTTATTATGCAGTAAATTTACACTGTTATACAAGCTGTACAATCACTACTTTACATTGTAGCAAAGTGTCATTTTTTCAGTGTTGTCACATGAAAAGTTATAATAAAATATTTACAAAAATGTGAGAGGTGTACTCACTTTTGTGAGATACTGTATAAATTAACACATTTAGGTGTAAGAGAAGGGGGTATAAAGAAAGGGCTTGGAAGGTGGGAATAATGGCACAGGGTTGAGGGATCCCCTTCCTTCTTTAAGACAATTTTTTTACAATCATCATTTATTTTTTTATTTGTAATGCACTTATTTAGGATATTCATGATGGGGACATGGGGTTGGTCCCCTTGCTAACCCCCCCCCCCCCACGCCCCCCCTCCTCCCACTTTTTTTTTCTCCTCTCCATTCCCTCCCCTTCCTTTAATTTTTCCATATGGATTTTAATCCCAGGAGCCTGGATCTGAAAGAGATTAAATGGGTACTCGTGAAGTAATATCCTCAAGCAAAGGATTTATAGGATAAATGCCGTGAATATGAATGAGAAATAAGGGGGTAAGTCTCTCGGTGAGCTACATATATATTGCAATAATGTGGCTCATTTGACAGTGCTGCGTGGCAAATCTGGTGGTAGGGGCCCCTAAACCCCCCCGCCATAGATCGGAAGATGGGGGTCGGTGAAAGAGTCCACGGGGTCCCCCCCATCTGCGCCTTCACTGCATGTTGCAGTTGCAAGTAGTAGAAAAGCATAGACTGCGGCAAGTGAAATCTCTCCCTCAAATCGGGGAAGGGAGTCAGCCTCCCCACTGTAAAAATTTGTCCCAAGTACGTGACCCCGTGTCTCCTCCACCGAGCACCAAAATCCAGCAGTAGCAACTCCTCGTAATGCTTATTCTACCATATAGGGCTGTACTCAGTGAAGCCCTCCACCCCCTGCATTTGTCGTAGTTTATTCCAAATTTTCTGCAAAAGGGCATAGGTGGGCAGTCGTTTATTTGATTTTGCGTAGGCCAAGGCCTCCATTCCCGAGGGTACATCACCGTGGCCAGAGGTCAGGCACATCAGGGCCTTAACTGGGTCTAGGCATATGGTCTCCTCCTCTCCCCCTGTCCCCCCCTGCATAGCCCTTGCTATATGTTGTGCCTGTGCTGCCAGGTAGTAGGCATGGGCGTCCGCAGCAGGGGGCAAGGGGGGTCAAGTGCTCCCCCCTGGAATCCCCAAGGTGTTGCAGCCGCCACCATGCTGCATTTTTTTTACTGAGTCTGCCAGTGTGTCCGCCAGTGTGTTCGGCGGCCGCTCTGTAACATGCCCCCCCCCCCCAGACCTGCTTGTGTGATAGTAGAGAGAATCAACGTTCCGCCTATCACACGAGCCGGTCGGGGGGGCGGGGCAATGTTACAGAACAGCCGCTGTACACAGCCAGCCAGCGCTTTTATCCATAGGAGGAGATGCTGCAGGTAGAGCCTGCCCTGTGTGCCACAGTGCCTGGATAGGAGGATGGGGGGGGCTGCAATTCTCCTGTCCAACTTATTTTACTGTCTCCAGTTCACCTTGTGCTCCATGCCGCTCCCCCAGTGCTCGCCTCCACCACACTCTCCTGCCTACCCCCCCCCCCCCCCGGGGCTCTCCTACACCACCACACTCTCCTGCTCCCTCCCTGCTCTCTCCTCCACCACCACACTCTCCTGCCCCCCCCCCAGTGCTCTCTCCTCCACCACCACACTCTCCTGCCCCCCAGTGCTCTCCTCCACCACCACACTCTCCTGCCCCCCGTGCTCTCCTCCACCACCACACTCTCCTCCACCACACTCTCCTGCCCCCCCAGTGCTCTCTCCTCCACCACCACACTCTCCTGCCCCCCCGTGCTCTCCTCCACCACCACACTCTCCTGCCCCCCCGTGCTCTCTCCTCCACCACCACACTCTCCTGCCCCCCCCCCCAGTGCTCTCCTCCACCACCACACTCTCCTGCCCCCCCCAGTGCCCTCCTCCACCACCACACTCTCCTGCCCCCCCAGTGCCCTCCTCCACCACGGCACTCTCCTGCCCCCCCTAGTGCCCTCCTCCACCACCGCACTCTCCTGCCCCCCCAGTGCTCTCCTCCACCACCACACTCTCCTGCCCCCCCAGTGCTCTCCTCCACCACCACACTCTCCTGCCCCCCCCAGTGCTTTCCTCCACCACCACACTCTCCTGCCCCCCCAGTGCTCTCCTCCACCACCACACTCTCCTGCCCCCCCAGTGCTCTCCTCCACCACCACACTCTCCTGTCCCCCCCAGTGCCCTCCTCCACCACCGCACTCTCCTGCCCCCCCAGTGCTCTCCTCCACCACCACACTCTCCTGCCCCCCCAGTGCTCTCCTCCACCACCACACTCTCCTGCCCCCCCCAGTGCTTTCCTCCACCACACACTCTCCTGCCCCCCCCAGTGCTCTCCTCCACCACCACACTCTCCTGCCCCCCCAGTGCTCTCCTCCACCACCACACTCTCCTGCCCCCCCCAGTGCTCTCTCCTCCACCACCACACTCTCCTGCCCCCCCCCAGTGCTCTCCTCCACCACCACACTCTCCTGCCCCCCCAGTGCTCTCTCCTCCACCACCACACTCTCCTGCCCCCCCAGTGCTCTCTCCTCCACCACCACACTCTCCTGCCCCCCCCCCCCAGTGCTCTCCTCCACCACCACACTCTCCTGCCCCCCCAGTGCTCTCCTCCACCACCACACTCTCCTGCCCCCCAGTGCCCTCCTCCACCACCGCACTCTCCTGCCCCCCGTGCTCTCCTCCACCACCACACTCTCCTGCCCCCCCTCAGTGCTCTCCTCCACCACCACACTCTCCTGCCCTCCCCTCAGTGCTCTCCTCCCCCACCACACTCTCCTGCCCTCCCCTCAGTGCTCTCCTCCCCCACCACACTCTCCTGCCCTTCCCTCAGTGCTCTCCTCCACCACCACACTCTCCTGCCCCCCAGTGCCCTCCTCCACCACTGCACTCTCCTGCCCCCCCCCCCGTGCTCTCCTCCACCACCACACTCTCCTGCCCCCCCCAGTGCTCTCCTCCACCACCACACTCTCCTGCCCCCCCCCAGTGCTCTCCTCCACCACCACACTCTCATGCCCCCCCAGTGCTCTCCTCCACCACCACACTCTCCTGCCCCCCCAGTGCTCTCCTCCACCACCACACTCTCCTGCCCCCCCCAGTGCTCTCCTCCACCACCACACTCTCCTGCCCCCCAGTGCCCTCCTCCACCACTGCACTCTCCTGCCCCCCCGTGCTCTCCTCCACCACCACACTCTCCTGCCCCCCCCAGTGCTCTCCTCCACCACCACACTCTCCTGCCCCCCCAGTGCCCTCCTCCACCACCGCACTCTCCTGCCCCCCCGTGCTCTCCTCCACCACCACACTCTCCTGCCCCCCCTCATTGCTCTCCTCCATCACCACACTCTCCTGCCCTCCCCTCAGTGCTCTCCTCCCCCACCACACTCTCCTGCCCTCCCCTCAGTGCTCTCCTCCCCCACCACACTCTCCTGCCCTCCCCTCAGTGCTCTCCTCCCCCACCACACTCTCCTGCCCTCCCCTCTGTGCTCTCCTCCACCACCACACTATCCTGCCCCCCCAGTGCTCTCCTCCACCACCACACTCTCCTGCACCCCCCCGGTGCTCTCCTCCACCACCACACTCTCCTGCCCCCCCCCCCCCCCAGTGCTCTCCTCCACCATCACACTCTCCTGCCCCCCCTCACAGTTCTCTCCTCCCCTGTTCTTGCTACCCCCTGCTCTCCCCATCCTTCTCTAGCCACCATCCCAGTGCTCTCCACTCCCCCTGTTCACCCCCCAGTGCTCCCCCCACAGTGCTCTCCACTCCCCCCAGTGCTCTCCCCCTTGTCCCCCCCCCCAGTGCTCTCCTCCACCACACTCTCCTGCCCCCCCCCCACAGTTTTCTCCTCCCCTGTTCTTGCTGCCCCCTGCTCTCCAGCTCTCCCCATCCTTCTCTAGCCACCATCCCAGTGCTCTCCCCTCCTGTCCCCCCCAGTGCTCTCCCCCCCTGTCCCCCCCAGTGCTCTCCCCCCCTGTCCCCCCCAGTGCTCTCTCCCCTGTTCCCCCCCAGTGCTCTCCACTCCGCCCAGTGCCCCCCCATCCCCCCGCCACAGTGCTCTCCACTCCCCCCAGTCCTCTCACCTCCGTGCTCTCCCCCTGTTCTCCTCCCCAGTGCTCTCCCCCCTGTTCTTTCCCCCCCCCAGTGCTCTCCACTCCCTCCAGTGCTCTCCCCCCTGTTCTCCCCCCCGTGCCCTCCACTCCCCCCACTGCTCTCCCCCAGTGCTCTCCTCCCCCCAATGCTCTCCTCTGCCCCCCAGTGCTCTCCCCCTGTTCTCCCCCCCAGTGCTCTCCTCCGCCCCTCAGTGCTCTCCCCCTGTTCTCCCCCCCACCCCAGTGCTCTCCGCTCAGTGCTCTCCACTCCCCCAGTGCTCTCCCCCAGTGCTCTCCTCCCCCCCCAGTGCTCTCCTCCGCCCCTCAGTGCTCTCCCCCTGTTCTCCCCCCCCCAGTGCTCTCCTCCGCCCCCCCAGTGCTCTCCCCCTGTTCTCCCCCCCCCCCCCAGTGCTCTCCGCTCAGTGCTCTCCACTCCCCCCAGTGCTCTCCTACCTGTTCTTTCTCCCCCCAGTGCTCTTCAGCTCTCCCCATCACTCTCCAGCCCCCACCCCAGTGCTCTCCAGCCCCCCATTCTCCCCACCCCTGTTCTTTCTGCCCCCCTGGTGTTCTCCAGCCCCCCCCCCAGTGCTCTCTACCCTCCGTGCTCTCCACCCCTGTTCTTTTTGGCTTCCCCCAGCACTCTCCACTCCCCACCCCTGTACTCTCCACTCCCCCTGCATTTTGCCCCCACCCATGTGCTCTCCAACCCTACCAGTGCTCGCCAACCCCCATAGTGCTCTCCAGTCCCCCGTGCTTTCCACCCCTGTTCTTTCTGGCCCCCACTGGTGCTCTCAAGCTCCCCCCCATTGCTCTCCACTCCCCCCTGCTCTTTGTACCCCCCCAGTACTCTCCAGCCCCCATGCTCTCCACCCGTTTTTCTGCCCCCCCAGTGCTCTTCACCACCCCACACTCTTAGCCCCCCCAGTGCTTTCAGCCTACCGTGCTCTCTACCCCTGTTCTTAATGCCCCCCCCCCAGTGCTCTAAAGTTCCCCCCAGCACTCTCCGCTCCCCACCCCTGTGATCTCCACTCCCCCTCGCTCTTTGCCCCCACCCATGTGTTCTCCAACCCTGCCAGTACTCTTTGCTCCCCCTTCTCTCCAACTCCCACCCAGTGCTCTCCACTTCCCCAGGACCAGAGGACAGGCTGACTGGGACTGGAAAATGAGGACAGCTGAAGGTCCAGGTGGCCAGGGACCACTCCATCTCACAGCAGACAGATCCTCTGGAAGGAGCACCGTCCCTATCCAAAACGAGAACAGACCCTGCCTGCTGCTGGCCATCATGGATATCCTGCTGGCATGCAAGGTACCGTACCAACCATCAACAACACACCTTCCCACAGACAGGGCCTGCAGACTGGGACATGGGGCACAGGAGGGGCTGCATTCACGGCACAGTAAAGCTGCATTTGATGGACACAGTGAGGCTGCATTTGATGGACACAGTAAAGCTGCATTTAATGGACACAGTGGGGCTGCATTGGTGGGCACAGTGAGGCTGCATTTGATGGGCACTGGTGAGGCTGCATTTGATGGGCACTGGTGAGGCTGCATTGAGCTCTTGCATCAAGTTTGCATTCTCTGACCATCTCCTGTAGGGAGTCTGGAGAGGAGTCAAGAGTGGGAGCACCGACCAGGATGGGGGTCATGGGAGAAGTCAGACTTGTGTGGACTGTGGACAGGAGACTATAGGATAAAACCAGAGCCACCAAGCTGGAGCTGACTGACTGAGCCCTGCACAGTGCACCTGAGAGGAGGTCAGTGAAAGCACCGCCAGCCCAGTCGGGGGGGGTCACTGATGTATGGGGGGTGAATACGATAATGTGGCACTAATATAAAGGGTTTCCTCCTTATATTAGTAACCCACCCCCTTACCTTCGAGTATTCTTTCTGCAGAAGGTGGTCCCCCCCCCCACGTTCTGAGTTCCTGGGGTCCCCCTTGATGATTGATCACTTACCACTATTAACTGGTAAAATGTATGGTTTTCCCTTTCATGAACAAGAAAATAATGACGTTATGCTGTTGGGCTGGTATAATAATGCTGTGAGGTTGTTATGAAATTTTTTCCAGGGCTGGTTTTTTAAAGCATGGGCGTCCGCAAGGTTACTCAGGTGGCTGCGTACCATGCCCATATAGCCTAGAGAATGTACATCTTTTTACATTGCAATACATCTGTTGTTGCCATATTTTTATCTTTATGAAAACAGCCTATACAGTGACAGTATGAGATCAAAATATGGCCATAACAGATGTATTGCAATGTAAAAAGATGTACATTCTCTAGGCTATATGGGCATGGTACGCAGCCACCAGAGTAACTTCCAATACAAAGTGAAGATGAATGATCTGTTATATAACACATATGTATTAACAGTGGAAAGATTTTCATGAGATTGCCGAAAAGGGGCGGAGTATGAGCGGCCTTAAAATGATGCCCCCCCTGGAAAAAGTTCTGCGGACGCCCATGGTAGTAGGCCCAAGGATTAGGGAGGGCGAGGCCCCCCCGCCTCCGTGGACCATTGTAGCTGTTCTAGTTTAATCCGTGGGGGTCTATCTAACCAAATAAAAGCTCTAAAAATGGAGTTAATAATGCGAAAGAATTTCAGAGAGATTACCATAGGGGTATTGTGCAAAATATATAAAAGTTGGGGCATAAAGATCATCTTTATCAAATTGACTCTACCGACCAGTGACATCTTAAGACGGGACCAAATTTTAGTTTTATGTCGAATTCTATTTAAAAGTGGGGTTAGGTTAAGGGAAACATAGTCAAGAGGCTCCGACGTGACCTGTATACCCAGGTACTTCAGACCAGTGGACACAGGCACTATTATTATCCGACCTTCACTGTCCGGATTAGCATCCAGCAGCAGCAGGGAGGATTTGGTCCAGTTTATAGTTAGTCCTGAATACACACCAAACTTTCCTATCGTTTCCATAGCCTCCCGCAGGGAATCAGATGTGTCTCCCAGAAGTAGCATGGTATCATCTGCATATAGCATGATTTTTTCCTGGAATTTCCCATACTGGAAGCCTTGTATCCTCTGATTTGCTCTAATCAAGGATGCCATGGGTTCGATGGCCACGGCAAAAAGGAGGGGCGACAGTTGGCACCCTTGTCGAGTGCCCCTGTGCAGGGTGAATGGGGCGGAAATGTGCCCCACCTCTCTGATGGTCGCCCGAGGCGAGCAATATAATAGCTTCACCCATGACAAAAACCGTTTGCCGAAGCCAAACTTACCCATGACAGCCCATAAGTATTCCCACTCCACGCTATCAAACGCCTTGTGTGCGTCCAGCGAGAGCAAGGCCCTGTCACCCACATTCTCTCCTTGTGTTTGAAGATTCAGGTAGAGCCTACGGAGATTAACGGCTGTAGACTTTTGGGGCATAAAACCTGACTGGTCTGCGTGTATAATGGAGGAGATGACCCCATTCAATCTCAAGGCCAAAACCTTGGCCAAGAGTTTGATATCACTCTGCAAAAGGGATATCGGTCTATATGAGCCCGGGTCTAAAGGGTCTTTACCTGGTTTTAGAAGAAGAACAATATTAGCCCTGGTAATGGAGTCAGGCAGACTTTGGCATTCCCTTGCGTAATTAAGAACTCTCAATAGGCGAGGCAGAATTGCCTCCCCATATTGTTTAAAGACCTCCATTGGGAGACCATCATCCCCTGGGGCCTTAGAGTCCAGAAAGAGGCTAAGAGCCCCTTGCAATTCCTCCAGGCTAATTGGAGAGTCCAGGGGTGCTCTGTGAGAGTCAGAAAGTTTAGGCAGATCAATTCCCTGCAGGTAATCCCCTAAGTCAGTGGTCGAATAAGACGCCCTGGATTTGTACAAATCCGAGTAAAACCTCACCAATTCTGCCATAACCTTAGTTTGAGTGTTTACCAGCCTCCCTCCCTCAGTGCGCAACGCTCCAATAGACGGGGACATCTGGGAGACCTTAACAATTTTGGCCAAAAGACGGCCCGTTTGCTCTCCCTCCTCATAGAAGGCCTGCTTGTGGAAAAATCTTTTCCTGTCAGCCGCCTCCTTGGAGATCCGGGTAACCGCCTCCTGCGCGGCAAGCCACGCCACCCTAGCTTTCTCAGAGGGGTCAGCAATGTAGTCTGCCTCCAGTCGGCTTACCAGTCGTTCTGTCTGTTCCCTGATAGCATGTGATTTGGATTTAATTTCCGCCACCTCATTGATCAAGAGTCCCCTGAGATGCGCTTTAAATGTCTTCCATACAAGCCTTAAATCAGGGTAATCCTCATGTCATCTCCAAAACTAAGAGATCTCAGTCAACACCCTGTCATGGGAGGGAAATAGATTAAGCCAAAATGCATTGAGTTTCCATGGTGCCCTCGGCAAATCCGTGGCCGGCTTGGCAACCAAGGAAACCAATAGGAGCGAATGATCGGATATACAGCTCACCAGATATGTAATATCCTCCAATAGATGGGTCGCCTGAGGTGAGCAGAGACACAGATCAATTCTCGACAGAGAGAGGTGGGTCTTCGAAAACCAAGAAAATTGTTTCTGTAGTGGATTACGATTGCGCCACGGATCAGCCCATCCAAACTCCTCCGTAAACTTCCGCAATGCCGTTGGAGCCCTCGTGTTGGAAGCCGCCGGAGGTGGATGCTTATCCAGGACTGGATCCATGTAGCAATTGAAGTCGCCCACAATAATAAAGGGTACATCCGAGTGGCCCAATTGGTACGTCAGCATGACCCTCAACACCTCTGGCGTGAAAGGAGGTGGCACATATACCGCAGCAATTATACAATGCAATTGGTAAATTTTATACAGTAGGATCACATATCGTCCCTCAGTATCTATCAATTTGTCCAGCAGTTGGAAATCTAGGGCCCGGTGCACCAGTACACTCACCCCCCTGGAATATGAGGTGTGAGTTGAATGCAACGCACTACCCACCCAGGAAAATCCCAGGCAGGAGATCGTCTCCGGCACAAAGTGAGTCTCCTGCAGTGCATAAATGGCAGGGGAATATTTCCTAAGGATAGTAGAAACCATAGATCGTTTCAGAGGATTCTGAACGCCCCTAATGTTCCAAGACAACAAAGGTACAGTATTCATTAAGATAATCACTCATCGACATAATAGGGTAAGGCATCGTGTGTACCCTAGGCGCTTTAGGGCGTGAGTATGTGTGGGGCGCCAAGTGTGACAAAATCTTGATACCTGAGTCCCAATTAACGGAGTCCGCCATGGCATGGAAGGCGAAACAGCATAGAACACAGTTCCTCCTGTACGCCTGCCGGTTCCTACTCAAGCTGAAGCTGCGGTAACAACAGAACAAAAACAAAAAAATAAGAATCACAACTACAAAGCAAAAAATCTCCCGGCCCCCGTGGGGGCAGAGAGGGTAACTCGCTCCAAAAAGTGAGAGCGGACCCTCCGTTCGGCAAAATAGGGGGTAAATATCATTCAATTGATTGGAGGACTACCGAGAGAAAGAGTATACAAAAAAACTTGGGTTGAACATACCCAAAAACTCCAAATGGCTCTTCGGTTAAACTACTGAATGTTCCAAACCAAAGTGTTGCTTAACTGTATTAAAGATAACTTCACTTGCTCTCGTTGCTTGTGGAAAAACAGTAGGTAATGACTTCCCAGCCCAATTGTGTGATGATAATCGCTATACAATCATGCTTAAATGGAGGTCTGGTCAGTCTCCTTCTGCCGCATTTCTTCCCGCTTGTCTGATAATGTGTTCATTGGCATCCAACCACGCGGACGCCTTGGCAGCCGCCTCAAACAAGTGGGATTGGCCCCCCGCCGTAATCCGCAGTTTCGCCGGGAACAACATGGCGTATGTCACTCTAAGCCTTTGCAAAAGTTTTTTAACATCAGTAAATCTTGCTCTGCGCTTCTGTATCTCCGCTGAGTAGTCAGGATAGAATGAGATGCATGCCCCGTTATATTTGACATTGAGTCGCTCTCTTGCCTGGCGCAGTACTATTTCTTTATCTTTAAAGTTAAGTAACCTGGCAATCATAGTAAGGGGCGGGTGCCCTGGTGGAAGGGGCCTGGGCGGTACCCTGTGCGCGCGTTCAACCGAGTACAATGGTGTGAACACTTCTTTCCCAAACACCTCCAATAGCCATTGTTCAACAAAGTCTGTGGGGTCCCTACCCTCCGTCTTCTCAGGGAGCCCCACAATACGGATATTATTCCGTCTCAAGCGATTCTCAATTTCGTCAGATTTCAGTTCATTCGCTCTAGCAATCCTGGCTGTAACTTGTGTGTCTCTCAGCAGGGGTGTCAGCTTGTCCTCTATCTCACTGATGCGGCCTTCCGCCGCGGTGGTGCGCTCCCTCGTTTTCTGTAGATCATGCCTAATAAACCCCAGTTCTTCCTTCAGACCACCAAACTGATCCTGCAGAGTATGAACTGAAGCTGTGCATCGCTGTACTGCCCTCAGTATGTCTGCTAGGGAGGGCTGAGCTGCTTCCTCTCCCTCATCCTCCTCCTCCATAGCAGGAAGGCTCTGGCTGGGGGACGCCACAGGGCCCTGTGCGTCGCTCCCCTCCTCCTGCTGAGTATGAAACACCGCAGGGGTGGCAGACATGTCCTCCCCACTCCCCTTGGCCGTCTGGGGCACTATTTTCTGAGCATAGTATAACATGTCCCTCGGGGGGGTCTTTCACTGTGCTTGTAGGGGTCTTAGGAGCCTTACCGGGATTTTTGTGCTTCTCCTTGCCACGAGCACGCTGTGAGAGAGGATCTGCGGTGCCATGTTGGGAATCTGGCGTCCCGGTCTCCAAGTGTTTTCGGGTCATCATAATCTCCACGGACCGTGGCCGCGGTTCCAGGCACACCAGTGGGATTCCCTGTGCTGAGGTCAGCCCAATTTCGGGTGTATTAGCTGGCTGGGAAGAGGATCTTTGCAGGATCAGTGCGGGAGCTCCTTAATGCACGTCCTCTCACATGTCGGTCTCGGCCACGCCCCCCATAGAGTATTTTTTAATCAGTCAAATAGGGCTAATGATGATGCCTTTTTCCAACATTGGTAATTTTTTATGGTCAGATCATGCTCCAATATTTCTGGAGCTGGCAGTGACTCAACATAAAAAACTTCAAGGGTCTTGGAAGTTAAAGGATAACCTCCTTAAAGATGATAAATGTGAAAAGGATGTTCGGCAGACAGTAAAAGAATTCCTGTAAACCCATGAAATATATAATACAATAATCCCTATACAATGGGAAACTTTGAAATGTGTATTGTGAGGATTGTTCATTAAACATTGAGCTAGATTGAAAAAAGAGAAAGAGCATAAAATAACGCAACTGATGGGAGAAATTTCTGTATTAGAAAAAATGCACAAACAAAATCTCAACCCATTGGATAGAATAAGATTAAATGATAAACAAATTGAACTACAATGTTTAATGAACAATCCCTGTGAATAAGGGATAAAAATAGAACTTTGTTCTATCAACATGAGAATAAACCAGGAAAGGTATTAGTGAGAAATCTAAAACAACAAAAACCTTTGACCCTTATAATTAAAATTCAAAAGATGGGGGCGTGGTCTGGATGGCAGCGGGTAGAGACGCACGGTACTGAAGCTCCTCTCCTGGCCTGCCTCTATAGCTAATTGCCGGCACCTTACTTTGGCTTATTATGGGCAAATCGAAGCGCCACAGGGAGCCCAGCTCTCAGGGACTGAGCACACGGTCCTCCTCGGCCCCTCCGCCGCTTATAATGGAGTATTTTAGCCCGGAGGCAGCGGGGCGCCACGAGGCCAAGATGGCGCCATCGGCCGCGCCTGCGGAGGACTCCCCTGCATCCCGCACATCGGAGGGACCTGGCAATCTGGGATTCGATCCGGAGGGGCTCCTGACATCCGCGGGAGGCGTTGATGGTGCCTTACACTCCCAGGCTGCACATACATCTTCCGCAGGCAGCTACAGAGGGGACGGACAGCAGGTGCAGCATCCCCTGCCCAACATGGCACGGACAGTGCTTTCTACAAGCTCCTCTGCAGTCCCTGGAGCCTGGAATGCTGACAGCTGTACTACGGAAGGAGGTGAGAACGCTGGGTATGCCACTGACTATCCCCCTCTCACTCGTGAGGGAGAGGGGACAGTACATGGAATCCATCCACCTGACAGCCTGTCCCAGTCGTTCCCTCCCTGCCTGATAGCCCCTGTATCACCTACACAGGGTCAGCATGATCACTCATCCTAGTATACCTCCCCATGGGATTCCCCCACTCCAGCATGGGATCCGTGCCCCCTTCCTCAGCGGTCCCAGGGGACCAAGACAACATCCGCTCCCCCAGCGCCTCTCCAGGGACCGTGGTCTCAGCCTTGGACTCACCGCGACCTGTGGACTACCCCGACCCTCTCCCCTCGCCGGGTGGGACCCGTGGTCTTTCGGCTCAGATGTCCCGCCGCCCTCCCCCTAGCCCATTGATCCCGGGGGTTGGCGCGGCTCGGGCAACTCGTGTGGACATGACGGGAGATGCTGGCGGTCCTAAGGAAGATGACTCCGATCCTGAACCGTGCACCTCTTGGAGAGATTACGTTCGTTGTATGCCCACGAAGCAGGACTTTCGTATGCTTATTCAAGAGGTCCGTGAAACTTGCAGGTCTGAGATTAATATGCTGCGTACGGACTTACACCATCTTTCTACCAAGGTGTCCTCCTTGGAAGATGAGCATGAGGGCACTAAACTCGAGATCTCCCACATCCACTCCCAGCTGGCTTCGCAGGCGAGTACCCTCCACGACTTCCAGCGCCATCTTGAGGATTTGGATAATAGAGGCCTTCCTGAATAACATTAGAGTCCGCGGCCTTCCGGAAGCGACTCAGGATGAGGACTTATCCATCACGCTTCAAGCCATCTTTAACGGTATCCTGGGCCGCCCTGAACGCCAAAAGATCAAGCTTGATCGGGCCCATAGAGCCCTCCGGCCGCGGGGGCCGGGTTCTAAGCCACGCGATGTGATATGCAGAGTCCATAATTACTCTCTTAAAGAAGAGATTATGAGAAAGGCCCGCAACATGCACGCTATTGATTTTGATGGAGCCTCCATTCAACTCTTCCCGGACCTGTCGTGGCTAACTCTTCAGCAACGGCGTTCCCTACAACCTCTTTTATCACTCTTACGTGAAAATGACTTCCGCTATCATTGGGGCTTTCCTTTTAGTCTCACGCCCAAGAAAGATGGGAGATCCACAACGCTCCGATTCCCGGAAGAACTCCAGTCTTTCTGCAGAGACCTGGACATTCCCGTCCCACCCACTCCCGGCTGGGAGCCTCTCCCGGTCCCGCCGCCACGTCCGGTTCCTTGGACCCAGGTGGTGGGTCGAAAACGCATGGGTCCCGGCCCGGCTGGAACCCCCCCGCCATCCCGGGGACGACGGGCTTAGGCCCTTATCATGGTCACCGTTGCATCTTGGAACTTACACTCTGGACTGTTTTTGTGCCTTCTTAATGCTGGGCCTTTAGTGGGTTTATGTTGGGATTTGACGCTGTGAGCCCTCCCCTCCTGGGGCGGTCCCACCTCAAGGGGGGTGCTGTCCTGGGGGGGGGCTGTCAACGTTTCTGGTTATCAATTGTTTTTTGTGTTTAAAAGTGGGATGCTCTTACCAAGCCCATTACCCCGCGGGTGGGAGTTATTTTACTTGGAGTTGTTCTGTTGGGGGTCCTCCCCTGCCGGCGCTCCTCTTGGGGGGCGCCGGCTCGGAGGACTCCTTTAAGTTCTGCTGTGAGGTCCTGGGCCCCTCTAGATTTCCCCCAACTTTCCTAGTTCTCCCCCGGGGGGATTACCATCCTGTTGACTTTACTGTTTGTTAGTTTGGCTGTGTGGGACTGAGGTTAAAGGCTTAACTAAGGGTGGTAAGTGAGGTGCAGCCCATCGCATGCTGCTTGGGCCAGGTGCCGGCCCCTATCTTCTTTTTTGTTTTTTAGCTTTATATGTAGGCAGGCCAGGGAGTTGTGTATCTCTTCCTTGGTCATCTATTTCACCCCCCTCGGAGTTTCCCGACTGGCCTCCTATCTGGCGATTTTGCTAGTTAGGCCACTTTTCGGCGGGCGTGAAGTATTCGCGCCCGTGCGAGAGGGCCCCTCGGGAACCCCCTCAATGCCACCGGTTTTAGATGGATTACCTGCTGGCGTATCTATGTCGGCTGAGTTGCTATTGATTGCTAGTACGCCATGTGTTTGGTTTATTATTATGTTTTCTCTTTCTTTTCTGGAGATCAGCCTCCCCTTTTCTTTGCTTTCTTTTTCTCTCATTTCTCTGGACGCCTTCTTCCCTAGAGACTTGGACTCTTTCCGGTTTGCTCCGACCCCGCGTCCCGGGCTCCCTTGGATGGATCTCTGGCAGGAACCTCCGCCACTCTGGTTCGGGAGCGGTAGGAGGGGTAAGCGATGCTTCTTGTTCTCTTTTTGGTCTCCACCATGATTGAGATTCTGTCGTTAAACGTAAAGGGCCTGAACTCCAATATTAAACGTAGTTTGGCCCTTCGTGAGTTCAAGCGCTCAAAGGCAGACATTATCTTCGTCCAGGAGACTCACCTCCTGAAGTCAGGCACCTTATCGTTTGCCCTCAGACACTTCCCACAGACGTACCTTGCCTCCAACACACGCAAACGGGCTGGCGTAGCGATTCTTTTTAAACAAGGCTCCCCCTTCCAATTACATTCACAATATGTAGATCCACTGGGTCACTATCTTATTTTGCGGGGCGCGTGGAAGGGGTCCAACCTAACTTTATGCAATATTTATGCGCCCAACACCAACCAGGTTCCCTTCCTCTCCAAAGTGTTTAAACGGTTGTACTCCTCGCCCCACCAATTTTTGGTGGTTGGAGGGGACTTCAACGTGGCCTTCTCCCCGACTTTAGATAGGCTTTCAGTTACCACGGGGAGGGCCGGTGTTATGGATGATAGGAAATCCACCTCGTTCCGCCAGCTGACCAGAAAGTATGCCCTGTTTGACGCGTGGCGCACGATGTACCCTTCCGCTAAACAGTTCACGTTTTATTCTCACCCTCACCAGTCCCACTCCCGCACTGATCATTTCTTTGTAAACGCCCCCACGCTCCGCACATGCACGAGTTCAGACATTCAAGCGATTTCGTGGTCGGATCATGCGCCAATTACTCTATCACTGGCCCTTGCCCCAGGCTCCTCCCGTGCTTGCCACTGGCGGCTTAATGAATTTTTACTTAAACATGATCCTTCCAGGTCTGAATTGGAGAGTACTCTGAGGCTCTACTTTGCCGAAAATACCTCTCCTGAGGTGTCTCTGACCTCGGTGTGGGAGGGCCACAAGGCAGTGTTTAGAGGTCAGTGTATTGCACTATCTACGGCCATGAAGCGGAATGCGAACAAGGCGAGACAGCTTCTGCTCAGAAGGTTACATGATCTGGAGGCCAGCCTCCTGCGATCCCCTACAGTTCACACGCTTAGGGCTTTGGTGAGCACCAGGGCGAGCTTACGGAACCTAGAGGTTGGGAAGACGGAGAAGGCTCTTCTTCGTCTGAGACAAACTTTCTATGATAAAGCAAACAAATCCCATACACTTTTAGCAAGGCAACTTCGTGAGAGGACTGCGGTCACCTCACCCATCTCCATCAAAGATGCGACTGGCACTTTACAATCACACCCTTCTAAAATCACCCAACTTTTCCATGATTATTATTCCGCCCTTTACAATGACCCGAGCGTTCCCCATAACCCTCCGACACCCGCTTTGGCCCAAGCAATTGACGAATATCTGTCGGACTGTGACCTCCCAAGGCTCTCCCCCACGGCTCTAACTAGCCTTAACTCTCCAGTTGTAGATGAGGAAGTAGAGGACATAATTAAAGCCCTCCCTAACAACAAGGCTCCTGGGCCTGATGGCCTACCTTACCTTTACTATAAATCTTTTCTGCCGATCCTGCTTCCCCGACTTACTTCACTATTTAATGCTTTCATGTGCACGACAACCATCCCGAGGGATATGCAAACGTCCTTCCTGACCATGCTTCCCAAACCTGGGAAAGACCACACTCTATGCTCTAATTATAGGCCAATAGCTCTCCTAAATTCGGATTTAAAATTTTTTACTAAGTTATTGGCCAACAGACTGAATGCTTTTATGCCCTCATTGATACATAAGGACCAGGTGGGGTTCATCCCCGGTCGTCAGGCAGGGGATAATACCAGGAGAGTGATTGACCTCGTGGAGGTGGCGAACAGGAACAATACGGAAGCATTACTCCTTAGTTTGGATGCTGAAAAGGCCTTCGATAGGCTAGGCTGGCCCTTCCTGTTCGCCACGCTCCGGAGGGCGGGGGTGGACGGCCCTTTCCTACAGGCTATCTCTCACCTCTACTCGTCCCCACTGACCCTGGTTAGGACCCAGTTTGCCCTCTCTCCCGCGCTACCTATCACTAATGGAACTCGGCAGGGATGCCCTCTATCCCCTCTCTTGTATGCCCTGTGCATCGAACCCCTTGCTGCCCGTATAAGGCTAAATCCGAACATTCATGGTATCCCGGTCCGGACAAGGGACTTTAAAGTGTCCCTGTTTGCGGATGATGTCCTCCTATCCTTGACTCAGCCACATATTTCCCTGCCGAATCTCCATAAAGAATTGGACGCTTACAGCCTTCTCTCGGGCTACAAAATCAATAATTCAAAGACGGAAGCCCTTCCCCTTAATATGACCCCGAGGACTTTGTCCACTCTGTCTCACTCCTTTCACTACGCTTGGAAGACATCCTCTCTAAAATATCTGGGGGTACATCTTACTCCGTCCTATGAGACTCTATATAAAGCTAATTTCCCCCAACTTTTTAAGAGCATTAGGGCGTCCCTGGCCAAATGGAAATTACTAAAACTATCCCTCCTTGGCAGGTTAGCGACCATTAAGATGACCATCCTCCCTAGGCTTCTCTACCTCTACGAGACTCTACCCATCCCTATCCCTCTGGCGCACCTTAGGTCGCTCCAGGGTGACCTTCTACGTTTTTTTTGGAACTATGGAAGGCACCGGTTAGCACGGTCTGTACTATTTGCCCCACGCTATCAGGGGGGTCTAGCCTTCCCCAATGTAACCAAATATTATTTAGCGGCCCAACTTAGACCGATAGCTTCGTGGTGTACGCTACACGCCTATAACCGCTGGTCCCAAATCGAGAAGCTGTGGTTGGCCCCTACGCATCCTAACTCCATGTTGTGGAGCACGGAAATTAGCCTTAGTAAGTATCAATTATTGGGACCAATAGCGCTGGTTCGCACTTTATGGCTCCGCTCCAAAAAAGTGTATCCGCTGTCCTCCCCAACCTCCCTGGCCACCTCTTTCTTGTTTACTCCCACTGTTCCGGATAGTCTGACATCTCGAATGTCCCAACCCTGGTTTAGCAGAGGTCTCTTTCGTTTTGGTCAGCTGGTGGACACCAGGACTAAGTTACTTAGATCATTCCAGGAATTAAAGGATTTATATGATTTACCTAAACAAGCATTCTATAGCTATCTGCAGATCCGCCATTTCGCCCAATCTTTTACACCGACCCTACAATTCTACCCTTTAACTGAGTTTGAAAAGGTATGCCTGGAGGGCTCGTCTCCGAAGGGCATGATCTCACGTACATACCAAATTTTAATAGCGGATTCCTCTCTGACGGGTCCGCGGCACGCGTATATGGATAAATGGGACAGGGACTTGGGGGAGGCCGTGCCCTTGGAGACGTGGCAGCGGGTCTGGTCACGTGCAGCTAAAAGCTCCGTTTGCACTTTATATAAGGAAAATCAATACAAGGTTATGCTGCATTGGTATCAAACTCCGTCCCTGCTCCATTCTATTTACCCCTCCGTGGACTCCCGCTGTTGGCGCTGCCGTAGTGCAGTTGGGACACTGTTCCATATTTACTGGACTTGTCCATGAGTTGTCCCCTATTGGGAAATGGTTAGGGCCTTATTATATTCCATTTTTGAAGCACAAATACCGTTAGACCCCAAGCTGTTCCTCCTGGGCCTCCCTCCTGCTACATTCTCCCGATCCTCCCAATTCCTGTTAGCCCATGTGCTGACAGCTGGGCGCTGCCTAATTGCCCTAAAATGGAAGAAACGGGAGATTCCTTCACTAGTTGAGTTACACACTAGAATTAGAGACGTCAGGCGTATGGAATATCTTACAGCTTCCCTAAATAACACGCTTGACAAACATAACAAGGTATGGGATCTTTGGGATAAGATGGAGGCTTCCGCCTTCTGAGGGTGGAGGGGGAGGGGGCGCTGGGTCGGTGGGTCGTAGGGGCGTCCTTTGCTTTACTTTTCTTTCTTTTACTTCCCTTTTCATTTCTTTCTTCTTCTTTATCTACTCTACACCTTTTCTCTCCCATTCTAGGGCTGTTCGCACGATTCTTCGTGTTCTTGTTCACCTTTCCTATTTTCCTTCTTTCTCTTTAAGCTCCCTTCCTTTTTCTTTTTTGGTCACAGAAAGGTTTGTTAACTTGACCGGTAGCAGGCTGCAGGAATCTAACTCTCCCGGTAACTGAGTGTCATTGTACTGTAATGCATGAGTTGATGCAATGTTGTATTCTTTGCCTTTGCTTACTGTGGTCTGTGACCGCTTACTTTTATTGCCTGTGCCTTATTATTCCTTCTTTGATTTCTTTGTTTCACTTGAAATTTCAATAAAATGTCAGTTTTCAAAATTCAAAAGATGTCAGGGGAAATAACGCATGACCCTGGGGAAATTGCAAAAACATTCCATAATACTATTCTAAGCGCTATCATTTATCGATACAGCAAGGAAATGAAGGAAAGAAAGATAGTATAGAAGAAATACGCCGTAACACGAGAAGAAACAGCACAACCTAGCCTACCTAAACAAACATTACCTACCTAAACAAACTCAATATGACAATTTTGTGAAAAAAAATCTTGATTTTGCAAAGAATTGTGGCAAAAAATTACAACTTCAAAAAACTCACCATGCCTCTTACTAAATACCTAAATACCAAAAAGGGGTCATTTGGGGGAATTTCTACTTTTCTGGCATGTTAGGGTCTCAAGAAATGAGATAGGCTGTTAGTACTTCAGGTGTGATCAATTTTCAGATATTGGCACCATAGCTTGTGGACTCTATAACTTTCACAAATACCAAATAATAGCCATCAATTTGTACTTATTTTTACCAAAGATATGTAGTAGTATAAATTTTGGCCAACATTTATGAAGAAAAATTACAAATTTGCTAAATTTTATAACAGAAACAACCCAGTAGTGATTAAATACCACCAAAAGAAAGTTCTATTTGTGTGAAAAAAAGGATAAAAATGTCATATAGGTACAGTGTTGCATGACTGAGTAATTGTCATTCAAAATGTGAGAGCACCAAAAGCTGAAAATTGGTCTGGTTATTAAGGGGGTTTAAGTGCCCAGTCGTCAAGTGGTTAAATAGGATTATAGACTGGTACCATAATATGGAGCATAAACAATGGGTAATCCTAGAAGAAGACATTATCGGATTGCAACTTAAATCTCTTCTGTGGATTAAACCCCAGTTCAAACCGGAGAAAAAAGAGTTAACATTATTTATGTTATCAACTTTAAAGATATGGGCTAAAATCTTGAAAAGGGGAGGCCTATCCACATTGATGGGACCAGACTCCTTTATTTTCGAATCCAGAATTTCCTCCAGCATTAGGGGTTAAAAACTTTCTCAAATGGAAAAGGACTGAAAATGTAAGGATAGTTCAGACCCTAGTCAAGCTTCCACGATTGTCTGAACTGGGACCTGAACATGAACATAAATGGATGCAATATCAACAGTTAAATACATATATTAGGACTAGTATACAACCTTCCTTAGTTGACAGACAACCAACTATCTTTGAACAATTATTAATAAAAGAACAAAGACCGACTCATAATCAACTATATATAAGCTCCTACTTCACAAGGAATCTCTTAATGAGCTAATATGTATGAAAAAGTGGGAGAATGAAATGGGGAGCTTGATCCCACTGGTAGAATGGGATAGGGCATTTTCCTTGGCACATAAAACCTCAATAGCGATAAGAAACCAAGAAAGGAATTCTAAAATCATTATGAGATGTATAAGACCCCAGTGGAACTACATAAAATAAATGGAGACAATTCAGAAATGTTTTGGAGATCTTTTAAGGAAAGTGGGAACTATGACACATATATTGCATAACTGTTTAAGGGTGAAGGAGTTCTGGGATAATTTTTTAAAAATCTATCGGAAGATATCGGGTTTTGAGATACAATCAAGTTTAAATATTTCAATATTGAATATTCCAGAAGCTAGAAAAACAATCAAGACAGATATCCTCTACCATATGATAACAGCTGGCACGACAATAATAGCTCGAAAGTGGCGGCAAGTAAATGGTCCCACTGTGGTAGAATGGGTTTGTGAGATGAGTAAAATACAGCAAATAGAGACAATGATAAGGAATGAAGAGAAAATTAGTACCCAGAAATATGGGGAAAATTTGAAGAGTTTAAGTCCTCGGCAAATTTAATTAACCACTTCCATACCAGGCACTTAGACACCTTCCTACCCAAGCCCATTTTCAGTATTTGATCACCTCTGCGATTTTTATTTTGTGGACAACAAAGAAATAAAGACTGAAAATTTTGAAAAAAAAAAAGTTTTTCTTTCTTTCTGTTAATTTTTTTTAAATAAGTATGTTTTTGTCTTCAATGATGGGCACTAATATGGCTGCACTGACGGGCACTGATAAGACAGCACTGATGGGCACCGCTGAGGTGGCACCAATTAGGTGGCACTGATAAGGTAGCACTGATGGTCACTGATGATGGACACTGATAGGCGGCACTGATGTGCACTGATAGGTGGCACTGGTATGCAGCACTGATGAGCACTCATAGGTGGCACTGATGAGCACTTATAGGCGGCACTGATGGGCACTTGTAGGAGGCACTGATGGTTACTTATGGGTGGCACTAATAGGTGGCATGGATGGGCACTGATAGGTGGGCACTGATGGGCACGGATGGGCACTGATAGGTGGCACTGATGGACACTGATGGGTGGCACTAATGACACTGATGGGTGGCATTGCTGGTTATAACTTAAAGCGGTTCTGCACCTAAAAAAAAAATATTAAAAGCCAGCAGCTACTAATATTGCAGCTGCTGACTTTTAATAAAATCACATTTACCTGTCCCAGGGTCCAGCGATGTCGGCGGCAGATGACGAGCGATCACTCGTCTCGCTGCTGCCCCCGCCGCCATCCTCTGTCAGGGAATCGGGAAGTAAAGCATCACTGCCGGTTCCCTACTGCGCATGCGCGAGTCGCGCTGCGCGTCTCTTATGGTCCCCCGCTGTGTCTCTGGGAACTGTGTGTTTCCCAGAACACAACGGGGGGGCGGAGCGTCTGCGGGGGTCTGCGTCGGTCTGCCCGGAAGTGGGTGCAGATACCTGGATTATCCAGGTAACTGCACCCCCCTCCCCCCTGAAAGGTGCCGATTGTGGCACCGGAGGGGGGGAGGGATCAGATTAGCGGAACTTCCCCTTTAGGGTGAAGAACCACTTTAATTATTCTGTTTCTGTTAATGGTGCCAGTCAGTGCCCATATGTGGGCACTGATTGGCACAAATTTGGCATTAATTTGCACATGTGGATGGCCATGGAGGATGTACCCGTCCATCCACATGTTATGTGCCTCCCTGATGGTCCTGGCGGCTTCCCTGGTGGTCCATTGTGGGAATCCGAGGGGGAGCTGCTCTGATAAACAATCAGCACAAACCCCCCGTCTGTCAGACGCGAGTGAGGAAAAGCCGATTACCGGCTCTTTCTGTTTACATCGTGATCAGCCGTGATTGGACATTACTGATCACGTGGTAAAGAGCCTCAGTCAGAGGCTCTTTACTGAGATCAGTGCACTGTGTGTCAGACTGACACACCGCACCACTGACCGCTGCAATGCATGCCCCTACGGGCTCATGGTGGCTGTTATCCTGCAGGATGTCATATGACGCACAGTCAGGATAGCGCAACCACCACCCGGCCGTCATTCTGCTACAAGCCCGGCGGGAAGTGGTTGACCATTTTGCAGCTAAAGGACCAGGCCCCTTTTTGCGATTCGGCACTGCGTTGCTTTAACTGACAAATGCGTGGGCATGCGACATGGCTCCCAAACAAAGTTGACGTCCTTTTTTTTCCCCACAAATAGAGCTTTCTTTTGGTGGTATTTGATTACCTCTGCGGTTTTTAGTTTTTGCACTATAAACAAAAATAGAGCGACAATTTTGAAAAAAATTCAATATTTTTTACTTTTTGCTATAATAAATATCCCCCAAAAATATATAAAAAATCATTTTTTTCCTCAGTTTAGGCCGATGCGTATTCTTCTACATATTTTTGGTAAAAAAAAAATGCAATAAGCGTTTATTGATTGGTTTGCGCAAAAGTTATAGCGTCTACAAAATGGGGGATAGTTTTATGGCATTTTTATTAATAATTTTTGTTTTACTTGTAATGGCGGTGATCAGCAATTTTTATTGTGACTGCGACATTATGGCTGACACGTCGGACAATTTTGACACATTTTTGGGACCATTGGCATTAATACAGCAATCAGTGTGATTAAAAATGCATTGATTACTGTAAAAATGTCACTGGCAGTGAAGGGGTTAACACTAGGGGGCAGTTTAGGGGTTGTGTGAGTGTGTGTGTTTTTTTACTGTAGGGGGCGTGGCTTGGCATGTGACTTCACTGATCGTCTTTCCCTATGACCCAATTGCAGGACACCGGCGGTGTTTGGGTCCCGCAGCCACAGTTACGGAGCTCAGGACCAGGTCGCGGGTGCACCGCCGGCGGCGCGCGTGTGACCCACGGCTGGGCTCTCAAAGGGTAACGTACCTGTACATGCTTGTGCCCAGCCATGCCATTCTGCCGACGTATATCGGCGTGTGGCAGTCCTTAAGTGGTTAAATATTTATGAAAGGGAATGAACCACCCTAATGCACATAACTTTGAGGGGAGGGGGAGGCAGGGGTTTTGTTTTTTGTTTTCTTTGGGAGGCAGGTGGAGACGTGGTTGTTGAGAATGAGTGGTAGGAAGATGATGTAAGTTGTCCTAGTAGAATAATATAATATTGATATTGTATTAATATATAACTAGAATATAGAATCAGATCACTCTGAGAGATTCTACAAAGCAGTGAATATGTATTTGTATTAAATGGAAAATAATAAAAGGATGGTCCCTGGTGACGTGATATTGATATTTACATTAATAAAATGGCCATGGCCTTCACAAATCTTCAGAGACTCTGGCCAAAATTCATATTACCTCTCGACATGCCTGTGCCGTAGATCCCCATACAATTCTAAGGGCCCCCCAATCCCTAAAGTCTCCTGTATTTAGATGGGCTGTACAGGAACAGACAGTCATAAGAAGTATTTGGTTGAAGGCTATATAGATTCTCCTCAGCTGTCTGATTCATGTAAGTATGGAGTTGGCAAGTGGGGAAGGGGGGGGATTATTTTAGGTCAGGAGGGGTTGGCCAAAAAGGATAACTGTAGTTTGTCTGAAAGTACAGTTATCACTTAAACCTTAACCACTTCCCACCCGGCCAATGCATATATACGGCCGGGTGGGAGCCGTCTACTCCTGATAGGACGTTCAGGAACGTCATTCAGGAGTAGCGGGATCGCGCGCGCGCGTGCCCGCGCAGCGGCGCGATCCCGATGTGCTCGTGTCACCCGGACACGGCACATCTCAGATCGGCAGGAGGGCTCTGTGATTATCCCTCCTGATCACATGACGGCCGTGTCCAATCACGGCCGTCATGTGATGTAAACAAACAGCCGGTTGCTAGGCAATCGGCTCTCCTCTCCTCACACGGAAGTCACCGCTGAGGAGAGGAGAGCAGAACGCTGCAGCCGGCTGATGATCAGTGAGTATGGGCTGCTTTTTACAGCTTTTTACTCACTGATCATCAGTGTAGTGTAAACACACAACACACCACACAGTACAAACACAGTCCCCACATATGTCCCCAAAACACACATGTCCCCAAAACATACATGTCCCCAAATAATAAAAACACATGTCCCTAATAATAAAAACATGTCCCCCACATATGTCCCACTAAAATCACATGTCCCAATGATTATCTGCACACATATGTACGTGATCACCTGCACACATATGTACATGATCATTTGCGTACATATGTCCGTGATCACACAAACCAATTATTATACACTTAACGGAATTTTTTTTACCAAAAACATGTAGCAGAATACATTTTGGCTTAAATTTATGACAAAATTTGATTTTATTGGATTTCTTTTCAAATAGAAAAAAGAAAATATTGTTTTTTTTCCAAATTTCCGCTTTTTTTGCGCTTATATCGCAAAAAAAAAAAAACGGAGTCGTGAATAAATAACACCAAAATAAAGCTCTATTTGTGCGAACAAAATGATAACAATTTCATTTGGGTACAGTGTAGCATGACCGCGCAATTGTCACTGAAAGAGCTAGAGCGCTGAAAGCTGAAAATTGGGCTGGGAAGGAAGGGGGTGAAAGTGCCCTGTATTGTAGTGGTTAAACACAAGCCATCAATTCCCACTGGCTCAGGAACTCCTATATTCCATGTAATCCATACCTATTTATGAGTTAGCACTGTTGAGCACTGTTGAGCAGAACCATAAAAAAGCCAACACATTTTGGAGGGTGACCCCACACAAAACTGATATTTAATTTAGGGATCTAAATTATGGCATCCACAGATAATAAAAGAAGCTAGCAGACAATGCAATTTTAGTTTTTGGCAAACTGAACTCAATAGAAGCCGTAAAAAGGCTTTGAATATCGGATGTGGAAACATCTCTTTGTTTTGCATGGCACTTAAAGGTGAGTGTTTTTTTGTCTCTAATATATGTACAAACAGATGTCAAAGTCTTTCAAGTTGATTAAATATTTATTGAAGTCAAGCAACAAGAAAGTGAAGAAATTACAACTACAGAAGCATCATATTGTACATCTCCCAGATATAAAGCTTTGTGGATCAATTCAAGTCCAATAAAACTATATGTGGGCTTTACTAAAATGGAATTTAAATGTATTTTATTTCTCCACATCACAAAATAATTACAGCAGAAAAGAAAAGGTGGAGAAATTAATTATATTACTGTGTGATATAATTAGGATAATTTAAAAAACGAAACCAAAAAAGATATTTGCTGTCACTTAACTTTCTTGCACTCAGCGCTGTTTTACACCAGATGCAGTCCGGTGCATTTATATTCTGCATCAAAAACACATGGACAGTGTTTAGCATGGATTTCAATGGCCTTAGTTCACCCCAGGCTGGCGTTACTTTGTATCCTCCATTCCCAGTAGATTACAGTTTTGTGGAAACGCGTTGGATGGGAATATCCTTGTAGCGCCACCTCACTGGTTGGATGTGTGACATCGTCGCCAGACTAAATACTTCTTACGCTTGAAATTTCAGCCTTGTGGTGAGTGTAACTTTTAAAAAGACAATTTAATTTAATAATTGCAGTTTTACATTATGAGGCTTTTCTTTCCATATCTACTTATGATTTCCAAACCATTGGAGTTCCATTTAAAATGGATTTAAAAGTAGTTTGAGGCTGAATTCACACCTGAGCATTTTCAGCTTATAAAATGCTTGTAAAACGCCTGGAAAAACGCCCAACAAGCAAAATTCCATTCACTTCAATAGTACCTGTTCATCTGAGCATTTTGTCACCGGAAGCAAAATGCCTGCAAAAATGCCCTAAACTCAAAAAAGAACACAAGCTTCTTTGGGGCAGAATACAGGCGTTGTTCTGACTTTTACATTGGTGATGTGAAAAAAATGCGGCAAAATCGCAGTAAAAACACGTGACTTTGAAAAACTGAGGTGTGAATGCATCCTGAATAGTGATGGCCGAACGGTTCGCCCGGCGGTCGTTTCGCGGCGAATTTCCGACTTTCGCCGTCCGCGGGTTCGAACGCCTTTTTCCGTCGTTCGCCCCGGCGGACTTACGTGTTTAATGTATACAAGAACTTTAACCTTTCGTGACACGTTTATCATGTGTTACAGGACAACCAATTGAGACATGACAGCTCATGGACACTTGGACATTCCCCCTAACCTATAAATACACCCGATCCGGTGGCCATTTTACATTCTTTCTTCTGTCACTGTAGGGAAAGGATCCTGTGTGGAGTAGGGACAGAGAAAACGCTAGCTATTTGGTACACAAAAGTTCTTTTCAGGACTGGTATAGGTGTTAGGTCAGCAGCCTGAGTTTCTTTTGTCAGTTTAGATAAAGGGACAGAGCGCTGTATGCTGCTATTTTAGGGACAGCTCAGCCAGATTAGTCTTTCTTCATCATCATCATCATCATCATCATTAGCTGTTACTATCAGGTCCACAAAAGAGCTGTTCCAGCTAATCGTTCCAGCCTACTCTTTTTTGCCAATTTGTATAGGGACAGGCAGGAAGCAGTGTGTCAGGCAGTGAGGATAATTTTAAAGACTTGCTGTTACTATTAGTTCCACAAAGGTTCTTTTCAGGACTGGTATCAGTGGTACGGTAATAGGCTTGTACACGTATAATATTCTTTCTTCCAAATATAGAAAGAATATTATACTTGACTGCTGCCCTTCTGCTGCAGTCTGCTAATCATTCACAACTCACTTGTTCCACAAAGCTCTTTATCAGGACTGGTAACTTGGTCTGTCTAGGGTGCTACGGTACATAGGCTTGGGTGCGGTACAGTCTGCTGTTCTGTAAGGACCGCTATCGGTCCACAATACATAGGGTTGCCGTGCACTACTGCTGACCGCTGCCCTATACTGCAGCAGTCCTTCATTGGTATAGGGACTGACGTACAGTCTGCTAATCACTAACACACAACCTGCTTGGTCCACAAAAGTTCTTATAAGGACTGGTAACTTGGTATAGGGTGCTACGGTACATAGGCCTGAGTGCGTTACAGTCTGCTGTTCTGTAAGGACCGCTATCGGTCCACAATACATAGGGTTGCCGTGCACTACTGCTGACCGCTGCCCTATACTGCAGCAGTCCTTCAGCGGTATAGGGACTGACGCACAGTCTGCTAAACACTAACACACAACCTGCTTGGTCCACAAAAGTTTTTATAAGGACTGGTAACTTGGTATAGGGTGCTACGGTACATAGGCCTGAGTGCAGTACAGTCTGCTGTTCTGTAAGGACCGCTATCGGTCCACAATACATAGGGTTGCCGTGCACTACTGCTGACCGCTGCCCTATACTGCAGCAGTCCTTCATTGGTATAGGGACTGACGTACAGTCTGCTAATCACTAACACACAACCTGCTTGGTCCACAAAAGTTCTTATAAGGACTGGTAACTTGGTATAGGGTGCTACGGTACATAGGCCTGAGTGCGTTACAGTCTGCTGTTCTGTAAGGACCGCTATCGGTCCACAATACATAGGGTTGCCGTGCACTACTGCTGACCGCTGCCCTATACTGCAGCAGTCCTTCATTGGTATAGGGACTGACGTACAGTCTGCTAATCACTAACACACAACCTGCTTGTTCCACAAAAGTTCTTATAAGGACTGGTAACTTGGTATAGGGTGCTACGGTACATAGGCCTGAGTGCGTTACAGTCTGCTGTTCTGTAAGGACCGCTATCGGTCCACAATACATAGGGTTGCCGTGCACTACTGCTGACCGCTGCCCTATACTGCAGCAGTCCTTCATTGGTATAGGGACTGACGTACAGTCTGCTAATCACTAACACACAACCTGCTTGGTCCACAAAAGTTCTTATAAGGACTGGTAACTTGGTATAGGGTGCTACGGTACATAGGCCTGAGTGCGTTACAGTCTGCTGTTCTGTAAGGACCGCTATCGGTCCACAATACATAGGGTTGCCGTGCACTACTGCTGACCGCTGCCCTATACTGCAGCAGTCCTTCAGCGGTATAGGGACTGACGCACAGTCTGCTAAACACTAACACACAACCTGCTTGGTCCACAAAAGTTTTTATAAGGACTGGTAACTTGGTATAGGGTGCTACGGTACATAGGCCTGAGTGCGTTACAGTCTGCTGTTCTGTAAGGACCGCTATCGGTCCACAATACATAGGGTTGCCGTGCACTACTGCTGACCGCTGCCCTATACTGCAGCAGTCCTTCATTGGTATAGGGACTGACGTACAGTCTGCTAATCACTAACACACAACCTGCTTGTTCCACAAAAGTTCTTATAAGGACTGGTAACTTGGTATAGGGTGCTACGGTACATAGGCCTGAGTGCGTTACAGTCTGCTGTTCTGTAAGGACCGCTATCGGTCCACAATACATAGGGTTGCCGTGCACTACTGCTGACCGCTGCCCTATACTGCAGCAGTCCTTCATTGGTATAGGGACTGACGTACAGTCTGCTAATCACTAACACACAACCTGCTTGTTCCACAAAAGTTCTTATAAGGACTGGTAACTTGGTATAGGGTGCTACGGTACATAGGCTTGAGTGCGGTACAGTCTGCTGTTCTGTAAGGACCGCTATCGGTCCACAATAGATAGGGTTGACGTGCACCACTGCTGACCGCTGCCCTATACTGCAGCAGTCCTTCAGCGGTATAGGGACTGACGTACAGTCTGCTAAACACTAATACACAACCTGCTTGGTCCACAAAAGTTCTTATAAGGACTGGTAACTTGGTATAGGGTGCTACGGTACATAGGCTTGAGTGCGGTACAGTCTGCTGTTCTGTAAGGACCGCTATCGGTCCACAATAGATAGGGTTGACGTGCACCACTGCTGACCGCTGCCCTATACTGCAGCAGTCCTTCAGCGGTATAGGGACTGACGCACAGTCTGCTAAACACTAACACACAACCTGCTTGGTCCACAAAAGTTTTTATAAGGACTGGTAACTTGGTATAGGGTGCTACGGTACATAGGCCTGAGTGCGTTACAGTCTGCTGTTCTGTAAGGACCGCTATCGGTCCACAATACATAGGGTTGCCGTGCACTACTGCTGACCGCTGCCCTATACTGCAGCAGTCCTTCATTGGTATAGGGACTGACGTACAGTCTGCTAATCACTAACACACAACCTGCTTGGTCCACAAAAGTTCTTATAAGGACTGGTAACTTGGTATAGGGTGCTACGGTACATAGGCCTGAGTGCGTTACAGTCTGCTGTTCTGTAAGGACCGCTATCGGTCCACAATACATAGGGTTGCCGTGCACTACTGCTGACCGCTGCCCTATACTGCAGCAGTCCTTCAGCGGTATAGGGACTGACGCACAGTCTGCTAAACACTAACACACAACCTGCTTGGTCCACAAAAGTTCTTATAAGGACTGGTAACTTGGTATAGGGTGCTACGGTACATAGGCTTGAGTGCGGTACAGTCTGCTGTTCTGTAAGGACCGCTATCGGTCCACAATAGATAGGGTTGACGTGCACCACTGCTGACCGCTGCCCTATACTGCAGCAGTCCTTCAGCGGTATAGGGACTGACGTACAGTCTGCTAAACACTAATACACAACCTGCTTGGTCCACAAAAGTTCTTATAAGGACTGGTAACTTGGTATAGGGTGCTACGGTACATAGGCTTGAGTGCGGTACAGTCTGCTGTTCTGTAAGGACCGCTATAGGTCCACAATAGATAGGGTTGACGTGCACCACTGCTGACCGCTCACCTATACTGCAGCAGTCCTTCAGCGGTATAGGGACTAAGAGTTTTGTCACAGGGTCATTTAAAAAATGACATGCAGAGGAAGAGGCAGGCCCTTCCGCAGGGGTGGTAGGGGTAGGGCAGGAGCAACAGGCTTGAGCCAAAGTGGGAAGTTGCAGAAGGTGCGTTCAATTACTTTAAAGGATGCACCAGACTTGGTTGAGTGGCTCGCTCAGCCTTACTCTTCTGCACCCTCCTCATCCTCTCGATCTGCACCCTCTTCTTCACTCTCTGCTATGTGCACCCCCAAAGACACTACCACCAACAACACGACCACCACCACCACCACCACATACCTTCCGCTTGAGTCACTGGAATTATTTTCCGATCCATATCAAGAGGACATTTCTGATGCGCAGCCACTCTTGGTATTGGATCAGGAAGAGGAGGTAGCAACAAGCGCTACTCAGCAGTCTGACGCCAGTACCCAGATCAGCCCAAGGAGGAGGTTGGTCCCCGGTGTTGCTGCCTACTCTACTTATAGCGGTGGGGAAGGTGACGTTGATGATGACGTGTCTAGTGATGTCACGTGGGTGCCCACAAGAGAGGAAGAGGAGGGGAGTTCAGAGGGAGATATGGACCAGCAGATAGGGAGGAGAAGCAGCAATGACTTACATTGCACAGCAGGGACAAAGCAGACTGCAAATGTATCAGGAGCGAGTCATCGACCATGTACGGTCACATCTGGCGCTCCCAGGACACCGGCACATGGCTCCGCAGTGTGGGCTTTTTTTAACGTGTCCGCTGCTGACAATAGCGTTGCCATCTGCAATCTTTGCAGTCAACGCGTTAGTCGCGGTAAGCCCAATACTCACCTAGGGACGACCGCCTTAAGAAGGCACATGAGCAGCCATCACCGAGCCCAGTGGGAGCAACGGAACACACAAAGCCACACTGCAGGCTCTCACCGTCCAGCCTCGTCTTCTACTTCTCCTTCTCCTCTCTCCTCACAATTGTCCTCCACTCCACCTTCCATCACGCCAAGCTCACATTTTTCTGCAAAAAGGCAGGCTTCCGTGGGCCTAATGTTTGAGCGTAAAAAAATGATGACGCCGGATAACCCTCTTGCCCAACGGTTGGCGGCTGGCTTGTCAGAACTCATAGCCCGCCAACTACTGCCATATAAACTGGTGGACTCGGAGGCCTTTCGCAAATTTGTGGCCATTGGAACACCACAATGGAAGGTCCCAGGAAGGAAGTATTTCTCAGAGAAGGGCATCCCAGAGCTATATGGCCATGTTCAGCGGCAAGTGAATGTATCTCTGGCACACAGTGTCGGTGCCAAGATACATCTGACCACAGACACGTGGTCTAGCAAACACGGGCAGGGAAGGTATATCAGTTTTACTGCCCACTGGGTGAACCTTCTGACGGCCGTCAAGCATGTAACCCGTGGCACCCGTGTAGATTTGGTTTTACCGCCACGGATTGCATGCAGGCCTGACTCTTCTTCTCCTCCTCCTACTCCATCCTCCTCCCTCTCCTCCTCAGCTGCCTCCTCCTTTTCCGCTGCTAGCGTCTCTTCCACTGCACCGCCCAAGCTCCCCAGAACCTATTCCACATGCCAGGTGAGACGTTGCCATGCCGTGCTGCGTCTGTTGTGCCTGGAAGCAAAGAGCCACACTGGCCCGGCACTCCTTTCAGCTTTGCGTTCACAGGCAGATGAGTGGCTAACACCGCTCAATTTGACAGTTGGTAAAGTGGTGTGTGACAACGGTGCCAATCTGCTTAGCGCATTGAAACAGGGCAAAATCACGCACGTGCCGTGCATGGCACACGTCTTAAACTTGGTCGTGCAGCGATTCCTTGTCAAATACCCTGGGGTCCAGGACATCTTGCGGCAGGCAAGGAAAATCTCGGCCCATTTCAGAAGATCTTACACGGCCATGGCTCGCCTTGCTGACATTCAGCGGCGACACCATCTGCCGGTCAGACGTCTTATTTGCGATTGCCCGACGCGATGGAACTCAACCTTCTATATGCTTGATAGGCTGCTCCAGCAGAAACGTGCAGTTAACGTCTACCTGTATGAACTCTGCGAAAGAAACGGTTCTGGGGAGCTGGGTTTTTTTTCACCGCGCCAGTGGCTGCTCATGCGCGACACATGCAGACTTCTGCGGCCATTTGAGGAGATCACCAAACTGGTCAGTCGCAGCCATGGCGCCATCAGTGACATGGTACCTTATGCCTTCTTTCTGGAGCGTGCATTGCGTCGTGTCATTGATCAGGCTGTGGAGGAGCAGGAGCGGGAAGATGAGGAAGTCGCAATGCTGGATGAATTCCCAGGGGGGGCTACTCTATCTGAGACAAGTCAACAACAGGAGTCTGATGAGGAGTCAGAGGAGGATGGTGCCGGGGCGGATGAGCAGGAGCAAGAAGAGCATGCTTTAAACCTTTCTGGGATCCCTGTTGTGCGAGGATGGGGAGAGGAGAATGAAGAGGACGACATTATCCTGGATGATGAGCAGGAGCCAGGCCACCACACCGCTTCCACTTTAGTGCAAATGGGGGCCTTCATGCTCCAGTGTTTTAATAGGGACCCCCGTATAAAAAGCATGAGGGTCAAGGACCAGTACTGGGTGGCAACGTACTTAGACCCCCGGTACAAACACAAAATGGCGGAAATGTTACCGCCGTCGCAGAGGGCTGTCAGAATGCAGCACTTCCAGGCCTTGCTTCGAGAAATGCTGCATTCTGCTTTTGCGTGCGCTGGCAGAGGAGCAATTCCCACTCCCAGAGAAGGATTTGCGGGTACCAATCCAACAGCGCCTGCAAGAAGAGGCCGGTTTGAAGATGTGTTGGTGACTTCGGATATGAGGTCATTCTTTCAGCCGACCCATCGACAGGTGTCATCCGGATCCAGCATCAGGGAACGCCTAGACCGTCAGGTGTCCGACTACATTGGGTTAACGGCCGATGTGGACGCTCTGAGGAGTGATGAACCCCTAGACTACTGGGTGGGCAGGCTTGACCTCTGGCCAGAGCTTGCCCAATTTGCAATCGAACTGTTGGCTTGCCCCTCATCCAGTGTCCTGTCCGAAAGGACGTTCAGCGCAGCAGGGGGGATTGTGACCGATAAGCGTACTCGCCTAGCTCACCACAGTGTTAACTACCTCACATTTCTAAAAATGAATGAGGCATGGATCTCGGAGGAATTCAACACATGTGATCAGTAGACCATGTATATGTCTATAAACAATTTTTGGAATCAAGCACACAGACCTTCTTAATTCATTTGGCTCACTTCCCTGACCCAAAAAAGCACACCGTACTATATGCCCCTACCCTCCTCTTTGAAGAGGTTGAGCGGTGTCATATTTCTACTGGGGCTGCTTATTATGAGGGGTTCCCACCATCCCTGTGCTGTGCTGACTTCCTCCTGGGTGTTCTTATTATGAGGGGCTCCCACCATCCCTGTGCTGTGCTGACTTCCTCCTGGGGGTTCTTATTATGAGGGGATCACACCATCCCTGTGCTGTGCTGACTTCCTCCTGGGGCTGCTTACGGTGCTGCTGTCAGCGCTGTATGTCACGGAGCTGCTGTCAGCGCTGTATGTCACGGAGCTGCTGTCAGCGCTGTATGTCACGGAGCTGCTGTCAGCGCTGTATGTCACGGAGCTGCTGTCAGCGCTGTATGTCACGGAGCTGCTGTCAGCGCTGTATGTCACGGAGCTGCTGTCAGCGCTGTATGTCACGGAGCTGCTGTCAGCGCTGTATGTCACGGAGCTGCTGTCAGCGCTGTATGTCACGGAGCTGCTGTCAGCGCTGTATGTCACGGAGCTGCTGTCAGCGCTGTATGTCACGGTGCTGCTGTCAGCGCTGTATGTCACGGAGCTGCTGTCAGCGCTGTATGTCACGGAGCTGCTGTCAGTGCTGTATGTCACGGAGCTGCTGTCAGCGCTGTATGTCACGGAGCTGCTGTCAGCGCTGTATGTCACGGAGCTGCTGTCAGCGCTGTATGTCACGGTGCTGCTGTCAGCGCTGTATGTCACGGAGCTGCTGTCAGCGCTGTATGTCACGGAGCTGCTGTCAGCGCTGTATGTCACGGAGCTGCTGTCAGCGCTGTATGTCACGGAGCTGCTGTCAGCGCTGTATGTCACGGAGCTGCTGTCAGCGCTGTATGTCACGGTGCTGATGTCAGTGCTCTGTATTACGGTGCTGCTGTCAGTGCTCTGTATCTCCTGCACCCTCTTGTTTGCCTACCCTGGTCCCTGACCTTCCCTCTCCTCCATTGCCTTCATTAGCTCCATAGTCCTGAATTGTCAGAACAATTTCCCAAATAAAAAAAAAATGCTTGTAGTTATCGATCCCAAATTCACCTCATACATGTATTATGCTATTGTCCAGGTGGTGGGACTACGTGCTACCCCCTAATAATTACCCCGTGGCCGCAAATTCGACCTAAAGGTTTGCGAAATTCGCCTCCCATTGAAGTCAATGGAGCCCGCGGCGAACGGTCGTTTTCGCGAACGTTTGTGTCCGTTCGCGTTTCGCGTTCGCGAAACGTCCCGTCGGAAGTTCGTCCATCACTAATCCTGAATCCATACACCTGAAACATTCAAGCTGATAATTAATGCAACACAAGCAGGCTGGAAGTCTATGGGAGTAATCCAATGCTGTGGTCTTTGAATCACCAGAGTTTAAGCCTTTCTGAAGCACATGGACATGAGAAAGCTGAGAGAGTAACATCTACATGAGTGGTCATATCCATACAGCGGGTTTCACCTTTGTCATAGGGATCTATCACATTCGGTAAGAGGCTAATTTTATTATATGGATTTTCAAATATCAAAACACAGATGATTTTTCTGAAGTGGAATGCATTAGACACCTTACAATATTCAGCGATATATATCAACACAAGAGATTGTCTGAACAGATTCTATCTGATACATTGTATCACATTCTTGGGCATGAACTTTGTTTTGGTATAAAGAGTCACACAGATACTAATTCATTTTTGAAAGATTTATTGGACATTATTTTCACAAGCACTTTAATACCACTGTGTTGTATACATTGGTCACTTCAATTTTAATCACTGGGTCAAGTGCCCCCCCTGGAATCAGGGATCGGATCAGCACATTCAGCACAGTGGCGTTGCTATGGGGGTGCGGGCAACCAGCCATCAAGGTGCTGTCAAGCCCCTCCATTAGTGTAGTGTGACTGTGGACTCTTTTCCCTGCTCAGTCCCACAGAGAACTCGGCGGCACTGTGTCAGGAGAAAGGCGAGCTGTGAGCTGTCAGAGGTTTCCCCCTCTGCCCCCCCTTTCTCTTGTCAGGGAGAAGAGATGGCAACTCTCACCAGGTTCCCTGCCCAGCTTCCTGCCCACTCCATTCCTCCAAGAGAGAGCCACGCTACCCAGCGCCACCAAAGAGAGAGCCATGCTACCCAGCGCCAAAGAGAGAGCCACGCTACCCAGCGCTACCAGAGATAAAGCCACGCTACCCAGCGCCAGAGAGAGAGCCACACTACCCAGCGCCAGAGAGAGTGCCATGCTATCCAGTGCCACCAGAGAGAGAAAGACTGAGCCACTGCCTAGGTACAGACATGCTACACTGCTGACCAGAATCGCCCCCCGGGAAACCAGCCGGAGGGATCACTGCTGTAGTTTCGCTGGGTCTGGTAAGAGGGCCTGTCGGCCATTATCCATTACTTATCCTAGGGACTGTACTACACCTGCTGTCTCTGACCATGACAATGTGATAATGACATTGTTGAAAAGGGGCGGCGTATGGGTGAACCTAAATTGATGCCGCCTCCCTGAAAAAAGTTCTGTGGATGCCCATGTATACAAGCTATGTCATACTATTTAATTTTGTTATATATTAAGCTACTTTTCACAGGAATAGCGCACCATTTATATTATCTTTATTTTTTTTACTTCATTCCTGGTCTTGAGTAGCAGCTGTTCCATCATTCTAGACCAGTGCAGAGATTTATACTTGAACACATGTGTTAAAGAGTAACTCCACTTTTGTTGAGAAAAAAACATTCCCATCTGGGTGATCTATGTCCAGTACAAGGATTTTAACAAATTTTGTTTCAGATTCCTACCTTTTGTTATTCTGAAGAAATCCCTGTGTGTTTCTCTGTGCCTGTGTGCTAAGAGAATCTAGTGGGAGTGATTTCATAATTATCAACCAACTGCTGTACCTGCAGGGCCCTAATGAGGAAAATTGCAGGGTCTGCATCCCTTTAGATGTGATTTCTATTGGAAGTATCTTACCAAAAATGAAATGTTTGCTGCAGGGCATGTAAAAAAATCTGTCTTGGGAAAATCAGTGAGACAAACTCACAAGCAAGAAATTAGATTGGGGGGGGGGGGGGGGGACGTTCTGTACACATTCTGTGTACAGATCACCTCTGGGTAGCCATATTGCATTGCATTTTACAGAAAATTACAGAGCTGCATTAGAGTGATGTTACCCTTTAAATACTCCTGCTGCTTGCACTCTGTGAGTTATGCATTCATAAACCGGGCACTCTATGCTTAACCCACCCCTGACCCCTGCACTCTGTGCACTACTGACTCCCGCACTATATCCACTATATTGCATGTTAGATACTTCTGACCAAAGTTACGTTTTCTTTGTCTCAATAGCTGCTAAGCAGTTTCTGACTCTTTTGATAAAGTTTCTCTTTAAGGTAGACTCAGTTAAAGTATTAGCTCTCTGTCTATTTTCAGTGTACACAAAAGTATACGTAATGGAAACATTTAATTTTTTAATGTTTGTGCTGAGTTGTATACATGTCTATAAAATTCTCGCTTGTGGCACAGAATCTAAAGTATATTTTCTGGGTACAAGGACTGTGGCATTTGCGTGCCATGCTTACAGTAAATAGGCTTTTTTTTTTTTAACCATGCCCTTTAAAGCCTCTCCCACTGTTTCTGCCATTTGGCTCCAACCTTGGATTTCCCACAGCACATATAGCGAGCCCCATTTTTCCTCTCCTTGCTGTTCCATAGGGGGCCCTGGATCTTTTGCACTCCTAGCAATGCCACTGACTTTCAAACACCATACTTTCCAACTTTTTGAGATGGGAAAGAGGGACACCTACTAGCAAAGGAATGTAGCCATAGAACACACCCCCTGTCACTCCTCCCTAAAGCAGAATTATACAAAAAAAAAAAAGATTAGTTCAATACTGGGTACTTTCCATCTCTTCCTGCCCAGGCCAATTTTCAGGTTTCAGCGCTGTCACGTTTTGAATGATAATTAACGCAACACTGTACCCAAATTACATTTTTATTATCTTTTTCACAGAAATAGAGTTTTATTTTGGTGGTATTTTAAATTTTTTGCACTACAAATTAAAGAAGACCAAACATTTTGAAAACAATTTGTTTTTCTTAGTTTCTGTTATAAAATTTAGCAAATAAGTAATTTTTCTTCATAAATGTTGACCAATATGTATGTTGCTACATTTCTTTGGTTAAAGTAACCCAAAGCAGTTTATATTATTTGGTCTAAAAGTTATAGCATCTACAAGCTAAGGTATTAATCATTGAAAATTCGATCACACCTGATGTACTGACAGCCTCTCATTTCTTGAGGCCCTTACATGCCATGAAAATACAAATATCCCCCAAATGACCCCTTTTTGGAAAGTAGACTGTCCAAGGTATTTAGTAAAAAGCATTAAAATGTTTTTGAAGTTGTAATTTTTCCCCACAATTCTTTGGAAAAGGAAGAAATTAAATTATTATTAGTTATTTTTTTATTTTTTTACAAAAATGGCATATTAATAGGTCCTTTTTCACACATGGCATAGGCATACTTGCAGCTGTACCCCAAAACGCATTCTGCTACTCGTCCTGAGTATGGCGATACCACATGTGTGAGACCTTTTCACAGTCTAGCTATATAGAGAGGTCCAACATCCAAGAAGTACCATCAGGCATTATCCACTTTAAGACCATGCCTTCTTCCGATACGTTTTGTTTACAAGTAAAAATCTGTATTTTTCCTAGAAAATTACCTAGAACCCCTGAACATTATATATTTTTGTGGCAGAAGCCCTGGAGAATAAAATGGTGGGTTTTGCAAATTTTTATGTCACATGGTATTTGCGCAGCAGTTTTTCAAACATAATTTTACACACTAACGCATAAATAAATTTTAATGAATTACAATGCACACTGAGATAATATGCAACCCAAACTTTTGGTAAAATATAACATATGTTTTGCGCCAGGAAAATAGATACCAAATAGTGTCACACTTTAAAATTGCGCATATTTGTGAAATGGCGGAAAACTTCAGTAGTTAAAAATTGACATAGGTATCACTTCATAAGCCTTTATTGGTTGGTGTTAGAATTATTTCTGTCTTGTTGATATTCACAGAGATACCTCACATGTGTGATGCGATTGCAGTTTATTCATGTGTACAGGACCACCGTGTGTGTTTGCCTTTGTATGTGAGCTCGGGGGACAGGGATGCTTTAAATTTCTTATTTATTTATTGGTGGGACACTGGTTCACTGAAAGATGTTTTTGTGCACTTGTACACTTTGACAGATGTTGATCATCAACTGGCACACACTGACAGATGTTGATGTTGCAATGGAACAGATGTTCATGGGACACTGTGACAGTTGGTTTTGCACTGGTACAGATGTTCATTGGGGACCCTTGGATAGATGTTCATGGGGCAGCGACAGTAGTGACAGTGGTGCTTGGTGTACTGTGTGGGGATGGCTGTAGTCTGTGTGATCTGTGACAGCTCTCTGTGAAAATCTTCCCTGATACTGACTTCCTAATCTCACTGACTGACACAGAGACACGTGTTTCTGTTTACACTGTGCAGGCTGTGATTGGAAACGGTCAATCACAAACTTTGTTTCGCTGTGTCAGAAGATCACAGCCACCACACAAGCAGCCACGATATGTCAACACAGAATGGCAAAGCTCCCACGCCACAGTTTATGTACAGTGGGCGGGTGGGAAGCAGTTAAACCCACAAGTGTTTTTTTTTACCACTACTATTCTATTATATTGACTTTTGAAATTTACAAATGCAACAATTTATAAATTGGATGAAAGGCTTAGCACTGGGAAACACTTTTTGAAAGATAAATAATGCATTTTACAGTATCTCAGAAAAGTGAGTACACCCCTCACATTTTTGTAAATATTTTATTATAACTTTTCATGTGACATCACTGAAGAAATTACACTTTTCTACAATGTAAAGTAGTGATTGTACAGCTTGAATAACAGTGTAAATTTTTGTCCCCTGAAAATAACTCAACACACAGCCATTTAAGTCTAAACCACTGGCAACAAAAGTGAGTACACCCCTAAGTGAAAATGTCCAAATTGGATCCAATTTGCCATTTTCCCTCCCTGGTGTCATGTGACTCATTAGTGTTACAAGGTCTCAGGTGTGAATGGGGAGCAGGTGTGTTAAATTTGGTGCTATCACTCTCACTCTCTCATACTGTTCACTGGAAGTTCAACAATGCACCTCATGGCAAATAACTCTCTGAGGATCTGAAAAAAATAATTGTTGCTCTACATAAAGATGGCCTAGGCTATAAGAAGATTGCCAAGACCCTGAAACTGAGCTGCAGCAGAGTGGCCAAGACCATACAGTGATTTAACAGGTCAGGTTCCCCTTAGAACAGGCCTCGCCATGGTCGACCAAAGAAGTTGAGTGCATGTGTTAAGCGTCATATCCAGAGGTTGTCTTTGGGAAATAGATGTATGAGTGCTTGAGGCACAAGAAAGCCTGCAAACAGTTTGCTGAAGACAAGCAGACTAAGCACATGGATTACTGGAACCATGTCCTGTGGTCTGATGAAACCAAGATAAACTTATTTGCTTCAGATCGTGTCAAGCATGTGTGGCGGCAACCAGATGAGGAGTACAAAGAAAAATGTGTCTTGCTTAAAGTCAAGCATGGCGGTGGAAGTGTCATGGTCTGGGGCTGCATGAGTTCTTCCGGCACTGGGGAGCTACAGTTCATTGAGGGAAACATGAATGCCAATATGTACTGTGATACTGAAGCAGAGCATGATTCCCCCTTCGGAGACAGGGCCGCGGGGCAGTATTCCAACATGATAACGACCCCAAACACACCTCAAAGACAACCACTGCCTTGCTAAAGAAGCTGAGGGTAAAGGTGATGGACTGGCCCTATTGTGCATCTGTGGGGCATCCTCAAATGGAAGATGAAGGAGCGCAAGGTCTCTAGCATCCACCAGCGTTGAGATGTCGTCACAGAGGAGTGGCTAGAGGACTCCAGTGGCAACCTGTGAAGCTCTGGTGAACTCCATGCCCAAGAAGGTTAAGGCAGTGCTGAAAAATAATGGTGGCCATACAAAATATTGACACTTTGGGCCCAATTTGGACATTTTCACTTAGGGGTGTACTCACTTTTGTTGCCAGCGGTTTAGACTTAAATGGTTGTCTGTTGAGTTAGCAAACACTGTTAGGCCTCATTTGCACGAGGTGGATCCTCTTCCACGGAGTCCGCCTCTGTCCGCCAGCTCAGCAGGAGATCTCTCCGTTGATCTCCTCTGAGTCGGCAGATTACAGATCCCTTTCTGCTCACTGAGTGGAGAGGGGCTTGTCAAGTGCCGCTAGTTTCTATGGAGAGATCAGATGAAAACAGACAGCATCCGATCTCACCCAATCGAATCCACTAGCGACGGATCCGAACGTAGGGCCATCTATCTGCTTTTGGCAGATCGGATTGGACCAGGTCGGATTTGTCAACGGACATGTCTCCGCTGACATCTGTCACTCCATAGACTAGCGCCCATTCAGGTCCGCAGTCAAAACTGACAGGCGGACCTGAACGGTCTGACAGTGTGAAAGGGGCCTTATACAAGCTGTACACTCACTACTTTACATTGTAGCAAAGTGTCATTTCTTCAGTGTTGTCACATAAAAAGATATCATAAAATATTTACAAAAATGTGAGGGGTGTACTCACTTTTATGAGATACTGTATATAATAATAATAACTTTTTAGATCAGACCAAAATGAGGGACAAATTAAGGAGGAAAGGGGGACAGAGGGACTTTGTTCAAAATCAGGGACAGCCCCTTGAAATCAGGGACAGCTGGTAGCTATGCCAAACACATACTGTAAGTCAACAAAGCATTTGTCTAGCCACTTCCCGACCGCCGCACGACGATGTACGTCGACAGAATGGCACGGGCAGGCATATGGGCGTACCTGTACGTCCCTGCCTTCCCGCGGGTGGGGGGCCCGATCGGGCCCCCCCCCGGTGCCTGCGGCGGTCGGTATTCGTTCGGGAGCGATCCGGGATGAGGGGGCGGCCATTCATTCATGGCCACCCCCTCGCGATCGCTCCCGACGAATGAAAATGCTCCGTGACATCACTTCCTCTCCTGTAATGTAAACACAGGCGAGGAAGTGATGTATTCTCTCCTCCGTGTCGGTATTTTTCGTTCCGACACCGAGGAGAGAGGATCGGTGAGTTGCACCAACACGACACTACACAGTAGAACATGCCAGGCACACTCACACCCCCCCGATCACCCCCCCAATTACCCCTGCCCCCCAGTCACAGTGACACCAATGCCATTTTTTTTTTTTTTTTGCATTGGTGTCATTTGTAACTGTAATAACTGTTAGGGCAGTTAGGGTTAGCCCCCTTTAGTTCTAATGTACCCCCCTAACCCCCCCAATAAAGGTTTAACCCCGTGATCCCCCCCCGTCGCCAGTGTCACTAAGGCTGGGTTCACATTGCAGCGGTTTATGAGAACGAATGTGATTCGCACCGCACTGCAGTGCAAATCACATCTGATCTCTGTGCGATTCGAGTTCAGCCATACAGATAGTATGGCTGAATTCGCATCGCACCCGCCGCAAATTCGCACGGGACCCTTTTTTTGGCCCGCAGCAGAATCGGATCGCATGGGTGTTCACACCATGCGATCCGAGTTTGCAGATCGCACTGCGATATGCGAACTGATCTGGGGGTGTCATTAACAGTTCACTGACACTCCCAGCAGTTCGCATAGGGCAGTGTGAACTGCCGCCGGGAGGCATGCGATGCGGGAACCCGCCGCGGATTCGTGGCGTTCCCGCATCGCTCCAGTGTGAACCCAGCCTAATAAGCAATCGTTTTTCTGATCGCTGTATTAGTGTCACAGGTGACGCTAGTTAGGCAGGTAGGTATTTAGGTTCGCCGCAGCTTTTTATAGCGCCAGGGACCCCCATATACTACCGCATAAAGCCCCCTGATTGCCCCCTAGTTAACCCTTTCACCAGTGATCACCATATAACTGTTACAGGTGACGCTGGTTGGTTAGTTATTTTTTTATAGTTTCAGGGCACCCGCCATTTATTACCTAATAAAGGTTTAACCCCCTGATCACCCGGCGGGTGTCATTTGTGACTGTAATAACTGTTAGGGCAGTTAGGGTTAGCCCCCTTTAGTTCTAAGGTACCCCCCTAACCCCCCCAATAAAGGTTTAACCCCGTGATCACCCCCCGTCGCCAGTGTCACTAAGGCTGGGCTCACATTGCAGCGGTTTATGAGAACGGATGTGATTCGAACCGCACTGCAGTGCAAATCACATCCGATCTCTGTGCGATTCGAGTTCAGCCATACAGATAGTATGGCTGAATTCATGTCGCACCCGCCGCACCCGCCGCAAACTCGCACGGGACCCTTTTTTTGGTCCGCAGCAGCATCGGATCGCATGGGTGTTCACACCATGCGATCTGAGTTTGCAGATCGCACTGCGATATGCGAACTGATCTGGGGGTGTCATTAACATTTCACTGACACTCCCAGCAGTTCGCATAGGGCAGTGTGAACTGCCGCCGGGAGGCATGCGATGCGGGAACCCGCCGCGGATTCGTGGCGTTCCCGCATCGCTCCAGTGTGAACCCAGCCTAATAAGCGATCGTTTTTCTGATCGCTGTATTAGTGTCACAGGTGACGCTAGTTAGGCAGGTAGGTATTTAGGTTCGCCGCAGCTTTTTATAGCGCCAGGGACCCCCATATACTACCGCATAAAGCCCCCTGATTGCCCCCTAGTTAACCCTTTCACCAGTGATCACCATATAACTGTTACAGGTGACGCTGGTTGGTTAGTTATTTTTTTATAGTTTCAGGGCACCCGCCATTTATTACCTAATAAAGGTTTAACCCCCTGATCACCCGGCGGGTGTCATTTGTGACTGTAATAACTGTTAGGGCAGTTAGGGTTAGCCCCCTTTAGTTCTAAGGTACCCCCCTAACCCCCCCAATAAAGGTTTAACCCCGTGATCACCCCCCGTCGCCAGTGTCACTAAGGCTGGGTTCACATTGCAGCGGTTTATGAGAACGGATGTGATTCGCACCGCACTGCAGTGCAAATCACATCCGATCTCTGTGCGATTCGAGTTCAGCCATACAGATAGTATGGCTGAATTCATGTCGCACCCGCCGCACCTGCCGAAAACTCGCACGGGACCCTTTTTTTGGTCCGCAGCAGCATCGGATCGCATGGGTGTTCACACCATGCGATCTGAGTTTGCAGATCGCACTGCGATATGCGAACTGATCTGGGGGTGTCATTAACATTTCACTGACACTCCCAGCAGTTCGCATAGGGCAGTGTGAACTGCCGCCGGGAGGCATGTGATGCGGGAACCCGCCGCGGATTCGTGGCGTTCCCGCATCGCTCCAGTGGGAACCCAGCCTAATAAGCGATCGTTTTTCTGATCGCTGTATTAGTGTCACAGGTGACGCTAGTTAGGCAGGTAGGTATTTAGGTTCGCCGCAGCTTTTTATAGCGCCAGGGACCCCCATATACTACCGCATAAAGCCCCCTGATTGCCCCCTAGTTAACCCTTTCACCAGTGATCACCATATAACTGTTACAGGTGACGCTGGTTGGTTAGTTATTTTTTTATAGTTTCAGGGCACCCGCCATTTATTACCCAGTCTCACTAGTGTACCCCTAAATTTAGGGGTGTCTACTTTCCAAAATGGGGTCATTTGGGGGGGGGTTGTGCCATCTTGGCATTTTATGGCCTTCAAAACTGTAACGCCCTTAGAAAGCCTGAAGGCGGTGCTTGGTTTTCAGGGCCCCGTACGCGGCTAGGCTCCCAAAAAGTCCCACATATGTGGTATCCCCGTACTCAGGAGAAGCAGCAGAATTTATTTCGGGGTGTCATTTCACATATGCCCATAGCATGTGTGAGCAATATATCATTTAGTGACAACTTTGTGAAAAAAAAATAAAAAAAAATTAAAGTTTGTAATTTTCCCGCAACTTGTGGCAAAATATAAAATATTCCATGGACTCAAAATGCCTCTCAGCAAATAGCTTGGGGTGTCTACTTTCTAAAATGGGGTCATTTGTGGGGGTTTTGTGCCATCTTGGCATTTTATGGCCTTCAAAACTGTAATAGGTAGTGAGAAGTGAACTCAAAAATTTACGCCCTTAGAAAGCCTGAAGGCGGTGCTTGGTTTTCGGGGCCCCGTACGCGGCTAGGCTCCCAAAAAGTCCCACATATGTGGTATCCCCGTACTCAGGAGAAGCAGCAGAATTTATTTTGGGGTGTTATTTCACATATGCCCATAGCATGTGTGAGCAATATATCATTTAGTGACAACTTTGTGTAAAAAAATAAAAATAAATTTTTTTTTGTCATTATTCAATCGCTTGAGGCAAAAAAATAAAATATTCAATGGGCTCAACATGCCACTTATCAATTTCCTTAGGGTGTCTACTTTCCAAAATGGGGTCATTTGGGGGGGTTTTGTACTGCCCTGCCATTTTAGCACCTCAAGAAATGAGATAGGCAGTCGTAAACTAAAAGCTGCGTAAATTCCAGAAAACGTACCTTAGTTTGTAGATGTGACAACTTTTGCGCAAACCAATAAATATACAATTATTGACTTTTTTTTTACCAAAGACATGTGGCTGAATACATTTTGGCCTAAATGTATGACTAAAATTGAGATCATTGGATTTTTCTAATAACAAAAAGTAGAAAATATCATTTTTTTTCAAAATTTGCGGTCTTTTTACGTTTATATCGCAAAAAATAAAAATCGCAGAGGCAATCAAATACCATCAAAAGAAAGCTCTATTTGTGGGAAGAAAAGGACGCAAATTTTGTTTAGGTACAACATTGCATGACCGCGCAATTACCAGTTAAAGCAGCGCAGTGCCAAATTGTAAAAAGACCTCTGGTCATTGACCAGCAAAATGGTCCGGTCTGAAAGTGGCTAGTCTAGGAATCCAGTGATGGAATCAGATTAGGTTCCTAAATACTGATAATATCCAGCTCTAATCCTGAGCAAAATGATTTGTAACAAACCTGTTCATGTTCATTACTTACACCATTGATTAAATGTCCACCATGCTGCATTCCGTGTGATGCAAAGGAAGGCAGGTCTTACAGTAGATATTTTTTAAATGATAAACTATATGCTTATCTTCTAACATGTAAATAGAAGATTGAGGTTAAAGTAACAGAAAGTATTGTGATGTATTGATACCATGCTGAAAATGTCACATTGCCGATTTAGCAAGAAATATTGGTTCTGAAATGCTTACAGTTACAAACTGGTAACTCTGAAGCCTGACTGGTGTTCCTAAAAGAAGAATTGGAGAATTTATCTATTTCCTTTAGTGTTGGAGCACATCATCTTGATTTAACAGGTTTCCATCTTCCTTTAATGATTTCCAGTCATGACTGCCTCAGGAATTTATAGCCTTTTGTAATTTTGTGCATTTTCATTACATAGAATACATGTTATGTTATGCCATTCGCTATTCTTATTTCTAACAATACAGTGAGACAACAGTCATGCATACTTTATAGTAATATGTTTCAAAAGGAGCAAATGGAGAGACTGGGAAATATTTGCTTATATATGATGCTGTCTTATGCATTTACCTCTCTCAACCAGTACTAGGCTGGGAGTATAAAGCAGCTGCGGCATGAAAATTGCAGCAGCCTAGAATCGTTCAAAATGTTCATATATCCCCAAGCACAGTGAGAAAATAATGTTTATGTACTGTAACCACTGCCAATGCAACACTACTGTGCAAAATGGATATAATCTGCCTAAAATATTGCCTTTTTTTTGATGCCCTGCAGGAGCCGGAATCAAAAGGAAGCGTTCAATACATGTTCCTTTCATGTGCTAAGGGTTTCCTGCACCAAATTACTCTATATACACACACAAACACACTTAGAAAAGAATTTGTTTTCTATTTATTAACTTTTAAAGCCCAACAACGGGATCTTTGTTGTCCCCAAACCTTGCATCTTTCATAACGTAAAGTGTATGCAAACCCCAGTAATACATTTAGCTTATTTGCTCTCTTTTGGTCTGTTAAATATACCACTGAAAGTGTTTTATTTTATTTGTTTGACAAGTGCCAAAACAAATGTATTCTTCCATCTAGATATCTTGTGAGCAGATAACTTCCTGTACGCTCTGTCTCTACACTGATACAGTTAGCATTGTTCTCTGCTATTCCTGTTAGGGAGAAGAAAAGGAAGTGTCATTACACATTCCCTGTCCTGGGGTGTCAACAGTAGTCAGTTGTTACCCTATGGCACTAAGTGAGGAAATTACACAATTTCCAGGTTAAAATAAAGGGGAAAACATGTTAAAAGAGAACATTCATGTAGCCACCATATTAAGGACCAAGGAAGGTCCAGTAAACTGAAATACTATCAAGCATTCATAACCCTTGAAATTTTCCACATTTTGTCATGTTACAACCAAAAATGTTAATGTATTTTATTGGGATTTTATGTGATAGACCAACACAAAGTGGCACATACAGGTGAAGTGGAAGGAAAATGATAAATGTTTTTCAATTTTTTTACAAATAAATATCTGAAAAGTGTGGCTTGCATTTGTATTCAGCCCCCTTTACTCTGATACTCCTAACTGACATATAGTGGTACCAATTGCAATCAGAAGTCACCTAATTAGTAAATGGAGTCCACCTGTGTGTAATTTAATCTAAATATAAATACAGCTCTTCTGAGAAGCCCTTAGAGGTTTGTTAGAGAACCTTAGTGAACAAAAAGCATCAAGAAGGCCATGGGACACACCAGACAGGCCAGGGGTAAAAATGTGGATAAGTTTAAAGCAGGGTTAGGTTATAAAAAAATCCCAAGCTTTGAAAATCTCACAGAGCATGTTCAATCCATCATCTGAAAATGAAAAGAGTATGGCACAACTGCAAACCTACCAAAACATGGCCGTCCACCTAAACTGACAGGCCAGGCAAGGAGAGCATTCATCAAAGAAGTAGCCAAGAGGCCCATGTTAACTCTGGAGGAGCTTCAGAGATCCACAGCTCAGGTTGGAGAATCTGTCCACAGGACAACTATTAGTTGTACACACCACAAATCTGGCGTTTATGGAAGAGTGGCAAGAATAAGCCCATTGTTGAAAGAAAGCCATAAGAAATCCCATTTGCCGTTTGTGAGAAGCCATGTGGGGGGACATAGCAAACATGTGGAAGAAGGTTCTCTGGTCAGATGAGACCGAAATGTAACTTTTTGGCTGCCAGAAACCATGAAATCAGGCCAAGACAGAAGTACAGTTAAATCACACTTGTTTATTAATAAAAGTAAAAAGAACAAATGTAGTCAAAACATAGCCAAAGTTCATTAACCCCCTCCTCAACAACCCCCCCCCCCCCCCCCCCACTAGGCTTGAGGGGAAAACATCTAGGGAAATCATGGAGGAGGACAGGGACATATACATCTGAGAATGAGACCCAAAAGCGTTCCTCCAGCCCGTACCCCTTCCAATGCACCAGGTACTGTATGTGCCCAAGGAACCTACAGGAGTCAACAATGGACTGTACTTCATACTCATCATGGTTCTCAACCTGTACAGGGTGAGGACATGGCACCGAGGTGGTAAAGCGGTTGCAGACCAAAGGTTAATTAAGGAGACATGAAATACATTTGAAATACGTATATCAGAAGGAAGGTCTAATGCGTTAGCCACTGGGTTAATCCTGCGAAGAATACAGAAAGGCCCAATAAACCGAGGTGCGAACTTCAGTGAGGGAACACGAAGTCGGAGGTTGCAAGATGACAGCCAGACCCTGTCCCCAACCTGGTAGGAAGGTGCAGGCAGAGGTTTGCAGTCAGCATAGAGTCTATATCATTAGCATGTCGCAAAGCCTCCTGGACTTGTGTCCAAGTGGAACGAAGACCACAGAGATGTTCCTCTAACGCAGGAATACTCTGCGGAACAAATGAGTGAAGCAACATGGAAGCCATAAACCATAGTTTGCCATGAATGGGGACAATCGGGAAGCAGAATGCAAGGCACTATTGTGAGCAAACTCTGCCCACGGTAATAAGTCTGACCAGTTGTTATGATGGAAAATAAATAATTAATCTCAGATTAAATAAATTAATGAACCATTGAATTAATAGCATACAGTGGATAATGAAAGTGCCTAGTGCATAGCTATGTATCTTAAACAAAAAAACTATAATAAAACAGCAGCAATGTATCAGAAATATAGATATCTCAAAAATGTTGTAACTAATAAATGAATATGATATGCTCAACAGAACACTCAATTTCAATTGCCTGGTGCATAACTGTGCTTACAAACATAAACATATTCAAATAAATAATAAAAGATAAACAAAGTGTTAATATGCAATAATAAAGTGTCCAAATATGTCATAAATTACCGTGCTGGGAATAAGCAACAGTACAAAGGGTATGTGATTTAAAATTTATTTAATTTGAGATTAATTATTTACTGTGCACTTTTTATTATATTTTTTATTTTATCTATACCTTTTTAGTGCAGCGTATATATAATTATATAGTTTGTTTTTTCATGATATATGTGACGTGTGTAACGCTAGCAGCTTTAGGTCATTTTATCTACGTCTAAGCATTTAGGAAGTGGTGGCCCGCAGGATTTTGCTATATATTTTTTTATTCACTTGTTATGATGGTCAGAAATATAGCAACGTAGGAATTGCTCCAAGGACTGATTGGCTCGTTCTGCAGCCCCATTAGACTGCGGCTTATATGCAGACGAAAAAGCAAGCTGAATTCCCAACTGTGCACAAAAGGCTCGCCAGAACCTGAGAAGCCTGAGAAGTATTTTAAAACCCAAATTTTGAAGATGCACACAGTGGGGATTATTTACTAAAGGCAAATCCACTTTGCACTACAAGTGCACTTGAAAATGCACTTGGAATTGCCATCGCTGTAGATCTGAGAAGGACACGCAAGGAAAATAAAACACAGCATTTTTGCTTGCACATGATAGAATGATAAAATCAGCAAAGCTTCCCCTCATTTCAGAGCTTCCCCTCAGATCTACAGCGATCTACAGCGACTGGACTTACAAGTGCACTTTCAAGTGTACTTGCAGTGCACTTGTAGTGCAAAGTGCATTTGCCTTTAGTAAATAACCCCCAGTGTGTCAAAGGATATCAATGTATGTGTTTTGTGGGTGCAACCCCCTTGCTACTAAAGTAGCTGAGAGGAAGGGGTTGCTCCCCCAAAACACGTCCATTGATCCCATGATGGGAGCTAGCACATGTTGACATTAGACATGGGATCAGGAGGGAAATCCCAAGTTTGAATCCCAATTTGTGTGCATCTTCAAAATATGTATTTTTTTACAGTGGTGACATCACCCCATCTGATGAAGGCAATATCAACACAGTTTGGACATACTCATGTCTGATATTGCCTTCACTTTGTCAAAGTTGAACTTTGTAAATTCCTGAGTTCTGTATGTTATGTTTTCAAACATGCCTGTTTAACCAAAAAAGGCTATTTCTAATTAATGTGACAAAAAATAATGTTATACACCAAAGATGTTGGTTTATTCAAAAACAATTTTCTAAACGCACATGTGAATGTGCTTTGAGTAACAAGTTTTCTACTCAACAACGTGTGGCTTCTTTAAATGATCAAAAGCAGTTGTTGGAGTAAAAGTTGGTGTTTACAGTGGCAATGGGGGTTATTTACTGAAGGCAAATGCACTACAAGTTCAGTTTCATGTGAGTGCAAAGTGGAATTTCCTTTAGTAAATAACACCCACAGTGCTTTCTAATTTGCCTCAATCATGCCATTTCCATGACTCCATAAAATTCATTCATGGTGCTGAAAATTATGAATATTTTTGTCAGTAATTCATTACATTAATAACAAAAACAAGGTGTGTGTGGCAGACCAACATTATAATAATATTTTACTGAAGAAGAGATTGTCACCTCATGTATCAAATAAATTACATTTGCAATATTGAAGAAAATGTCCAAAAAGAAAAACCCATTGGATAACCTAGGAGACAGCTAAAAGATATCCAGGACTGTCATAAACATTGAGTTCCACCTGGTGGGCATGTCACAGATTAGGCAGTTCTTGGGCATGTTAAATTCCTTTTGGGCGTCAGCCAGCCGATTACTGGCATTATATGACCGACTAAAATGTACACAGACTTTCCTGGCCTGCCTCAGAATATCCCATAAGCCCGGGTACCTGCCCAAGAACCGCTGCACCATCACGTTAAGGATGTGAGCCAAACAGGGTCAGTTGTCCCTGTCGGATGGCGGAGAGGAGGTTGATGTCATTGTCGCAAACCACCATTCCTGGCTTAAGCTGGAGTGGCATCAACCACCTCTCAACCTGCCCCTGCAGAGCTGACAAAATCTCTGCCCCAGTGTGGCTTCTGTCCTCCAAGCACACCAGCGCAACAACCGCATGGCATCTTTTTGCCTGCGTACTTGCGTAGCCCCTTGAATGACTACGGAGCACCGCTGGTTCCAAGGACAAAGCACAGGAAGAGGCCATGGAGAAGGAAGAAGAGGAGGGGGTGGATGAGAGAGGTGTGTGAGAATCACCAGTAGTAGCATTTTGGAGGCGTGGTGGCAGAACAACCTCCAACACTACTGCAACTTGTCCTGCATCCTTCCCAGCTGCCAACAGAGTCACCCAATGCGCAGTGAAAGATAGGTAACATCCCTGTCCATGCCTGCTGGACCATGAGTTAGCGATAATATGCACCTTACTACTGACCGCCCTGTCCAGCGAGGTCAAGACATTGCCTTCCACATGCCAGTAGAGAGCCGGAATCGCCTTCCATGAGAAAAAGTGGTGTTTAGGAACTTGCCACCGAGGAACCGCACATTCCAAAAACTCACGGAAGGGGGCAGAGTCTACCAACTGAAAAGGCAGCAGTTGAAGTGCTAGCAATTTAGCCAAGCTAGCATTCAACCGCTGGGCATGTGGATGGCTGGAAGTGAACTTCATTCGGTGGTGCAGCAGCTGGGGCAGGGAAATTTGCCTGGTACAATCTGACGTCAGTGTACCAATAGAAGATTGCCCGCAAGTACTTGGCTGCGACACACCTAATTCTACACCTTCATTCCTCTCAGTGCAGGATTCAGAGAGGACTGAAGGTATAGTGGGTTGGAGATCCCAGCTGATGAGGAGTAAGGAGAGGTCTGCTTTGTTCTTTGGTGTGGGTCTTTTAGGTACACTTGCCAATGAACTGCATGGCAGGTCAACATATGTCTGGTCAAGCATGTGGTGCGGCTGATGTTTTGGCCATGCGAGATATGCTTGAGACATATGTTGCAAATAGCAGTGGTGTGATCTGATGCACTTGTCTCAAAAAAGACCCACACCAAAGAACTTTTGGAATAACGCGCAGAGACAACGGCGCCCTGCACATGCAGAGCTTTGCGGTGTGATGCAGTCGGTGTGCTGCCCTTAAGCTGGCCCCTGGAGGGCATTCTGCCGCATTGGAGATGTGCCTCCTCCTTCTCCTCCTCCTCTCTCCTATCAGGCACCTAGGAGGAGGAGCTGGAATCCGCCATGGAGGAGAGGACTCGGAGCCAAGCCGCTGCACCATGCTGCCTGCCGCCTGCCACGATGGGGTAAGTGCCTGACCAACTGGCAAACAGCAGGCGGAGGTGGAAGCCATGTGTTTCTGTGCTTGCCTAGATCTGTGCGTATCTAAGAATACATTTTTTGCTATAATTGTGCAAGCACAGAAGTGGAGGAGAATGAGAGAAGGGGGACCAGGGAAGAGGGAGAGAGAGAGAAGAGGAAAAATGGGTTGAAGAGGGTCACCAGACTCACCACTGGGGGAGCAATTGAAAACAAAAATTAGCGTAGGTTTTACATTACATTATTCATGTTCATTACTAGATTTTATTTCTAAAGAGCATTTCCCAAGGAATAATAACAGTTTATTAGCCTTTCTTCCACAATATTTGTCTGATTAAAAGAAAATGATATGTGTGTTTATGGGATTGTCCTTAGCTATCATATCTGGCAAGACTTTTGAACTCACCAATTTCCTTAGCAAATGTTAAGGTTTATTATTGTAAGTCACTTAACTTTTTTTCTGCCAATAAATAATAATTTGTTATGGCAATGTTATGCAGTTATGTACTTTGGGAATTACCAGACCATTACTCAACTGATAATATCTTTAACACTTTATTTATTATGGTCTGTCAGCTAATATAATCTGACAACATGTTCTACGCTGGAATATGTAGGGAGGAAATAAAAACAAATGACTGTTAGAAACTAGAAAATAATACAATGTTAGACCCATACAAAGATCCCAGAGGAAAAGGGGAAGAAAAGGGGCCAATAGGGCTGGGGGGTAAACAACCCCGGGACTTTAAACTTTATCAAATTGGATAAATCAAAACTTTATATTATAAAATATATTTTTTTTATTTATACAAAAAATTAAAATAATTCACAACATCAGTATTGAGACATCAATGCATAACCATAAATATGGGCATGCATGGTACAGAGCGTGAATACATAGAATGTTACCAATCCTATATATAAAAGCAAAGAAAAGCTGCGACTCTCAACATGTTTCGCTCATTCGAGCTTCCTCAGGAGATAATGCAGCCCAGAGTAAATGCTACAACAGCAAAATACAAAAAGAACATGTAAATACAAATGGGTATTCATGCAAATGAACAAATCAAAATCCACATCAGAAAGTATGATTTCAAAAGGACATAGAGAACATATAACTAAATGGAGCACAGAATTATATCTCAAAAACATGTTGAGAGTCACAGCTTTTCTTTGCTTTTATATATAGGATTGGTACCATTCTATGTATGAATGAATGAATGAATTATTTTAATTTTTTGTATAAATAAATAAAAACATTATTTTATAATATAAAGTTTTGATTTATCCAATTTGATACCGTTTAAAGTCCCGGGGTTGGTTACCCCCCAGCCCTATTGGCCCTTTTTCTTCCCCTTTTTCTCTGGGATATTTGTATATATAATATTTGGGATGTGGTATCCTCATTTTTGATCCTCTCATCTTGATGTTTGTCGCTAATGTTAGACTCATGTTGTTATGATTATAAATAACCAAATGTGTTCACCTTTCTTAAAGTGCATGAAAAACCAAAGTTATTGCTGGTGTGCCCTCAGTGTGTTGCTAAGGCTATTTTATATGTATAGCATAAAAATATGAAATAATACATTTTAGTTACTATGTATTTTTTCAAAGCTGGGCTTCCTCTATTCATAAGCTAATTAATTTGACTGGTGTTATGGAGACTAGTGGAACAGGAAGTGATGTTATCAGGAAGTAGAGGGAGGTAAAAAAGAACTTTAGCACAGCCATGTGTTGAACGCAAAGTAGGCCATTTTGGAGGATTCCGACAACAAGGAGCAGTTTAGAAGAGGTCCTGGATAGAAGGAAGATGACTCCAAATGACCAAAGAAATTCTGTGCAAGGAAGGATCTTCACCTGCATGTGTATATTTTAGTCTAGGTTCACATCTATGCGGTTGCGGTTGATGCATTTTTCAGGCATGTTTTGCGGTGCGTTTTGCGTTTTTAAACCTGCATTTTTGATGTCTTTTTGCATGCATTTTGCGTTTTTGTATCTTTTTCCCCTTTAAAAACACTGTATATAGCTGGTTGCTAAGGCACGGTCCAGGAAACCTTAGGACACCTGAATGTATAATAAATAATTAAGTGTGGTATGGATTTGAAGAGGAACCCTACACCAAAACCAAAAAGCAAAATGATACGGAGTCTCCTCTCAAATCTGTACCAGCCCGGCAGGTCAGAAACGGGAGGGGATGAGCAAGCACCCCCCCTCCTGAACCATACCAGTCCCCATGCCCTCAACAAGGGGGGGTGCTTTGGGGCAGGGGGGATTCTACCCCCCTACCCAAAGCACCTTGTTCCCATGTGGATAGGGACAGGGGTCTCTTCCTACAACCCTGGGGTGTAGTTGTGGAGGTCTGCGGGTGGGAGGCTTATTGGAATCAGATCCTGCCCCCATGTGAATGAGTAGGGGTACATTGTACCCCTACTCATTAAAAAAAAGTGTAACATAGAAAGAAAAACACAAACTGTTTTTGACAATTCATAGTTACATAGTTACATAGTTAGTAAGGTTGAATAAAGACACCAGTCCATCCAGTTCAACCTGAGTGAGTGTCTACAATTGTCCCTATCCCTTGCACACTCACATCGGTCCCTACCCTCAAGGATCCCTCATATACTAGGGCCAATTTTGGACAGAAGCCAATTAACTTACCTGCATGTCTTTGGAGTGTGGGAGGAAACCGGAGTACCCGGAGGAAACCCATGCAGGCACAGGGAGAACATGCAAACTCCAGGCAGGTAGTGTCACGGTTGGGATTCAAACCAGCGACCCTTTTTACTGCTAGGTGAGAGTGCTAGCCACTACACCACTGTGCTGCCCTTATTAAAAATCCAAAAATAATGTCACCCGATGTAGATCTATCATCAATCACGCCACCTGTTGGACCGCCGGACCTGTGAAAAAAAAAGCTCCCTATTTAATGACTATCAGATGGAGGAGAGGGCAGTCAGCAGTTACCCCCTACTCATTCACACGGGGGGGTAGGATCTGGGGACCCTTTCCAAAAACACACCGTCTGAAAAATTTATAGATGTGAGTGCGTACCCTAGGAAACCATGTTAAATGCACTGTAGTGCGTTTCTGCAAACTGCAAAATGTGTGAAAAAATGCATAGGTGTGAACATAGGGTTAAGCATGTTTTGTAATACTCTGTATGTTGTGCATTGTTTTCCTAAAATTGGAAGTAGTTTTTTTTTTCTGGGGGGGGGGGGAAGAAAAATAAAAACATAATAAAATTGGAAGTAGTTTGTATGTACAGCATTTTTGTTTAGTAAAGCACATTAATACATTGCAGAGGTTTTTATGCTTCCTTGCTTTACTGCAAAGTAACCTGCCAAAAAAGCTACAAAGAGAACACTCAGAGAGATTTCCTTTCACATTATTAGATGCCTATCAGATGCTTGGCTTGCAGAAATGCGCATGTATGCGGCATTCTCAAGGGGAATGGTGATCAGGTGCATGCATGCGCACAGGCTCACACACAGTGCATGTTGGGACCAGACAGGCTATTTAAGGATGCTTCTTTCCATGTTTAAGTGCTGACTAGTCTTTCAGCTGTTCCCTTCATCCTGTTTTCTTCCTGTGTGTTTCCCTGGTTGCTGACCTGGCTTATCCCTGACCTAATCTTGAATCCTGCTTCTGATTGTCGCTTTCCTGTACCTGGCTCTGTTCCCAACTTCGGCTCTGCTTATGATTTGGTACCTCGCTGTCCGCCTGTTGATGACCCTGGCTATTACTGTGACTACTCTTCTATCTCCGCTCCTGGCTGTTCATCTTGCTTGAATGCTGGTCCAGCTGCCTGCTATACCTGCTCTGCACTTTGCTGGAAGCTCTAACAAGCCATGTGTCCTGAACCTACAGCACATGTGGAATGCCTCTTTAATCCTGTTTGGCTTCCTGAGCATAGCTTCTGTTCCTGTCCTAAAGGTCCACCATTTCCCCAGGATATCTGTCTCCAGCTGAAAGTTCACCGATCAACATCTGCTGGCACTCGTGTTGCTCCTGTCCCTCAGGTACTCTATGTTTCACTCTCAGTGGGGCCAGGGCTGGAGAAATAAGAGAGGCCAAGCTCATCATATTAAGCTCCTATCAGGTACATGACACACATCCTGTTGCAAAGAAACAACATGAAGGAAGCGAAGGGAAATCCTCATTTAGTTGTCACGAGAATATGTGTCCCCATAGGAAGATTTCCCTTCACGTCCTTTTTCTTTTTCAATTAAAAATGTCTCCATCACTTTTTGTACTGGAGATAAAGGTCACTAGGACAAGCAGGGAGCCTAATTCTTCAGGGCGGTCACCCAGAGAGCAATAAAAACTTGATGAGCTTTAGCACTACCACATTCTATTCAGAACTAAACAAAAAAGTTTTGGCTTTACATTTTGCCAAGTACTGCTGCCTACCACCACTATTGGTTCCTCCTTAAAACAGTAAAGGTCAGTTTTGCCATTGTTTCACATGCAGTGTGTGACAAGGGGTTGTCATGCAACAGGATGACACCTTTGGAGAGCTTTCCCCAACGTTTTACCTTGATATTTTTCCTCATTTCTGTCAATAAAGCACAGTAATGTGTTGCATTGATAGTTGAACCCTTTTGGAGGTAGTCCACCAGCAGAACTCTGTTCTTATCTCAAAAAACTGTTGCCATTTGCTTCTTCAATGACCTTTGCACATGGAACTTCTTTGGCCTGGGGGAATCCCTGTGCCTCCATTTCTTAGACTGTTCCTTCATCTCAGGATCATAACAGTAGATCCATGTCTCATCACCAGTTAGTCCAGGAAATCTGACTAATTTCTTGCAAAATGTTCCAACACAGCCACCGATGTCGCCACACGTTTCCTCTTTTTTTTTCGGTTGTCAAAAGTTTTGGGATCCACTTTGCTGCAAGATTTCTAATTTCCAAGTCATTGTGGATAATGGCACCAACTCTCTAACGTGATATTCCCAGATATGTAGCAATACGTTTGGTTGATATTTGGTAGTCCTCCATGATCATGTCATGGCAGGCTTTCACATTTGCAGGCACAGAGACAGAAACAGACCTTACACAGGGTTTTCACTGTCAACACCGAATAGACATGTGCAGAGTAAAATATTTCGTTTCGGAATTTCGTTTTCGTCCGAAAACGTAATTTATTTAGTTACTCCCGAAATTCGTTTTTATTTATTTAGTTTTTCGTTCAAAAATTGCATTAGTCCGAAAATCCACATGAATTACGGTCGAATCTGTCTTTAAGGCTTATGGTGTCTGTCGAATGTATAAAGAAGATTCGACGGAGCTAGTATATAGCATACTTTAGAACCCCTGTTAAAGTCTATGGGACTCCAACATTCAAAATCTAAAGTGCTAATTTTAAAGACTAATTTGCAAGTTACTGTCCTAAAAAGTGTTTGGGGACCCGGGTCCTGCCCCAGGGAACATGTATCAATGCAAAAAAAGTTTTAAAAACGGCCGTTTTTTCAGGAGCAGTGATTTTAATAATGATTAAAGTGAAACAATAAAAGTGTAATATTCCTTTAAATTTCGTAGGGGGGGGGGGTTGTCTATAGTATGCCTGTGAAGGGGCGCATGTTTCTGGTGCTTAGAACTGTCCCTGCACAAAGTGTCATTTATGCAGGAAAAAAAGTCCTTTAAAATCACTCGCAGCTATTATGAATTGTCGGCTCCGTAATACAGAGAACACTCATTGAAAGTCATTGATAAAAAAAAAAAAAATTTTTTTTTTAAAAAAGCGTGGGGGTCCCCCAAATTCAATTACCAGGCCCTTCAGGTCTGGTATGGATATTAAGGGGAACCCTGCCTCAAATTTAAGAAAAAATTTGACGTGGGGTTCCCCCTAAATATCCATAACCAGACCCTTCAGGTCTGGTATGGATATTAAGGGGAATCCCGCATCAAATTTAAAAAAAAATTGACGTGGGGGTCCCCCTAAAAATCCATACCAGACCCTTTATCCGAGCACGCAACCTGGCAGGCCGCAGGAAAAGAGGGGGGGACGAGAGAGCGCCCCCCCCTCCCTCCTGAACCGTACCAGGCCACATGCCCTCAACATTGGGAGGATGCTTTGGGGGTCTGTGACCCCTCAAAGCACCTTGTCCTCATGTTGATGAGGACAAGGGCCTCATCCCCACAACCGTGGCCAGTGGTTGTGGAGGTCTGCGGGCGGGGGGCTTATCAGAATCTGGAAGCCCCCTTTAACAAGGGGACCCCCAGATCCCGCCCCCCCCCTGTTTGAAATGGTAAGGGGGTACAAAAGTACCCCTACCATTTCACAAAGAAAGTGTAAAAAATAGTTAAATAAGACAAACACACTTTTGAAAAATATCTTTATTAAAAAAAAAAAAAAAAAAAAAAAGATTCCAGCGGTGGTAATCCACTCTTGCTATCCAGCGACGGACGGTCATCTCTCCAGCGATGGCTCATCTCATCCAGCGCAGCGAATACATCCTTCTTCTGTCTCCGCAGAGGAGACACTGCAAGGATTCCGGCGGCCTGACGTTTCTTATATACGGAGGGCGGGGCCACCCGTCACCTGACCCCGCCCCCCTCTGACGCAAGGGGAAACCCGGGGTTCCCTGTGACGTATGGGTGACCCCGCCCCCTCTGATGTAACGGAAACCTGCCTGTGTTACATCAGAGGGGTGCGGGGTCACCCATACGTCACAGGGAACCCCGGGTTTCCCCTTGCGTCAGAGGGGGCGGGGTCAGGTGACGGGTGGCCCCGCCCTCCGTATATAAGAAACGTCAGGCCGCGGGAATCCTTGCAGTGTCTCCTCCACGGAGACAGAAGAAGGATGGGTTCGCTGCGCTGGATGAGATGAGCCATCGCTGGAGAGATGACCGTCCGTCGCTGGATAGCAAGAGTGGATTACCACCGCTGGAATCTTTTTTTTATTTTTTTTATTTTTAATAAAGATATTTTTCAAAAGTGTGTTTGTCTTATTTAACTATTTTTTACACTTTCTTTGTGAAATGGTAGGGGTACTTTTGTACCCCCTTACCATTTCAAACAGGGGGGGGGCGGGATCTGGGGGTCCCCTTGTTAAAGGGGGCTTCCAGATTCTGATAAGCCCCCCGCCCGCAGACCTCCACAACCACCGGCCACGGTTGTGGGGATGAGGCCCTTGTCCTCATCAACATGGGGACAAGGTGCTTTGAGGGGTCACAGACCCCCAAAGCATCCTCCCAATGTTGAGGGCATGTGGCCTGGTACGGTTCAGGAGGGAGGGGGGGCCGCTCTCTCGTCCCCCCCTCTTTTCCTGCGGCCTGCCAGGTTGCGTGCTCGGATAAAGGGTCTGGTATGGATTTTTAGGGGGACCCCCACGTCAATTTTTTTTAAATTTGATGCGGGATTCCCCTTAATATCCATACCAGACCTGAAGGGTCTGGTTATGGATATTTAGGGGGAACCCCACGTCAAATTTTTTCTTAAATTTGAGGCAGGGTTCCCCTTAATATCCATACCAGACCTGAAGGGCCTGGTAATTGAATTTGGGGGACCCCCACGCTTTTTTTATTTATTTATTTATTTATTTTTTTTATCAATGACTTTCAATGAGTGTTCTCTGTATTACGGGAGCCGACAATTCATAATAGCTGCGAGTGATTTTAAAGGACTTTTTTTCCTGCATAAATGACACTTTGTGCAGGGACAGTTCTAAGCACCAGAAACATGCGCCCCTTCACAGGCATACTATAGACAACCCCCCCTACGAAATTTAAAGGAATATTACACTTTTATTGTTTCACTTTAATCATTATTAAAATCACTGCTCCCGAAAAAACTGCAGTTTTTAAAACTTTTTTTTGCATTGATCCATGTCCCCTGGGGCAGGACCCAGGTCCCCAAACACTTTTTAGGACAGTAACTTGCAGAATCTTTTTTTCTCTCTGTCAAATCTTTTTTCTCTGTCGAATATTTTCTCTATATAATCTTGGACTAATAGAGGTAAGGTTAGGCACATTCAACCACAGGTTCTATAGACAGATTGTTATTGTCAGAGTCATGTCGAATCTCCTATTTTATATCGAACTGTTGTAACAATGAAAACGAAAATAAAGCATTTATTTATAGTCGGATCTTTCGTTTTTCGGATTTTGTGCTTTCGTTATCGTTTGTCAAAACGAAAGCGAAAATAGCTGAAATTCGGACGAAAACTAATGCACATGTCTAACACCAAAATGGCCAGTTTAAAAATTGACAACCCAGCATTTAACTGTTGCATATGAAGGGCCACTGTCAGCCAAGGTTTGTGATATTTCATCATGGATCTGCTTCACACCTTTCCCTTGGAGAAACAGGAACTTGATTATGGTACTATGCTCTTCCACACTGAAGTTTTATGGAGGTGCTGCCAGGTTCACGTTGGACCTAAAAAAGAAAGATAAGTTAAAATCATAGGTAGTTTATTTTTGCACCATTAATATAGACAAGTTGGTCAGTACATCCTGCAATTTACAGCTTCCTAGCTCAATTTTTTTCTGGGTAAGGCTCAATACTTATCAGCACCCCCTCGTATATGCTTTTCTGAGATCAAAAATACCAGATCCTACCTTTAAACTTCACTGTGCATCCCAATCTAGACAGGATTTGCATACAGATATATGCACATACCTATTTGTCTCTACACTTAATATCTACAGAGTTTTTTGTTTTATTGTAATTAAAGCCTGTTTAAAAAGGCTGCTACTAATAGGGGGGAATCTATGGATCAAAGGAATCCGTGTGTTCTGTTTCAAATGTCATTATAACATAACTCCTAGACCAAGTCTGTATCGACCATTTGGCCACTTGCTGAAGTAGCAGAACCACAGGTAGCTTATCTTTTCAATAAGACACAAAAGTTGAATCCAAGGTATATATATTTTTTTTTTTTTCAGAAAACTGTAGTACAAGAGATGTTTTTTTACAGCCTTTTGAAGTGTAAGAATAGAACGACTATGCTAAGCTTGTCTCTGTAGTAAAAAGTGAAACAAGAATCAAAAGGGAGAGGGAACAGAGTAACATGTCAAATACAATAAACAAGACAAAAGACAAGCACACTTTCTGCCTGGTATGGGTAGATACCATTATACTGATATGCAGTTACATGTGAAGTTTGAGCTGTCAGCTGTATCAGCTTGGGTCTTGATTGACGAATTTGTAGCTAAATCGCAGATTAGGTCAAGATTCTGATGCAAGAATTTATAAATAAAGTCTTTAAAACGCTCACTGGGATTTTCTAAGTGTAAGGCCTTTATTGTTTTGCAGCTATCAGGTGTAATTTCATTGATGGCTGGCTGGACAAGCCCGAGGTTGCAGCTGGTCCTCTGTCACTGTGTCATCAACTTTGCAGTATTTATTAAAAAAGATTATATATAATTGTGAAAAAACTTTCCCTGCTATCCCTGTGTATAAACCACCTATTACTCAATTCTATATACTATAAGAAGCAGCTAGCAGCACTATGCATCCAACCACCTGTACAAAATGCAATAAATATACATAGTCACAAAAAAAAAGGAATCGCTCTCATTCAATAAAGTACACTAAATTGATAGTGCATAAATAAATATCTAAAAACAGTGTAAAAATCATCTATATATAATAAATACGCGAGTCCATTTTTTCTTTTAAATATATATATATACAGTCCATAAATAAATGATTCCATGTCTTTGAAAAAAAGTGAAGTCCCATACACCAAAAGCTCATCACTAATTGCCTCTGATCACCACAGTGCCCACACCCCACCTATGGGTGTCTTTTCACCTGCTTGAATGGACCTCACTAATTAAAGGAGGTCTATACACGCTTTGTAGTGATATAAGTGGCACCGCTCCCACTTGCTGTACATTCCAAATCCATAGCTCTCAGCAGCTCTCAGTGTTCCGTGGTGTCAATCATGTAGGAGGCAATCATATAGTGAAAATCTCTAATAAAAAGTATTTATTTCCATATAAGAATCCACTCAAATATGGGCATTTCACAAAACAATCCTTGCTATACACCGCTCCACCAAGTCCCAGCGTGATTATTACATCACCGCCAACCTCACATGTATCGCCCAATGGGCTTTCTCAAAGGTTTAGGCTAGTGGTCTGCACCGCGCTTCCTGTTTTTATGCAGCCGGGCTCCCAAGGTAACTGCCAAAACGGCAGCCGCCATGATACCAGAACCTCACAGATCTTATTAAACTTGATACAAGCTATCCAGGCAGAACGTATACCTAGATTTAATATCCTACAAGCTGATAACCTTACTGATAATATCTAAAACATAGTATCTGTATCGATATGTGAGCTATCTATACACATGGAACTTCCTCTATCACTTTCTCTGTATATATTCAAAAAGATTGATTAAGAATCACTAGCTACACAATCTATGAAAAGATGAACATCAGTATTGGTGTGCAATATATTGGCATGCGTTTCTGGTCACATGTTGAAGGTTAAGTCTCTCTGTTGTAGTTTGAGATGTTGTTTCACCGACACTGCTGTAAGATGATTCCTTCATGTAGACTTACAAATAGTCTCATCAGACTTGGTATATTTTTTGAAATTGTCGTTTCATAAAAATTAACTAGTCATCGAACAGTAATGATTACAAAACCCCGGCAGCTGATGCTACCACTTTAATTTTTTTCTTTATTATCTGCCCCCCCCATCTAAAAAAATGGTACCATCCATCATTGCCAGCTCCTGCCATGTCGGCTGGCCAGCTACCCTTGCCAACTCCTGACACCTTACCGGGCACACCACCTTTACCAGCTACAAGCTGGCTATTCCAGTTCTCTGACTGTAAAGGTGTAACATCTCTGCTGCACTGCCACCATTGGCAGGTTCTGCCATCTCTGCTGGACTGTCACCATTACCAGCTATTGCCATCACTCTTGGCCTATTGCTGTGCTCAGGCACTGTAAAAAATCCACACAAAATGTTTCCACAGCTGGACCTCAGCTTTAAAATTTGCAATGTTTGCTACAGGCTAAATACTGCATTCTGCTTCAAAGATTTGGAAATGTAAAGGTGCCACACATAATATTTCTACAGATGAGTCTCAGCTGCAAAATGTGTAATGTTTGCTGCAGGGTAAATTCCGCATTGTTCCTAAAAGCTTTCAGGCTATTCCAGTGCTCAAACACTGTTACGTCGCTACACAAAGTTTTTGCAGCTGAGCCTCAGCTGCAAATCTTGTAATGTTCGCTGTAGGTTAACTCATGCTCTGATACTCTAAAGTTACTCTACTGTAACTGTAATTTAAAGATAAAACTTGTCTCATTTCTTCCTGTTATACAGCAGCCTAATAAAGCAGCTTTCATACTGTCCACCCACTGTAAAATATGTATGGCTTTATGTCTAGATAAAACCTGCCTTGTATCTCCCTGTTATATTGAGACCCTACCAAGCTGCTTACATACTGTCCATCCAATCAAAAATAATACACTCTAATGTTTAGTTTTATGATAAAACCTTTCTTGTCTTTTCCACTTACATAGTGTGGATAGGGGGGGAAGACACCGCGCTATGTTAGAGTAAGGGTGAAAAACAGCTGCTAACACTTCCAGCAAACAAAGCCCAAAAATATAAACAACAAAATAGTGTAGCGCTAATTTAAATGATGATATATTCACAAGGGAAAATATCCGTGTGTAAACAATCGTAAATACTAAAAAAACAGGGAATAAAGTCCTCTATAGCGTGACTAATACACATGGAATGAGATACACGTGAAATAAGATATCCAGGTGAAAACAGTCATGAATAAAAAACAGAGAATAAAGTCCTCTATAGTGTGACTAATACACGTGAAGTGAGGTAAGAGGCATTCTTCAGATGAAATAGACGTTTCACTGATCAGGTGTAGCCAGATGTATCAACTTGTCTGAAGTAATCTAGAAAGTAGATAGAATACTCTTACCAGATGAGGTGGACTCGCCAGTCTTACGATAGTTGAGTCAGGAACGCTTGGGGTCTACACATGAGACCAGATGGTGGATTGGAAGTAGTCAAACCAGATTCCCAGAAGACTCCAAATGGTGGAACAGCCGTGGCGGGCGTCTCTCAGGAAGTCCCTCAAGTTGTCCGGATCAGGTGTGGCCCATTTAGATTTCGGACCCCGAATGTGGAGGGGGTTTCACAAGAATGGTAATGAAGAAAAAAGAAAGCTCCAAATGGTGCAGGTCAAATTTTTTTTACCATGAGGTATTTATTAAAAAGTCATAAAAAAGGACATGAATTATGACAGGTGATCACAAAACGAAAGAAATGATAAAAGCAATGTGGGGTGCTAGATGCGAGCCCGACGCGTTTCGACAAAGAATGTCTTCAACAGGGGCATGATAGAACCCACCACATTGCTATCAAATTTATAAAGTTTTCAAACCAGACCCGCCTATAAAGGGGTGGAGTCTGTAATCAAAAACAAGATGTGTGGGGAGTGGCGGCCGAATGGTGTCAAGCCTGTGGGCGGGCAAACACAAAACCGGCCACCAATGTGCTTAGCCAATCAACCACACATATGTCTGTCAAAACATCAGAAACATGTACACATTACAAATAATCCATATAAACCATTAATAAGACTATGCATGTAAATACACATCTTTGGGGGGACCTTATGCTGGTAAATCTCACATGGGCACTAGTGTCAAAAGATATGTTTTTATACCAGCAAAATGATCTTTGCCATGGGTTCATTAAAGTTACGTAATTCTTGTTAGACTTGTGAGGCTCATTATTTTTACTTGTACATTTTCACCTGCGCATTGCACAGAATGAGAGGGTAGCCCCATCTGGTGTGGACAAGGAATGGCAAATAGCTACTCACGCCAGACAGAGGGAGTCCATCCATCCGTCCAAATGGCCACCCACGCCAGACAGAGGGAGCCCATCCACACAAGCAAATCCCCACACACAGCGCAGATGCCTGGCCACATCCCGCCGAGCCCATAGCGCCGATGCATTATTGATAGGTTGTCATGGTAACCACCAGTGAGTCAAACTGGTCCCATGATCAACCTCGGGTCACATGACGTGATGACGTCATGATGGACGGTACGTCCGTGTTGCATTGACCTATACCATGGCCCGCACACTGCGTTGTCATGGTGTAGGGGATACACAGAAGGCGTCTCGTTATACGCCAGGGGACTCGCGGCATGCACGTGGCACGCTGACGTCAGCTCCTCCCATCACAAAGATGGGAGAGCAGGCGGAGTGGATATATCGCGCCATGGGTCATGTGACACGCCAACGCCAGCTCCTCCCATTAAGGAAGTATGGGAGCCGGCGCAGCGTGCACATCACACTAGCGACAACAAGAAGAGTGTACAAAGAGGGCATAGACGTAGCCCACGTCACCCCGTATCAATCCAGGCGCAGTGTGTATAACACACCAACGTGAACCGGAAACAAACAAGGGGGGCATGGACATAGCCCGTGTCCCCATGTACCAATTCCGAAAACAGGAAAAGGGGAATAGATAATAAATAAGCATTTTGTGCATAATGAATATATATAAAAAAATTCTTTTGTAGTGTATATTGTACCGGGTTTGGATAAATATAGCCCAAATTACAGCGAGTTGCACATATACAGGTACATATACAGGTACACATAAGGTACAGCATAGACAGAATATCAAAGAACTGTGAGAACATCCCCAAATTATTAAAATAAGAATAGAATTAAGAATAGAAAAAATATGACACCACATCTACTGAAGGTCCTAATGTTGTGCAGAAATTCAAACGCAAACCCAAAAACGCACAGAGGGCATAAAATAAACTTAGAGTGAAGTCTGTATAGATAACAAAAAATATAGATGATGAAAAAGGCAACCCTATTAGATGGCAATAATCGGGTCAACGGTATGGACAGTCTCCCCGACCCCATATGGGGCTCTCTAACCTATAAGAGATGCTCTAAAATAACAAAAGCTACTATTATATATATATATATCAGGGAATATATGGCTCAAAAACCATGGGTGAGTCCCACATACAGTGGGATTATAGAAACACCCCAAAAAATCTTTTAAAAATGATGCTAGTGACATAGATAATTATATTGTAAAGTATTTAACCAAAAAAGGGCTTTTATGCTTGGTTAATGAAGCTATTAATGTCCCAATCCGTGTTCATGCCATGGGGGGAGTAGCACCTCATTCGTATATCCAGAACGTCTCGAGGCGCGACACCCCCCGTAGGCAAGAATCTCCTCTCCAGCTGGGAACAAATTTATCTATAATCTGGAATTTTGTACCGGTGGGGTCTCTATTGTGTTGTTCCAAAAAATGTCTTGGAACTGGATGCTTGTCACAGCCCTTCTTTATCTTAGCAAGGTGGTCGTTTACTCTGATCGAAAAATTCCTAATAGTACGACCAACGTACTGCTTTTTACATGGACATGTGATAAGGTAGACTATATATCTAGTAGTGCAGGTGGTAAAGTGTTTCATAGAGTATGTACGCTGTGTAGTTGTGGATGTGAAGGAGTCACTCTTCCGTTTGCCTAATGTATTATGTATACAGACATTACATTTTCTGCAGGGGAAGTAACCCTTACTCTGCGGAAAGAACTGGATAGGTCTGGGGGTATCAATCACATTTGGGGAGATATCGCTCTGAACCGAGCGAGCTCCTCTATAAATTACTCCAGCTCTCTCGGGGATTACTCCTCCAAAGATTTTATCACTGCATAGCACTTTCCAGTGTCTATTGATAATTTTCTTTATCTCATTGTGTTGTATTGAAAAAGTGGTAAAAAATGACCATTTAAATTTATCATTCTTTTTGATTTTGGATTTCTTTTCAAGGAGGGACAGCCTATTGGTCTGCAGAGCTGATTTTATATCCATATCCAGGGCACGGGGGTCGTATCCCTTTGTCTATGAATCTCTGTCTAATCGTATAGGATTGAGAGATGAAATCACTGTCATTAGTACAGTTACGCCGTAACCGAAGGAACTGGCCCTGTGGAACAGATTTAAGCCATTGTTGGTGATGGCAGCTGTCCACGGGGATGTATCCGTTCCTATCGGTTGGTTTGAAAAAGGTTTTGAGTACAAGGCGTTTCTGAATGACAGTGATCTCGAGATCCAAGAAATGTATGTTGGTAGTACTGGCCTCAAAGGTCAAATTAATGCCCCAGTCATTGTTATTGAGGGTTGCCATGAACGAATCCAGAGATGCCCGACTGCCTTTCCATAGGAGGAGGATGTCATCTATATATCTAGCCCATAGGACCAGTTCGGGCCTATCCAGGGCATAGACGACATCCTCCTCCCACTGGGCCATAAACAAATTGGCCAGACTAGGTGCATACTTGGCGCCCATGGCAACTCCTTTAATCTGTGTATAGAAGGTGCCCTGAAACCAAAAGTAGTTGTGAGTAGTAGCAAACTCTAAGAGTTCCATTACGAAATTTCTATGGATCAAGGGAAGTGTGGAATCTCTTGTGAGAAAAGACTCTACTGCATTTAGTCCTAGATGTTGTGGAATGCAGGTATATAAAGCAGACACGTCAGCCGTAACCAAAATGAGGTCATCGTGGTACTCTACATTCTCTAGTAATCGAATTGTATCCCCTGTATCCTGTAGATAAGACAGAATACGTCTCACTAGGGGTTGGAGATAGAAGTCGATATACTTCCCTATTCTAGAGGTAATGGAATCTATGCCGCTAACTATCGGGCAACCAGGGGGATTAACTAAATCTTTGTGTATTTTAGGCAGTTGATATATTATAGGAATCCGAGGTGCTAGAGGGATCATAAATTCCTTCTCTTTTTGATTCAGTATATTCAAAGAAAAACCTTAATTTACAATCTGGGTAAGTGCCTTTTTGTATTTAAAAGTGGGGTCCCCAGGTAGGGGGCTATAAGTGGTAGTGTCTCCCAACAATCTGTTCATTTCTTGGATGTATCGTGACTTATCCAGTACCACTATACCACCCCCCTTGTCCGCAGGGTGGATGATAAGATTCTTTCTTTCGCACAGGGATTTAAGTCCCTTTGATATAACTGAATCTTGGTGTACTCTCTTATTAGGCAGTTTAGCCAGGTCATTCAAAACAAGGTTTTTAAAAACATTAATAGATGGGGGTAGGATACCTGGATTAAACAAAGAAGGGTTGGACAGACCAGAGTGTCTATCAGAATTTGAATCAGAAACTATAGTACTACCAGTAGGTGTGGACAAAAAATGTCTCTGTATATTGAGCTTACGGATGAATTTCTGCACATCTATAAATGTGGTGAATTTATTGAGCTTCCTCGGTGGAACAAATTTAAGACCTTTATCGAGAATGCGTTTCTCACTCTCAGATAAGGTTGCTGTACTGAGGTTAAAGATACCTACTCCTATTGTGTCCGCTTTCTTTTTCCATTGGATGCGCCGCCCCCCTCTAGAGCCTCATTTGGTTTTATATTTCCTACACCATTGGGAGTAGCCCTGTAAAAATCCTGGTAGTAAGATGGTCCAGGATAATTATAATTGTGACTGTATGGAGTCCTAGAACTGGGCTCATCACCATGTGTCATATAGGGGTGGGGGTCACGATAAGAATCGTATGAACCCTCATCTCTAAGAGGCTGGAAACAGTTGTACGTGCGTATGGGAGTGCTATGTGGATAATTATCCCTCCTATAGCTAGAGTAATCATTTCGCCTTGGTCTACTAGGCTCCCGGGGGGCGTCATGTTGGTAACCACTGTTAGCACCACTGAAATGTCTGTCACGACCGCGATTATGATTCCCTCTACCTCTACCCCTATTGTGGGGTTTGGGGCCCTTAGTTTGGTGGTTAGAGTATTGGGCCTCATTTCGTGGTGTATATATATGGTCATTGGTTTTAGTGGGACCGGAGGGCAGTGGTTGAGGTAAAGGTGGCTCATAAATTAACCTCCTTTCCATGTCCACTACCCCAGGTTCCATATTCTCCAGCAGTGGATCGCAACCTGATTCTGTGGCAATTTTTTTCTGCCAATTAAAAACAAAATTGGTTTTATAATCATTGGTGTCACGATTATATTTTTTTTGTTTCTTATTGCGTTGATCCTTTTCTTCTTTTTCGAGATGATTTTTCAAATTAGTGGACAGTGTATTAAATTCTGATGTGCCAACAGAAGGGGTTAGTTTATCTTTAAGATCTTTAATTTCCTTATCTATGAAAGGCAACCTTGCTTGTTTCCTCTCAACCAAAAAGTTTAACAACCTAATCCCCACTTCGTTAAAATAGTTAAACCACACATCAAAATCTAATTCACCTTGTTGGGGGTGAACATCCCAACGTAATCCTCGGGGAACCATTTTCTCCTTAATATATTGTTTTAAAAAGGCGATGTCCCACTGGAGGTGGACCTCGGAGACCATCACGTTTTTTAGTCTCAAAAAGAGACCACTGACTTCAGTGTTGTTAGGATTAGCTGTAAAAACACCGTCAGTATTAAAGGACCTAGAGGTCCTATATTCAAAAACGTCCATTTACTTCCCGTTCCGGCGCCACATGAGGAGGAGGTAAGCGGACACAGCTCCCGCCGCATACCCCCTATAAGTCAGCTACACAGCAGCCATCCACCTCGGGGACCCATCCTACTATCTGGGGAAGACCCTGTGCCTTTGATGGACCAATTTGTAGAGCGGTCCGGACACCGATCGCTGACCGCCACGATGTCCGCGCCTGCGGACGCGGCCAAATCCTCGGCCAATATGGTGCCGGCTCACAGCCTCACGGAGCCCTCGCAGACTTGCCCTCTGCTCCCAGGCACGGAAGCGATTCCCTCGGCCGACATAGCCCAGGCAGTGGTCGCTTTACTAACGCCCACGCTGACATCCTCTATTGACTCTGCTATACAAAAGGCTATGGAGCAATACCACAGCGAACTACAGGCCCAGGCGCAGCGCCTTACACAGGCTGAAGAGCGGATCTCCCTCATGGAGGATGACACCACTGCTCAGGCTGCTGCTCTTGCTCGCCTCACCCGTTCTACCAGAGACCTGTGGATCAAATTAGACGATTTTGAGAACCGAGCGAGGAGGAACAATTTGAGAATAGTGGGACTACCTGAGTCTGTATCCACCGCGCAACTAATGGACCTCTGCATGGTAACTATCCCTGCTCAACTGGGCCTTTCTACTCCGTGCGTAGTGGAACGAGCGCACCGCCTAGGCCAGCCCTCAGAACAGCGCAACAAGCCTAGAGCGGTCATTGCTAGATACCTGAATTACGCGGATAAACATGCCATCCTGCAGAAGTTCCGCTCCCAACGCACCCTAACTGTTGATGGCGTTAACTTGCTTTTGTTCGCTGACTACTCAGCTGGAGTCATGAGACTGAGAAAAGAGTTTTCACCAATCTGTGCCTCCCTCTTTAAGAACCATGTCAAGTTTACTCTGGCCTATCCGGCGGTTCTTCACGTTACTTTTCCCAATGGCACCCGACGCACTTTCAACTCACCCTCTGAAGCGGAACGCTTTCTCAATTACCCCGCAGACATGGATACCACGAATGATCCCTTGACGAAGAGTCCCTCTTCTGGACTGGCGATCGATACTCAGGCTCCCATTGCTAACCAGCTGAGCCATTCCAAACCACCATACAAGCGCAGTCGCTCAACCACCCAGCATCCACGTACTGAGCTCCGCTGAACTCGACCCTTCCTCCCTCCTGGTTCCCTGCCTGGATGTTGGTAATGTTAGGATGTACTTCACATTGCTGGTACTGTCCGCCACTGATCTCGTTGTGCGGTCCTTCATGGGATGCTTGCCAATGAGACTGTGCCTACACACTGTTGTTATGTTTGGCGTTTCTCTTTTATTTCTTTAATGCAGGGGCATTTGCCCTTATTGTCAAACTGTTCATGATATGTTTTTTGGTTCCCGGAGATAGCCCGCCTAGTTCGCCTACACGTTTAATTGTCACATTTTTGGCATGCCGATATCGTGCTGCCCTTTTGGAACTTTAGGGTCTTCCCCCCTTCCCTCTCCCACCCTCCCAGTCCTCCCCCCCCTCCCCCCCTGGGGCACTGATTTGTATTCTCTTCCCTCTCTTACTCCCCCCCCTTGCCCTTCCCCCTCCCCGAGGATCATATTCAGCTTCTCCCAGGGGGTGCATGCACCCGCTGGGAGACTTGTACCATGGATGCATCTCGTGTGGAAAAAGGTGAAGTGGGCTACGGCTACTTTATGGTGTATACACCAAAACTGTTATTTTTTATTACATGCTGTCTGGTTCTGTCCCCTTTTCCCCTCTCTTCTGTCTCCTGCTCCCCCTTTTCTTTCCTCTCTCCCCCCCTCTTGTACTTGGCTACCCTAAGAGGCTCCCCTATCTATGCGTACTCCCAGGTGCCTTCCCATCTATCTCAGAATTGATTTAATGGTTTTCTTTCCACCTATTACCACCCCTACTGATCCCTATGGCTGACACCACTAGAGACCAATTTACTATAGTGTCGTGGAATGTTAAGGGCCTTCGGTCACCCACCAAACGCATGAAAGTTCTCCTTCACCTGAAGCGCTTGAAGGCTGACGTGGCGCTCCTACAGGAGACCCATTTAACCGACGGAGATCTTTCACGCCTCCGCAAACTTTGGGTTGGCGAAGTTCTTGGTTCCCCAACCGCGGGCCGCAAGGCGGGGGTGGCTGTTCTGCTCCACAAACGCCTACAATATACCACCCGTAACGTTCGTACAGACTCGTGTGGTCGTATGATCACATTGCACCTTACCCTGGCCTCTAAAGACATTGCTATAACTAACATATATGCGCCCAACTCCCCCGATTCGTCGTTTTTCCAGGAACTGGGAGCCTGGATCTCCCAAACACCTGAGGCCCTCCACCTGATAGGTGGGGACTTCAACTCTGTCATGTGCCCTTCTGAAGATAGAACTTACCGAGACTCCCGTACACCTGCACCCTCGGCCCTCGCCAACACTGACGCCACCCCCCTTGCCCGTACGATCTCATCGCTGAACCTCACTGATGTCTGGCGCTTGTCCCATCCTACAGAACGTGAATTCACTTTCTTCTCACCCCCCCACAAGTCATTCTCGCGTCTTGATTATGTCTTTGCGTCCCCGGCTCTCCTGCCGTTGGTGGGAGATCCCGACATCAAAGACATGGTCATCTCCGATCACTGCCCCGTAACGGTTAGCCTACTAAACGTGAAACCTCCCTCATCTTCACCCGTGTGGCGCTTCCCCTCCTATCTGGCTGATAATGAGGATTTCAAACAGATGCTACTTACTAGTTGGACCGACTATGTAGAAACGAATGGTGAACACATCGCCACTCCGAATCTCTTCTGGGAGGCTGGAAAAGCCTTCCTCCGAGGCAGAATCATAGCTTATGTGACACAATATAAGAAACACTCAAAACAACACTATTTGCAGGCCAGCGAAAGACTTCGCTCCATGCACCTCGATCTCCTTCGCAACCGCACGCAGGCTAACATTACGGCCTGGCAGTTAGCCAAGCAGAACTTTGACCTTTGGGCGGAAAGGCAGGAGCAGATTGCCTCCTCCTTTTTGACCATGCGACTTCACAAATATGGCAATAAAGCGGGCAAGCTTCTGTCCCGGCTTTGTACGGGCTTCAAACGGCCCACCCATATCCACGCCCTGAAACACACCGATGGCTCCATTGTCACCTCTCCTAAGACGATTAGCAAACTTCTGACCGACTATTACACATCCTTATACGCGGAAGACCCCATAGATCACACAGTCGCTGACCAGTTACTTTCAAGGGTGAGCTTGCCACAACTGACCGGACCACAATTAGACGCTATTAATGCTCCCGTCACCCTGGATGAAATTAGGTCTACGATAAAATTGATGTCCCCTTCTAAAGCACCAGGCCCCGATGGGTACTCCGCCGAATTCTATAAACTTACCCGAGACTTTATCCCCTCTACCCTATGCAAAGTTTTCACCGCTCTCTGGGACGGTGGGTCATACCCCCCTACGGGTTCACAGGCCCACATTAAGTTAATCACCAAAAATGGCAAAGACCCCTTACACCCAGGTTCGTATAGGCCCATTTCCCTTATAAATGTTGACGTTAAGATACTATCCAAAATTATAGCTTCACGCCTAGCCACCATTCTCCCCACTCTCCTGCACCAGGCCCAATCAGGATTCACAACTGGCAGATCTGCAACTTTGAATATTCGCAAAGCACTACTGGCATTGGAAAGAGCGAAACTATGCCCAGAACAAGATTTAGCCATCATATCCATTGACGCCGAAAGGCCTTTGATAACATTAGTTTTGCCTGGCTATTTAAAGTGTTGCAAGCCTTTGGCTTTTCAGGCCCAGTTACGCACTTCCTATGTCAGATGTACAACGCCCCAACTGCCAGATTAGTTACTCCGGACTTTGTTTCGGCCACTATCCCTCTCACCAAAGGGACGAGACAAGGCTGTCCCTTGTCTCCCCTCTTGTTCAATCTAGCGATCGAACCCTTATCTAGACTTTTAAATTCCCCCGACGGTGTCAGCGGCATTGCGATTGGGGACCAGAACTTACAGTCTGCTCTATTTGCAGACGACATTTTACTTTTTTCGTCCAACCCTCCGGCTGATTTTGACAAACTTCGTGACCTATTTGCGTCGTATAGCCTATGCTCAGGATTCAGAATCAATTTTGATAAGAGTGAGGTTCTTTCCTTAAATCCGCGAAAAGCCATTGCCTGGCAATCATCTTCACCCTTCGCAATGGCACGGCACCATATCACTTACCTGGGAGTGCGCATAGGTCGGGAGCCCTCTTCTCTTTATACCCTCAATTACCCACCCTTGATTGCTAAGATTACGCATGAGTTAGAAGCTTGGGCAGGCCTGCCACTATCACTCTTTGGAAGATGTCATCTTTTCAAGATGGTCTCCTTTGCGAGACTGCTATACCCGATGCAAACCATCCCACTTTTACTTAAACACTCTGATGTACAGAAGATACACAGGGCCCTGTCCACTTTTCTCTGGGCCAACAAGAAACCTCGCATTGCCCTTCAGAAATTATGCCTTCCGAAGCCTGACGGGGGTGCAGGCCTGCCCAATCTCCGTTTTTATAATCTCTCGTGCCTATTGAGACAGGGCCTTGACTGGATAGAGGGTAAATGAAGATACTCAAATCATAACTTTGAGAAGGCGTTGGTACGTCCATACACGCTTCCTGCGGTTCTCCATTCCAACATTCACGCTCTACCTGCTCATCTTAAGTCCAATATCCTTATCCGGGACACGGTGGTGGCTTGGAGGGAGATTAGGAGGCTCTTAGGACTACCTGCTAACATTTCCATTCATTTACCCATCCAAGGCAACACTATGTTTCCAGCCTCTACCATTCATTCGGCCTTTGACCACTGGGGGAAGCAGGGTCTACTCAAAGTGGCCTCCCTGTACGAACCTGGGCGTGGAACACTCAAATCCTTCCAAACCCTGTCTCAGGAATTCTCGCTCCCTTCTTCCCATGTATTTCATCACTACCAACTATTGAGCTACCTGAAAACGATAGGAGGGTTACGCCCGGATTGCTTACGCAAGTCACAACTGGATGCTGTGCTTCAACAAGGTGACTACTCCATCTCTACCCTCTATTCCCACCTAATCATGTAACAGGCGGACAAGTACCACATTGCCCCTTTTAAGCAATGGGCCTCTATTTTCAATGACATGAACCTACCGGAAAGAATCCTGAAAGGATACAGACTTGTTCACAAACTTGTCATCTCGGAGAAATGGCGGGAAACTCAATTTAAGATCACTCATAGAGCTTACTACCCCTTCCGCACAAACACTGCGGATCCCTCGCAAGCCAAATGTCCATGGTGCTCCCTGGATCGCCCCACTCTACTGCACCGTTTATGGGACTGCACCTCAATATCGGCATTTTGGGACTCGGTCCTGGACTATATCCTGCACATCAACAAAACACCTATACCTAAGGACCCACTTACCTGCCTGTTTAGCTGTGACCCTCCACCCCTGTCGCTGGTGTCTCCTCGTCCGGTTACCCTTACTCATTGGTCCCACATATGCCTGTTGGCAGCTCGCAGGACTATTATGAATTGCTGGATTTCGACGACTCCACCGAGTCTAACAGGTGTTAAACAAACCCTGCTCTCTCTGTTCCACATAGAACGACTTGATGTTATTTCATCCCACTTCAACTCTACTCCCCGCTTCTTTGCTAGATGGAGGGACTTTATCGAGCAATCCTTTAACTCGGAGGAGATCACATCCCTTGTTTATCCCTTTCGATATACAAGCTGGTACCTACGCCACAATATCGGCAACGCACTGGGGAGACTCAAGCTGGCGTCCTCACACACCAGCTCATCTCCTTCAAAGGACTCTGCTCTCTTGCTGGACCAACTTCCACCAGGTATATTCGACCCTATCTCTACTGCACCGGATGACATGCAATCCTCTACTCATCCCTCTACATTTCCATAACCCTCCCTGGACTCATGGATCTGCTTATACTAGTACTGTTCTCCTGTCCTACATGTAGGGGACTTGTGTTACTGTTTTTTGCTCTTGTTTTTATTCCTAGGTAGGGGTGCTATGCCTGCCGAGAGCCATCTTTTTCACTACCCTTCCTCAACATGATTATGAGAGGGTTCTCGCCTCCCTGGGTACCGTTCCCCATCCCCCCTTCTCCCCCCCTACCCACCTATCCCCCCCCTCCCTTCTATTTTTTCTTTCTTCTCTTTTCTTTCTTCTCTTTTCCTTTGCTCTCTTTTCTCTCTGTTAACGACTAAACTGCATGATGTCGTGACCCTTCGGGTCGTCAGGATGTTGTATTCTTTTTTTTTTTTCTTCTCTACCATGATACTGTCATACTGTTCAACTGATATGTATTGTCAATTTTTCAATAAAAATATGTTTAAAAAAAAAAAAAACGTCCATTTATAGGACAGTGAAGTATTAAGCTGCAGTGAATAGTTTGTCAAAGAAAGATGTGGATAGGGGGGGAAGACACCGCGCTATGTTAGAGTAAGGGCCGGTTCACACTGCAGGCGATGCGAGGCGACACCGACTTGCCTCGCCGCGACCTGCCGCGACCTCAGCGGCAACTTGCAGATGACTTCTGTATAGAAGTCAATGCAAGTCGCCCCGAGGTCGCCCGAAAGTAGTACAGGAACCTTTTTTCTAAGTCGGAGCGACTCGAGTCGCTCCTCTCAGAACGGTTCCATTGTACAGAACGGGGGTGACTTGTAAGATAGCGGCGAGGCGAGTCGTGTCGCCTCGCATCGCCCGCAGTGTGAACCGGCCCTAAGGGTGAAAAACAGCTGCTAACACTTCCAGCAAACAAAGCCCAAAAATATAAACAACAAAATAGTGTAGCGCTAATTTAAATGATGATATATTCACAAGGGAAAATATCCGTGTGTAAACAATCGTAAATACTAAAAAAACAGGGAATAAAGTCCTCTATAGCGTGACTAATACACATGGAATGAGATACACGTGAAATAAGATATCCAGGTGAAAACAGTCATGAATAAAAAACAGAGAATAAAGTCCTCTATAGTGTGACTAATACACGTGAAGTGAGGTAAGAGACATTCTTCAGATGAAATAGACGTTTCACTGATCAGGTGTAGCCAGATGTATCAACTTGTCTGAAGTAATCTAGAAAGTAGATGGAATACTCTTACCAGATGAGGTGGACTCGCCAGTCTTACGACAGTTGAGTCAGGAACGCTTGGGGTCTACACATGAGACCAGATGGTGGATTGGAAGTAGTCAAACCAGATTCCCAGAAGACTCCAAATGGTGGAACAGCCGTGGCGGGCGTCTCTCAGGAAGTCCCTCAAGTTGTCCGGATCAGGTGTGGCCCATTTAGATTTCGGACCCCGAATGTGGAGGGGGTTTCACAAGAATGGTAATGAAGAAAAAAGAAAGCTCCAAATGGTGCAGGTCAAAAAAAATTTACCATGAGGTATTTATTAAAAAGTCATAAAAAAGGACATGAATTATGACAGGTGATCACAAAACGAAAGAAATGATAAAAGCAATGTGGGGTGCTAGATGCGAGCCCGACGCGTTTCGACAAAGAATGTCTTCAACAGGGGCATGATAGAACCCACCACATTGCTATCAAATTTATAAAGTTTTCAAACCAGACCCGCCTATAAAGGGGCGGAGTCTGTAATCAAAAACAAGATGTGTGGGGAGTGGCGGCCGAATGGTGTCAAGCCTGTGGGCGGGCAAACACAAAACCGGCCACCAATGTGCTTAGCCAATCAACCACACATATGTCTGTCAAAACATCAGAAACATGTACACATTACAAATAATCCATATAAACCATTAATAAGACTATGCATGTAAATACACATCTTTGGGGGGACCTTATGCTGGTAAATCTCACATGGGCACTAGTGTCAAAAGATATGTTTTTATACCAGCAAAATGATCTTTGCCATGGGTTCATTAAAGTTACGTAATTCTTGTTAGACTTGTGAGGCTCATTATTTTTACTTGTACATTTTCACCTGCGCATTGCACAGAATGAGAGGGTAGCCCCATCTGGTGTGGACAAGGAATGGCAAATAGCTACTCACGCCAGACAGAGGGAGTCCATCCATCCGTCCAAATGGCCACCCACGCCAGACAGAGGGAGCCCATTCACACAAGCAAATCCCCACACACAGCGCAGATGCCTGGCCACATCCCGCCGAGCCCATAGCGCCGATGCATTATTGATAGGTTGTCATGGTAACCACCAGTGAGTCAAACTGGTCCCATGATCAACCTCGGGTCACATGACGTGATGACGTGATGACGTCATGACGGACGGTACGTCCGTGTTGCATTGACCTATACCATGGCCCGCACACTGCGTTGTCATGGTGTAGGGGATACACAGAAGGCGTCTCGTTATACGCCAGGGGACTCGCGGCGTGCACGTGGCACGCTGACGTCAGCTCCTCCCATCACAAAGATGGGAGAGCAGGCGGAGCGGATATATCGCGCCACGGGTCATGTGACACGCCAACGCCAGCTCCTCCCATTAAGGAAGTATGGGAGCCGGCGCAGCGTGCACATCACACTAGCGACAACAAGAAGAGTGTACAAAGAGGGCATAGACGTAGCCCACGTCACCCCGTATCAATCCAGGCGCAGTGTGTATAACACACCAACGCGAACCTGAAACAAACAAGGGGGGCATGGACATAGCCCGTGTCCCCATGTACCAATTCCGAAAACAGGAAAAGGGGAATAGATAATAAATAAGCATTTTGTGCATAATGAATATATAACATTTTTTTCTTTTGTAGTGTATATTGTACCGGGCTCGGATAAATATAGCCCAAATTACAGCGAGTTGCACATATACAGGTACATATACAGGTACACATAAGGTACAGCAGTTCTATCATGCCCTGTTGAAGACATTCTTGTCGAGACGCGTCGGACTCGCATCTAGCACCCCACATTGCTTTTATAATTTCTTTCGTTTTGTGATCACCTGTCATAATTCATGTCCTTTTTATGACTTTTTAATAAATACCTCATGGTAAATTTTTTTTGACCTGCACCATTTGGAGCTTTCTTTTTTCATTACCATTCTTGTGAAACCCCCTCCACATTCGGGGTCCAAAATCTAAATGGGCCACACCTGATCCGGACAACTTGAGGGACTTCCTGAGAGACGCCCGCCACGGCTGTTCCACCATTTGGAGTCTTCTGGGAATCTGGTTTGACTACTTCCAATCCACCATCTGGTCTCATGTGTAGACCCAAAGCGTTCCTGACTCAACTGTCGTAAGACTGGCGAGTCCACCTCATCTGGTAAGAGTATTCCATCTACTTTCTAGATTACTTAAGACAAGTTGATACATCTGGCTACACCTGATCAGTGAAACGTCTATTTCATCTGAAGAATGTCTCTTACCTCACTTCACGTGTATTAGTCACACTATAGAGGACTTTATTCTCTGTTTTTTATTCATGACTGTTTTCACCTGGATATCTTATTTCACGTGTATCTCATTCCATGTGTATTAGTCACGCTATAGAGGACTTTATTCCCTGTTTTTTTAGTATTTACGATTGTTTACACACAGATATTTCCCTTGTGAATATATCATCATTTAAATTAGCGCTACACTATTTTGTTGTTTCCACTTACATAGTGGCCTAACTGAGCTCCTTACATACTGTCCCGCCACTGTACAATATGTGTAGCTGCTGTTTTTGAAATAATGCACCCCAATGTTTATTTCAAGATAAAACCTGCCTATCGCTCCCTCTAACATTGTGGCCTAATCATGCTGCTTACTGTCCAGCCACTGTACAATTTGTGTGGGTATTGTCACTGAAATAATATACTCAAATTTTTTATTTTAGGATAAAAACTGCCACATCTTTCCCTCTTATATTGTGACATTATCAAACTGCTTACATACCGTGAAGCCACTGACCAATATGTGTGGCTATTATCTTCCAGATAATACACATTAATGTTTATTTGAAGACAAAATCTGCCTCATCTCTAGCTCTTACAGTGTGACCTATTCAAAGTGCTTACATTCTGTCTGGCAATTTATAGGTAAACAATGTACAAATAACTCAAAACTTGAGTTTTTCAATCACTAGAAATACACATACTTGTATTTAAGTACTGTCAAATAAGGAGACCTGTGGCTATCACAAGATTACTCTGCTGTTAACTGTTTTAATTGTGGTCTTAAAGAGGTGCAACGTTAGCTATATGTTAAATTTTTTTTTTTTCTCAATAGATTTTTATTAAAGATTTTCATTACAAACAAATGGTGAACAGAGATGATTGTCTCATAGCACATGTAACATATACAGTTCCATTGTACAAATAGAAAGGAAAATAAAAACAGAAAAAGAAATAACGTCAAATCAGTAGATAACAAAGAAACAGATACCATGACTCATATGCTATAATGCCGTTACCTGGGTCTACTGGTGACATCCAAGGAAGTACAAGAATGGGCTACCGCCTATTCGTTACCCTTCATGTGTCAAGAAGCTTAGCGTTTACGCGATGTGATACAAGTTGCGCAGGGGAGCTCAGTACGGACCTTCATTATGTGTTGGAAGTCGTTCTGTGGGAGAAGTGCAGGAGGAACACCCCACCTGGACACCCCGCATAGGGATCACTTCTGCGTCCCTGTAGGGTGCTCCCCCCCCCCCCAGCTCCGTTAGTGAATCTAGAGATCCATATGTTATTGACCTTATTCAAAGATCTGTAACAACCTTGGGGATTCGGTCCATTCTATCCATGGTTTCCACATGAGGAGAGTTTGTGATGAGCTCTTATGGGTTAGTGCTAGAGTGGATTCGTGAGTAAAGTGTGTCTGTATTGTGTGAAGTACTTCTTTCAGGGTGGGGGGAAGTGGATCTTTCCATTTCCTGGTAAGGTTAAGCCTCGCCGCCAGAAAAATGTGAGCTATAATGTGTCTGGTTGGGTTGGGGAACCTGTTCAGTGATAGAGATAATATGGCAAGAGAAGGTTTTTTTGGTACATCAGCTAATGTTACCTCAGTTATAAGTTGGTATACTGTTTTCCAATATTCCGAGATTTTTGGACAGTGCCAAAGGATATGGAGTAAGCTGCCTTTCATTCCGCAATTTCGCCAGCATAGGTCAGATATTGCAGAATCAAATTTGGATATCCTGACCGGGGTCAGGTACCAACGATACGTTATTTTATATGCTAGTTCCCAGAGGGTGGAGCAACTGGTGGCTTTGTAGACGGATCTACCTGCTTTTTCCCATTCTTCTGCGGTGAAGGAGTGGCCTAGATCTTTCTCCCAGCGGATTAGAGGAGTCGATTTGACAAATGTCAATTTGTGGTTAAATAGTTTATAGAACAGAGATATGCCCTTACTAAGTTTAGAGGAAGAGGAAAGGAACTGCCAAGCTGGACGGGGGATCGATACGGTACGTTTTTTAAGGGAATTAATACAATGTTTAGTGCGAAGGTATAGAAATATATCAGAGCCGGGAAGTTGGTATTGTGCACATAGTATAGGAAAAGGTGTAATGTCATTCTCGCTAACCAGATCATTTAGGTGAGTTATTCCTAACCCTTTCCATCGCTTGAAGTCGGATTCTTCGATCAGATGTTGAAGTGTTTCAATGGGGATAGGGACATTGGAGCAGTCAGGGTCATCAGAGGAAAGTTTTGTTAATTTGGACCAAGTTTGGCATGTAGCAAGGATTGGGGGAGATAGGGTTCGGGGATGTTTGCCTCCTAAAGGGAGGGCCATTAGCCAGGGCACCAGGTCCTTGCCTGGGACTGAGGATCGTTCAATGGATTCCCATAGGGTAGGGGATGGTGCGTTGGAGAACCATGCTTTAGCTTGGGTCAGGATGGAAGCCCAGTAATAATCTTGGAAGTTAATATAGCCTAGTCCACCCGCCATACGATGTTTAGTCAGTTGGGACCCTGCGCAACGGGGTCTTTTGCCTTGCCACACAAATTTCAAGAGGAGAGATTGCAGAGATTGGAAAAACTTGGCGGGGATGGGGATCGGGACAGTCCTGAACAAATATAATATTTGGGGGAGATGGAGCATTTTAAACGCCGCTAGTCTGCCCAGCCATGAGAATTCAACCGATGCCAGCCTGGTCAGGTCTGAGTGAAGTTTAGTTCGAAGTGGAATATAATTTGCTTCAAATAATAGCTTCGTTCTAGGGGTAAGTTGGATGCCGAGGTACGTTATGCTGAGCTTCGCCCAACTGTAAGGGAAGATTAGTTTGAGTCGATCGCTGGTGTCCTTACTTACTCCCAGATCTAGTATATACGATTTAGTGTCGTTAACCTTGTAATATGATATTTCTCCGAACCAGGCTAGCATCTTTTGGACCTCTGGTAGTGTTCTTTCTGGGTCTGTGATTAAAAGTATGACATCGTCCGCAAAGAGGTTAATCTTGTGTTCAGTGTCTGCTATGCGGATGCCCTGTATGTTGCTATTGGTTCTGATGCTTTCTGCTAGGGGTTCCATAACTAAGTTGAATATTAGTGGGGAGAGCGGGCATCCCTGTCTTGTCCCGTTAGTGATATTGAAGGGATCTGATAGGGTGTCTGAGGCAAGTACCCTGGCAGATGGGTTTGAGTAGAGAGCCATTATGTAGTCGTGGATTGGACCTGATAGCCCAAATTTATGAAGCGTCAATGAGATATAGCCCCAGTGCACCCTATCAAATGCCTTTTCGGCGTCGAGAGATAGGAGTAGGGATGGGGTTTGGGTGTGTTCGACATGGTGGAGAAGGTCTATCATGCGTCTAGTGGCGTCAGATGCCTGGCGGCCTTTCGTAAATCCGGACTGGTCTGGGTGTATCAATGAGGGTAGGATGTTATCTAGTCGATTAGCAAGAAGTTTAGCATAAATTTTTATATCAATATTTAGCAGCGAAATGGGTCGGAAGTTTTTAGGGGAGTCTGGCTCCTTCCCCGGTTTTGGAAGAGCCACTATTCGAGCACTAAGCATTTCAGGGGGAAATTGTGCGGATTTGGCAGCTGTGTTAAAGGTATTACATAGAAAGGGCGCTAAAATGTCTTGGAACATTTTATAATATTCGCCTGTGAAACCGTCAGGGCCAGGAGATTTGGCTGCTGGGAGGTTATGGATGGCTCGTCTAATTTCATCAATCGTGAATGGGCTATTGAGTGAAGCGAGTTGGTTTGGCGATACTTGTGGGAGTTGTAGTTTGTCAAGGAAGGAAGATATACTCTCCGGGGAGGGCTGTGTGGTGGAGGGGTCTTTAGCAAGGTTATATAGATCTCCGTAGTATGTACTAAAGGCATTGGCGATGTCATGAGGTTTAAGAAGTTTCCTGTGGGAGTGAGGGTGGAATATAAATGGGATTTTAGTCTTGGTTCTATATCCTTTGATTTTAAGAGACATTGCTTTACCTGCTTTATTGCCAGTGGTGTATGATCTGGCCTTTATTAACCTGTATAGCTTTTCTTGTTTCTCAAGGAGGTGTGCCCGCAGGTCGTGGCGCAGGGTGAAAATTTGTGCTTGGAGGGCAGGAGAGGGTGCAAGTTTGTTCTGTGACTCAGCCTTCGCTAATGCATTAGTCAATTCATCTAGCTTCTGCGATCTAGCCTTTTTTTCTCTAGCACCTAGTTGCAAGAAGGTTCCCCTAATCACCGCTTTATGAGCGTTCCACACCACCACCGGGTCCGACACAGCTTCCTGATTGATTGAAAAGTATTCTACTAGTCGTTCCCTGATATGGGAGCATGAGCTAGTGTTACGGAGTAAGTAGTCGTTTACTCTCCATATGAAAGATTTTTGGTGGGAGGGGCCATCAGAGATGCTAATGCTCACTGGAGCATGGTCCGACCAGGTGGCGGTGTGTATATCAGATTTTACTATTCTCTGCAACAATATCTTATCAACCAAAAATAGATCAATTCTCGAGTAAGTGTTGTGACGCAGCGAGAGGAAAGTAAAGTCCCTCTCACTCGCGTGACAGCACCTCCAGACATCATACAGATCCATTGAGGACAAATAACTCCCCAGTAGGGAGGGGCGTCTCTTGGTGCCAGAGGTTGAATCAAGGTCAACATCAGGTACCATGTTAAAGTCTCCACATAGGATGATATGGCCTCGATGGATTCTCTTAACTTTACGGACAATTTTTTTGATAAACGCCAATTGACCATTGTTGGGAGCATAAACAGAGACAAAGGTATACATAACATTATCAATTGAACCGATCAATATTAAAAACCTTCCTTCCGGGTCGGATTCGCAGGATCCAAGTTGGAAATTCACTGAGTCTTTGATCGCTATCATCACTCCCCTTTTTTTCTTGTGGAATGAGGATGTGAACACCCGTGAGTACAGCCGATGTTGGCATTTAGGGGGAGCTTTCGCAGAGAAGTGTGTCTCTTGAACGCAAATAATGTCGCTATGGTGGGACATAGCAGTTGACCATAGAGATGATCTTTTTGCGGGGGGATTTAGACCTCTTGCATTAATTGAGATGATGTTGATTCCCATATTCGTATTTAGGGGAGGAGGTCTCTAGCACTTAAAGATGTTGATGATAAGAGAGAAGGAAAAAGAAAAGAAAAAAAAATAAGCAAACAAAGGCAAGGGAGAAGATTCCTGGGGTCCTGAGGACCCGGGTGCTGGTGGATTAGCTCAGATCTAGGATGTGGTAGAAGTAACTTCAGCTCTAATCGGTATCCCCTCAAGCGTTTGGAGTTGGCAGTAGTTGTGGAAAAGACCTGGGTAGGTCCTCAGATGTCACCTGATAAAAGCACTAGTCGCTGCTCCTGGTAGCGGCGTTGAAAATATTGGTCGGTGAGCTGTGGTATCTGCAACTGGGGAGCAGGGCAATGAGAACAATAGAAGGTGGGACAAACGTGTCCAGAGGGGAGAAAAGGGGAGTAAAAAGAAAAAGTTAAAACAACAAAAAAAGTGGAGATCCGAGATGTGCAGTATGCACAATGGATCAGCCAGTGGCCAATTCAGCAGCAGACGCTGAAGGGCAGCTGGTCAGGGTGGGGGTATAGTTCAGCAAGTATGAGTCGTGTCGCAAACCATGCCGGACGGGCAGTCATTGAGAGTGTCCCGGGTTCTTTATCAGCGACGGTTATTCTTGCGGGATCCGCGGCCCGCGCCAAAAGGAGAATGGATTTGGGGTCCCCATGGGATCACGCGTCTCCGGTGGTGGATCTAGAAGGACACCCCAATCTCGCAGCAGTTTCAAGCCTCCTTCCAGGGTGGAGATGGTGTGGGGTATGCCGTTGTAGGTGGCCAATATGGTGGCCGGGTGTCGCCATTTGTACTGAATTTTGTGGTTATTCATGGCCTTAGTGATAGAGCGGAGTTGTCTGCGCATCTGTAGCGTGTATTGAGACAAGTCAGTGTAGAGCTGGATATCCGAGTAGGGGGCAGGTAGAGGGGACAGTTCTCTCGCTTTCAGGAGGATTTGCTCCTTGGCTTGGAAAAAGTGCACTCTGAGAAGAACATCTCTAGGGACATCCGCCTCAAGATGGCGTGGTTTAGGCAATCTATGTATGCGGTCAATCGTTAGTTCTATGGGGGACAGTTCTGGTAGTAAGCTGGAGAACAGGGTGCTAGCAAAATTATGCAATTCTGTAGGCTGTACAGATTCCGGGATGCCGCGTATCTTAACATTATTGCGCCTTGAGCGGTCCTCAAGGTCCGCGAGTTTAGATTTCATCCATAGGGAATCTTCTTTATGGTCATGATAGGCATCAACCAGATCATTAATCGTTTCCGTGCACTCTTCCACTTTGGTCTCAATGAAAGTCACCCTGTTATCCATGTGTTTCATTTCAAGTGAAAATTTGTTGATCAAAGAGGAAAGATTTGACATGAGGGATGATTGGAGGGACACTAACATGTCCTTCATGGTGGTGTCTAGCACCGGTTGCCCCAGGGTAGGGAACTGAGGGATGGATGATTGCAAGGAAGAGATTGCAGTGTCATTATGTAGGCCTGTACTCACAGTATCTGCGGCCTGTCCTGCTGTATCCATCCGCATCCTTGTCTTCGCTGGACTCTGGGTAGCTGGGGTCGCTGGAGCGTAGTCTGGCGGTTCTCCTGAGGCCATCCTGTGCCTAATTTCGTGTGAATGGTTTGAGGCAGGCTCAGGGAAGGACAGTGAATGGCGCGCTGTGCCTCCGGCGGCGCCATCTTGCCTGGCTGTGTGGGGCTGATAGGCGAACGATTGGAGGCGCCGCGGGCCCGGTTCCTGCCCTCGTTTGCGGGACATCTCGGTCGCTGGTGATGCGGGCAGCTACGAGGGATCTGTCGGTGCCGCGGATGTCGGTGTGGGAATCCGGTAAGTTGCTTTGCCGTCCGGATGGTGTGCGGAGCTCTCAGCTCAAGCTGCCATGTTCGGCCGCGCGCAAGCCACGCCCCCAGCTATATGTTAAATTTATCACTATGTATTTGCTAAATACTACTTATGTTGAGATAGTCCTGGACCCTATCAGACTAATGATCTGCTTTAGCTAATGTTCTAGCCTTTTGCCTATATGTCCACAGTCTAAGTTTATACATGTGCTATAAGAACTGCATATGTAATACAGAAGAATTCTCACATATTATTATATTGCAAGAAAACAGGACAGAAACGAGTATTGCTCAGTTACTTTTGCAAAATATTCATAATTTACCTAAGTGCATGTTCATCAGGTTCCACATATAGAATTCACAGAACTGAACTATCTATAAGTATCACAATATATTTATTCACTATACAACTAATCTTTTGGCTCAAGGCCCAACTTAACTTTCAGTTTAAAATAGCTAAACACATGCCAGGCACCTCAAAACAAAATGTGTGCATACAGCTTTGTGTCTGAGTCAGACCTATAACTCAGCAATGCGCATGCTTCCACGCTTGTGTGGAATGCTCTAACTCAGCAGGAGGTGGACAAAAAGATCAAGGGTACTTCTATACAGCATGCTGGCAACGGTCAAGCTTGTCTACATTTTACTTTTTTACGTTTTCTAATAAAAATCTACTATTAGACTTTCTTTGACATAGATAGGAAGGAAATTTTCAAGTGACATTTTAATCCACCAGAGAGGTAAATATTAAAATGCATACATTTTATTTATACAAGAGTTAAAATCCATAGAATAAGTATACTTATCTGTGTTTATTATTCATATTGTAGATCCTACATTGCCTTGCATCATTTTGCCCCCTCTACGGTTGGCCACTTGCGTGGGTACAGTGAGAGTCAGACTTTGGGGTGCCCCCATGCCCCTTGGCCATCTGGTATTGTCTGGGATTGTCCCTCCCCTCTGTCTCTGGCCTTTGGTTCTATCTATCTATCTACGTCTATTTCTGCGAACCCTGGTGTCAGGAAAGGTTCCACCTGCTGGTGGCCCTGTCAGACCTTTGGCTTGCAGTACTGGTGTCCACCAGTGGGTGTCTCCTGGCAGTCTGGAACTGTCAGGAAAGGTTTCACCTGCTGGTGGCACTGTCTTATCCTTGGGCCGCAGTACTGGTGTTCACCAGCGGGATTCTCCCGGCAGTGTGGAGCCAACATTATTTCCTGCGATCAGACGTCACCTGAGGCTGATAGCAGGAGTTGTGTATTGATACTCGTCAAGCACTCACACACTTGCCTTGGTATTGTCCTTGCACCCTGACCTGCACCTGTGAGCTCTGAACCTGACCCTGAACCTGGAACCTGTACCTGTCCCTGTCCCTGTACCTGTCCCTGTCCCTGTCCCTGTCCCTCCTTTGACCCTGTTACTATGTACCCTTGCCTTGCAGCCTTATCCGTCCACCTTCTCCCTGCCCTGTTTGCTCCTTGCCCCCTCTGCTGATATCTCATTGATGACCCTAACCTGGCTACGTTTACGATTTTTGGTATTTCCCATCTATTGTATATACCTGTTTACTGTTGTTATTTGTGGGTGTCTGTCTGGTAGTTGGATTGTTGTGCACCGTGTTGTATTGGAGTTGTTTATATTTATATTTCACTTACCTTAATAAATTACTCTTTCACTTTACATGCGTTTGGTTTCCTCTGTTGCTGTCCACGCAGTTCTGGTCACACCTGGTATGTGATGTGAACTTACAGGCTATACAGACTGATTGCTGTATGTATATTTTTCATACATTTCATATATTTCCTATATGTCTATGGATTTTATTTTTTGTATAAATAAAATATTTATGTTTTAATACTTACCTTATTGGTGGACTTAAATGGCACTTGAAAAATCCCATCCTATCTCTGTCAAAGTTTGTAATTTATAGGGATGTGGTGCAGTTATGGGATACCTCCAACTATACAGCTATCATAATATTTATTATGAGACTTTGTAAACCTTTTATTTTTAAGCACCTGAAATTGTATTTAGTTGACTTAAAATGAACGTTCATATGAGCTTAATACTATTAGTCAGTCTCTAGACTTACTGCTTTTTGAGAGACATTTTGCAGTTATTACTTAAATACCTACTTATATTCTTAGAAGTAATTTAATTCTTTTCAACTGCATCCTCACAACATGTTTAATTATTAACAGTTCATTAAACAGTAAAGTGGAATGCGGACAACACATTGAGAGTTTTATGAAGACATAAAAGACTTTGCTTCTTATTGGAAAATAATGTTAACTCCACATCATTTAATTGTTAAACATTTAGCAAGACCACATTATCATTAAAATGTTCTTCCCTCAGACATCTCAATGTATATTGCTTGGACTATTCATTTTTTTTAATACTGATGCAATGTCACATCTGAAGTTGAAATAAAAAGTCAACAAATTCCACTGAGGATCAAACAAGTAAAAGTAAGTGTTATATTTATGTGCATGTTTTTTATTTCACTGGAAAAATAATAAGCACATAGTACAAAATAATGTTCGTTTTGGATGCAGTTAGGTTGCAGTTTCTTTTTTTTAAATATAGGGTATTTCCTATGTACAGTATGCTTACTACACATGAGAGCATAACGGGCAGTCAAGTTGAATTCTTAGAAATTAGGAGTGGCTACCCACTGCACACAGCATTTTCATAGAATTTCACAGAATACAATAGCAGAATCATTTGACTTTCTATCCAACACAAATGCCCTACAATTCTTGTGCAAATTCTCAGTGAAAACTAATGAGGGCTTGTGTTGATGGGTTTTTGTTCATATCAGAACTACTTTTCTCCTGATACAAGCTTGAAGCAGGTCAAATGTAGGTCAAAATGATGTACGCTTCAGGTCAAATACACATATTCATGAATTCTGAATGATCTCAGAAGGGTCTCAAACTGATGTCAACAGTCTACTTATCAATACAGCCCAAAGCACAGGTTCTTAATGGCATGCAAAATACTCCTAAAGGGGAAGAAACTGTCTGGCAACCTGTATCTAATGCACATTGCAGGCTGGCTACCGAAACTGGAGGCAGGGCGTTTTTGAATCTAGCGCAGGACTTTTTAAAGGCCTTACTAGCAGAAAAGTGGCACAAATTCTTTATCAAATTCCCTCCACTGTTCGTAGACAGAAGTCAGTAGTACCTAAGCATTGGAAAAAATGAAAAAAAGGGAAAGCTCGCTAGTGGAATGACATTTTATATCACAGTGGCTGCTGGTCTCAGGAGATCTGTAGTGATATTATGTTATTACTGTGCAGCTTGTTGGAGAAGATGCTGTAACTAAAGGACCTGGCAATTCAAGGATCTCCCTTCATCTGCTTTAATCGTGTTTTCAACCAGTCATCAGGTCACCAGAAATAAAGACAGCTCTGGCATGAGAAAGCAAAACTGTGCTCCTCTTCCAAGATCATCATCTCTACACAGAGACACAATGCAAAACAAGATAGGGTAAGTCATTAATGGGAAAAAGATCATCTGCAAGGAGTCCGCTGCAGGTAATACTAGTGACTAGTCCTTTGTTCTCCAGTTGACATTTTTAAACACAACTTCCTCAGTTCAGATCCTCTTTAAACATCCATAGCACCATTACATTTAATCAATATTTACTCATAATAGCAACTAGTGGTAAAATTACAAACAAAACATAAATCAACACAGCATTAGATACAGTACCATAAAACTGTCATAAAGTTCACTCTATTTCACAAGGCTTATCCCATTTGTCATGCGGGGGTCAATCTGTGTGGCTAATGAACATGTTGGCATTTTCTTGTGCCCTGCTTATCCCAATAATGAGAAGTTGTTGCCTTGTTGTACTTCCGTTATCTGACAAAAAGACTTCATAGTTATTCTGGCCTGTTTCCCTGTGGTGTCCTGTGTTTATTAGGCCCACATTACAGCACATCACTAACTGTAATATCATGTGTATTCAGTGGTGGGGCAGTTTACAGTGACAGAGAGGCAAAAGTCGGGTTTCACTTTCCCACATCATTGTACCACCAATGATTACCTTTCATTTATGCATTTATAGTCCCTAACTCACAAATCCAGAATCTAATATTTTATACAGTAAATAAGAAGGAATTTAAACAATTTGCTTTTTTATGCTCACTGTAATTAGAGTTTACAGTGCAGATCATATTATTTAGTGTAGCAAATCAGCCTTCTTTCTGCTTCCTCACTGATGAATCATTAGGACATGGAGGGTGAGATAAAGTCTTCTAATTCACAGAGGGACTCTAGGAAGGAGGTCCAGAGTCAGTCTCTAATGAAACTAATAAGCACATTTTAATCTTTTTATTTACAACGATGAATTGGTAACTTTTGTCCTCAGCCCCCCCAGAGCCCCCTTTTACTTACCTAAGCCCGATCGTCCCTACACTGGGGATGATCACACCCACTCCAGTCAGTGCCTAAGGTCCTTATTGCATAAATTGAGCTGTTGTCAATCAAATCCAATGATGCAGGAACCGGGGTGCGGAGCCGAGTCCTGCTGTCTGTGTCAAAGGATGCAGCAGCAGGACATGGGAACGCGCCCACACGGGAGCCCCGAGGGTAAGCGCTTCTCCGATGAACCACTCGTAAAGAGGAGGAGCCAGGAGATATGATAATTATGTGTGTTTACTGAGTAAATAATCTTTTGATGTTAAAGGTTTTTGTATTCGGAAACATACCGTATTTGGTTGATGCCCTAAACTTTTTAAATTTAAAATTATACTTATTTTGAAGTATGGGCAATAACATGTAGCTTTATAGTTACTTTGTGATTCAGATAGATATTCAGTAAGACTTCGACCTCCCGCCTCAGAGAAATAGAAATTTGATTGATTGTATAGTCTATTTTTTTCCCTATAAAAACAAAAAACGTTTTTTTACTTACCTGCTCTATTGCAGTGCATTTTCACATAGCAGCCCGGATCCTCCTCCTCTCAGGTCCCTTGTCTGTGCTCCTGGCCCCTCCCTCCTATTAAGTGCCCCCATAGCAAGCAGCTTGTTATGGGGGCACCCGAGCTGAGTCACAGCTCCCTGTGTCCATTCAGACATGGAGCCCCCCAGCCCAGCCCCTCTCTCCCCTGATTGGCTATCTGACTTTAACAGAAGCGGGAGCCAATGGCACCGCTGCTGTGTCTTAGCCAACCAGGAACGAGAATCTCAGATGACTGAGACATTCGTGGACATCGCTGGACAGGGAGGGACCTCAGGGAAGTGTTAGGGGGGCTGAGGGGGGCTGCTGCACACAGAAGGCTTTTTATCTTAATGCATAGAAAGCATTAAGATAAAAAAAACCTTCTGTCTTTACAACCCCTTTAAGCCAGGTACTAGACGATACTGCCTGATATTATGCCCATGCGTACAGGGCTTAAGCCTTCCCTACCTAAAAAATTACAGCTGATAAAATCAGTTGGCTGAGAAGATAAGTTAATGCTACAACTTTAATTTGTGGCAGAATGTTCTGGCAGCAGAGGGTCCAAAAGTGAGTGAACAGGCTTGTTCCAATTAATATTTAACTGGAAAATTGGCAAAGCTCTTAAATTGGTGGATAAGTGATGTTAATGCTGTTGACAAATCACCCTGTTTCCAAACATAACAGAATGTCATCAGCCTGTAGAGCAATCTTTTCCATGCAATAGCCATGTATATACCTCATTAGCTGTTTTCATGGATGCTGTGAGGGTTTTAATGTTGCAAATAGTAGGGGTGACAATGGGATGACAAAAGGACAACAACAGCTCCAAGTGGTAGCTTTTAATATGCAGCCTGTCTGAAACATTGGTCTGTTTGATACAATTCTCCCTATAGCTACATTTTGTGATGACATACTTAAAATATTCCTACATGACATTGACAAAAACATTTGCAGAATCAAGGCATAACTTTTCTGTTTGATGGTACACAACAGGAACTCTGGCTTGTGCAAACATTCAGGATAGCGTTCACTAATGAAGCTAGCAGGCATGTAGCAGGATAATGCATTAAAGCCGGCAGCATCAGCTCATAGGGCAAGCAGGCACTTGACAATGGAGTGGAGCAGAAGCAAAGTCATGTATAGCACCCTCTAGTTTGTGTAATGCTTTGCGTCTATCAATAAATTTCTTGTGGTAAAACCAAGGAAGCTTAGACTTCTGAAGTGTATCAATGCTTTACTAAACAGAAAAAAATCTGCACATACAAACTGTAGGATGAACAATACTACACAACTTATAGCTTACAAAATATATGTCTACACATATAAGCATGTACAATTTGTACACATTAGGTAAACAAAACAATTACTCAACTTAGGGGTCAAGATGTCCTCCATGGTCCTTTGCTCAGTCCAACTCACAAAGTTCTCCAGCTTCCGGCAGCCATGTCTCCTCTTTGTCCTTCCAAACACATCTCCCTTGTCCAAACACGTTTCTTTCCAACTCACCCCATGCCCCTCCCTCCGGCTCCTGAAGAACAGGCGCTATGTGTTTTTGAAATTTAACGTTACACCTAAACTGCAGTTTGGTTTGGGTATAATTACTCCAAATTTTGACCTCAGTATCAGTCTGACTAGACTATAAGGTGTTCGGCCTCTTTTGGGAGGCATGGAAACACAGTCTGGTCAGGTGATTTAAGGTTACTTTCTCTCGGAGTCAGCCCAGTGGGAGTGTCACTCTTGCTATGCTTTCTGGGAGAGGGTACTTAAGATGTGTGTCACGTGTTTCGGGGTTCCAGTCCAGAAGTATGTTCTGACTCCATGGTCCTGGTCCTCCTGACGAGCCCCCAGGATGCCAATGGCCTGGGGTGCGGATCCACCAGACTTTATGTCTCTGAGCTGGCTAGCCCGAGGCAAGGAAACTAAACCAAGGATTCGGAGGTGGTCCGGTGCTGTCTCAGGTTGTGGAGAGGCCCAGCAACTTCATAGTTATCCAGGGGAGGACTCTTCGGAAGAAGGCCACGCAAGGGTTGGCTTCTTAGCAAGAGCCTGGTAAAGCTGAAGGACCTAAGTGAATCCAATCTCGTGCGGTATCGCCAGACCAGCTGCAAGATACTGGTACCGCAGGAGTGTTTTATACGTTTTCTAGTTTCCTGTACATGTTCTACAAAGTCTGTGGCAGAGACTTATTCCTAAATGTTTTACAACAAAGTCTGTGGCAGAGACTTGTTCCTGACTCAAGCACCCTGCTAGGCCTGGCAAGAGAAGGACTATCCAACTAGGGTGAAGATCCAGCTGTGAATGGCTATTCTCTGGATTTTATTCAAAGTAAGAAAGTTCTTTTATTACTGACTTTGACACTAAGAGTACCTGGACTTTTCACCCAAACCCTCTGATCCTATACTGAGAGACTGTTGTTTAACTACGTTTTTTTGCAAATAAAAATCCCTTTAAGCGGATCAGTCCTCAGTCTCTGTAGTTTCTGGACATCTACCACCGGAAACCCCTAGATGCAAATCGAGGTGAAGAAGGTAACGGTAAGCCCATTAAAACCAGCCGCTCCTTCGGGGGTCAGTGCTACACCTGCATACACCAACTTCCTCTTCTTAGCTCCAAAACCTATCCATCTGGTTTATTTAGATATCAATGGAGGGGGAAGGGCCTCTGTAAGCATATGCTCTTACCAAACCTAACTCTATATTATTGCTATCAAGACAATACAAATGGCCATAGCAACACATACCACCTCTTGACTTTATAGGATAATATAGGAAACTTCTTAAAGCCTTTTGTCCAGGAAAGGGCGAAAAATAACCCCCCCGTATTGTAAATGGGAGGAAAAAAATCCCTTTCAACCCCCATCTTCTGGGCGGTCAGACGATTGTCCCTGGAAGTTTGTGACATTACTTTTGAGCAGGGTTAACAATGTCTTTTGGCAGCTTGTAAAGAAAGTCCCAGATGAAAGTCTGTTGTCTTCTTGATCATAAGGAAATGCTCAGGTGAAAGTCCACTCCAATTCAGCCACCATCAGGAAATCATCCGCATCTTCCTTAGGCTCTCTTCTAGTCTGCCTCCTCCCATCCAGCATGGTCATCTGCTTTACCTGCTCCACCTCTCAATGCTCAAAATAGAAAAGAGTAAGAGACAAAGCAGATTATATGTTACTTCCAACTGTGCCAAAAACATAGCTCACTGCTCACATTCCTCTTTCTGCCCATTTCTAACTGCAAAACTATTGTAGGGTGCCCACTGTTGCATTGAAACACTTTCACGGAAAGGCACTGACTTCCCACGTAACGAATAAAATTGCATGTCTCTCCATGCTGTCCTGGGAAGCACACAGGCCTGCTGTTGTCCAGTCTTCACAGCATGGCACATTTTTTCAAAATGCCCCATTTTATTGCAACAGAAACACTTATGCCTCGTACACACGATCAAACAATCTGGTGGAAAAGTCCAATCCGCCTGTGTGTAGGCTCCGGCTGACTTTTTTTACCCAAAAGTCCAGCGGACTAAGAAAGTAGTTTTGCACTCCAATCTGTCCGCCGGACTTGCATTTCAGCGAACAGTACGGCCGTGTGTGTGCCAGTCCGCCGTACTTTTGAAATGAACGGACTTTTCCCGCCCGGAGAAAAGTCCACTCATTTTGAGCGCGTCTCCAGGTAGCCGGGGCCAGCGAAGGAGGCGTCACTGGCCCCGTCACCTGGTATGGACTTAAAGGGGAATCCCTACGCCGAAAAATCGGCGTGGTGGACCCCCCCTAGGTCCATATCAGACCCTTATCCGAGCACTCTACCCGGTCGGCCAGGAAAGGGAGTGGGTACGAGCGAGAGCCCCCCCCCGAGCCGTACCAGGCCGCGTGCCCTCAACATGGGGGGTGCCTTGGGGAAGGGGGGGCCCCAAAGCACCTTGTCCCCATGTTGATGAGGACAAGGGCCTCTTCCCGACAACCCTGGCCGTTGGTTGATGGGGTCTGCGGGCGGGGGGCTTATCGGAATAAAAGAGCTAGAAGAAGGCGCGGTGGCCCGGCAAGAAGAACCGAAGAGGGGGACAAGATCCCCGAAGAGGGGGACAAGACCCCCGAAGTCAGAAGAAGAGGGCGGCGGCGAAGAAGAAAGCTGGGCTCCTCCGCTAGTAAAAGAGCTAGCAAAAGAGCAGAAGATAGCGGAGGAGTTCGGTGAGAAGACCCCCGAAGACGGAAGAAGACCCCCGGAGCTGTGTAATAAACTATTTTAACCCTTGTGTGTTGTGTTTTTTTTTTACTTTTTTTCACAGGCGAATGGGTAGGGGTACATTGTACCCCATACTCATTCACATAGGGTGGGGGGCTGGGATTCGGGGGCCCCCTTATTAAAGGGGGCTCACGGATTCCGATAAGCCCCCCGCCCGCAGACCCCGACAACCAACGGCCAGGGTTGTCGGGAAGAGGCCCTTTTCCTCATCAACATGGGGACAAGGTGCTTTGGGGTGGGGGGGCCGCACAGCCCCCCTTCCCCAAGGCACCCCCCATGATGAGGGCACACGGCCTGGTACGGTTCAGGGGGGGGGGGCGCTCGCTCGTCCCCACCCCCTTTCCTGGCCGGCCGGGTAGCGTGCTCGGATAAGGGTCTGATATGGACCTGGGGGGACCCCCATGTCGATTTTTTGACGTAGGGATTCCCCTTTAAGTCCATACCAGGTGACGGGGCCAGCGACGCCTCCTTCGCTGGCCCCGGCTACCTGGAGACGCGCTCAAAATAAGCGGACTTTCCTCCGCGTGTGTGGGCGAGTCCGTTCATTTCAAAAGTATGGCGGATAGTCCGGCGGACTTAGTACGCCGTATTAGTCTGCCGCAAAAGTACCGTGTGTGGGCAGGTAGCTCGTTCGGAAAGTCCAGCGGACAGTCTGGCGGAAAGTCCACCAGACTGAGTCCCCCGGATAGTCTGCTACGTGTGTACGCGGCATTATTGTGACTGAATCTACCATTCCCAACCATTTGCTTCCACTTCTTAAACAATGCTGGTGTAGGAATCCCATCTATTTACTGTCTAGGGACCCCCACCTTAAGTAAATCAATCTACATGTGTCTCCTGGAGGTCATATGCCTTGCCTTCCTTGTATCTGAATCAACTCTGTCATTTGAGCTGATCAAATCCTCTGCTTCCCGGTTATGAGAAGTAATAGTGGCACATGTCCTACTTCGGCTTACAGGCTTTGTGCCTTTGTGCTTTGTTAGAGCATCATTAGACTTGTTCATGAGGGCTGCACACCGCTCATTCAAATCTTCAGCTCGGCCTACAGGGGTTTGAACACACTTTGAAGCTGCTGCCGATTTAACTTTGATTACCCTCCTTTCTAAATCTTTTGCCTTGCTTGCAGTTTCTTCCAAACACTTGGATGTTACTACAAGCTGCTCCTTCAGTAAATCTCTTTCTAATTCTGCCTTTTCCCTCTTTTCAGATTCAATATGTAAAGCATGCAGGAAGTGCAAACCAAACACAGCAACTGCCCGCATCTCTCCCTTACTGAACCCAAAACTTTTGAGACTAAAATCTGAGGAAAGATTAGAGACTCCATCCCTCCAAGCTCTGTTCACAGGAGAAGCATATGCAGCCAGACATCCACTGACTATTTCTAGCCCAGATAGGAAGGGTACACGCCTTCAAGTCCTCCTGAACACCAGAAACCTTTGCAACCTTACTCTTCCTAAACAGTGTACGCAGCATCTTCCCCAGCACAAGCAACAAAACACACCACAGAAAACCGGTCTGCTTCAATTGAAATTTTATCGCAAATCCAGGCCACGAGCCCCCATTGTAATGCTTTGCGTCTATCAATTAAGTTCTTGTGGTAAAAGCTTAGACTTCTGAAGTGTATCAATGCTTTACTAAACAGGAAAAAATCTGCACATACAAACTGTAGGATGAACAACACAACACAAATTATAGCTTACAAAATGTATGCCTACATATATAAGCATGTACAATTTGTACACATTAAGTCAACTAAACAATTACTCAACTTAGGGGTCAAGATATCCTCCAGGGTCCTTTGCTCAGTCCAACTCACAAAGTTCTCCAGCTTCCGGCAGCCATGTCTCCTCTTTGTCCTTCCAAACACATCTCCCTTGTCCAAACACATGTTTCTTTCCAACTCACTCCAAGCACCTGCCACCCATTTCCTGCATACACCAACTTCCTCTTCTCAGCTCCAAAACCTATCCATCTGGTTTATTTACATATCAATTGAGGGGGAAGGGCCTCTGTAAACATATGCTCTTACCAAACCTAACTCTATATTATTGCTATCAAGACAATAAAAATGGCCATAGCAATACAGTTTGTGCTACTAGTGTGAGAGTAGACAAATTATATCCTGACTCATTATTGATCCTTTGAGTCTGTAATTGGGTCACGCTTATTAGAGTGCAGGGCAGCATGACTCATACAGACAGGTGCTTCCCCCTGGTTCTAGAATGTTGGAGAATGTTCTGGAAACTAGAGGGTGGAGGCTAGGAGGCTCTGATCTACAAATTTATGGGGCCTTTGCCAATCCCCAGGAGGTGGGCCTCGCAAGGAACTAGATGAGCGCTTAAATAAACATGAGTGGTGATGGGCAGGGAGCCTGGTGGAAGATGGAGATACAGTGCTGAGGAGGCTATAGGTGACCCTTGAGGTGAATGCCCTGGTCTGGGACGGGGGGTGTTCTGCCTAGGACTGGGGGCTCTGGTGGCAGGCCTGGAAGGATCCTACCACAGGAGAAGTTGGAGGGAGGCTTTCCTGAGAGGCAGCAGGAGCAAAAAGGACAGTGTAACTACAGCGGCACAGTGCAAGGACTGACAAGGGGAGAGGCAGCCACAGGAGAGTGCTTAAGTCTTCATCAAACCTTGCCCTGGGAGATCTCCAATGAGTCAGTAGGGTAGACTGGTGAAGAGTGTCAGTTGAGTAGACTGGTGAAGAAGCAGCCAGATAGACTGGTAAACAGGCAGCCAGATGGGCTAGCATATCCTGTAGAGGTAGAGCTGGGATCAGTGTTTACAAGGAAGTTGGAGGTATTCCTCCGGGATGCAGTTCACAACATGTGCTACTTCTCAAAGGGATTGAAAGTTCCTAGCCTGTAAGGGAGTGTTGCTAATCTAAGAGACTGATAGCCACTAAGAGCTCTACAGAGGATCAAGTCAAGTTGTGCAGGAGGATCAAGTGGAGTTGTATATAGGGAGGAAGTTGTCTCTGGTTTTCTTACTGTCAAGTTTGAGTATCCCATAGTTCCCATCCCCATCCAAGTTATTATCCCCTCAAGAAAACAACAAAACAAAGCGTAAGGACTGTTTGCTGTGTCTAGATGCAAATTGAAGATGCTTTGTGTCTGGCTGTGCAGAAGTGGGGAACCCTGTCCCTCACAGCCCCTACGGGGGTAGTGCTACATTTGGGGGCTTTTCTTGGGATTTTCCATTGGTACCCTACACATAGGTCAAGACGAGGTCAGTAGTGGTCAGGCAATGCAATATAAAATCACATGTCAGATCAAGATCAGAAGCTGGTTATGCAAGAGTACAGAGAAGGAACCAAAACCAGGTCAGGAGTAGGGATGAGCTTCTGTTTTTGAGTCAAACATACGTTCGACTCGAACATCGGCTGTTCGCCCGTTCGGCGAATTCCGAACGTTATGGGCCGTTCGCGCCAAATTCGTGTGGCGCTCACGGCCCACAATGCACTGCGTCATCGCAGTGCATTGCTGGCTCATGATTGGCGAAGCATGCACTGTGACCCCCGCATGCTTGGCCAATCACAGCGCCAGCAGCGAGGAGAGCCATGATTGGTCACAGGCAGGATGCCTGTGGCCAATCATAGCTCAGGCTGTGTAGTACACGCCCCACACTATATAAGGCCACCAGCGCGGCGGCCTTGTGTAGTGTGTTGGCGTCTGAAGCAGTTAGTGGGTGATCTGTGTACCTTCAACACAGTACACACCGATCGTTATCGGCCGATTTTCGATTTTGCTCTTCTGTAGTGGTTGTTGTCTGCTTGCCCTGACCGCAGTATACACCGCTATATTCACCTCACCTATATAGCTAGTGATCTATCTTTTATAATAGAGCTTGCAGTCAGTAGTGTTAGGAGCTTGTGCGTGCTCTGTACCCAGTACACACCGCTATATCCACCTACATAGCTCTTCTCTATTTGAGCCCACTTGCCATCTGCAGGAGTTATTGGAAGTTGTGTGTGCCTCCAGCACAGCACAGTATACATCTGTATATACCCTTTTATCTCTGGTGTTCTATAATAAAGGCATCTGCAGGAGTTAGTGGGTTTTTTGTGCCTCCAGCACAATATACACCTGTATCTACCCTTTATTGCTGTTCTCTAATAGAGCCATCTGCAGGGCTTAGTGGGTGTTGTGTGACTCAATTACAGTATACCCCTTTATCTCTGGTGTTCTATAATAAAGGCATCTGCAGGAGTTAGTGGGTGTTGTGTGACTCCAGCACAATATACACCTGTATCTACCGTTTATTGCTGTTCTCTAATAGAGCCATCTGCAGGGCTTAGTGGGTGTTGTGTGACTCCATTATAGTATACCCCTTTATCTCAGGTGTTCTATAATAAAGGCATCTGCAGGAGTTAGTGGGTGTTGTGTGCCTCCAGCACAATATACACTACCCAACTGCTGTTTTACCCAACTCCCTTCAGGCCATTACCATGTCTAGAAGGCCAGCAAGGAGAGGCAGACAGGCGCGAGCCGATAAAAGAGGGCAAGCAGGCTCTGTGTCTAGAGACAACAGTGCTGGTCGTGGACGCGGTGCATTGTCATCAGCACGTGGCCATGGGACACGCTTGTCCTTCTTTTCGGCAGCTGGACATGTTGAACCACAACATGCCAACGACTTGGTAGAGTGGATGACCAAGCCCTCTTCATCCTCCTCATCCTCTCTCCCCCAGTCTCAGGGTACTAGCAAAGCAGCTGCCAACGCATCGTCTTCCCTCCTCTCAATGTCATCATCAGTGACTCCTTCCCTAGACCCACCACGTCCTCCTGAGGAGTCTCCTGAACTCTTTGAACACAGTGTTGGGTACATGCTCCAGGAGGATGCCCAGTGTTTTGTAGGCTCTGATGATGACACTCAGCTAGAGGAAGGCAGTAGTGTGAGCGCAGAGACAGGGGATGCTCAAGAAGGACAGCAATCTGGCAGTCATGTTCCACAAGCTGCAGCATACTGCCAGGTTTGCTACAGCGATGAAGAGGGAGGGGATGATGAGGGCACTGACTCCACGTGGGTGCCTGGTAGGAGAGAGGAGGAGGAGGAGGAGGCACTTGTCCAACGAGGCAGGATGCCCTCCGGGGGCCAGCTTAGGGGCAGCACACCGACTGAATCACACCGCAGAGCTCCGCCTGGGCAGGGCGCTGCCTCTGCGCGTTATTCTAAAAGTTCTTTGGTGTGGGCCTTTTTTGAGACGAGTGCATCAGATCGCACCGCTGCTATTTGCAACATATGTCTCAAGCGTATCTCGCCTGGCCAAAACATCAGCCGTTTGGGCACCACATGCTTGACCAGACATATGTTGACCTGCCATGCAGCTCGTTGGCAAGCGTACCTCAAAGACCCACACCAAAGAACAAAGCGGACCTCTCCTTGCTCCTCATCAGCTGGCATCTCCAACCCCACTAGACCTTCAGTCCTCTCTGAAACCTGCTCTGAGAGGAATGAAGGTGTAGAATTAGGTGTGTCACAGCCAAGTGCTTCCGGGCACTCTGCTAGCAGTACACCCACGTCCGATTATAGCAGGCAAATGTCCCTGCCCCAGCTGCTGGACCGGCGAAAGAAGTTCACTCCCAGCCATCCACATGCCCAGCGGTTGAATGCTAGCTTGGCTAAATTGCTAGCACTTCAACTGCTGCCTTTTCAGTTGGTAGACTCGGCCCCCTTCCGTGAGTTTGTACAATGTGCGGTTCCTCAGTGGCAGGTCCCCAAACGCCACTTTTTCTCACGGAAGGCGATTCCGGCTCTCTACCAGCATGTGGAAGGCAATGTCCTTGCCTTGCTGGACAGGGCAGTCAGCGGTAAGGTGCATATTACCACTGACTCATGGTCCAGCAGGCATGGACAGGGACGTTACCTGTCTTTCACGGCCCATTGGGTCACTCTTCTGGCAGCTGGGAAGGATGCAGGACAAGGTGCAGTAGTGTTGGAGGTTGTTCCGCCACCACGCCTCCAAAATGCTACTATTGGTTGTGACACACCTCTCTCCTCCACCCCCTCCTCTTCTTCTTCCTTCATGGCCTCTTCCAGTGCTCTGTCCTCAGAACCAGCGGTGCTCCGTAGGCGTTCCAGGGGCTACGCAAGTATGCAGGCAAAACTATGCCATGCCGTGCTTGCGCTGGTTTGTTTGGGGGACAGGAGCCACACTGGGGCGGATGTTTTGTCAGCTCTGCAGGGGCAGGCCGAGAGGTGGATGACGCCACACCAGCTTAAGCCAGCTTAAGCCAGGAATGGTGGTTTGTGACAATGGCACCAACCTCCTCTCCGCCCTCCGACAGGGACAACTGACCTATGTGCCCTGTGTGCAGCGGTTCTTGGGCAGGTACCCCGGCTTACAGGATGTCCTGAAGCAGGCCAGGAAAGTCTGTGTGCATTACCGCCGATCATTTAATGCCTGTGCTCGGCTGGCTGAGCTCCAAAAGGAGTTGAACCTGCCCAAGAACCGCCTTATATGTGACATGTCCACCAGGTGGAACTAAACGTTGGCCATGCTGCAGCGGCTGCACACGCAGCAGAGGGCCATCAATGAGTACCTGTGCGACTACGGCACCAGGACAGGGTCAGGGGAGCTCGGTTTTTTCTCACCACGCCAGTGGGGCATGATCAGGGATGCATGCACTGTCCTGTCACCGTTTGAGGAGGCCACAAGGATGGTGAGCAGTGACAGTGCATGCATCAGTGACACTGTACCTCTTGTCCACCTCTTGGAGCATACGCTGCGTGGAATAATGGACAGGGCACTTGAGGCAGAACAGAGGCAGGAAGAGGAGGACTTCCTTGCCTCTCAAGGCCCCCTTTATCCAGACAGTGTTCCTGCTGTGCCACCCATCACACAGGAAGAGGATGAAGAGGATGAAGAGGAGGAGGAGGATGATTGTGTCAGCATGGAGGTGGAGGCTGGCACTCAGCATCAGCAGCAGCAGTATTGTAGGAATGATTTTTTAGTCCGCAGCCCCAAGGTATGATCGGTTCCAGCAACCATCGCCAGCGTCTGATTTACATGGTGCAGGAATACCTAGGGGCAAGGTCAGACTTGGACACCTTTCCCTTTCTTGGAGCATACGCTGCGCGGAATAATGGACAGGGCACTTGAGGCAGAACAGAGGCAGGAAGAGGAGGACTTCCTTGCCTCTTTATCCAGACAGTGTTCCTGCTGTGCCACCCATCACACAGGAAGAGGATGAGGAGGAGGAGGATGATTGTGTCAGCATGGAGGTGGAGGCTGGCACTCAGCATCAGCAGCAACAGCAGCAGTCTTGTAGGGATGATTTACAGTCCCAAGAAACACGTGGACTTGTACGTGGCTGGGAGGAGGTAGCTGCGGATCATGTTGTCCTTAGTGACCCAGAGGACTCCGGACCGAATGCCTCAGCTAACCTACGCTGCATGGCCTCCCTGATCCTGCAAAGCCTGCGGAAGGATCCTCGTATTCTTCGGATCAAGGAGAGGGACCATTACTGGCTGGCCACTCTCCTTGATCCACGGTACAAGGGTAAGGTTGCTGACCTTATCTTGCCATCGCAGAGGGAGCAGAGGATGAGACATCTCCGGGAGGCCTTGCAGAAAGGTCAGTGCAACGCGTTCCCAGAGACTGGGAGGTTACAAACTCCTGGTCCTGGACAACGTGTTGCTGAGGCATCGGTCAGAAGGAGCGGTGGAGAAGGTGGCCGTCTGACTGATGCTTTCAGACAATTTTTTAGTCCGCAGCCCTAAGGTATGATCGGTTCCAGCAACCATCGCCAGCGTCTGATTTACATGGTGCAGGAATACCTAGGGGCAAGGTCAGACTTGGACACCTTTCCCACCGAAAATCCTCTGGCTTACTGGGTCTTGAGGATGGATCACTGGCCAGAGCTTGCACAGTATGCAGTTGAGCTACTGGCCTGTCCTGCATCCAGCGTTCTTTCGGAACGCACCTTCAGTGCTGCTGGTGGCTTTGTTACTGATCACAGGGTGCGCCTGTCCACCGAATCAGTTGATCGACTGCCCTTCATCAAGATGAATCAGTCTTGGATCACCCACAGCTACCAAGCACCTGAAGCTGATGTAACCGAATATTTTTTTTTGAAATATCACATCCCTTTAAGACTGCCTATGCTGATGCTGAGTGACTGTCCTGTTATGTTGATTGTCTATCCTCTTCCTCCTCCGCTGATATGTTGGAAGAACATTTCTGGTTCTGGGTGATGCCATCAGCCCAATTTTTCTGCCCCTGTTTACCAGGGGCATTTAAGTACAATTTTTGATGCAATGCTTTGCAGCAGGGCTAATTCCTGCAATAAAACTAGAGTATATGGGAGAGGTTGCAGTGTGGTGGCACCAGCACCAGTGCCTAAGGCCCAATTTTTCTGCCCCTGTTTAACAGGGGCATTTAAGTACAATTTTTGATGCAATGCTTTGCAGCAGGGCTAATTCCTGTAATAAAACTAGAGTATATGGGAGAGGTTGCAGTGTGGTGGCACCAGCACCAGTGCCTAAGGCCCAATTTTTCTGCCCCTGTTTAACAGGGGCGTTTAAGTACAATTTTTGATGCAATGCTTTGCAGCAGGGCTAATTCCTGCAATAAAACTAGAGTATATGGGAGAGGTTGCAGTGTGGTGGCACCAGCACCAGTGCCTAAGGCCCAATTTTTCTGCCCCTGTTTAACAGGGGCGTTTAAGTACAATTTTTGATGCAATGCTTTGCAGCAGGGCTAATTCCTGCAATAAAACTAGAGTATATGGGAGAGGTTGCAGTGTGGTGGCACCAGCACCAGTGCCTAAGGCCCAATTTTTCTGCCCCTGTTTAACAGGGACATGTAATTACAATTCTTGATATAATATTTCACAGGAGGGCCCGTTCCTGTGCCCACCCAGAGTAACTGTGAGGACTTATAGTGTTGTGGCACCAGCACCACAACCACCAAAGGTCAATTTTTCTACCACTGTTCAACAATGGCATGTAATTACAATTCTTGATATAATCGTTCACAGCAGGGCGCTCTAGCGCCCACCAAGAGTCACTTTGAGGGCTTACAATGTTGTGGCAAAACCAACACCTTGTTCTGCCATTTCTGCAGAGCATATAGGGCAGGCCCCTACTTTCAAACATCCAACTTACAAACATCTCCTACTTGCAAACGGAAGGAGACAACAGCAAGTGAGATGAAAAAAGATGGACGACAAAACAAATTATACAGGGGTGATAACCCTTCCCTATGTTTTCCAAAAAGCTTAAAAATAGTTTTTTTGACTGGAGCTACACTTTAAAAATGTACCAGTTGAAAATTACAAACAGATTCAACTTAACACAACAAACCTACACAGTCCCTGTCTTGTTTGCACCGCCTGTATACTGCTGTTCTGAGTATATAGGGCCTGGGGGCCACACACATTTGCTTTTTTTAATATGGGTACGGGGTTCCCCTTAATATGCGTACAAGACCCAAAGGGGCTGGTAATGGGCAGGGAGGGCTACCCATGCCATTTTTCTCAATGATTTTCAACCATATTGCAGGAACCAGATATAACATTAAAACCGCAAGCAGTTTTCAATGATGTTATTTCTATTTAACCAGTTGCCGACCGCCGCACGACGATGTACGTCGACAGAATGGCAAGGGCAGGCATATGGGCGTACATGTACGTCCCTGCCTTCCCGCGGGTGGGGGCCTGATCGGGCCCCCCCCCGGTGCCAGCGGCGGTCGGAATCCGTTCAGGAGCAATCCGGGATGAGGGGGCGGCCATTCGTTCATGGCCACCCCCTCGCGATCGCTCCTGACGAATGGCAGTGCAGTGTGACATCACTTCCTCTCCTGTAATGTAAACACAGGCAGAGGAAGTGATGTAATCTCTCCTCCGTGTTGGTATTTTTCGTTCCGGCACCGAGGAGAGAGGATCGGTGAGTTGCACCAACACTACACAATACAGTAGAACATGCCAGGCACACTCTCACCCCCCTTCACCCCCCGATCACCCCCCCAATCACCCCTGCACCCCCAGTCACAGTGACACCAATTGCATTTTTTTTGCATTGGTGTCATTTGTGACTGTAATAACTGTTAGGGCAGTTAGGGTTAGCCCCCTTTAGTTCTAGGGTACCCCCCTAACCCCCCCAATAAAGGTTTAACCCCGTGATCACCCCCCCGTCGCCAGTGTCACTAAGGCTGGGTTCACATTGCAGCGGTTTATGAGAACGGATGTGATTCGCACCGCACTGCAGTGCAAATCACATCCGATCTCTGTGCGATTCGAGTTCAGCCATACAGATAGTATGGCTGAATTCGCATCGCACCCGCCGCACCCGCCGCAAACTCGCACGGGACCCTTTTTTTGGTCCGCAGCAGAATCTGATCGCATGGGTGTTCACACCATGCGATCCGATTCCTGTCCGAGTTTGCAGATCGCACTGCGATATGCGAACTGATCTGGGGGTGTCTTTAACATTTCACTGACACTCCCAGCAGTTCGCATAGGGCAGTGTGATGCGGGAACCCGCCGCGGATTCGTGGCGTTCCCGCATCGCTCCAGTGTGAACCCAGCCTAATAAGCGATCTTTTTTCTGATCGCTGTATTAGTGTCACAGGTGACGCTAGTTAGGCAGGTAGGTATTTAGGTTCGCCGCAGCTTTTTATAGCACCAGGGACCCCCATATACTACCGCATAAAGCCCCCTGATTGCCCCCTAGTTAACCCTTTCACCAGTGATCACCATATAACTGTTACAGGTGACGCTGGTTGGTTAGTTAGAGCTTTCTTTTAAAGGTATTTGACTGACTCTGCGATTTTTATTTTTTGCGATACAAACATAAAAAGACCGCAAATTTTGAAAAAAAATTATATTTTCTACTTTTTGTTATTAGAAAAATCCAATAAACTAAATTTAAAATGTCATAACCTTTGAACTCTTGGTACCTGTGCTGTAGCCTTTATGTTTTGGACTGTGTGTGAACACGGTTTGACCTAGTGACCCTTCAATCAAATCATATTATTTTCAAGAAACTCCTCTTTTAAGACCCAATGACATCATCACTTGGCCTTTCTGCTGATCCTTGCTTAGTAGTAAAATCATGTTGATGGGAGTTTAAAACTCAAAGGATCCTGCCTTGAGTGTTATATCAAGGAACACATGTCCTTGCATCCCTGTAGGTGTGCATGCTCCTCCCTTCAGGCCACTGGGTGCTACAAACTTTAGCTGTGTGGTCTGAATCTGATCAGCAAAATTGAACAGCTAAAGTGTGCACCACCTAGTGGCCAGCAGGGAGAACCATACACATGTAAATGGATGCCAGAGATGTGTTCTTTCATATAATGATCAGGAACAGCTGTACAGTGACCGATGCCAGCCCTAAAGATCCCCCCACATATAACAAAGAGCAAAATAGCAAAAATTATAATTGGCAGAGAAAGGTAATAGATGTTAATAGGCAGGCCATCAACTGTACTAATCAGGAGGAGAGGGTACTGATGATATGGAAAAATGCTGGCTGCAGGAGCAGGCATTCACACATCTGGAAATTTGAAATATCTGTGGTGGCCGGGGAATACCACGGAAAAAATATTTCAAGGCCTGGACCACCAGAAAAGTAAGTAAACTGCCAGTTCACTTTAAGGAATACAGTTGCGTCATTTTCCCACCATTGGTCTGATGACAAGACAGTAAACGAGCAACAGGAGACCACTACCCTCCCCTCCTATGTTTATTGCCAACACATCTGCATGCAGTACATTTGACTGGGTACCAGTGCTGCTCCTCCTTCTTTCAGTCTAAGTTTGTCTGTACAGAGGATTGCAAGAAGCTTCTGTCAAGTCAAATATGGATAATTACACTACTTGCAATGAAAAAAAATATTTATTAATGATTACAGAGCTGCATCCATTGGTACCTTTTATATCTGCCTGGAGTACAACTTTAACCACTTGCCAACCAGCTCACTTCGATATACGTCAGCAAAGTGGCATGGGTGCGCATAATCATGTACCTGTACATAGCTCGCGGCCATGGGCCAGGGTCGCACGAGCACCACCGCCATGCCTGCGCTGATCTTTTTTTAGCAGAACCAATTAGTCTTCAGGTCCACGCCAATTATTTCTGGCCTGGACCTGCTGATCGGTTTTGGCGAATGAAAACCATCAGGTTTTTATAGCGTCAGGTACCCCCATATATTACGTAATAAAGGTTTTAACCCCCTAAATGCTTCCTAGTTAACCCTTTCAATCCCTGTCATCAGTGATCACCGCCCCAAGCAGCGTCAGATTAGTGCCAGTAGCACTAACACCCACACACGCACCATACACCTCCCTTAGTAGTATAGTGTCTGAACTGATCAATATCTGATCTGATCCAATCTATACTAGTGTCCCTAGTAGTTTAAGGTTCCCAAAAATGCAACATTAGCGGGATCAGCCCAGATATCTGCTAGCACCTGCGTTTAGCCCCTCTGCCCAGTCTGGCCCACCCAAGTGCAGTATCAATCGATTACTGTCACTCAGAAAACACATAACTGCAGCGTTTGCAGAGACAGGCCTGATCCCTGCGAACGCTAACAGTTTTTTTGGTAGAGTTTGAATCAGTCGCTGACAGTCAGGTGCTCTTTTTTCCTGTGAGTTTCACTAGTTGTACCAGTAAACCAGTAAAGGCCACAATGTCCAATCGAAGATACACTAGTGAAGAGGCCTACAAGTTTCTGAGCATGACAGATGAGAGTGAAGAGAAAATCACCCATCTGTCAGATTCAGGCTCAGAATACGATCCTGTAGACAGCAGTGGCACCCTGACAGATAGCTCTGATGATGGAGTAGTGGTCCCTGCCAAGGTCAGGCGTACCCGACCCCTTTATTCTGCTATTGTTGAGGTGCAAGAACTGCAGGGCTCTCATATGGAACAGAGAGCCAATTTTAGTGCCGCTAATCATTCTCCTGAACTGGCAAGCACCAGCAGCCCCGTACACCCTGGTCGTAGTCAAAACAGCACTGCTGTATCACGTGGTGATGTGGCGAGTCCCATAAGTCCAGTTCAAGCTGGTGATATGGCTAGCACAACTAGTGTCCCACAGCTACCGAGAAGACAAAGACAGGCCCATTGAGCTCATAGTGCCCTTCCTGCTGTATTTGCAATCCAAATTGGGAGACCACCACTTCTGCAGCACCTGTAGGTCCCCCATTCACTGGCCAACCCGGTATAGGTGGAAAAAGTGGATTTTACATCACTTGATTATTATTCGCTGTTTTTCACTGAAGATCTCTATAGATCTATTGTGGTCCAAAGCAATTTGTATGCTGGTTAATTCTGCGCCGCTAATCCCCAGTTGGCCCTTGCCAGAGATTGGAGACCTAGCTCCAAATTTAAGACCTTTCTGGGCCTATCGCTCCTCATGGGCATAACTAAAAAAAGTGAGTTGCTGTCATATTGATCCACTGACCCAATTCACCATATGCTCATGTTCTCTGCCTCCATGACCAGGGCTAGATATGAGCAGATCTTGTGATTTTTTTGCACTTGAATGACGACAATGAACTCTGTCATCCTCGAGGTGACACTGAATACGATCGGCTCCACAAAATTCTGCCCCTCGTAAACCACTTCAACCAACAGTTTGCTGCCTTGTTTACTCTTGATAAAGTTGTCTACGCTGATGAGTCCCTGATTAAGTTTTCTGGCCGCTTGTCATTCAAACAGTATCTTCCCAGTAAGCGTGCCAGATATGGGGTCAAAGTGTATAAGCTCTGTGACAGGGTAACAGGCTATACATATAGTTTTATGATTTACAAGGGAAAAGATAGTCACGTGGAGCCGGAGAACTGCCTAAACTACATAGGGAGTGCTGGTAAGATTGTGTGGGACTTGGTGTCGCCCTTATTCGAAAAGGGTTACCACTTGTATCTGGACAATTATTACACAAGTGTACCACTTTTTAGTCACTTGTTTGATCATGGAATTGGTGCATGTGACGCCGTGCGATCTGATCGGCGTGGGCTTACTCCAGGGGGGCTTGTAGATTGCTGTCTTAGGCTGGCAGAGAGAGCCTGCTTGAGAAGTAATAATTTGCTTGCATTGAAGTGGAGGGATTCATGGAATGTTTTCGTTCTGTCCTCCCTTCACACAGACACGAAGGTCCAAATTCAAATGGCGACTGGTGTTGTGGAGAAACCCCCCTGTGTCCATAAATACAACATTAATATGGGAGGGGTGGACCTCGACGACCAGTTGATGGCCCTATAGTTAATTGCTGATAAGCCCAGACGCTGGTATAAAAAAGTGTCTGCATACTTATTCCAGTTGGCTCTGCTGAACGCTTATGTGCTATACAAAGCATCAGGACAAACTGGATCCTTCCTTAAATTCCAAGAAGAGATCGTCACAGTGTGACAGACTCACCCAGGACAGAGGCTTTTGGAGGGGACTGAATGCTAGCCTCTATGGGCCCTGGCATTTGAGGGAGCTACAAGCATTTAGGTATATATTCTGTTATGTAATGCAAAAGGACATTATTAGGGAGGCCATGATGGTCACTGCATGCTTGGGACTCATATATCAGATGTATGCGAAAGGAATTCTGATTAATGATATCTGGAAAGCCCTGGGTCTCCTGTTGTCTACTAGTGTGGTTTCTAAGCCCTTGTACACACGGTCGAGAATCAGTCGGAATGTGTCCTATCGGACCGTTTTGTCGGATAATCCGACTGTGTGTGATATGCATCGGGCTGTTTCCGTCGGAATATCCGTCGGACCAAATTTTCCAACTTGCTGGAAATATTTTCCGACAAACTGGTCCGATCGGACATACTCCGATCATGTGTAGAGAATTCCGATCGGACAAAGTGCCACGCATGCTCAGATCAAATTCCTACATCAAAGCTATTGGCTACTAGCCAGAACGTAGTCCCATCGTAACGAAATTACGTCATCACGTTCTGAAAGATCGGATTTTCCGACAACTTTGTCCGACCATGTGTATGCAACAGTTTCGGACACAATCCATCAGACAAAATCCGTCGGAACAAAATCTGACGGATTTGGTTGTTGAAATGTCCGACCGTGTGTACAAGGGCTTAGAGTATTTCACCCATTGTTATTTGTGCTAATTAACCCTGCTATTGTATGAACAAGTTCTGTGTTGATATTTATGATAATGTGTATTGTAGAGTCTGTGAGCTAGGAGACGTGAAGTCTACCCTAAAAGGTCATATCTCTGAGTCACCATGTCTGGTTAAATGATTTAGTAAATTAGCTCATGTTAATTAGGTTTCCGGTTACAGGTGTATTGTTAGAGTAATAAGAGCAGGAAGGGGGAACCTCCTCTTTAACTGTATATAAGACTGTATTCTGGTTCTAATAAACTGTCTGATGTTTTACCCTACACTGAGCTACGACTAGTGAATGGAAAAGCTAAGGGGTCTTGGCTTGTGTGGTACCAGACAGAGGAAGCATTTATGGTGGACAGACTCATCTTCATCACACACAGCCCTTCTTTTTCCAGACAGTGCTGTGCCCCAGCTTCCCAACGCACATGCAGTAAGCCGGCTGCATGGGAGTCTTTTTCCATATGTCTTCCCTGGTACCCATACCCAACGATCACCCCAAAAAAGATGTCATGTCTGTAACAAACGTTTATATAGGCGTGACACCCGCTATTATTGTCCCTTCTGTCCTGACCATCCTCATCTTTGCATTGGTGAATGTTTTGAATGCTACCACACATTAGTTGAGTATAAGTGTAGGGTACAGCACTGCACAGAATAGGACAAACTTTCACTGGGTCTCCAAACATGGAAACGTTACAGTTACTGTTACAAATAAAAGTGTAAAATAAAATAAAAAATTAAAAAATATATATATTAAAAAAAATTGTTGTCATTTTATTGCTCTCTCTCTATTGTTCTCTCTCTCTATTGTTCTTCTCTTTTTACTATGCTTACTATGTTTTATCATGTTTGCTTTTAAGGGATGTAATTATTTTATACTTTACTGTTTACTGTGTTTTATTGTTAACCATTTTTTCTTTTCAGGTACGCCATTTAGCTGCAGTACTGATTTATTTATCTTGACAGCAACAGCATTTGCTCTCACGATACGTATATCAGTGACTCCAGGGGGTGATTTCACCATCATAATAAAAAAAGAGCATATATGCCGAAGCATGGGGGCAGGAGTGGCGATTTGCCCCTAACATTAGGGGTGCTTGCCCCCATGCTTCCGCATATTTTTTACTCTTTTTTTTGAGCACAGATTGTTGTGGTTTTATTGAGTTAATGTTTTATTGTTACCATTGTTTGCTTTTCAGGTATACCATTCAGCTGCAGCACTGATTTATTTATCTTGACAGCAACAGCATTTTCGCTCTCACAATACATAAATCAGTGACTCCAGTGGTGTAGGAGGTGATTTCACCACCACAAAAAAATGGTGCATGTATGCTCATCATTAGAAGTGAATGGGGGGGCGTGTCCAGCCGAGGAGGAGAGCAGACGTGTGGAAGCTGAGCTCCGGGAGGCCGATCGCAATCCGTTGCCATCCGGAGCTATTTCCACTCAAACAAACACCCATCCTGTACGGGGCGGCTGCCACGAACCCTGGGCTGTATACCGGAGTGTTATTTGTGCAGCGGGGACAGTATTGAGGCCGCGGGCCGCCGCGAGGCTGTGGACAGTAACGGGCGCCATCTTGGGGCCTACTGACGAGCCGCTCCACGCCACGCACCGCCATCTGAGACGCAGCATCCCGGGAGTGCATCACCCGGGGCCGAGTACTGCAGCATCCGGGCAGGCCCAGGGAAGCTAAGGACCACCATCGGCGAGCCCCAAACCGCGACTAGGCTCCGCAGGAGTACAGGCCACATCTGCTGGACATCCTGAACCCTGCAAAGACGTAAAGTTTGGGGAGCCCCCCCCGACACCTCACCTGACAAGACCTGGGACATTTAGGGGTCAGAAGCAGGCTGTGGGACTATATGTGCCAGCAGGCATACAGATAAAAAGCCAGTGGCCATCTTGCTACACTCAGCTTACTTTACCCCCTTACGAGCCTACCCAGAGGACCAGCTGTCCTGGGCACAATAGGACCACAACAACTACAGTGCTTAAGGTACACCCCACTTAGTCATTGGCCTGCCACTTACTTTCAGGAACTTACAATAGGGGCAGTGGCCTGGTGTATAGCCTTTAAGGTGATGCTGTAACAAAACCCTGGTGACCTGGGGACCTGAGACGTGAAAACGGATCATACTGACTATGTCAGCGCACTCACGGAGAAGTACACATAACCATACCCTACGCTCTTTGGGGACCCCACAGAGCAAAACATCATCTGCAAACCTAAGCAAATTTAAATACTCTGGCGGCGGTAGAAACACCAATAAAGCACCTACACAGAGTAACAGTATTATAGAAGACATGGATGATGACGAGGTCTCGCTACCAGCCTCTGAAGACTCAAATACTGGCGCTAATAAGAATGAACATTTGCTTACCTATGCGGCCATGACAGACATCGCGGCTGACATTAAAAGCTCCTTCGCTGCGGTGATCACTGACATCAAAACGGAAATTCTGCGCCTAACGGAACAACTGGCAATATCAGACCGTGCGGGGAAGAGGAGAGACAGAGCCCTGATTAGATTAGACGACATCGCAACCACGCATTCTCAACACCTGATCGATATGAACCGGCAAATCGAATACTTAGACAATCGAGGACGCAGGAACAATATCAGAATCAAAGGGGTACCTGAGACTATATCCCAAGAACAAATCAGGCCTACTCTCACTGCCATATTCAATACCCTCATAGACAGACCAGAACAATCCCCTATTGATTTTGACAGGGCACATAGAGCCCTCAGGCCTAGAGCACCAGACGGAAACCCCCCGAGGGACATCATATGCTGCCTACCCAACTACTGCCTGAAGGAAGACATTCTCCAAAAGGCCAGGGCCAAAGAACGGATCGTACATGAGGAGGCTGTAATACAACTTTTCCAGGACCTGTCGCCCATTACGCTCAAAAACAGGAGGGCCCTGAAGCCACTCCTAGAGGTGCTGCGGCAAAAGGGAATCAATTACAGATGGAAGTTCCCATTCGCACTCCAAGCAAGTTTCCTGGGGAAACAATTTGTGCTCAAAGTCCCAGAGGATCTAAATAAATTTTGTGAAGACCTCCAGATCGACACCCTGGACCTCCCGGAATGGTACGCAGAATTCCGCACACCCCCAGAAGTGAACAATCCGCAATTCTCGCCAGGACCGTCCCATGCACAGTCGCCCTACCAATCAAGCAAACACCGCAGAAATCCAGACAGGAGCAGTTGTGAGCCTCCGTACCCCTCTAGAAGTGCGAGGAGCCCAAGAGGAAGAGACACGAGGGGCTACTGACATGCAGATGCTACGCATAAGTTCTGTTCCTGCAAGTTGCAAGTTTCTGTCACCTACTGATCGCTAAGGTCGTTAGATTGCCTTAGGTTAACAGGCGCCAAGTTAGTGCGAGATCAGCACCTGAACACAAACTGCGACCGGTTCACAGCCTACACTGGACTATCGAGCTTGCCAACCTCACCGCCACACCTTCCTCGGCAGCTTTTCTTAACTTTTTTCTGACCTTTCGGGAACCAGCCAGTCCCACATACATATTTTTGCAATGACCGACCCCCGGTAATTATAACCTGCTAACAAACTTGGGCCACTGCCTCTAGCTGAACTGTAACACGATCCGTACCTCCTACTGCCTCCCGGGAGGAACCTTGTACAGTTCATTCCCGGCTGAAGTTCTGCAGAAGTAGAGGCCTTGGTTGCTACCCCTTTGCAACCTATGTAAGGGTTGACACAAATCTTTTAGCCTGTACCACGCAAGGCCTTGCAATGGGAATGGGACTGGCCAAGACAGAGGAGGGAATACCCCAACACTGTTTACCCACTTTTTGCTATCTGGACGTCTTGCTAAACCTAACTGCGGTATATTGATAGCCCGGTTTACCACTAACCCCTTTTCTGGGAGGCGATTACATATCTAGAACCCGGTGCAAGACACTCTGACTCTCCCTCGGAGGAGACCTTTGGTACATGCCGGGGAGTATAGTTGAGCTTATTTGCTTTTTTACCTTAAGCCCTCACTCCTTGTTAATAGGATTAATGAATACGCTACAGTGTAGAGTCACCTAATGTTTGCTATCTCGTACTAGGTTGCAGAGTGTTAAACTCTTGCTTTTGGTTGACAGATCATTCTGTTTAAGCACTATATGACTTGAAATGTTATTTTCTTTTTACCCTTTTTTCTTTAGAAGTTCTCCTATTTGACTATTTTGTAAGTATTTTGCAGTTATAAAATGTTGATAGAGTATAAGATGCTAACAGACAGAATGGAAACAGTTCCAATGTAAAGTCGATATCTCACATGACACCATAAGCTGCTTAACTCTATCTAAGATTGTTCGCACACATGATCCCAGTTACCCTACTCTCAGGGGGACACTTCCCCCGTCCTGATATCTGGATCCCCAGGTCCCGCTGGACCTTTACTCAGGGTTACCTACTAACAAATACATACTGCGCTTTTACCTAGCGCAACATTCAATACTACCTTTACTATAACACCCCCCACTGCCCCCCCACAGGGGAAATACCTCCTTACTCTAGAACGAGTCAGACACCAGGCTGACTCACCCTCCAGTAGGGACAGATTAGTTCATCCCTTCACATCACCCCACAAGTATCACCCCATCCCCCCCAACTACATTTATCCCTTAACTACACAATTGTTCCATCCCTTCTATATTATCACTGCCCGCTTACGCCCCGCGACCGCAGCAAATACAGAGTACATTGCTGGTGTACTCAACATATCTCTGGACATCCACCTATTACGGTTCTGCTTACGACATGGCATACGCTTTCTTAGGGAGAGCACCAACTGTCCTTTCCCATAATGTAAATGGTCTGAACGTACCCGAAAAAAGGTCCAAATTATTAAGGGAACTTAAAAAAGCTCGACCCTTAATCGTATTCCTACAGGAAACTCACTTTATAGGCAGCAATATCCCTAGACTCACTGATGGTACCTTTACCACAGTGTATCACGCCACCAACCCCTTGGCCAAAACCAAGGGAGTATCCATTCTTCTTCACAAGGATGCTCCCTTTGTGCTAAAACAACAATTGACAGACCCCGAGGGACGATTTCTATTTCTCAAAGGCTCCTGGGAGGGGTCACCTGTAACCTTAGCTAATGTGTACTTCCCGAATTCCTCTCATATTTCTTTCTGCAGCAAACTGGTAGAGGAACTCAAATGGTTTGCTGAAGGGTGCACCATCCTTGGTGGAGATTTTAATGTCCCCCTTGCACCCCTTACAGACACCTCGACAGGACACACGCAAGTCCCGTACAGGACCCTCAAACGAATAAAAGCGCTACTGCAGTCCCTTACACTGGTAGATACGTGAAGGTCCATGCACCCCACAGGCAGGGACTACACCTTCTTCTCGGCACCCCATAAAAAGTACTCGAGAATCGACATGATATTCATCTCGCAAAGGGACCTTGGTAACCTGCTCTCAGCGGGGATAGGCATCATAGCCCTCTCCGACCATGCACCCACGGCGGTCACATTACACCTCAATACACCGCACAAGTCCGCATTTAATTGGAGATTAAATTCCACCCTCCTCACCGACCCAATTATAAAAGACGACATCCTGAACGCCATTAACACATATTTTTCCCACAACATCGACTCTGACACAAACCCATTAAACAACTGGAAGGCTCACAAATCAGTGATAAGAGGCAAACTTATCAAATGGGGTGCCCGGAAAAAAAGAGAAAGGGAAGATGAAATTAATAAACTCTCCCAGCAAATAGCAAACCTTGAACTACAACATAAACAATCCCAGTCACTCAGACTAGAAAACCAATTAACACAACTCAGAACCTCCCTGAGGCTTCTGCTAGACATGAAGATTAAACGTTCTCTTTTCTTTAAGAAAAGCATTTTCTACGAATACGGAGACAAGAGTGGCAAGCAACTGGCCAAAGCCCTAAAAGAGGCCACGTTGTCGAACCATATTCATGCCTTAAAAGACAAAAGGGGTACTTTAAAACACAATTCAGAAGAAATAGCGGAATTGTTCCATGCCTACTATTCTAAACTATATAAAATCCCGACACAACACAAACCTTCCCACCTGACGAGCACAAAACAGGACGCTATACGTGACTTCCTACAGAATAGTGGACTGCCCTCCCTGACGATAGAAGAATGCACTAGAGGACCCCATAACCACCACTGAAATCTCGAACGCGATTGCAGACTTAAAAGCAGGAAAGAGCCCCGGGCCCGATGGCTTCACGTCACAATACTATAAGACTTACACTAACTCTCTTATAAAGCCCCTTCGTTCGGCCTTTAATTTCCTAGCGAAGAACCAACATGACTCCCAATCCTTCCTTATGGCACATATAGCCGTAATCCCCAAGCCCAATAAGGAACACACGGACTGCGCTAACTTTAGACCTATCTCACTTCTTAACACAGACCTTAAACTCCTAGCTAAAATTCTAGCCACTAGACTAAAACCTCTTTTAGCAAAAATAATCGGCCCCGAACAAGTGGGATTCATGCCGGGGAGGGAGGCCCGTGACAACACCATCAAGGCCTTGAACCTAATTCATTATGCACGGAAATCTGACACCAAAGGCATGCTGCTCTCTACTGATGCCGAGAAGGCCTTCGATAGGGTCTCCTGGGACTACATGATGGCTACATGCGCTCATATTGGCCTCAACGGAAACATGTTGTCATGGATCTCGGCTCTCTATCGGAATCCCCAAGCCAAAATCAAAATTAATAATATTTTCTCAGACCCTATCTCCATCCATAATGGTACCCGCCAAGGTTGCCCTTTATCGCCACTCCTTTTCATCCTTACCCAAGAACCTCTAATCAGAACGATTAATCTTAACGCTGATATTCAGGGCTTTACACTAAAGGATAGAGAGTACAAAATTGCTGCTTATGCAGATGACCTCCTGTTCTTCCTCACCAATCCCCACATTTCGATACCTAACCTCCACAAAATATTCCAAACCTTTGGGTATATATCCAACTTTAAAGTAAATCATTCGAAATCTGAAGCTCTGAACCTTACCCTATCACAGAACCACCTTAAAAGTATACAAGACAATCACCCCTATAAATGGGAACGAGGCACCCTTAGGTATTTAGGCATAAACTTAACCAGTAAAATTGAATCATTATATGATGTAAACTACAAACCTTTACTTGCATCGATCAAAAGGGACCTTCTCAAATGGAATGTAAAAATGTTCTCCTGGTTTGGAAGGGCCTCAATATTAAAGATGACGGTACTTCCCAAGCTTCTGTACGTATTTAACGCTCTACCAATTAAAATTCCAGAACCCTTTTTTACCACACTGAGCCAAATTCAAAGACGATTTCTTTGGGCAGATAAGAAGCCTAGAATCCAATTCCGACGTTTAACACTGTCTAAAAGGGATGGGGGTATAGGATTGCCGGACTTTAAAAAGTACCACCAGGCCACCCACGTCACAAGAGTGATAGACTGGCATTGCCACGGATCGCATAAGGATTGGGTCCAACTAGAAAGTAATTTGGCAACGCGCAACACTCTCTACCTCCCATGGTCGCTTCACTCCAGAAAGCTAAAACTTATAGATCACCCATTAATCGAAAACACCATAAAGATTTGGCAAGCACTGGTAAAGTTGCAAAAGATCGCAACAAACCCAGGTCCCCTGACACCACTCACGAACAACCCTGAATTCATTCCTGGCCTACACCACAAAATGCCAGAAGACTTCCTGGTACACACTTGTATGTCAGGTTCACAAGTCAAGACATTCGAAACACTAAACGCCGAGGTGGGGGAGCTGTTTCCTGGACGTTGGTTTTACATCCAACTAAAGGACTTCCTGGTAAACAACAAACACAAGCATCAATTTTGCCTCCCATTGACTCCGATTGAGAATATATGTTTACAGAGATCACCAATAGCGAATACCACATCACTTGCATACTCGATGTTAACTCAAGCGTCACATGATGACAAAACTAAATTCAAAACAAAGTGGGAATGTGATCTCCAGACCAGTATATCTGACGAGCAATGGAACAAGGCATGCATTTTGACACATAAGTGCTCCTTAAGCTCCAAATACCAGGAAATATCCTATAAAATTCTCGCCCAATGGTATATTACACCACAAAAAGCCAGGAGATGGTCTCCCTCCGCCTCGGACACATGCTGGAGATGTAAAACACATATAGGCACCTTCCTGCACATATGGTGGGAGTGTCCACTAATACAAACCTATTGGGATGCAATTAGAACCTGGATAAAGCACATCACAGAAACTCGCCTAGAATTGAATGCGGCCACATGCTTGATTAATCTGGTCCCCATCAATTTAAACCGATACAAAAAATCGCTGACCCGACATCTTCTCATAGCTGCCAAAACACTGATACCAATTCATTGGAAAACGACCAAAGCCCCGGGAATTACAGACTGGCTTAACAGAGTACACTATATATACAAGATGGAGGAGATTGTGGCAACCAAACATGAAAACAGCACAAATTTTAACAAAACATGGCAACCGTGGCTGGCTTTCACACTCTCTCCCGAATTTCGTACACTTAAAGGCTAACTTTTTCAACATCCTTTGACCCTCAACAGAGTAGGAACTAGGCTCAGAATGACAAAGAGTATATGTAACAAGCGGAGTTATATGCTATTGCAAAGAGCGAACCACATCCCACATTCCCCTCCCCCCCCCTCACCCCCTGCCACCACCTCTCCCCCCCCCCCCCCCCCAAAATACTCACCCTTCCTTAAATATTGCACGCTATTTAGCATCCTCTATGGTGTAATCACCTCATATCTTATCATTAACCAAATTAGAACACACTGGAGATGTAATTATTTGTTTTTTTACTGTTTACAGATAGACGGCTATGATACGTGTATTTGATCATTGACTGTAAACCTGATTTTGTTTTCAATAAAACTTTTGATTGTGAAAAAAAAAAAAAAAAGAAGTGAATGGATGCAGAGCGGTATTCTAATGGTGGGCATACCCACCGTTCAATACCTTTTTTTCGTAAAGCCCGCAGGCTGCATGAAAAAAAAAGAACATTACAATATATGCCCAACAAGGACCAGCAACGTACTGGTATGTTGCTGGATTTTGAGTGGTTATACCAGAATGATGCCTGCAGGTTTAGATATCATTTTGGTATGATTATTTTCAGCCAGCAGTTGGCTTCCATGTAAAAGGCAATCCTAGCAATTGCTTTTACAAGCAGTGGGAGGGAACGCCCCCCCCCCCCCCCTTCATATTCCTTGGTTTTCTCTAGCTCTCCTATCCCACTGGGGAACCTGATAATGCAGCCGTTGGCTCCGCCAGCTGACCATAGAGCTGATCAAAGATCAGAACAGCTCCAATTATCTCTATGGCCTAAGAAAGCAGAAGCTACAAGCATTTAGACTCTAACAGACCCAATTTATTTTTAAAAAGACTACCTGTCACTACCTATTGCTATCATAGGGGATATTTACATTCTCTGTGATAACAATAAAAATGATTAAAAAAAGCACCCCTGTCCCCCCGTGTTCGTGCGCAAATGCGAACGCAAGAGTCGGTCTCGTGTCATATGTAAACGGCAATTGCACCATGCAGGTATCACCACACGTCAGATCTAGGGCAGTAATCTGTAATAGTAACCTGTAAAGGCTTTTAAAGGCTTTTAAAAATGTATGTAGTTTATCGCTGCTGCACGGTTGTACACAATTTTAAAGCATGTTGTGTTTAGTATCTATGTACTCAGCATAAGATCATCTTTTATCAAACATTTGGGCAATATAGTCGGTTTTAGTGCATTAAAATAAAAAATTTAAAATTTGTGTGACAAAAATGTTTTGCAACACCCACCATTTTAATCTGTAGGGCCTTTGCTTTTAAAAAATATATAATGTTTGGGGGTTCAGAGTCATTTTCTAGTAAAAAAAATTTTTTCCATGTAAACAAAAAGTATCAGAAAGGACTTTGTCTTCAAGTGGTTAGAAGAGTGGGTGAAGTGTGGTATAAGCTTCTAATGTTGTGCATAAAATACCAGGACAGGTCAAACCCCCAAATGGCCCCTTTTTGGAAAGTAGACACCCCAATCTATTTGCTGATAGGCATGTTGAGTCCATGGAATATTTTATATTTTGCCACAAGTTTCTGGAAAATTACAAACTTTTTTTTTTTTGCACAAAGTTGTCACTGAATGGTGTATTGCCATAGGCATATGTCGAATTATACCCTAAAATACATTCTGCTGCTTCTCCTGAGTACGGGGATACCACATGTGTGAGACTTTTTGGGAGCCTAGCTGTGTACAGGACCCCGAAAACCAATCACAGGTTTTCTAAGGATGTACAGTTTCACTTCCTTACTACCTATCACAGTTTCGGAGGGTATGACATGTCAAGATAGCACAAAACCCCCACAAATGACCCCATTTTGGAAAGTAGACACTTTAACCACTTGCCGACCGCCGCACGCCGATGTACGTCGGCAGAATGGCACGGGCAGGCATAAGCACATACATGTACGTCCTTTGCCTCCCGCGGGTCGGGGGCCCGATCGGGCCCCCGCCCGGTGCCTGCGGCGGTCGGTTTTCGTTCGGGAGCGATCCCGGACGAGGGGACGGCCATTCATTCATGGCCACCCCCTCGCGATCGCTCCCGACGAATGGAAATCCCCGGTGACATCACTTCCTCTCCTGTAATGTAAACACAGGAGAGGAAGTGATGTATTCTCTCCTCCGTGTCGGTATTTTTCGTTCCGACACGGAGGAGAGCGGATCAGTGAGTTGCACCAACACATCCCACACACAGTAGAACATGCCAGGCACACTCACACCCCCCCTTTACCCCCCGATCACCCCCCCAATTACCCCTGCCCCCCAGTCACAGTGACACCAATGTCATTTTTTTTTTTTTTTTGTTTTTTTTTTGCATTGGTGTCATTTGTGACTGTAATAACTGTTAGGGCAGTTAGGGTTAGCCCCCTTTAGTTCTAATGTACCCCCCTAACCCCCCCAATAAAGGTTTAACCCCGTGATCACCCCCCGTCGCCAGTGTCACTAAGGCTGGGTTCACATTGCAGCGGTTTATGAGAACGAATGTGATTCGCACCGCACTGCAGTGCAAATCACATCCGATCTCTGTGCGATTCGAGTTCAGCCATTCGCCGCACCCGCCGCACCCGCCACACCCGCCGCACCCGCCGCAAATTCGCACGGGACCCTTTTTTTGGCCCGCAGCAGAATCGGATCGCATGGGTGTTCACACCATGCGATCCGAGTTTGCAGATCGCACTGCGATATGCGAACTGATCTGGGGGTGTCAGTAACATTTCACTGACACTCCCAGCAGTTCGCATAGGGCAGTGTGAACTGCCGCCGGGAGGCATGCGATGCGGGAACCCGCCGCGGATTCGCGGCGTTTCCGCATCGCTCCAGTGTGAACCCAGCCTAATAAGCGATCATTTTTCTGATCGCCGTATTAGTGTCACAGGTGACGCTAGTTAGGCAGGTAGGTATTTAGGTTCGCCGCAGCTTTTTATAGCGCTAGGGACCCCCATATACTACCGCATAAAGCCCCCTGATTGCCCCCTAGTTAACCCTTTCACCAGTGATCACCATATAACTGTTACAGGTGACGCTGGTTGGTTAGTTATTTTTTTATAGTTTCAGGGCACCCGCCATTTATTACCTAATAAAGGTTTAACCCCCTGATCACCCGGCAGGTGTCATTTGTGACTAATAACTGTTAGGGCAGTTAGGGTTAGCCCCCTTTAGTTCTAAGGTACCCCCCTAACCCCCCCAATAAAGGTTTAACCCCGTGATCACCCCCCGTCGCCAGTGTCACTAAGGCTGGGTTCACATTGCAGCGGTTTATGAGAACGGATGTGATTCGCACCGCACTGCAGTGCAAATCACATCCGATCTCTGTGCGATTCGAGTTCAGCTATACAGATAGTATGGCTGAATTCGTGTCGCACCCGCCGCACCCGCCGCAAACTCGCACGGGACCCTTTTTTTGGTCCGCAGCAGAATCGGATCGCATGGGTGTTCACACCATGCGATCCAAGTTTGCAGATCGCACTGCGATATGCGAACTGATCTGGGGGTGTCATTAACATTTCACTGACACTCCCAGCAGTTCGCATAGGGCAGTGTGAACTGCCGCCGGGAGGCATGCGATGCGGGAACCCGCCGCGCATTCGTGGCGTTCCCGCATCGCTCCAGTGTGAACCCAGCCTAATAAGCGATCGTTTTTCTGATCGCTGTATTAGTGTCACAGGTGACGCTAGTTAGGCAGGTAGGCATTTAGGTTCGCCGCAGCTTTTTATAGCGCCAGGGACCCCCATATACTACCGCATAAAGCCCCCTGATTGCCCCCTAGTTAACCCTTTCACCAGTGATCACCATATAACTGTTACAGGTGACGCTGGTTGGTTAGTTATTTTTTTATAGTTTCAGGGCACCCGCCATTTATTACCTAGTCTCACTAGTGTACCCCTAAATTTAGGGGTGTCTACTTTCTAAAATGGGGTCATTTGGGGGGGGGGGGGGTTTGTGCCATCTTGGCATTTTATGGCCTTCAAAACTGTAACGCCCTTAGAAAGCCTGAAGGCGGTGCTTGGTTTTTGGGGCCCCGTACGCGGCTAGGCTCCCAAAAAGTCCCACATATGTGGTATCCCCGTACTCAGGAGAAGCAGCAGAATTTATTTTGGGGTGTCATTTCACATATGCCCATGGCATGCGTGAGCAATATATCATTTAGTGACAACTTTGTGAAAAAAAAAAAAAGTTTGTAATTTTCCCGCAACTTGTGGCAAAATATAAAATATTCCATGGACTCAACATGCCTCTCAGCAAATAGCTTGGGGTGTCTACTTTCTAAAATGGGGTCATTTGTGGGGGTTTTGTGCCATCTTGGCATTTTATGGCCTTCAAAACTGTAATAGGTAGTGAGAAGTGAACTCAAAAAATTACGCCCTTAGAAAGCCTGAAGGCGGTGCTTGGTTTTCGGGGCCCCGTACGCGGCTAGGCTCCCAAAAAGTCCCACATATGTGGTATCCCCGTACTCAGGAGAAGCAGCAGAATTTATTTTGGGGTGTCATTTCACATATGCCCATGGCATGCATGAGCAATATATCATTTAGTGACAACTTTGTGAAAAAAAAAAAAAAAAAAAAAAAGTTTGTAATTTTCCCGCAACTTGTGGCAAAATATAAAATATTCCATGGACTCAACATGCCTCTCAGCAAATAGCTTGGGGTGTCTACTTTCTAAAATGGGGTCATTTGTGGGGGTTTTGTGCCATCTTGGCATTTTATGGCCTTCAAAACTGTAATAGGTAGTGAGGCGTGAAATCAAAAATTTACGCCCTTAGAAAGCCTGAAGGCGGTGCTTGGTTTTCGGGGCCCTGTACGCGGCTAGGCTCCCAAAAAGTCCCACATATGTGGTATCCCCGTACTCAGGAGAAGCAGCAGAATTTATTTTGGGGTGTCATTTCACATACGCCCATAGCATGTGTGAGCAATATATCATTTAGTGACAACTTTGTGTAAAAAAAAAAATAAAATTTTTTTTTTGTCATTATTCAATCGCTTGAGGCAAAAAAATAAAATATTCAATGGGCTCAACATGCCTCTTATCAATTTCCTTAGGGGGTCTACTTTCCAAAATGGGGTCATTTGGGGGGGTTTTGTACTGCCCTGTCATTTTAGCACCTCAAGAAATGAGATAGGCAGTCGTAAACTAAAAGCTGCGTAAATTCCAGAAAACGTACCTTAGTTTGTAGATGTGACAACTTTTGCGCAAACCAATAAATATACAATTATTGACTTTTTTTTTACCAAAGACATGTGGCTGAATACATTTTGGCCTAAATGTATGACTAAAATTGAGTTTATTGGATTTTTCTAATAACAAAAAGTAGAAAATATCATTTTTTTTCAAAATTTGCGGTCTTTTTACGTTTATATCGCAAAAAATAAAAATCGCAGAGGCAATCAAATACCATCAAAAGAAAGCTCTATTTGTGGGAAGAAAAGGACGCAAATTTTGTTTGGGTACAACATTGCATGACCGCGCAATTACCAGTTAAAGCAGCGCAGTGCCAAAGTGTAAAAAGACCTCTGGTCATTTACCAGCAAAATGGTCCGGTCTGAAAGTGGTTAAGCTATTTGATGAGAGGCATGGTGAGTATTCAGCTCTTATTTGTTTTTTAAAATGAAGAAAGAAATTTTTTTTTTCTTTTTTCAATTTTCAAAACTTTGTGACAAAAAGCAAGATCTGGGAGGAGCATTCATGAGAGCTCCAACATGGAAGCCTAGCCCTGGAGCTCCGCACCACCTAGGACCAACCGCGTTTATTGTGCCCAAGCACAGCCATCGGGACATAGACTCCCCCCAAGCACTACTCCACACCTGCGGGTGTCGGAGGAGGGCGCTCGGAGGGACCTCAGACATCATTTCAACAGCCAGACTCTGGATGGGTGTACCAAGATGGCCGCCACGGCCGAACAAACTATGGCTCTCAGCATTGAGTCCCCAGGGCTGGCTGACACCAGGTACCTCATCTCTCCAGCAACCCTCACCTACACCCCCATCTCTTAGGTAAAAGCACTTCCCTGCCCTATCCCCAGCATCCACAGAAGCTTTACTGTGCCACACTATGGAGGACTATAACTTCTCCCCAGCAGGGCCTGCCCTAGTCTGCCCCCCTGAGGCCTTCTCTCCAGGATTACCAAGCTTAGACACAGCCCTCCCTTCTGCAGATCTATTATGCAGTATGTCAGAATTACTTGACAGGGGTCTATCCAATACAGTTGTAAAAATAACGTGTAGCATTAAATCTGATTTTCAAAATGTGGGTGCCAGAATAGATGCCATAGGGAAGAAACTGGACATCACGGTCTCAAGGACCAATCAAAACTCTGACCACAAGTATTACAGGACCAGCTCGACACAGCTCTCTCCAGAGTAGATGACCTTGAGAATAAGTCGGTAAGATATAATTTTCGACCCAAAGAGCAGGTGATGCGCCAGGGTCATCAAATCTAAATATTCTCCCTTTCTTCCATGACTATTCAAAGAACAAGTTCCCTCAAACCTGTCAAGTACCTGGTGTTGGAGCCCAGAATGCAGGGGGCGGGCTCTCGTAAGCCTCTGGCTCGAGAATCCCTGGTAGTGGAGACAGGGACTCAAGAGTTCAGAGGGGCACAAGTGCCTGATGGATGGTAAGTGTGGGGCTAGTCCAGATCTCTGGAGTAGCTGAAGAAAGACAGGCAGGAACAGCAAGCTGAAACTGGTGGCTGGAACACCGCAGACAGCTGGGAGGAGTTCTGCAGTGCAACAGGAGCACAGGATCTGCAGGCTGCGAGGAGGTGCACAGGAACCTGGCAGGAACACTGGAGCAGCGGTGGTACGGAGGTGCCTGAGCTTGGCAGGAACTCTGAAACAGCTGACAGCAAGGAGATGTCCTTTAGTACAGCAGGAGGGCTTGATTGGCAGGCTGCAGGAAGGTGCTCTGAGGTCAGGCAGGAACACAGGCAGAGTCAGACAGGCCGGGTCAACACTATCGGGCAAAGCAGGTACCAAACAGAAGCAGGAGGGTAGTCGAGGTACAGGCCAGGTCAGTAACAGGCGGGCAGCAAACAGACATCATCAGGAACAGGCTGGGTAGACAGGAAACAAGTCAACTGGTAACAGGTAGCAGAGTCACAGGAACCGCTGTAGACTAGACAGCAAGGAGGCATTGTGACAGATTCCCTTAAATAGACCTCTGGACGCCAAGAACAGTCACATGGCGCATCTGTGCGCACCCGCGCACACTTGTGCGCTGCCAGGCACTCCCGTTCACGCCATCGCATACCCGCGTGCACACATTCGCGATATCGTGCGCCCGTTCCCACGTGTGATGGTTAGCTCTTCGGATAGGGATTCTGTGGGCAGGTCTTCCACATACCACTAGATCACTGGGAGGTCCTTCTTCACAAAACCCCTCCTGAATGTTCTTTCCCAAAAGGATATCAAATATTGATGGGGATTCCCGTTTGCTGTTAAATTCACCTCTAAGGGCAAATCATAATCCTTCAAAGACTTCCCAGACGGAGAAAAAACCCTGCTGAACCTGAAACTAATCACACAAGAATCGGCCATGGATTTTACTAATGCAGCAACTGGAACCTCCAAGCGCCCCCTTCCAGCCAGCCCGATGGCATACCTCCCAACATTTTGAGATGGGAATGAGGGACACCTACTAACAAATGTATGTAGGCATAGGACACATCCCCTGCCACACCCCTTTAAAGGAGAATTAACCCAAAAAAATGTATTAAATACACAAGGACTTTTTTTTACCACTACTATTCCTTTATATTGGCTTTTAAAATGTACAAATGCAGCAATTTAGAAATCAGGTGAAAAGTTTAGCTCTGGGAAACACTTTTGAAAGATAAAAGTGCATTTTATATACAACTATATAGATCAGACCAAAATGAGGGACAAATGAGGAGGAATGAGGGACGGAGGGACATTGCTCCAAATCAGGGACAGTGCCTCCAAATCGGAGACAGTTGGGAGCTATGCGGTGGCCCCAGTTTGGAACAAGAGCAAGAAAACCACTGACACAAGGCCCCCTTAATCAAAGATCATCAGGTCCTCATAGCCCTTTCCACTTCCACATCTACAGGACTCCCTTAAGCCCTAATTTCATCTGGGGCTCAACCCGTATTTGGAGCCTTAGCTCCCACCTTTCCTGAACTTCACATTCCTGACAGGGACGTTGGACACTCTGACCGTGGATCTTTCTCCCTTGCCTGCTGAATGACGCTCCAACAAGTAGGCATTGTACTCCTGTTATGCCTCGGGAGCTCCCCAAAAATGTAATCCTCAATCCATTTTCCCATTGCAGTCTCAGGGACCCTTCCCTCTTAAGCCCATCCAGAGGACACAAACTTCCTTTAGGCACCTTACAGACAGATTGTATAATGGGCCTGCCCTTCAGTGCCTTCCAGGATACAGAAAATTCCAGCAAGCAAGGTCAAGGTAGAATATCGACCACGTTCCCTCTGGCCCGTCCATTATTTGGGGACTTGAATATTCCCTGAATTGGGGGGAGATTCTCTCATGCTAAGAGCCCTTTGGTCTGGAGGCCACTGTTCCAATGCCCCTTTCAGCAGAATTCCATCTTAAGAATCTCGGGGACAGAATTCCATCTTAAGCATCTCGGGGACCTCATCTCCCCCACTTTTTTCAGAGAGGGAGACGTCATCCTCGACATGGTCCCGGGGTCTTCACACCCCACCACAATGTTCGTTAATGTTTTTGAATGTCATTGCTATTGTTGTTTTTCATGAGTTTCAATTAATTGGAGGCCGTGGTCTGAGGTGGCCCACATGTGCCTTCTCCTACCCCATAGTCACGGGAAACCGTTATTGTAGGACAGGTCACCAGACCCACCTTCAAAGCTGGCGCATTATGTTATTTTGATTGACAGACACATATCTGCCAATCCAGGGAGGTCATATCTACTCCTCTTCTCCATTGGTTTTTCCTCTCTTTCCAGCTCTAACTCTTTTTTTCTCCTAACCAACCACCTGGAACCAAATTCTTTTCCATCCTCATCCCGGAACGATCCCTTTTTAGCTGCCCAACCAGCCTCAATCTAAAGAAAACGACAGAGGGTAAGTGACGGTGGCTTCCTTTGAATTCCATCCCTGATTCCCCATGGCTGACCTACATACCATGTCCCCACTTCTCAGGATTGCCTCACACAATACACAAGAGCTAAATTCCCCAACTCAGTGGAAAAAAGTATTTCACATCTATCGCTCTCAAAAGCTGGACATTATATTGATCCAAGAGACCCACTTTCTTGTCTTATACAGTCCCAGATTTCTGCACACCAACTACCCCACTTTGTACCTCGCTAACACAGAGGACAAAACCAGGGGAGTAGCTATCCTCTTCTCCAAAAACAGTCATTTTGCCTGGCGGTCAGATCTCAGTTACCTAGAGGGGAGGTTTATCCTGGTCAAGGACAAGATTGAGGGCCACTTATTCTCCTGAATTTCTTATTATGCTCCCAATAAAGGGCAGGTTGATTTGTTTCAATCACTCTTCAAAACGTTACTACCACATCTAGAGGAGACGGTGATATTCAGCAGGGATTCCAATGTAGCCTTCAAACAAAGGTTGGACAAGTCCTATGAAGGACAGTCTCAGGATAGCTAAACTTCTACACTCCCACAATCTAGTTGACGCTTGGAGGGAACTGAACTCTGGAAAATGGGATTATACCCATTTCTCTAGCCCTCGCCAATCATACACTAGAATTGACCATATTGTGATGCTCGCCAGCCTTATCCCTTCCGCACATAGCGCTGCCATAATAGATACCCCCCTATCAGACCACTTGATAGTAGTCCTCTCTTTAAGACTTCTTCCAGCCAAAGATCCATCTTACACTGGCGCCTAAACGAATCAATTCTAAGAGACCCAATCCAAACCCAAATTATTGAGAATGCCCTCAAGGAATACTTTGTGCTAAATTATATAGACAACATCTCCCCGGAGTCTTTATGGGCGGCTCATAAAGTTACAATAAGGGGCAAAATTATCCAGATAGCAACCCAGCTTAAAAGGGAGCGCCAATCCACCGATGCGAAACTTGAGCAGGCATTTTCATAAAGGAAAAAAGAGCATAAGAATCCCAACAAAGGAATCCCTAACACATTTAGATAAGGCCAGACTGGAGCTTAATTTGCCACTAAAACAGAAAAATAGATCCGCTGGATTGGAGCAAAGTTATATACCCAGAAAAATCATATAGACTCTATGTTAGCTTCCAAACTTTCTCCCTGATTGAGATCTCACACCATTCCAAAAATCAGAATCCCAGGGCCCCCCCCCCCCACCGCCAACCCAAACAAGATACTGGAGGCGTTCCATGAGTTCTACTCCAAGATCTACAGCTCAAAATCCAGGGATGTAGGACCAAGATTCTCTGACTTCATAAAGGACCTCCCTTTGCCACATCCCTCCCCTATAGAAAATTGCTAGAAGCCCTTTACAGTAGAAGAGATTCTGGAGGTCATCAAGGACCTAAAAAAGGATCCGATCCTGGTCCAGACAGCCTCTTGGTCCCGTATTACAAGGCCTCTGCAGAAACCTTAGCCCCATTCATGGCAAAAATTTTCAACTACAAAACTAAAGGTAATCCCCTAGACCCTGCATTGAACACTGCCTACATCACAGTGTTACCCAAACAGGACAAAAATCCAGAAGAAGTTGGTAATTATAGACCCATATTCCTCATTAACAATGACCTGAAGATACTCACAAAGATTTTAGCCAACCTTCTAGCCTCTTTCATAGGTCGCTACATTCATTTTTTTTTTTTCCATAAAAGTTTTTATTAAGGACCAGGTGGGATTCATCCCAGACAGACAGGGCCCAAACTAGACCAGAAGGGCCATAGGAATGATACTCTCTCTAGATTTACACAAGGCATTTTACTCCATGATTCATGGGTATTCTCCACACTCTATATTCCTCCCTAAAAGCAATGATCCATATCCATGGCCATTATTCAGCTCTCTTAACCATTTTCAGGGGAACTAGACAGGGATGCCCTCTGTCCCCCCTGATTTTTGCGATTGCAATTGAATCACTAGCGGTGGCCATTCAACACAACCCAAATATACAAGGGGTTTCCAGTGGTCTCCAGACCCACAAATGTGCCCTATTTGCAGGTGACATCCTCATGTTCTTTTCGTCCCCCTTGACTTCGCTCCCCAACCTGTGCAAAGTCCTTAAAGATTTCTCTGACATCTCAGGTCTTATAGTCAACCAGTCTAAATTCCAGCCCTCAACATATCACTTTCCCCAGTCCCTTCCCTACAAAATAAATTTGAGTTTGCTTGGAGTAAATCATCCATCAGATATCTGGGAATAACCCCTACAGATAACATTTTAAACCTATATTCAGCGAACTATCCCCCTATGTACAAAAAAATTTAATCAGACTTGAAAAACTGGTCCAGAGGGGAACTATCCTGACTAGGCAAAATTCATTCAATTAAGATGACGCTCCTCCCTAGAATGCTGTACTTGTTTCGAGGCCTCCCCATTTTGCTCAGGATGGACCACCTAAGATCCTTCCAAAGCAAAATAATTAAATTCGTCTGGGGTGGCTTGGGTTGCAGGATTCCCCGTAGGACCTTATTTCAACCTAAACTTAAAGGAGGGCTGGGCCTACCCAACTTCCTATAGTATTTTAAATCAGCTAGATTAGCTCAGTTGTCCATGTTTTTTTCTAAATTTGAAAAACCAGACTAGCTCCAACTTGAAAGACAGACAGTTCCATCCTTCACGCTCAATTTCCTCCTCTGGGTTCCCCCCAGGGAGCGAACACCAATTTTATCTCCCATCCTATCGCAAGCCCTTGTCCTATGGGACATATTGAGACTAGGGATGAGCCGAACACCCCCCGGTTCGGTTCGCACCAGAACTTTTGAACGGACCCCAAATTCGTACGAACTTTAGAACCCCATTGAAGTCTATGGGACTCGAACGTTCGAAATTAAAAGTGCTAATTTTAACGGCTAAAGCCGCGTACACACGGCCGGAATGTCTGTCCAACTTAGTCCGCCGAAACACATTTCAGCGGACAGTCCGCTCGTGTGTGGGCTTCAGCGGACTTTTTCAGCGTGCAGTCTGGTGGACTAAATATTTCGGAATTTCCGTAATATTGTCCGTCAGACTTTGGTTTCAACGGACAATCTGCTCGTGAGTAGGCTAGTTGGACGGACTAAGTATGGCGCATGCTCAGAAAGGATTTTCACGGCGGAAGGTTGCATTGCTGTGTATTGGACGTCCTACTTCTAGTCCCGTCGTACGTGCTGTACACGTCATGGCGCAAGCTTTCAACGGACTGTTTGTTCATCGTGTGTGGTCAAGTCCGTTCATTCGAAAGTAGGACGGACTGTCCGTCGGATTGTCTGACGGACTAAGTTGGCCATACAGTCCGCCCGTGTGTACGCGGCTTTATATGCAAGATACTGTCCTAAAAAGGGTTTGGGGACCTGGCTCCTGCCCCAGGGGACATGGGTCAATGCCTAAAATGTTTTTAAAAATGGCCGTTTTGGCGGGAGCACTGATTTTAATGACGATTAAAGTGAAAAAAAAGTGAAATATTCCTTTAAATATCGTGCCTGGGGGGTGTCTGTGGTATGCCTGTGAAGTGCCACGTGTTTCCCGTGTTTAGAACAGTCCCTGCACAAAATGACATTAAATGGAAATAACATCATTTAAAACTGGTTGCGGTTTTAATGTTATATCTGGTTCCTGCAATATGGTTGAAAATCATTGAGAAAAATGGCATGGGTAGCCCTCCCTGCCCATTAGCAGCCCCTTTGGGTCTTGTACGCATATTAAGGGGAACCCCGTACCCATATTAAAAAAAGGAAATGCGTGTGGCCCCCAGGCCCTATATACTCAGAACAGCAGTATACAGGCGGTGAAAACAAGACAGGGACTGTGTAGGTTTGTTGTGTTAAGTTGAATCTGTTTGTAATTTTCAACTGGTACATTTTTAAAGTGTAGCTCCAGTCAAAAAAACTATTTTTAAGCTTTTTAGGGAAGGGTTATCACCCCTGTATAATTTGTTTTGTCGTCCATCTTTTTTCATCTCACTTGCTGTTGTCTCCTTCCGTTTGCAAGTAGGAGATGTTTGTAAGTTGGATGTTTGAAAGTAGGGGCCTGCCCTATATGCTCTGCAGAAATGGCGGAACAAGGTGTTGGTTTTGCCACAACATTGTAAGCCCTCAAAGTTACTCTTGGTAGGCACTGGAGCGCCCTGCTGTGAACGATTATATCAAGAATTGTAATTACATGCCATTGTTGAACAGTGGTAGAAAAATTGACCTTTGGTGGTTGTGGTGCTGGTGCCACAACACTATAAGTCCTCACAGTTACTCTGGGTGGGCACAGGAACGGGCCCTCCTGTGAAATATTATATTAAGAATTGTAATTACATGTCCCTGTTAAACAGGGGCAGAAAAATTGGGCCTTAGGCACTGGTGCTGGTGCCACGACACTGCAACCTCTCCCATATACTCTAGTTTTAGTGCAGGAATTAGCCCTGCTGCAAAGCATTGCATCAAAAATTGTAATTAAACGCCCCTGTTAAACAGGGGCAGAAAAATTGGGCCTTGTTCACTGGTGCTGGTGCCACAACACTGCAACCTCTCCCATATACTCTAGTTTTATTGCAGGAATTAGCCCTGCTGCAAAGCATTGCATCAAAAATTGTAATTAAACGCCCCTGTTAAACAGGGGCAGAAAAATTGGGCTGATGGCATCACCCAGAACCAGAAATGTTCTTCCAACATATCAGCGGAGGAGGAAGAGGATAGACAATCAACATAACAGGACAGTCACTCAGCATCAGCATAGGCAGTCTTAAAGGGATGTGATTTTTCTAAAAAAATTATTCGGTTACATCAGCTTCAGGTGCTTGGTAGCTGTGGGTGATCCAAGACTGATTTATCTTGATGAAGGTCAGTCGATCAACTGATTCGGTGGACAGGCGCACCCTGTGATCGGTAACAAAGCCACCAGCAGCACTGAAGGTGCGTTCCGAAAGAACGCTGGATGCAGGACAGGCCAGTAGCTCAATTGCATACTGTGCAAGCTCTGGCCAGTGATCCATCCTCAAGACCCAGTAAGCCAGAGGATTTTCGGTGGGAAAGGTGTCCAAGTCTGACCTTGCCCCTAGGTATTCCTGCACCATGTAAATCAGACGCTGGCGATGGTTGCTGGAACCGATCATACCTTAGGGCTGCGGACTAAAAAATTGTCTGAAAGCATCAGTCAGACGGCCACCTTCTCCACCGCTCCTTCTGACCGATGCCTCAGCAACACGTTGTCCAGGACCAGGAGTTTGTAACCTCCCAGTCTCTGGGAACGCGTTGCACTGACCTTTCTGCAAGGCCTCCCGGAGATGTCTCATCCTCTGCTCCCTCTGCGATGGCAAGATAAGGTCAGCAACCTTACCCTTGTACCATGGATCAAGGAGAGTGGCCAGCCAGTAATGGTCCCTCTCCTTGATCCGAAGAATACGAGGATCCTTCCGCAGGCTTTGCAGGATCAGGGAGGCCATGCAGCGTAGGTTAGCTGAGGCATTCGGTCCGGAGTCCTCTGGGTCACTAAGGACAACATGATCCGCAGCTACCTCCTCCCAGCCACGTACAAGTCCACGTGTTTCTTGGGACTGTAAATCATCCCTACAAGACTGCTGCTGCTGCTGCTGATGCTGAGTGCCAGCCTCCACCTCCATGCTGACACAATCATCCTCCTCCTCCTCATCCTCTTCCTGTGTGATGGGTGGCACAGCAGGAACACTGTCTGGATAAAGAGGCAAGGAAGTCCTCCTCTTCCTGCCTCTGTTCTGCCTCAAGTGCCCTGTCCATTATTCCGCGCAGCGTATGCTCCAAGAGGTGGACAAGAGGTACAGTGTCACTGATGCATGCACTGTCACTGCTCACCATCCTTGTGGCCTCCTCAAATGGTGACAGGACAGTGCATGCATCCCTGATCATGCCCCACTGGCGTGGTGAGAAAAAACTGAGCTCCCTGACCCTGTCCTGGTGCCGTAGTCGCACAGGTACTCATTGATGGCCCTCTGCTGCGTGTGCAGCCGCTGCAGCATGGCCAACGTTGAGTTCCACCTGGTGGGCATGTCACATATAAGGCGGTTCTTGGGCAGGTTCAACTCCCTTTGGAGCTCAGCCAGCCGAGCACAGGCATTAAATGATCGGCGAAAATGCACACTTTCCTGGCCTGCTTCAGGACATCCTGTAAGCCAGGGTACCTGCCCAAGAACCACTGCACCACCAGGTTAAGGACGTGAGCTACACAGGGCACATGGGTCAGTTGTCCCTGTCGGAGGGCGGAGAGGAGGTTGGTGCCATTGTCGCAAACCACCATTCCATGTCTTAAGCTGGCGTGGCGTCAACCACCTCTCGGCCTGCCCCTGCAGAGCTGACAAAACATCCACCCCAGTGTGGCTCCTGTCCCCCAAACAAACCAGCGCAAGCACGGCATGGCATCATTTTGCCTGCGTACTTGCGTAGCCCCTGGAATGCCTACGGAGCACCTCTGGTTCTGAGGACAGAGCACTGGAAGAGGCCATGGAAGAAGAAGAAGAGGAGGGGGTGGAGGAGAGAGGTGTGTCACAACCAATAGTAGCATTTTGGAGGCGTGGTGGCGGAACAACCTCCAACACTACTGCACCTTGTCCTGCATCCTTCCTAGCTGCCAGAAGAGTGACCCAATGGGCCGTGAAAGACAGGTAACATCCCTGTCCATGCCTGCTGGACCATTAGTCAGCGGTAATATGCACCTTACCGCTGACCGCCCTGTCCAGCAAGGCAAGGACATTGCCTTCCACATGCCGGTAGAGAGCCGGAATCGCCTTCCGTGAGAAAAAGTGGCGTTTGGGGAACTGCCACTGAGGAACCACACATTGTACAAACTCACGGAAGGGGGCAGAGTCTACCAACTGAAAAGGCAGCAGTTGAAGTGCTAGCAATTTAGCCAAGCTAGCATTCAACCGCTGGGCATGTGGATGGCTGGGAGTGAACTTCTTTCGCCGGTCCAGCAGCTGGGGCAGGGACATTTGCCTGCTATAATCGGACGTGGGTGTACTGCTAGCAGAGTGCCCGGAAGCACTTGGCTGTGACACACCTAATTCTACACCTTCATTCCTCTCAGAGCAGGTTTCAGAGAGGACTGAAGGTCTAGTGGGGTTGGAGATGCCAGCTGATGAGGAGCAAGGAGAGGTCCGCTTTGTTCTTTGGTGTGGGTCTTTGAGGTACGCTTGCCAACGAACTGCATGGCAGGTCAACATATGTCTGGTCAAGCATGTGGTGCCCAAGCGGCTGATGTTTTGGCCACGCGAGATACGCTTGAGACATATGTTGCAAATAGCAGCGGTGCGATCTGATGCACTCGTCTCAAAAAAGGCCCACACCAAAGAACTTTTAGAATAACGTGCAGAGGCAGAGCCCTGCACAGGCGGAGCTCTGCGGTGTGATTCAGTCGGTGTGCTGCCCCTAAGCTGGCCCCCGGAGGGCATCCTGCCTCGTTGGACATGTGCCTCCTCCTCCTCCTCCTCCTCCTCTCTCCTTCCAGGCACCCACATGGAGTCAGTGCCCTCATCATCTCCTCCCTCTTCATTGCTGTAGCAAACCTGGCAGTATGCTGCAGCTTGTGGAACATGATTGCCAGATTGCTGTCCTTCTTGAGCATCCCCTCTCTCTGCATTCACGCTACTGCCTTCCTCTAGCTGAGTGTCATCATCAGAGCCTACAAAACACTGGGCATCCTCCTGGAGCATGTACCCAACACTGTGCTCAAAGAGTTCAGGAGACTCCTCAGGAGGACGTGGTGGGTCTAGGGAAGGAGTCACTGATGATGACATTGAGACAAGGGAAGACGATGCGTTTGCAGCTGCTTTGCTAGTACCCTGAGACTGGGTGAGAGAGGATGAGGAGGATGAAGAGGGCTTGGTCATCCACTCTACCAAGTCGTTGGCATGTTGCGGCTCAACATGTCCAGCTGCCGAAAAGAAGGACAATCGTGTCCCATGGCCACGTGCTGATGACAATGCACCGCGTCCACGACCAGCACTGTTGTCTCTAGACACAGAGCCTGCTTGCCCTCTTTTATCGGCTTGCGCCTGTCTGCCTCTCCTCGCTGGCCTTCCAGACATGGTAATGGCCTGAAGGGAGTTGGGTAAAACAGCAGTTGGGTAGTGTATATTGTGCTGGAGGCACACAACACCCACTAACTCCTGCACTCCTGAACGATCGGTGTATACTGTGTTGAAGGTACACAGAACACCCACTGACTGCTTTAGACGCCAACACACTACACAAGGCCGCCGCTGGCGGCCTTATATAGTGTGGGGCGTGTACTACACAGCCTGAGCTATGATTGGCCACAGGCATCCTGCCTGTGGCCAATCATGGCTCTCCTCGCTCCTGGTGCTGTGATTGGCCAAACATGCAGGGTCACAGTGCATGCTTGGCCAATCATGAGCCAGCAATGCACTGCGCCATCGCAGTGCATTGTGGGCCGTGAGCGCCACACGAATTTTGTGCGAACGGCCCATAATGTTCGGAATTCGCCGAACGGGTTAACAGCCGATGTTCGAGTCGAACGTATGTTCGACTCGAACACGAAGCTCATCCCTAATTGAGACCCTCGATCTCCCTGACCTCAGATTACCACCCACTGGCGCACATTTTCTACAACCCCGACTTTCCTCCAGGTGTAGACATAAGGTCATTCAGGTGGTGGTTGGACAAGGGAGTGTATCGGATTGGTCACTTCTTAATTTCATGGGTCCTCTATCCTTGAGCTACTGTGTGAGCACTACCATCTCCTAAACAAAATATGGACCAACAAACCAACCCCCCCCCCCCCCCTTACAGCCTATGAAAGATGGTGCAGTCAGCCAGGGGAACTAAGGGGTGGTATCACAGTAATCTAACAATCTCTTGCCAACCCAACTGACAAATCCTCCTACATGACAGCTTGGGAAGATGAGCTTCACATACATTGGAATATTGAAAAGTGCCAGAGGATCCAACAGCGAATCCCCTATGCTTCCGAGAATGCCACCTTTGGGTTACCATGTCCCAAATATGGTGGGAATGCCCACGAATTAGGCAATTTTGGAAAAAGATCTTTGATCTACAAAATCACTGACTGTCTGCTCCCTAGAACCTCAACCATAGCCCTCAAGAATTACAACTTACCAAAGACTCACAAACACACCTGTAAATAAATTCTCTTCGTCCTGACTGGTGCCAAAATAACCATTGCTAAAGCATGGAATCAACCCAGGGTCTCCCTTGCAGCTGCCATTCAAAAAATGTCATGGATTATCACCCAAGAAAAATTATCTGGCATTTTAACAGACTCTACGTCCAAATTTGAAGCTATTTGAGAACCCTGGGAGTGCTTTGTTGGTTGGGATTCCCATTACTACGATCCCCCAGGTACCCAATTCCTCTTCAACTCCTTCCAGGTGATTGGTCTCCTCCTTGCCCCCCCCCCCCCCGCCTCCTTCTTTTCTTCTCACCTTTCTCTTTCCTATCAACTCTTCAGTTACATTCATCTTATTCAAATTTTTTTTACCTAATTCAGTTTTCTAGGTGTTACAGGATCTTTACCTTTGGGTTGGTCTTACTATTTGTTTCAGACCCATTCTGCTAGTCGCAGGGAGTGAGGGAGCCCCCCCCCCCAGAGCACTCGGGGTGTAATTTAACATACTCCAATGGCATGTTTGAGCAATATATCAGTTAGTGACAACTTTGTGAAAACAAAATGTATTGTAATTTTCCCGAAACTTGTGGAAAAATATTAAATATTCCATGAACTGTACATGCCTCTCAGCAAATAGCTTGGCGTGTCTACTTCCCAAAATGGGGTAATTTGGGGGGTAGGTTTGGGCTATGTGGGCATTTCATGGCTTCCAAAACTGTTATAGGTAGTGAGGAGTGAAATCAAAAATTTACACTCTTATGCCGCGTACACACGATTGGACATTCGGCCAGCAAATGACCAATGAGAGCTTTTGGTCTGAAAATGTGATCGTGTGCATGCTCCATTGGACTTTTGCTGGCCAGCAAAAGATTGAGAACATGCTCTAAATTTTTCGGTCAGAAAAAATTCCTATCCAAAAATTGGTTTGTGTGTATGCAATTCCGACGCGCAAAAACCCACGCATAGTTCCGCCATACACGTTGTACGTGACAGTTGGGATTTGGTGTGACCGTGTGTATGCAAAAACAGCTTGAGAGAAATCACGTTGGAATTTCGTCAGGAAAACCATCAGAGCTTTTTCCGACCAAAATTCCAATCGTGTGTACACGGCATTAGAAATCCTGAAGGCGGTGATTGGTTTTCCGGGGTCCCCTATACGGCTAGACTGCCAAAAAGTATCACACGTGTAGTTTTTCTGTACTCAGGAGAAGCAGCAGAATGTATTTTGGGGTGTAATTTCACATATGCCCATGGCATGTTTGAGCAATATATCATTTCAGTGACAACTTTGTGTAAACATTTTTTATTTGTAAATTTTCAATCACTTGTGACAAAAAAATTCAATATTCAATGTGCTCAACAAGCTTCTCAGCAAATTCCTTGGGGTGTCTACTTTCCAAAATAGGGTCATGGGGGGGTTATTGTACTGCCCTCCCATTTTAGCACCTCAAGAAATGAAGTCTAAACCCCTATACACACTATCAGTTTTTCTGCAGATTTTTGTCTTCAGATTTACCAAAACCATGTAGTGCAAGGGACTGCCTGATTGCATACAAATTGAAACTCCTAAGGTTTGACCTCATATTATATGGTTTTGGTAAATCTGAAAGAAAAAAAAATCAGCAGAAAATCTGATAGTGTATATGGGGCTATAAACTAAAAGATGCGTAAATTCCAGAAAACGCACTCTAGTTTGTAGACGTTATAACTTTTGCGCAAACCAATAAATATACGCTTATTGAATTTTCTTTTACCTGAGACATGTGGCTGTTGCCTAAATGTATGACTAAATTTGAGTTTATTATATTTTTTTTTTAACTAAAAAGTAGAAAAAATTATTTTTCTTTCAAAAAAAAACTGCAGATGTGATAAAATACCACCAAAAGAAAGCTCTATTTGTGGGAAAAAAAGGACGCAAATTTTGTTTGGGTACAGCATTGCATGACCTCACAATTACCAGTTAAAGCAGTGCAGTGCCAAATCGTAAAAAGTGCTCTGGTCAGGAAGGGGGTAAATCCTTTCCGGGGCTGAAGTGGTTAAAATGCCTCAGAATTTCCAGCGCTCGTCAAATGTTTATTTAATCTTCAGCTCTTATGTGGTTTCTTCTTTAATATTTGAATGAGTTTTAAGCCATTTTTTTAGCAAGATGCTTTCCACTATGGCAGCCAGCTCCCACATGGCAAATCTGCAAATGAAAAATAAGCTCCAAGGATGCAGATCTCCTATCAGCACATTCAACTGATATGTTTCTCTATAAATTATCACAAACAAAAGAAAAGGAAAAAAAAAAAAGATGAAAATCGCTCACTTGAACGAGGGTCATGGAAAAAGAATTTGTTTTTCATGTCACAGCACGTAATATTTTCAGAGCCTATAACACTGTAATTAGCGGTGACAAATTGTAAACCAACAGGCAGAATAATGATCAGCATAAATGGAAGACTATGCACCTCATTGAGCAGCGTTTACAGAATGCAAACAGTTAGAGCCAAAGAACGCCCCCTCTCTCAAGGCGTAAGCTGGAAGCCTCATTTTTCTCCCTATGAAATAGCATGAACCGTTTTGAAATGCCCACACATTGTTTTGTGACTCATTTCTCTGTCCCCTAGCAGGACCTACAGTAAGGTTTACACTAATGTATTCCTAGTGCATATCATGCTCATGCTATATGCTCAGTTAAAATGACTTTTATTAATGATAAAAATATTATTTTGTGCCACCATTACTGAAAAATGAATGATGGTGCACATAGATAAGGAATGGTGAGGGTAACCACTTGAGCTCTGGAAGATTTTAGCCCCTTCATGGCCAGGCCAAATAGTGCTGTCCTTTGGTGGTATTTTATCACCCCTGGGTTTTTAATTTTTCGTTATATATAAATGAAAAAAACAAAAATAAAAAAAAAAACAATATTTTTTACTTTCTGCTATAAAATATATCCAATAAAAAAATTTAAAAAATCGAACTTCTTTATATCTTTTGGCCAAAATGTATTCTGGTACATGTTTTTGATAAAAAAAATCCCAATAAATGCATATTGATTGGTTTGCATGAAAGTTATAGAGCCTAAAAACTATGGGATGTATACTGGAATTTTTATTTTTTTATACTACCAATTGTGGTGATGAGCGACTTATAATGGGACTGCGATAGTGCAGCAATCTTGTACTAACTGCCACTGACATCACCATTGACATTAATACAGTGATCAGTGATAATACGATACACTGACATTCATTTGTCCAGCTTAAATCAACTTAATGATGTGTATACTATACCTAGTCGATGTCCCTGGAATCGCTGAAGTAGATACCGCACTCCCCTGCAGCTCTGTTGGAACCTTTGGTAAATATTTGGTCCTTTAGGATATGGGGGGGATCATGAAACTTCACCCCAGGAGGCAGTGCCTGGGCTTGAGAGGTCACTGACCAGGGTTAAACACTCCGACATGGGGGAGAGGGGGAAAAAAGTTAAAATTTAAGTCCAGCCTAACACTAAAATCTCTACATCTATAGAAATTCACCATCTAACACTAACTATCTAGCCACGATCCACATTCCAACACTAACCTATCTAGCCCTGTAAAAAATAAATCACTATACATACCTTTTCTGGAGTAAATTTGACCCGATCCCATGCTGACCTGTCAGCTGCGAATTCACTATGGAGGTGGGTGCAGAAGAGGCAGCCGACAACGAAAGCCCCATAGTACATCTATGGGTGACGTCACTTTCCATTAATTTCACAGCCGCTGTTGGCTGTCTCCACTGCAGAGCTTCTAGCGCTGGAGACCGGACTGAAGCAGCTTAAAAAAATGTATGTATACTGATTTCTTCTTTACAGGGCTAGAAATGTTAGTGTTAGATTGTGGATGTCTATAGCGATTTTAGTGTTAGGGTGGATTTCCACTTTCAATTTTGTAAGCTTTAAAGAGGAAGTAAACTCTCCCACTCTGATGCTTCTTTTCATTTAGTCCATTATAAGAAGTAATTATCAAACTATAGCCACTGTAATCCAATGAAGCCCAAATCGCATATTACTGTTTACAGAAACTTAAAAAAAAACTTGTTTCCAGGGGTTAGGCAGCTCCATCTTAAGTATTGTTTTCTGAGTCCACAGTGGAGTGTATTTACGCCCTTACATTGAGCACTTCCTGTACTGTTAACCAAGCCTCCTTCAAAATCCAAAATTTCTATGGCAACCCCGTTTCCCTGTTCATAGCTGACTTGTTTTATTTCATAGTATTTACTTGTGCCGATTGTCTAATGTTTGCCTTTGTCAGTCTTATCAGCTTCAACTGATAAGACTGCAGTAATTGCCAGGTTTACACTGTATGTGATTTCACATGGTCACATGGTGTGTAGGAAGAAGCTCTGAATGATTCTGCAGCTTCCTGGGATATCAGTGGTGTGCCGTAGGAAGTCCTGATAACAGATAGACAAGCACATAGAGAGTGTGCCATAAATCAGGGGAGATCTGGGCATGCTCAGTGACGTCACTCTAAAGAACAAAAACAATTACAACAATACTAAGCAAGTAAGGAGATATCTACAAGCAGTGTTCATTAGGGTTTTTTATGCTGATGTACATGGGACAAAGTTGTGGGGGAGAGTTTACAACCACTTTAAGTTCTGAGATAGAACTTAAACAGGGATTGGGCAGGTGAATCTAGTGGAAGTACAGAGCAGATGAAGATAATCAGTGGACAGAATGTTGTTTATACAATCACTGTGCTATGAATAGGCAAAATGACTTAGTCCCTATAAATAAGGATCTTAGGCTGAAATCATTTGCAGGATGTTGAATGTTACATAGTTACATAGTAGGTGAAGTTGAAAAAAGACACAAGTCCATCAAGTTCAAACTATGTGCGTGATTATATGTCAGTTTTACCTTGTATATCCCTGTATGTTGTGGTCGTTCAGGTGCTTATCTAATTGTTTTTTTAAACAATCGATGCCCCCACTGAGGCCACCGCCTGTGGATGGGAATTCCACATCCTTACCACTCTTACAGTAAAGAACCGTCTACGTAGTTTAACCACTTGCCGACTGCCGCACGACGATGTACGTCCTATTTTTGAAGAGGGATATCTCGGTAACGGCAGCAGCTGCTGCCACAACCGAGATATCCATCTCTTCAGGCGTCGGTCGGCTGTACGATAACAGTGGTCTCCGCGGCGGATTTGCCGCGAGATCACCACTATCGGCGGCGGGAGAGGTGCCACCCCCCCTCCCGCCGCCCTCCCGCACCTTCCGCCGCTTACCGGAGCCGTCGGTAGCGGCGGAGGCGCTCGGGTCCTCTTCCTAGCTGGGCATAGAGACAAGTGAGGCGAAGATGGCCCCCACTCGTCTCTAAACCATAGGAGGGCGGAAGCGACGTCAAAATGTCCCTTCCGCCCAGACCTCTTAAAGGTATATTTTTTTTAAATGTCATTTTTTCTTTTTTTTTGCATTTTAGCCCAAATATGAGATCTGAGGACTTTTTGACCCCAGATCTCATATTTAAGAGGACCTGTCAGGCCGCGTACACACACGCGGACTGTTCGCCCAACCTTGTTCGTCAAACAGTTTCGGCAAACAGTCCGCTCAAAATTTGCATGAGCGGACTTGCCCACACACGAGCGGACTGTTTCAGCGAACTGTTTGCCAAACAGTTCGCTCAACTTTTGAAATGAACGGACTCGCCCACGTAAGGCGGAGCCAAGTCCGCCCATTTCGAGCGCGTGTACAGGTAGGCGGGGACGTCTCCTTCGCGGGCTCCGCCGCCTGGAATGGGCTTAAAGGGGAACCCCAACGCCGAAAAAAATCGGCGTGGGGGTTCCCCCAAAGTCCACACCAGACCCTTGTCCGAGCACGCTACCCGGCCGGCCAGGAAAGGGGGGCGAGCGAGCGCACCCCCCCTCCTGAGCCGTACCAGGCCGCGTGCCCTCAACATGGGGGGTGCCTTGGGGAAGGGGGGGCCGCGCGGCCCCCCCACCCCAAAGCACCTTGTCCCCATGTTGATGAGGACAAGGGCCTCTTCCCGACAACCCTGGCCGTTGGTTGTCGGGGTCTGCGGGCGGGGGGCTTATCGGAATCCGGGAGCCCCCTTTAAGAAGGGGGCCCCCGGATACCGGCCCCCCACCCTATGTGAATGAGTATGGGGTACAATGTACCCCTACCCATTCACCTGTGAAATAAAGTACAAAAAAAAACACAACACAGGGAAAAAATATTTTATTGCACAGCTCCGGGGGTCTTCCGTCTTCGGGGGTCTTCTCGCCGGACTCCTCCGCTATCTTCGTGTAGCTCTTTTACTAGCGGAGGAGCCCGGCTTTCTTCCTCCCCGCCGCCGGCCTCTTCTCCCGACTTCGGGGGTCTTGTCCCCCTCTTCGGTTCTTCTGCCGGGCCACCGCGCCTTCTTATAGCTCTTTTACAGGCGGTGGCCCGGTCTTCTGTCGCCGCTGCCTTCCGTTCTTCTGTCGCCGCCTTCGGTTCTTCTGTCGCCGCCTTGGGTTCTTCTGCCGGGCCACCGCGCCTTCTTGTAGCTCTTTTACAGGCGGTGGCCCGGTCTTCTGTCGCCGCTGTCGCCGCCGCCGCCGCCGCCGCCGCCGCCGCCTTCCGTTCTTGTTCTTCTTGTTCTTCTTCTTCTTCTTCTTCTCCTGGAGATGTTGACTCGACGAGCTCTCCGGCCGGAATGCCAGGGACACGCTCCGCTGCCACTTATATAGTGACAATGGGGCGGTGTCACATGGTATATGTCACATGGGTTGGTCACATGGGTTGATGTCACATGGGGACTATGACATCGTAAGGGGGCGGGGTCACCATGTGACCAACCCATGTGACATATACCATGTGACACCGCCCCATTGTCACTATATAAGTGGCAGCGGAGCGTGTCCCTGGCATTCCGGCCGGAGAGCTCGTCGAGTCAACATCTCCAGGAGAAGAAGAAGAAGAAGAACAAGAAGAACAAGAACGGAAGGCGGCGGCGACAGCGGCAACAGAAGACCGGGCCACCGCCTGTAAAAGAGCTACAAGAAGGCGCGGTGGCCCGGCAGAAGAACCCAAGGCGGCGACAGAAGAACGGAAGGCAGCGGCGACAGAAGACCAGGCCACCGCCTGTAAAAGAGCTATAAGAAGGCGCGGTGGCCCGGCAGAAGAACCGAAGAGGGGGACAAGACCCCCGAAGTCGGGAGAAGAGGCCGGCGGCGGGGAGGAAGAAAGCCGGGCTCCTCCGCTAGTAAAAGAGCTACACGAAGATAGCGGAGGAGTCCGGCGAGAAGACCCCCGAAGACGGAAGACCCCCGGAGCTGTGCAATAAAATATTTTTTCCCTGTGTTGTGTTTTTTTTTTGTACTTTATTTCACAGGTGAATGGGTAGGGGTACATTGTACCCCATACTCATTCACATAGGGTGGGGGGCCGGTATCCGGGGGCCCCCTTCTTAAAGGGGGCTCCCGGATTCCGATAAGCCCCCCGCCCGCAGACCCCGACAACCAACGGCCAGGGTTGTCGGGAAGAGGCCCTTGTCCTCATCAACATGGGGACAAGGTGCTTTGGGGTGGGGGGGCCGCGCGTCCCCCCCTTCCCCAAGGCACCCCCCATGTTGAGGGCACGCGGCCTGGTACGGCTCAGGAGGGGGGGCGCGCTCGCTTGCCCCCCTTTCCTGGCCGGCCGGGAAGCGTGCTCGGACAAGGGTCTGGTGTGGACTTTGGGGGAACCCCCACGCCGATTTTTTTCGGCGTTGGGGTTCCCCTTTAAGCCCATTCCAGGCGGCGGAGCCCGCGACGTCTCCTTCGCGGGCCCCGCCTACCTGTACACGCGCTCGAAATGGGCGGACTTTCCGAGCGGGAACAGTTTGCTCATTTCGAAAGTGGCCTACACACGGGCGGACTGTTCGCTCAAACACAGTTTCAGCGGACAGTTTTTCGGAATTTCCGAAAGACTTTGTCCGTCCAACTGTCCGCTGAAAGCCCACACACGGGCGGACTGTCCGCCCAAACACTGTTCAGCGGACAAGGTTGGGCGAACAGTCCGCCCGTGTGTACGCGGCCTCATGCTTTTTTCTATTACAAGGGATGTTTACATTCCTTGTAATAGGAATAAAAGTGATCCATTTTTTTTTTTAAAACAGTGTAAAAATAAATAAAATCAATTAAAATAAATAAGAAAAAAAAAGTTTTTTGAAAACACCCCGTCACGACGAGCTTGCGCACAGAAGCGAGCGCATACGTGAGTAGCGCCCGCATATGAAAACGGTGGTCAAACCACACATGTGTGGTATCGCCGCGATCGGTAGAGCGAGAGCAATAATTCTAGCCCTAGACCTCTGTAACGCAAAAAATGCAACCTGTAGAATTTTTTAAATGTCGCTTATGGAGATTTTTGAGGCTAAAAGTTTGACGCCATTCCACAAGCGGGCGCAATTTTGAAGCGTGACATGTTGGGTATCAATTTACTCGGCGTACCATTATCTTTCACAATATAAAAAAGAATTGGGCTAATTTTACTGATGTCTTATTTTTTTATTCAAAAAAGTGAATTTTTTCCAAAAAAAGTGCGCTTGTAAGACCGCTGTGCAAATATGGTGTGAAAAAAAGTATTTCAATGACCGCCATTTTATTCTCTAGGGTGTTAGAAAAAAACAATACAAAATGTAGCAAAAAAAACTGTTTTAAACATGTAAACACCAAGTCTGAAAAAGAGGCCTGGTCCTTAAGTGGTTAAGGTTAAACCACTTTTCTTCTAATTTTAATGAGTGGCCACGTGTCTTGTTAAACTCCCTTCCACAAAAAAAGTTTTATCCTTATTATGGAGTCACCAGTACGGTATTTGTGAATTGAAATCATATCCCCTCTCAAGCGTCTCTTCTCCAGAGAGAATAAGTTCAGCAACCTTTTTTCATAACTAATATCCTCCAGACCATTTATTAGCTTTGTTGCCCTTCTTTGTACTCGCTCCAATTCCAGTACATCCTTCCTGAGGACTGGTGCCCAGAACTGGACAGCATACTGCAGGTACGGCCGGACCAGAGTCTTGTAGAGCGGGAGAATTATCGTTTTATCTCTGGAGTTAATCTCTTTTTTAATGCATGTCAATATTCTGTTTGCTTTGTTAGAAGCAGCTTGCATGCCATTGCTAAGCCTATCATCTACTAGGACCCCCAGGTTCTTTTGCATCCTAGATTTCCCCAGAAGTTCTCCCCCCAGTGTATAGATTACACTAGATTACACTCATATTTTTGCCACCCAAATGCATTATTTTACATTTTTCTACAATAAACCAAAAATCTATTCAAAATTCAAAATGATTTAGTATGGCAGTGATAAAGCTTTTATCTAGATTATAGGCTTTATAAACATGGCAAATGTTTTTTTATGGAGTTTTCACGGCAAAAAAATGCAAAAATGTGTTATGAATATTCCTCTTAATGGGTTAAAGTGGTTGTAAACTCTTACATATACCCAATGAAGTGACTAGTCTCAGGTGACACAAAGAAATTAAACAAATCCTCATACATAAACTATACCTGTTTATCTGCTGTTCTTTCTCTTCTACAGCCATTCAAAGTACAGAATGTCTAAAGCTTGTCTGAGCTGTCAGAAAAAAAGGGGTAGAGAGCTGAAGTCACTCTGCAAAGCTCAGTGAGGAGAGCTCTTCTGCCCCATACATGCGGTCAGACATTCTGGCCACAAAATCCGTCGGATTTTTTCAGACGGATTTTAGCCAAAACTTGTGTTGCATACACACGGTCGCACAAAGATCGGAACTATAAACTGACCAGTAGCCAATAGCTTTCGTCTCTTAGTTTATTCTGAGCATGCATGGCACTTTGTCCGTCTGAACTGTCTACACACGATCGGAATTTATACTATCGGATTTTGTTGTCAGAAAATTTTAGATCTTACTCTCAAACTTTGTGGTTGGAAAAAGAGACGAAAAAAGTCCGATGGAGCCCACACATGGTTGGATTTTCTGACAACATGATCCGATCGCACATTTTCTGAAAATCTGACCGTGGTTTTTTTTTTTAAAAGGGCCAGTTTGAAAAATTATTTTTTTTGTGACTGCCTGGAGGGGGGTCGGGGCAGCGACCATGCACCCCCTATGGATGGGCCGCCACTGGGAAAATTATATTTTTCTCTCTGGAGTCCATGCCTCTACTAATACAAGAAAGGACTTTGCTCAATTTGGAAACTGCAGCTTGGCATTGCACGCTATTATTAAGCCAAGGATCTATCCAAAACACCCAGATCCTTCTCTACTATTGATTCCCCCAGCTGTACTCTCCCTAGAATGTATGATGTACCGTATATATATTCTTAGCCTCCAAGTGCATAACTTTACATTTATCAACATTAAACCTCATTTGCAACATACCGTAGTTTCCAAATGAAACAATGCACTGAGGTCAGCTTGTAAGTTGGAGACATTCTGTAAGGACGTTATTTCACTGCATAGCTTGCTGTCATCTGCAAAGACTGAAATCGTTATTTTAATCGCAGACCCTATATCATTTTTGATACATTTGATATAAAAAAGTAAGCATCCCAACGCTGAACCTTGGACCCTCTTTTTGGTCTAGGTATACTCTTTCTTAGGCCGCGTACACACGGGCGGACTGTTCGCCCAACCTTGTTCGGCAAACAGTTTCATCAAACAGTCCGCTCAAAATTTGCATGAGCGGACTTGCCCACACACGAGCGGACTGTTTGACGAACAAGGTTGGGCAAACAGTTCGCTCAACTTTTGAAATGAACGGACTCGCCCACGTAAGGCGGAGGCAAATCCGCCCATTTCGAGCGCGTGTACAGGTAGGCGGGGCCCGCGAAGGAGACGTCGCGGGCTCCGCCGCCTGGAATGGGCTTAAAGGGGAACCCCAACGCCGAAAAAAATCGGCGTGGGGGTTCCCCCCAAGTCCACACCAGACCCTTGTCCGAGCACGCTACCCGGCCGGCCAGGAAAGGGGGGCGAGCGAGCGCGCCCCCCCTCCTGAGCCGTACCAGGCCGCGTGCCCTCAACATGGGGGGTGCCTTGGGGAAGGGGGGCCGCGCGGCCCCCCCACCCCAAAGCACCTTGTCCCCATGTTGATGAGGACAAGGGCCTCTTCCCGACAACCCTGGCCGTTGGTTGTCGGGGTCTGCGGGCGGGGGGCTTATCGGAATCCGGGAGCCCCCTTTAAGAAGGGGGCCCCCGGATACCGGCCCCCCACCCTATGTGAATGAGTATGGGGTACAATGTACCCCTACCCATTCACCTGTGAACTAAAGTACAATAAAAAACACAACACAGAGAAAAAATATTTTATTGCACAGCTCCGGGGGTCTTCCGTCTTCGGGGGTCTTCTCGCCGGACTCCTCCGCTATGTGTGTGTAGCTCTTTTGCTAGCGGAGGAGTCCGGCTTTCTTCCTCCCCGCCGCCGGCCTCTTCTCCCGACTTCGGGGGTCTTGTCCCCCTCTTCGGTTCTTCTGCCGGGCCACCGCGCCTGGTCCGGTGGCCCGGTCTTCTGTCGCCGTCTTCCGTTCTTCTGTCGCCGCCTTCGGTTCTTCTGCCGGGCCACCGCGCCTTCTTGTAGCTCTTTTACAGGCGGTGGCCCGGTCTTCTGTCGCCGCCGCCGCCTTCCGTTCTTGTTCTTCTTCTTGTTCTTCTTCTTCTCCTGGAGATGTTGACTCGACGAGCTCTCCGGCCGGAATGCCAGGGACACGCTCCGCTGCCACTTATATAGTGACAATGGGGCGGTGTCACATGGTATATGTCACATGGGTTGGTCACATGGGTTGATGTCACATGGGGACTATGACATCGTAAGGGGGCGGGGTCACCATGTGACCAACCCATGTGACATATACCATGTGACACCGCCCCATTGTCACTATATAAGTGACCGCACAGCGCGGCTCTGGCATTCCGGCCGGAGAGATCGTCGAGTCAACATCTCCAGGAGAAGAAGAAGAACAAGAAGAAGAACAAGAACGGAAGGCGGCGGCGGCGACAGAAGACCGGGCCACCGCCTGTAAAAGAGCTACAAGAAGGCGCGGTGGCCCGGCAGAAGAACCGAAGGCGGCGACAGAAGACCGGGCCACCGGACCAGGCGCGGTGGCCCGGCAGAAGAACCGAAGAGGGGGACAAGACCCCCGAAGTCGGGAGAAGAGGCCGGCGGCGGGGAGGAAGAAAGCCGGACTCCTCCGCTAGCAAAAGAGCTACACACACATAGCGGAGGAGTCCATTTACAAATTGCTCTTTCCAATCCTGTAGACTTTACCTTACACATTAGCTATGTGTGGGGAACTGAGTCAAACACTTTTGCAAAATCCAAGTATACCACGTCCACAGTCACTACTCTATCCAAGGTTTTACTTACCTCCTCATAAAAAGAAATCAGATTTGTGTAACAACTTCTGTCTTTCATGAATCCATTCTGTCTGTTGCTTAAAATATTTTTTTCCAGCGAAAACTCTTCCTAACTATACAAATTAAACTAACAGGTCTATAGTTATTTGGTAAAGACTTTGATCCTTTTTTAAATATAAGCACCACATCGGCTTTACGCCAATCCAATGGTTCCAGTCATTCCAGTCATTAAAGAGTGCCTAAAAATGAGAAACAATGGCTTTGAAATCATAGAGCTCAATTGTTTTTGGATCCGTGAGTGTATGCCATCTGGTCCAGGTGCTTTGTTGTTTTTGATGTTTTGTGCTTTGGACTGTAGGGGGAGGCTTTGTAGTGCTTTGAGCATTGCTCCAAGTTTTTTGCATATGGGTACTATAGTACCTATGTCCCTGGAGCACCTGGGACAATTAGGTGACATGCATTGCCTGCAGGAAAACTGTTTTTTTGAGGGTATAGTAAACCCTGAGCAGGATAAACAGTTATGTTGCTTTTCATTTTTAATTCATTTTAAATCAATTTCAAAATAAGCCTGCTCAAATGAATGGGCTATCTTAATGCAACATTTGGTAAATGTACTGAATGGACCTGACCAGTATGAATAGGCCATGATACTAAAGCAGCCTTTCTCAAACAGGGTGCCACCAGAGGTCCTTATGCCGCGTACACACGATCAAACAAGCGGGTGGAAAAGTCCAGCAAACTCAAGTCCGCCAAACAATCCCCCCGTGTGTAGCCTCCGGCATACTTTTTTGACCCGAAAGTACGGTGGACTTAGAATATAGTTTTACACTCCAATCTTCCCGCCGGACTCGCATTTCGGCGGACAATCCGGCCGTGTGTATGCCAGTCCGCCGTACTTTTGAAATGAACGGACTTTTCCCGCCCGGAGAATTTCGAGCGGGTCTCCAGGTAGGCGGGGCCCGCGAAGGAGACGTCGCTGGCCCGGCCGTCTGGTATGGACTTAAAAGGGAACGGCGTGGGGGTCCCCCCAAAGTCCACAACAGACCCTTGTCCGAGCACGCTACCCGGCCGGCCAGGAAAGGAGGGGCGAGCGAGCGCCCCCCCCCCCCCCCCTGAGCCGTACCAGGCCGTGTGCCCTCAACATGGGGGGTGCCTTGGGGAAGGGGGGGCCGCGCGCCCCCCCCACCCCAAAGCACCTTGTCCCCATGTTGATGAGGACAAGGGCCTCTTCCCGACAACCCTGGCCGTTGGTTGTCGGGGTCTGTGGGCGGGGGGCTTATCGGAATCCGGGAGCCCCCTTTAATAACGGGGCCCCGGATACCGGCCCCCCACCCTATGTGAATGAGTATGGAGTACAATGTACCCCTACCCATTCACCTGTAAAATAAAGTACAAAAAAAACACAACACACAAGATAAAATAGTTTATTGCACATCTCCGGGGGTCTTCCGTCTTCGGGGGTCTTCTCGCCGGACTCCTCCGCTATCTTCTTGTAGCTCTTTTACTAGTGGAGGAGCCCGGCTTTCTTCCTCGCCGCCGGCCTCTTCTTCCGACTTCGGGGGTCTTGTCCCCCTCTTCGGTTCTTCTGCCGGGCCACCGCGCCTTCTTCTAGCTCTTTTACAGGCGGTGGCCCGGTCTTCTGTCGCCGTCGCCGCCTTCCGTTCTTCTGTTCTTCTCTTCTTCTTCTTCAGATGTTGCCTCGTCGAGTCCTCCGCTCACAATGACGGGGACCGGGCACGCGGCGACTTATATAGGGACAAGGGGCGGGGTCTTCGGTGGATGTCACATGGGTTGATGTCACATGGTGACCCCGCCCCATTACGATGTCACAGTCAAGTGGTCAACCCATGTGACATCCACCGAAGACCCCGCCCCTTGTCCCTATATAAGTCGCCGCGTACCCAGTCCCCGTCATTGTGAGCGGAGGACTCGGTGAGGCAACATCTGAAGAAGAAGAAGAGAAGAACAGAAGAACGGAAGGCGGTGGCGGCGACAGAAGACCGGGCCACCGGCTGTAAAAGAGCTAGAAGAAGGTGCGGTGGCTTATTAAAGGGGGCTCCCGGATTCCGATAAGCCCCCCGCCCGCAGACCCCGACAACCAACGGCCAGGGTTGTCGGGAAGAGGCCCTTGTCCTCATCAACATGGGGACAAGGTGCTTTGGGGTGGGGGGGCCGTGCGGCCCTCCCTTCCCCAAGGCACCCCCCATGTTGAGGGCACGCGGCCTGGTACAGCTCAGGAGGGGGGCCGCTCGCTCGTCCCCCCTTTCCTGGCCGGCTGGGTAGCGTGCTCGGACAAGGGTCTGATGTGGACCTGGGGGGACCCCCACGCCGATTTTTTTTCTGCGTTGGGGTTCCCCTTTAAGTCGATACCAGGCGGCGGGGCCAGCGACGTATCCTTCGCGGGTCCCGCCTACCTGGAGACGCGTTCGAAATGAGCGGACTTTCCTCCGCGTGTGTGGGCGAGTCCATTCATTTCAAAAGTAGGGCGGATAGTACGGCGGAATTAGTACGCCGTATTAGTCCGCTGAAAAAGTGCCGTGTGTGGGCAAGTAGCCCGTTTGGAAAGTCCGACGTACAGTCTGGCGGGAAGTCCGCCAGACTAAGTACGTCGGACAGACGGCTACGTGTGTACGCGGCATTAGGAGTGCACGGAGCTCAGTTGAAAATACTCAACAAAGTGGAAGCAAAGGAAGGAGTGAGTGCCGTGTTCTCTGCCTCCCCCTGCAGTGCAGTACCCAGCTGTGTGAGGGAAAGCACTGTAATCCAACTTTTTAAAGTGGAAGTAAACTCCCTTGTATTATATTTACCTATAGGTAAGCCTATAATAAGGCTTACCTTTAGGTACAGTAAATATCTCCTAAATGTGTAAAGCTCTACATAACTTGAGGGCAATATATATAAGTACCTGTAATAGATAATATTAATAAATATTTACTTTAAATGCAGCCCATGATGTCACTGACACATGCACTCTGAAGGAACAGCATACCCCTGCCGATCCTTCAGAGCTGCGCCGTAAACAGTGATTACTATGCGCATGCGTGGAAGTGGAGTAATTTCCAGCTTGGCCATTCATATCACAGAAGCCTGCAAACCCAAAAGGAAGACTGGGTGGAGATGAAAGCACCTTCAGCAGTGACAGTGTGTGCCGCTGGAAGGTTTCGTTTTCAGGTAAGTCTGCCATAAAGGGCTGGTAAGCTATGCCTACTAGCCCATTATGACTTAAACTGCCCGGTGCCTATTTTTTTTATGTGTTTGTTTGTTCATGTGTCTCTATGTGTGTGTTTTTATATGTGTCAGTATGTGTGTGTGTGTGTGTACATTTCTGTATGTATGTATGTGTTTGTATGTGTGTATGTGTTTGTGTGCATGTGTTTGTGTACATGTGTTTGTATGTGTGTGTTCTCATGTGTTTGTATGTGTGTGTGTTTTAATGTGTGTTTGTTTTTATATGCACGTGTGTACATGTGTTTGTATGTGTGTGTTTTATTATGTGTACACGTGTTTGTATGTGTATGTAATGTGAACCAAGACTTGGATGGGGTCCTCGAGACTGAAAATACTTTTCAAGGGTACCCTGACTGGAAAAAGGTTGAGAAATACTATACTAAACTATATTTTGGTATAACATACTGTATAATATGGTGAATAATATGTTTTCATGAAACATACGGTACAGTTAAAGTGTTACTAAACCCACAACAATAAAATCTGTCTGTGTATGCAGAATAGCATGCTTGTTATACTCACTGTGGAACTTAATGGGTTAATCCTCTGCATTGTGTAAAAGGGCTCTTTGATTATTTATGCACAGATCCTCCCTCTCATGCAGGGTCACTCTGGACAAGTCTAGATAAGACACAGTGAGGGTAGTCCTGCGGCACATGCTCAGTTTGGTCTCTATTGCTGGAGAGAACATTTCCTGTTTCAGTTGAGCTGTTCAGGTCACATGATATTGACATCACACATTTTGGTGTGTATACAGAGCCTAAATGACAGCCGAGTCCCTCCCTCCCTCCTCCATGCCCAGTAACTAAAAAAGAACACAGTGGGTGGGATGTCACATCTTGATTGATGGATGCTCCGCCTCCCATAAAAGTACAGGCTGTAGTGCAGGGATATGCAATTAGCGGACCTCCAGCTGTTGCAAAACTACAAGTCCCATCATGCCTCTGCCTCTGGGTGTCAAGCTTGTGACTGTCAGAGTCTTGCTATGCCTCATGGGACTTATAGTTTTGCAACAGCTGGAGGTCCGCTAATTGCATATCCCTACTGTAGTGTATTTCAAGAGACAGTGATTCCCATAAATAAGATAACACCCCTGTACATGTTTTTGCAATGTTCTTTTTTGACCTCTCAACAGCATCAGTTATAGCCTGCTGACATGTATATTGAGGTAATATGTATTTCTAGACATTTAAAAATACATTTATTTCCCAATTTCTAAATTCATAAATAATACAGATTGTGCCAAAAATGTGTTAGTTTTCTTTTCTTCATATTTGTGATCCTTCTTTCTTTCTTTCTGTGTCTTTCCTCTTTCTCTCTCTCTCTCTCTCCCTCCCATCATCCTCATCCTGCCTGGCACCCCAATGCAACCTCCCTAACACCCCACCCCTTGTCATCCTCATCTTCATGTTCATCACACCTGACAACCCACTGCAATCTTGCTAACTCCCCACCGTCTGTCATTCTCATCTTCATCACACCTGGTACCCCATTGCAACCCTGCTAACAACCCCCACCCACTTTCATCCTCATCCTCCTGTTCATCACACCTGGCACCCTACTGATACCTTGTTAACACCCCACCCCCTGCCACCCCATCTTCATCACACCTGGTGACCCACTGCAATCTTGTTAACACTCTACCCCCTGTCATCCTAATCCATATCACACCTGGCACCCCACTGCAACCTTGCTATCAACCTACCCCCTGTCATCCGCATCCTTATCACACCTGGAACCTCACTGCAACCTTGCTAACCAACCCACCCCCTGTCCTCGTCATCACACCTGGCACCCCACTGCCACCTTGCTAACACCCTACCTCCTGTCATCCTCATCCTCATCACACCTGGCACACCACTGTCACCTTGTTAACACCCTACCCCCTGTCATCCTCATTCCCACTATAACCCACTGCCAGCTTCCAAACACGTACATTGACAAAGCAGCTTATTCCATTGTTGAGAGGACAAGGGTCTCTTCCCCAAAAATGTGTGGTGATGGGGCTTATTGAAATATGGAACACTATGTTAACAATAAAGATGCCAACCCAGGTGAATGATTAAAGTGTTACTAAACCCACAACAGTAAAATCAGTGTGTATATGCAGTGAAGCATGCTTGTTATACCCCTTAGTGTAGAACCTAAGGGGTTAATCCTCTGCATTGTGTAAAAAGGCTATTCGATTCTGTCTTCTCTGATCATCCCCTTCTTCCATAGACTCAAAAAAAAAAAAACAACGAATATTTACAGAGTCTATAGAGTCAGGCTGCTCAGTTTGGTGTGTAGAGAGTTTTTTTTCTTGGGAGGGTGCATATGTGATCAGCACATTGAAGCTTTATAGGACAATTGTGGGAGAAATGAAAACTCCTACAAGCTATCAGCACACATTGATACAAGTCACAAGACTGCTCTAACTGCTATATACAGATGATTATAAAAGGTATTTATCCATTTGCATTTACTTAAACCAGGAGTGCCCAACCTTTTGAAGAGCGAGGGCCACTTAAGCGACTTAGTAACCAGTCGTGGGCCACAATGATCAGATGACAGTTCTGCGTCCACTCTGCATATGCAAAGCGGACACAGACACAGCCCACTCTACTCTATGGGCCCTCTCATCTGGTCAAATGGAAGGGGACGGATCCACTTTCTGTTTTTTTAGCAGATCAGATTGGAAGGAGGCAGGTGTAAACGTACAAGTCTGTTTACATCTGCCGTTCCATAGAGGTGAATGGAGGGTCCGATTGGGTCAGACAGATCATGTTAAAGGGGCCCAAGGCTACTTTTACACTGATGGTCTGTGGTCTACCCACATCTGTGGCTTTCCTGCAGGTTAGTTGTACTTTGCCATAGAATTTATTTCTGAAAGTGCACCAAACCCACAGGTAAGATGAGAAGTCTATGGCTTAGTGCAGGTACACTGCGCTACACCTGCAAATCAGTTTAAAAGCAGCCCAGAACAGATATGTCCATATATACACTGTGATTTTTAGTACCGTATATACTCGAGTATAAGCCGAGATTTTCAGCCTCTTTTTTGAGGCTGAAAGTGCCCCCCTCGGCTTATACTCGAGTCATCGCTGTCTGCCCGCTCGATCAGCGTGTCGAGCAGACAGACAGCGGCCATTCTGATTCAAAAGCCGCGCCTCCGGCTCCCCCTTCGCCTGTGATAGGCGGAACACTGAATTTCCCAGCAGCCTGTGTTCCGCCTATCACGGACTTCGTATCATCCTCGTACTACGGACGAGGATGATACGACGTCTGTGATAGGCGGAACACAGGCTGCTGGGAAATTCAGTGTTCCGCCTATCACAGGCGAAGGCGGCGGCGCAGCTTTTGAATTTTACAATGGCCGCCGACGAACGAAGAGGGCACGGGACGGAGGCAAGGCACAGGACGGCACGGGACGGGACGGGACGGGACCGGAGGCAAGGCATGGCGGCGAGGCACGGCGGCGAGGCACGGAGGCAAGGAGGCTCGGCACGGGACGGAGGCTCGGGACAAAGGCTCAGGACACAGGTAGGCTGGACACACACACACACACACACACACACACACACACACACACACACACACACACACACACACACACACAGGGATGGATGGATGGATGGAGACACACACACACAGGGATGGATGGACGGACACACAGGGATGGACGGACACACAGGGATGGACGGACACACAGGGATGGACGGACACACACACAGGGATGGACAGGCATGTCTTACCCTCGGCTTATACACGAGTCAATAAGTTTGCCAGTTTTTTTGGGGGTAAATTGGGGGCCTCGGCTTATATTCGGGTCGGCCTATACTCGAGTATATACGGTAATAAGGGATTTTGCTGTCCCAGGCAGAGTGCAATTGGTATGACTCCACCTATGACAGGAGCTGGTGCTATACAGGAAGCATTGGCTTATGCAGCTCTGCTCCACAGCTGCTTGTTTCCTCTACCGCTGGCTTCATTCACAACACTGATGCTCCAGCATGGTGGGTAGACAACCTGCAATCTGGGCTTGCCAACCCACCATCCCAGAGCAGAAGGTCGCTGGCCACATCAGAGGGCTCTGCGAACCACGTGTGGCCCCCGGGCCACTGGTTGGGCACCCCTGACTTAAACTATTGCATTTCCATGTTCTGTGTACTGTGGGAGAACAGAAATAGTGAATGCAGGATCTGGGTTTAGTAACACTTTAACCTTAAAGATAAATTCCAGATATGTATATTACTATATTTTTACATAGTTATGATGGTCCACCTTGAACCAGCGTAACTATGTATATACCACACTTGGCTGATGCCCCTGGAAATGGCTGAAGTAGATACAACTTCTCTAGTGATCTTCAATTGCTTCTGGGTCCCGTGTTGATCCTTGCATTCTGAACAAAATGCATTTTCTGAATGAATGCAAAGTATTCTCTGATTGGATGAGGTGGAGAGCATGACATCACTACCCCACCTTTCCACCTCATCCAATCAGAGAATGTTTTGCATTCATTTAGAAAATGCAAAGCATTCTCTGGCGCCTGTGCTGAGTGGCCAACCTTCTGTGTTCAGAATGCATCAGGCCAGCATGAGACCCAGAAGCAAGTGGAGACTACTGGAGTAGCAACCTCCAAGCTGGACCAATGTAGCTGTTAAAAAATGTACCAAACCTGGAATTCACCTTTAAAGATAATTATTTATGTGTTTCCATACATTTTCTGTGTGTACCATAGTGGTACACACAGAAAATGTATGGAAACACATAAATAATAGTGTCCAAAATAAAGAAATATAAAATTTTGTAACATTTTCCAAAATGTATTTTTTAAGGCAGGCAAACATGAAATCTTGTATATAAATAGGCAGTGAGTATGTGTCCTTGTTGGTTCACTGTTGTGCTGAGAATATACACTTGAATAGCAGGGTTTTTAGGTGAAACACAGCTGAATGAATGAATCTGGCTGCTGGGGATTATATAACTGAACATGTATGTTGATTTTAGACAGTTGTAATATTTTTTGAATAACATTTTCAGCTCCCTAATTTTACTTGCTGCCTGGAAATGCTGTTTATTTCCAATATGTTAGTGGCCTAAAACCATAGAGGAGAAATGTTACAGTTTTCGATGCCCATTGATCACATACATATAAGGAACTCTGATTTTTATTTAATTTTTTAATCAATCAGTTCTTGTCAGGTAAAAAGAAATGTAGTGACATAATTTGTAAAACAGCTGAAAAGAGCAGAGATGAGCATTTTATAGACTATCCTATATCGTATGTTTATGCAGCCCACCAAATATTTTTTTTTTAATGTTGTATTCAGAAAAAATATATAACAAAAAACAAAAAAAAAAAAGTGAATACATTGCTTTTATCAGCCAAAACGACATGTCAATTAATCAAGACTGTAAAAGACTGAAACGTTGTGAAAACATTTCACTATTTCAATTCTCTTTTGTTCTAAAACTGTCTCGTCTTTAAATCCTATTACTTTGATTGGGCTAGCATGAAGTGGAATAGGATTAAATACTCAGCATTCCTGTTATTCTCTCACTTCTCCACCTTGGCTTGCTTCCTCTGCAATGCAACAAACATAGCAAGTTTCCTTGACAAAATCAGTGTTTTTTCCTCAGCCTTGATAACAAATCAAAATGTTTTTTATTTTTTGGGGATTTTTTTTTTTTGCAACATCACTGTTCCTCACATCTTTCTTTTTTCCAACACTTTGTTTCATTTAAAATTTCTTATAAAAATTGGGTATCGTTATAGTCCTTATATTTAGTTTGTTAGTGTCCATTATTTTGTATATCATTGAATAGGATGAGGTACCAGACCTACGTGGTCTAACTAATGAGGATCTCTTATTGAGGCCTCACAATTTCCTTCTTTTCATACAATATATGTAAATCCAATCACTAACATTTCATATAAGCTTTAACATTAATTTCAGAATTAATTATATAACTTTTGGATTGACAGATTTTTTTCAAATAATGAATAAGCAAATGTGCTGCCAAAAGTAATGAACAATCTTGATGAGTATGTGCTCCTGTTAAACCACCACCAGGGCAACTAATGGCTATGTTCTCATCTTAAAGAAAAACCTTTAAGAAATAAAGGTCATAATACTTTTTCCCCTTTAAGAGCCAGGAACAGCTCAATATACTGATAAGCTGATGGTATTTCATTCAAAAATCCTCTCCAATGTAAACAATGATCATGAAAAAGATACAAAAGGGAAACAAATGGTACCCTCTTGATCTGGCCATGAAAGTCCTTCATCAGGTACTTTCTTTTCAAAGGGTGGCAATGCTCTGCACTTGTTACATGGGCTTCTTTTATCACACATTACATTATGCAGGCACGCTTCACTGATGTTATAGTCAGCCTTGAAAAATGCAATGCAGCCATTGTCGAAGTGCCTAGAAGTAGATAGTTGCACTTGGATGCAACAGATGATGATAAACAGTGAAAACATATATTTTCTGTGAAATATACAGCATGAATGACAACTTCAATGTAACATCCAGATTATTATATATTAAAAGTAAGATGCTTTTAGCCCACTCAGACAATCACATGTTGGTGCCACATGATGTGGCACTGTGTTAAATGCAGAGCTTTGCACAGCATACCATTCATTTTGAATGGCACCCCAAACCAAAGCAGCACAATGTCCAAATGTTAACCATCTGTGGGTTGTGGTGCATAAAAAATAATGTCACTGGTTTTACTTGCTCCAGTCGGAACATCTGACATATTGTAACAAACGTATATCTTGTTCATTTTGTTGAAAAATAAATAAATATGGAAATTAAAAAAATAAATAAATAAAAATAATGTCACCCTAACGCGCTTGCTTTGTAGGCCAACACACAAATGTGAACTATCTGTGCATTGTATAAAAATAAAAAAAATTGTTTGTAGCATTAAGGTGAACAGCCAGCCTGTTCAACATGAATTGGCTGCCTTAACACAAAGGAGAGAATTCAATAAAGGAATAATTACAAAAAAAAAGTGTCATGAAAGCTGTATGCCAGGTTTTGTATCAGTACTGACATGTGTGCCAGATTGAGCTAGCTGTTACTTTGGCCACTTTTAGAATCTGTCTCTATAGCTGCAACAGATTAAAAAATCATTGCTGCAAGTTTGCAGCGGTAAGTAAAGTGGAACTTCGCCCAATAGCGGAAGTTCTGCTCTTTCTCCTTCACATTTGGCACATATTCTTTTTTTTGGGGGGGGGGGGGGGTAGGTATCCAAAGTTTTTCTCCCCCTTCTCCTGCAGACTTCTGGGACATGTAACAGGCCACCGAAAGCTGTGGGACCAATCAGCTCATGTATGTGCAGTGAGCAGCCGGCTGTGGAGCCTCAAGCAGTCTGCCGGCATCCAAAGCCCGGTGAAGAAATCGACCAGGTGAGGACACCGCTGGATCCTGCAACAGGTGAGTGTCTATTTATTAAAAGTCAGCAGCTATAGTTTTGGTAGACTTTTAATTTTTCAAAATATGACTGAAGCACTTCTTTAAGACCAACTCTGACCTGATGTGCAGAGACATGCTAGTGCTCAGAGTAGGGCATTGTCAGGTCACCTTGAGGCGAGGTGACAGATGCACACCGTAGGGATCAGGAGTGCACCGCAAGGTTGTGGACCCTACGGCTGACTGCTGCAGACGGGAGTCAGATTCCACTGGGGTTAGAGTGTAAGATTCCCTGGGGCGCGGAGTCTAAGAGCCAGCAGGTGTTCACCAGAGCCTCGAGTGGTGAGGATGGACTTGGCTGCAACTGGCTCCAGGTCGCGATCCCCAGGGTCCCCCAGCTCACACCCACAGTAGGCAACAGGTGGATAGGGATGGTGAGGGACAAAGCCAAGGTCGGGGGCCACAAGCAGACAGGAATATTCAGGGACACGCCAAAAGGTCAGGATCACAGGCAAACAGGGATAGTCAAAGACACGCCAAAGTCGGTAACGGAACAACAGAAGAGCACATGGCAGGTAACAGGAAGCTAACACACAAAGGTTGAACACCAGCGTTGGCCTGCAGTGCACAGGTTAATATAGAGCTCCCTGATAGGAGCTAGGGTGGAGCCATGCCAGAGGATGGATTATAAAAGCAGACAGGTGAGGGTTGGCTGGTCTCTAGATGAACACATGGGAACAGGTAAGCAGACAAACTATTGCATAACCATGACAGGCATTTTGTGGTGAAAAGCTTTCTTGAATACGGCAGCTTGCCACACAGGGCTCCCTAATAACTAGGAAGCTGGTGGCCATCTGCATTAGAGCAACCATTGATTCATCCCCAGGCTGAGTCATCTTTTGTTTGGGAAATTCTCCTGCCAACAGCTAAAAGTAAACAAAGGGGTGGAGATGCTCGTGACATAATTGTCCCAATATGGCTATGGCAATATTTGGACAATGATGTCCTTTGTTTACTTTCAGATGTCGACTGGGGAATCCCCCAATGCATTGCTGACAGCGTCCTAGTGAACAAGGGTCTGAACCAGGGGCGGATCCAGGGGAGGGGCAACAGGGCATTTGCCCCCCTATAGAAAATAGTGCCAACCCTGAGTCTCATATTCAGAATCAGCAGCAGTGGCGCAGAGACCCTCTTGTTATTGCACCACTGCTGACCTGGCCGCCGCACTGGTTGCTATCGCCTGACACCTGGTGTCTAGCAACCAGTGACGTTACGTCTGAGGAGGAAAGTGAGGCCCCAGCATTCAGAGCAAAGTATTATTTAACTTCTTCCTCCTCCGCTCCTAGTGAAAGCTTTCTTCACCTTCATCCTCCTTCTCCAGCGTGGTGCGAGGGAAGGGAACTGTGCTAGCCATCCTGCCAGGATTAGAGCAGATCACGTCGGAAGATCTGCCTGTCGACCTGCACCTGCCTGAGGTGAGGCAGATCGCAGATGAATTAAAAAATATAATCATTATTAGCTTATTCTCATTATTTTGTAAAAAGGCACTGGTCTGAACATGCACTGAGGATGCACTCTCACATTGACATGGCACCCCTGTCAATGTGAGCGATTCATGTACCTCTTCCTGGCAGGTAAAGGAATCCATTGCCTACACCAAAATTTGTTGTGTGGACGAGCGAGGGAATTCTAAAGAACATCTAAGAAATTCCTTAATAATTCCTTGGGGAGTGTGATAACCCAAAATAGCAAATTGACTCTGCATATGCCCCCAGCCTCCTCTCCCATGGCCAGTGTGCCCTTTCAGGGCACCAGACTCTTAGTCAGTTTATCCTTTTTGCAGTAAAGGGCCAATCACAGCAGCCCTTTATTATTTGATCAGCTGTGTTCAATCTCATGTAAACAGACTTGCTGGCTATTGGCATTCCTTTCCTCACATGCTGTCTCTGTGTGAGGAAAGGAAAATCGATAACCGGCAAGTCTTACAGAGCACAGTGAGTACATTGTTTATACTGATACTCAGGGCACTAATCATCAGTGCCCTGATTATCAATGCAGCCACAACATTGCCCATGAGTGCAGCCCCATCAGTGCCCATCAGTGCAGTCTTTTCAGCACACATCAGTAAAGGAATGACTTATTTGTAAAATTTTATAAGAGAAACACTTTGAGTTTTTTTCAAATTTTTGGTCTTTTTTCATTTGTCTGGTAAAAAAAAAAAAAAAAAAAGTGGCGATTAAATACCACCAAAAGAAAGCTCTATCTATCCCCCAAAAAAATTATAAAAATTTGATTTGGGTAGAGTGTTGCATTTGTCATTCAAAGTGTGACAGCACTGAAATCTGAAAATTTGCCAGGGCAGGAAGGAGGTGAAAGTGCCAAGTATTGAAGTGATTAAAGTGTTTCACACATCTCAGTTGCTACATTCCCATGGCCACAGTTAATTGCATTGTAAAGAATATTTCACCTTAGGAAGACACCTCTAATGACATAATACAGCAGTGATTCTCCTTCTTATCCACATCAACATGGAGTAGGAACTCTAAGGGTCCTTTCACATGGGCTTTTCTGCTTGGCGGACTTCGCTTGATCAGAGAGGGATCGATCCGCTGATCCCCGCTGAGCAGGCAGATGACAGGTCCACCTCCGATCTCCCTCTATGGCGAGATCGGATGAAAACGGATTGCCTGTCCATTTTCATCCAATCCCATCCAATGTCATTCACCAGACGGATGGAAAATAGGTTCACCATCTGTCTGAATTTCACGGACAGGATCGGATAGCAATGGGTGTCAGTGGACATGTCACCACTGACATCCACCGCTCCATAAAAGTGAAAGCCTGTGTGAAAGGGCCTTACTCTCAACTAACTGCAGTATAACAATGAGCTGCAGGACAGACTTAGCCTCCTGCTATCTAATATGAAGTGGGAGACACTGGCCCCAAAAAACAGAAGAGGTCAGCAGAGATGCCTGTAATAAAAGAAGAGGCTTGAAGGTTTTCTCATAACAAACTATTTAGTGGTGGTGTAATCTTTTTAATGACAAATAAATACTTTCTTCAGCGAAAACATTCAAGCCTTCTCTTTTAGCATGGCTCCTTTTGCTGACCACTTTTTTTGGGGAGCTAAATTCTCCCACTTCATTGATAGCACCAGCATCTAAAGACAACAAGGTATATGTTCCTCCAGAGTACACCTTATTTTTTTTTTACCAATCTTTAACCCGAAACATAATTTTTGCATCAAAACCACTACAATGATTTGGATTTCTCCCGTTGCATTCTCTCCTTTTCTTCTTCATCTCCAGACTGTTTATAGAGAATTCCTACATTTCTGCAATCTAGTCTACTAGACTCACATCAGGAGTCAGAAAAGCAATGGTACTCATTAATAACAAAGGGCAGGAAAATGTTTGTTAGTAAGTTGTATTAACTATTTCCCATCTGCCTTTATAATAAGCTTATAATCATCTGACTCCTAGACACAGACATGAAAGAAACAGTTTTGGATCATAAGAATATGATTACCTACACCACCAGTGTTCGCTAACCTCTAATATAGTAACTACAGTATACACGTACAGTATACTGTATGCAGTACGTATACGGTCCACTCAAAACATCAGTAAAATACATTTTAAAATAATTATGCCCATCTGAAAGACATGACTGTTTGCCTGCCCAAAGGTAGTGAAAGAGTTAATAGTACAAGGCTTCTCACTTGCAGAAAATAAAATAAAATGAGCAGCAGCACTATGGCATGCACAGAATAGATAGCTGAGTAGAAATCTTAAATTCTCATCGTTCTCTGAGCCCAGACAGTGCTTCACAAGATATATTAATAGACTGAGTTTCCACATGAGCTAAAGGCCTGCATCTCAACAATGGCAATATTTTTTTCTTGCGAGCCCTCTTGCCAAATTGGACTCAGAGCCTGTATTTTTTCCATAGAAGATATTTGGCGTTGTAATGAATATCTCAAGATAACCTATATATATGTGGCTATGGAGATAGCACAATTTGGAATGTGTCCCTTGTTCACTCCATTCACGCACACACAAAAAAGGAGAGGAGTAGTTAACAAAAAAGAAAAAAAAAAGCTTGTTGTCATGGTAACGTGCCTTGAAGTATCTTAAAATCTGGGCAAGTTTTAACATTCTGAATGCATTTGCATTTCCCTTGAAGCCTTCGACGACGTAACAATTAGTTCCCACCCCCATGTATCTGATAGAAGGGAAGGGGTTGCCTACCTACAAGAATGAGAGTTAACGATTCCTCTGCCCTGCCTTTCTGCAGATGTGATTTTTTTTTCCCTATTACTGCAAATCAACAAAAAAATGCAAATAAATAAGAATGCCGAGAAAGCTGCATTCACAGCTGTCACAACACACATGTACGAAGAAGCGCTTCCTTCTGGTGTCAGCAGTGTTTATGGGCTGCCAGCTGTTGCTACAGTACACCTTCTCCGACTGTTACTGGTATTTCAGGAGATGTTAGTTTGCCAACCTATATGGGCTTTTTAAAAAAACAAGACTTTATATTATTTCCAGCATTCATTTATTTATTTTATATAAGTGCATGCATCCAGAAGCATAAATGAAGGAGGTGGGATAGATATAGGGCTTAAGAGAATCTTCAAGGTTCCCTGCAGCAAAAAATAACTTACAATCATCACCTCTCTCTAGCTTTGCATGTAAACCAAATATTTTAGCACACAATAAGACTACTAAAAGCCTAAAATGAACATAGGAGAACATCACACACAAGGGAATAAGCCCTTGTACACACTGTCAGAAATTCCGACGGAAAAGGTCAGATCGGACCATGTTGTCGGATAATCCGACCGTATGTGGGCTCCATCTGACTTTTTTTTTCGTCAGAATGTCCGACCAACAAAGTTTGGGAGCTGGATATAAAATTTTCCAATAACATGGTCCAATCGGACTTTGTCCGATCGTTTGTAGAGAATTCCGATCCGACAAAGTGGCACGCATGCTCAGATCAAATTACGAGACCAAAGCTATTGGCTACTAGCCGCAACTTAGTCCCGTCGCAACGAATGAACGTCATCACATTCCAAATGATTGTATTTTCCGACAACTTTGTCGGACCGTGTGTATACAACACCAGTTTCGGACAAAATCCGTTGGAAAAAATCTGACGGATTTTGTTGTTGGAATGTCCGACCATTTGTACAAGGGCTAAGGCTGCATTGCCCTTAAACAAGAGCCTTATAAAATAGTAAAGTACAAGAACACAGGGAAACCAATCCGTAAACAGTTTTAGGTGATCTAAATAAAATAAACTGAAACCGGATTAGTTGCCAGTGGTAGAGTTGGGTGAACGGTTCAGCCCGAGCATGAGTTCGGGCCGAATATTGGCTGTTCATTGTTCGCTGATCACCCGAATTATCAGGGCATTTAATTGTTTGTTCGGCCTGCCGATTGACCACAATGTACTGCACCGCCACTCAGTGATTGGCTGAAGTAATGAAAGCTTTGCCCAATCAGGGCACAGAGCACTGTCAGAGCCATGATTGGAAAAAGTAATGATGACTCTATCCAATCATCGCTCTTTGTTCCTAATCCTGCCCCACACTATAAAAATATTCTCCCCATAGCGGCCATTTGCAGTGTGATATTGGTTTGGAGAGAGATAGAACAGGGCTCTGTTCAGTGCTGCTAGCTAGTTAGTGTGCTATTGTCAGTGTAGAATATCAGATTAGTATGAATCTCATGATAGTTCAGTGTGACCATTCATTTTTACTTTAGTGTCAGTTTAATTTGTCAGGGCAGGTTTCCTGCAGTATCTATCAGTACCTTACTGTACGTTCAACACAGTATATATTAGTGGGAACATTGAATGCCAACAAGTACTGTGACATACTGAAGCAGTGCATGATCCATTCCCTTCGGAGACTTGGACGCAGGGCAGTATTCCAACATAATGACATAAAACACACCTCCAAGACGACCACTGCCTTGCTAAAAAAGCTGAGGGTTAAGGTGATGTACTGGCCAAGCATGTCTCCAGACCTAAACCCTATTAAGCATCTGTGGGGCATTAATAGATATTAATTAGATAGATATTAATGGCTCTGTTGAGTTATTTTGAAGGGACAGCAAATTTTCACTGTTATACAAGCTGTACACTCACTACTTTATAATGTAGCAAAGTGTAATTTCTTCAATGTTGTCACATGAAAAGATATTATAAAATATTAACAAAAATGTGAGGGGTGTACTCACTTTTGTGAGATACTGTATCAGTGCGTTACTGTACGTTTAACGCCATATGTATCAGTGTGTTATGGCATGTTTAACGCAGTATATATCAGTGCATTACTGGACGTTTAACACAGTATATAACAGTGAATTACTACAAGTTTAACGCAGTATATATCAGTGCGTTACTGTACGTTTAACATTATATATATATATATATATATATATATATATATCAGTTTGGTACTGCACGTTTAACGCAGTATATATCAGTGTTACTGTCTGTTTACCGCGGTAAATATCAATGCATTACTGCATGTTTAACGCAGTATTTATCAGTGCGTTACTGTATATTTAATGCAGTATATATCAGTGTGTTACTGTACATTTAATGCAGTATATATCAGTGCGATATTGCATGTTTAACACAGTATATTTAAGTGCGTTACTGCACGTTCAACGTAGTATATATCAGTGTGTTACTACACATTTAGTGCAGTATATATCAGTGCATTACTGCACATTTAACGCAGTATATTTGAGTGAATTACTGCACGTTTAATGCAGTACATATCAGTGCGTTGCTGTATGTTTAACGCAGTATATATCAGTGCATTACTGCACATTTAGCGCAGTATATTTGAGTGTATTACTGCGTGTTTAAGGCAGCATATATCAGTGCATTACTGTACGTTTAATGCAGTATACAGTATCTCAGAAAAGTGACTGAAGAAATTACACTTTGCTACAATGTAAAGTAGTGACGCAACACAAAGCCAAAAAAGGTGTAGAAGGAGCAATAATTCTGGACTATAATAACCAATATAAAAAAAAATAGAAAGTATAATCAAAAAACACTGGCACATTCTCTTGAATGATAAAGATTTGCACAAAGTTCTACCTCCTAAACCGAAGTTTATTTATAGACGCGCCCCCAACCTCAGAGACATGCTAGTGAAAAACATACCTGATCCTCCTGTGAATAATTTCACGTTCTTCACCGGGAAAGGTTTCTTCCCTTGTAAAAGATGCCTAGCGTGCACCAGAGCGAGTAAACCTACTAAAGTCTTTGAATTTTTAGCCTCAAGTACCGGTAATACCCACAAGATTAAAGATTTTATCTCCTGTAATACAGTAGGCGCTGTTTATGTTTTAGAGTGCAGTTGCGGTCTGCAGTATGTAGGCCGCACAAAAAGGCCTTTAAAAATTCGATTGAAAGAGCACATACAAAATATACAAAAGGGGTACGATAAGCATAATGTCTCTAAACATTTTGCTACTCACCATAATAGAGACCCCAAGCATTTGAAATTTTGGGGTATTGTCCCCTATGTTAGACACTGGAGGGGAGGGCACAAGGTGAGGACTCTAAGTCAGATAGAGTCCAAATGGATATATACCCTCGATACCTTTGCCCCCAGGGGATTAAATATAGAGTTCGACTTGAACTGTTTTATTAGCGATTTTTAACCCCTTTTAGATATAAATTTTTATGTGCGATTTCATGTTATGGTCCTTTATCTTCTTTCAATATTTTAATTTTCTTATACCTTTTAAAATGATTTATCTACATACCGTCATTTTAATATCATATGTTCTTAAACCTATGCTCCTATAATTTTAGGCTAAACAATTTTATGCGATTTTATGCATTTTTTATAGTTTTAGCTTGCTATGTTTGTATCACATGTCTAATGTGGACGTCACCTCCGTGCCTCCACATTATGTGTGTTTGTAACCTGCTTAGTAACCTCCCCTTGGACTTTATTTTAAATTTGAACACTATTTTAAAATTGAACAATAATTTTAAATTGATTTTAATTACCTTTCCAGTTTTCTAAATACAGCTGTGTATATGTAGCCTTTTATATCTACCGATATAAGATATGGTTCCTTTAGCCATTTTCTACCTTTCTTTGCTGGCCCAATAAGATAGATTGATATCTATTGAGGTTCCCGTGTTTTGTATCTTAGTTTCAATTTTAGTTCTATAATTTTAATGCTTTATATAACATTAAACCACCAAAACATGGCCACTTACATATCTAAATTTGAGCTCCAACAAAATGGCCGCCGGACGTGCTCTATCATTTTACATTAGTTTAATAGCATATAGCACGATCTATGATATAGCACAGTCCGGAGTTATAACTTAATCAGTTCGCCACATTCAGTATAATGTCTGGTCAAACCTCCCCCCGCTCTTCCGTTTGCGCCCCTGTATTTACTGTCTCCGCTGCGCTGTCTAATGCTTTATTTAGATGGGAGGCCATCCATAACATCTAAATCCATTCGGCCCGCCCCCCACTAGCATTACTATGGCTACACAGCGTTGCATCAGCATATCAATGAAATGGGCGGCGTAGTCCCGCCCAGTACACCTATAAGTCACTTCCTGTACCCTGTGTAACTATCCCAGTTGAAGTCTCCAAGACGTAACGCGTAGGAACCCGGAAGTGACGTCCATATCCGGTTTTGCTCTAATGCTGTTTGTCTGATGTGCTTAAACCAGCATCGTTTGTGAGTAGTTTTTAAACTTGTTTAATAAAACTTAGATGTTTGAAATACTACACTATGGCGGTCTCCTTTAATCTATTCCTTTGAGTTTACTGGCCATTTACGAGGAAGTTAGAGAAGTCTCCCAAAAGATTGTGTTACTCTGCCGTTTCCAGCAATCATCCTGGTGATCATCATTTATATTGCTGTTTACTCACAGCAGTGAGGTAATTGCATATTATTTGCACTTTATTGCACGGATCATCACGGATGGATTGATTGCCCAGCACGTTGCACATCTCACTTAGTGCATTTACCGAATTGCATGATCTGCCTGTGTATGGGACATTTTTATCTCCAATCACGCTGGTCACTTGTACTGAACAGTTTATATTTGTTTGATACCTGTATTTTTCATTTTTAAGTAATATCCACTCTTTATATGTTTTTATAAGTAATATCCACTCTTTATATGTTTTTTTCATATGATAATTTTGCGTAAATTTGCGTTTTTTGCACATTTAGCCACTTTATGGTCCTTACACCAGTTATCACTTAAACGTACACTCCTAACTTGTCTTTGCTTTATTATATATATTTTGCAAAAAAGTTCATACACTATATATATGTATGTTTTTTGGTCTTTATGACAAATTTGCGTTTATTTGCACAGATAGTCACTCTACGGTTTAGGCACTAGCTATCACTTTTATGCATGCACAGAAGCATTATTTGATTAATTTATGCACAGTTGCACTTTGTATTTTTAATTGTATATTTGTGGTTTACTTCGATTATTTTATGGTTTGAAATTAGCGCATCGCAACTTTTAAATTTATTTTCCAGTAGTGAGAGACAACTCATTTAGTGATTGCTGCTTTTTTCTATTAGTTATTTTCCATTCTTCCCATAGAGCGCAGAAGTTTTTAGATATATATACTGTACGGCTTGTTCAACATTGTAAATTTGCAGTCACCTCAAAATAAACCAACACACAGCCATTATTGTCTAAACCGCTGGCAACAAAAGTGAGTACACTCCTAAGTGAAAATGTCCAAATTGGGCCAAATTAGCCATTTTCCCTCCCCAGTGTCATGTGACTCATTAGTGTTACAACGTCTCAGGTTTGAATAGGGAGCAGGTGTGTTAAATTTGGTGTTATCGCTCTCACTCTCTCATACTGGTCACTGGAAGTTCACCATGGCACCTCATGTCAAAGAACTCTCTGCGGATTTGGAAAAAAAGAAAAAGAATGGGCTATAAGAAGATTGCCAAGACCCTAAAACTGAGCTGCAGAATGGTATCCAAGATAATACAGTGGTTTAATAGGACAGGTTCCACTCAGAACAGGTCTCGCTATTGTCAACCAAACAAGCTAAGTGCACCTGCTCAGCATCATATCCAGAGGTTGTCTTTGGTAAACAGATGTATGAGTGGTGCCAGCATTTCTGCAAAGGGGTGGGGGGTCATCCTGTCAGTGCTCAGACCATGTGCCGCACAGTGCATCAAATTGGTCTGCATGGCTGTCATCCCAGAAGGAAGCCTCTTGCACAAGCCCGCAAACAGTTTGCTTAAGACAAGCAGACTATGTACATGGATTATGTCACATCATTACACATCACAGGAAGCACCTCCATGGTTAACAGAGGACAGAATTTAAATTGGACTTGGGAAACGTAACATTAATAAATCACCGAGACCAGATGGCTTGCATTTGAGGGTACTTGGGGAACTCAGTCAAGTAATTGCCAGACCATCGTTCCTAATTTTTACTCACAGTCTACTGACTGGAATGGTACCAGCTGATTGGAAAAAAGCCAACGTAACACCAATTTGTTAAAAAGGGCCCAAAAGACATCCCTGGGAATTACAGACCAGTTAGCCTAACATCAATAGTATGCAAGCTCTTGGAGGGGATGATAAGGGACTATATACAAGATGTTAGTAATGAGAATGGTATCATTAGCAGTAATCAGCATGGATTCATGAAGAATCGTTTTTGCCAAACCAATCTATTAATCTTCTATGAGGAGGTGAGTTGCCATCTAGATAAAGGAAGGCCCGTAGACGTGGTGTATCTCGATTTTGCAAAAGCATTTGACAGTTCCCCATAAATGTTTACTGTAAAAAATAAGGTCTGTTGGCATGGGCCATAGGGTGAGTACATGGATTGAAAACTGGCTACAAGGGTGAGTTCAGATGGTGGTATAAATGCGGAGTACTCAGAAGGTCAGGGGTGGGTAGTGCCCCCCCCCCCCCCCCCGGGTTCTGTGCTGGAATCAATCCTATTTAATTTGTTCATAAACAACCCAGAGGATGGGGTAAACAGTTCAATCTCTGTATTTGCAGAAGATACTAAGCTAAGCAGGGCAATAACTTCTCCACAGGATGTGGAAACCTTACAAAAAGATATGAACAAAATAATGAGGTGAGCAACTACATGGCAAATGAGGTTTAATGTAGAAAAATGTAAAATAATGCATTTGGGTGGCAAAAATATGAATGCAACCTATACGGGAAGGGGTGGGGGAGAGAACCTCTGGGGGAATCTAGAATGGAAAAGGACCTGGGGGTCCTAGGGGATGATAGGCTCTGCAATGGCATGCAATGCCAAGCTGCTGCTAACAAAGCAAACAGAATATTGGCATGCATTAAAAAGGGGATCAACTTTAGAGATAAAAATGATAATTCTCCCACTCTACATGACTCTGGTCTGGCTGCACATAGAGTACCTAGAGTATGCTGTCCAGTTCTGGGCACCAGTTCTCAGGAAGGATGTACTGGAAATGGAGCGAGTAAAAAGAAGGGCAACAAAGCTAATAAATGGTCTGGAGGATGTTATTTATGAGGAAAGGTTGCAAGCGCTGAACTTAATTCTCTCTGGTGAAGAGACGCTCGAGAGGGGATATGATTTCAATTTACAAATACCATACTGGTGACCCCACAATAGGGATAAAGCATTTCCATGGAAGGGAGTTTAACAAGACACGTGGCCAATCATTAAAGTTAGAAGAAACGAGGTTTAACCCCAACTATGTAGAGGGTTCTTTACTGTAAAAGTGACAAGGATGTGGAATTCCCTTCTACAGGTGGTGGTTTCAGCGGGGAGCATTGATAGTTTTAAAAAAAACGATTAGATAAGCACCTGAACGATCACAACATACAGGGATATATAATGTAATACTGACATATAATCACACACATAGGTTGGACTTTATGGACTTGTGTCTTTTTTCAACCTCACCTACTATGTAACTATATATGATTACTGGAACCATGTCCTGTGGTCTGATGAGACCAAGATAAACTTATTTGGTTCAGATGGTGTCAAGCGAGTGTGGTGGTAACCAGGTGAGGAGTACAGGGACAAGTTGTCTTGCCTACAGTCAAGCATGGTGGGTGGAGTGTCATGGTCTTGGCCTGCATGAGTGTTCCGACTCTGGTGAGCTACAGTTCATTGAGGGAACCATGAATGCCAACATGTACTGTGACATACTGAAGCAGAGCATGATCCCCTTCTTTTGGAGACTGGGCCGTAGGGTGGTATTCCAACATGATAATGACCCCAAACACACCTCCAAGAGGACCACTGCCTTGCTAAAGAAGTTGAGGGTAAATGTGATGCACTGGCCAAGCATGTCTAAAGACCTAAACCCTATTGAGCATCTGTGGGGCATCCTCAAACAGAACGTGTAGGAGTGCAAGGTCTCTAAAATCCATCAGCTCTGTGATGTCTTCATGGAGGAATGGAAAAGGACAACCTGTGAAGCTCCGGTGAACACCATGACCAAGAGGGTTAAGGCAGTGCTGGAAAAAAAAACAGTGGCCACACAAAATATTGACATTTTGGGTCCGATTTGGACATTTTCACTTAGGGGTGTACTCACTTTTGTTGCCAGCGGTTTAGACATTAATGACTGTGTCGAGTTATTTTGAGGAGACAGCAAATTTACACTGTTATACAAGATGTACACTCGCTACTTTACAATGTAGCAAAGTGTAATTTCTTTAGGGTTGTCACATGAAAAGATATAATAAAATATTTACAAAAATGTATGGGGTGTTCTAACTTTTGTGAGATACACAAGTATATCATGTGTTACTGTACATGTAATGCAGTGTATATCTCAGTGTTTTACTGTATGTTTAATGCAGTATATATCAGTGCGTTACTGCACATTTAACACAGTATATTTGTGTGCGTTACTGCTTGTTTAAAGCAGTAAATATCAGTGTGTTACTGTACATTTAATGCTGTATATATCAGTGCGTTACTGTACTTTAATGCAGTACACATCAGTGTGTTGCTGCACGTTTAACGTATATCAGTGCATTACTGTACGTTTAATGTAGTATATATCAGTGTGTTACTGAACGTTTAACGCAGTATATATCAGTGCGTTACTGCACGTTTAACACAGTATACAGTACCTTGAAAAAGTATTCACACCCCTTGAAATTTTCCACATTTTGTCATGTTACAATCAAAAACGTAAATATATTTAATTGGGATTTTATGTGATAGACAAACACAAAATGGCACATAATTGTGAAGTATAAGGAAAATGATAAAATGATTTTCAAAATTTTTTACAAATAAATATCTGAAAAATGTGGCGTGCATTTGTATTCAACCCCCTTTACTCTGATACCCCTAGATAAAATCTAGTGGAACCAATTGCCTTCAAAAGTCACCTAATTAGTAAATAGAGTCCACTTGTGTGTAATTTAATCTTATTATAAATTCAGCTGTTCTGTGAATCCCTCAGAGATTTGTTAGAGAACCTTAGTGAACAAACTCTTGAAGGCCAAGGAACACACCCGACAGGTCAGGGATACAGTTGTGGAGAAGTTTGAAGCAGGGTGAGGTTATGAAAAAAAATTATTTCAGGCTTTGAACATCTCATGGAGCACTGTTCATTCCATCATCTGAACATGGAAAGTGTGTGGCACAACTGCAAACCTATCAAGACATGGCCATCCACCTAAACTGACAGGCCGGGTAAGGAGAGCATTAATCAGAGAAGCAGCCAAGAGGCCCATATAATTCTGGAGGAGCTGCAGAGATCCACAGCTCAGGTGGGAGAATCTGTCTACAGGACAACTATGAGTCGTGCACTCCACAAATCTGGCCTTTATAGAAGAGTGGCAAATAGAAAGCCATAAGAAGTCCTGTTTGCAGTTTGCGAGAAGCCATGTGGGGTACACAAAACATGTGGAAGAAGGTGCTCTGGGCAGATGAGACCGAAATTGAACTCTTGGCCTAAAAGCAAAACACGATGTGTGGCAGAAAACTAACACTGTACATCACTCTGAACACACCATCCCCACTGTGAAACATGGTAGAGGAATTATGTTGTGGGGATGCTTTTCTTCAGCAGGGACAGGGAAGCCAGTCAGTGTTGATGGGAAGATGGATGGAGCCATATACAGGGCAATCTAATGCCGCGTACACACAACCAGACTTTTCGACGGACTTTCCGAATGAACGGACTTGGCCACACACAATCACACCAAAGTCTGATGGATTCAAACACAATGACATACGACTGGACTAGAATAAGGAAGTTCATAGCCAGTAGCCAATAGCTGCCCTACCGTCGTTTTTTGTCCGTTGGACTAGTATACAAACGGATTTCTCCATAGGAACCATCGCTCTCTAGCTGTGCACAGCTGGTAGAGACATACCCAAAAAGACTTCCAACTGCAATTGCAGCAAAAGGTGGTACTACAAAGTATTGACTCAGGGGGGCTGAATACAAATGCGTGCCACACTTTTCACATATTTGTAAAAAATTTGGAAAACCATTTATCATTTTCATTCCACTTCTGCAATTATGTGCCACTTTGTGTTGGTCTAGCACATAAAATCCCAATAAAATACATTTACGTTTTTGGTTGTAACATAACAAAATGTGGAAAATTTCAAGGGGTGTGAATATTTTTTCAAGGCACTGTATTGCAGTGCGTCAGTGCAGTTTTACTGCAGTATACATTTTCCATTGATTAAAGTACATCCATGTACACATTTCCACATCTTTATAACATTTTGTTAATAAGAGCCCCCCCCCCCCCATCATGTCTGGGAGGCCAGCAGGGAGAGGCAAACATTCCCATGGCATTGTAAAGGGGGCTAGCAGCGTATGTGTCCACAGGAAAAGGTGGACGTGGTCTGTCCTCAGGCTAGGCATAATTTTCTTTGTTTAGCGATGTTGCCTGTGCCTTCCAGTCCCACCATGCAGAGGAGGTGGTGGACTGGCTTACTAAACAATCATTCACCTCATCCCCCATCACCCAAGCAAAGACTAGTGTGCAGTCCACTGCAGCTGCCAGAGTGGCTTATTCTGCCTCCACAACAACTCCTACCTCAGGCATGGGTTATTTGAACACAGCATCAGCCACTTGCTCCTTGACAATACAGAGCCATTACTTGATTCAGATCTTGGTTCTGAGGTTGAGGAAGGTAGGAACGTGAGCCTACAGAGAATGGAGAACACCGGTAAACAACAAATTGGCAGGCATGTTTCCTCAGCCCTGGCATATTGTCAAGTTGTCTCCAGTGATAATGAAGATGGAGGGGATGATGAGGTCACTGAGGCAACTTGGGTGCCAGATAGAGCAGTGGAGGAAAGTGAGCGTGAGACAACCCCAAAGAGACAGCCATCATGGAAGAGTAGAGAACAGCCACCCTATTGTGGAGACAGATTGTGGAGCTATTATCTCCTGGCCCACTTTCCACAGCTCAGCTGTTTGGGCCTTTTTTTAGCACATGTACAGCCGATCGCACTGTTGCAATTTGCAAACTTTGGCTCAAGCACATCAGTCGTGGCAAAAACACCAGCCATTTGGGTACCACATGCTTGACAAGGCATTTAACCTCCCACCACGCAGCCTGTTTGGCAAGAACACCTGAAAGCTGCACAAAAGGGACACAATTCTGCTCCTCACCTTTCTGGTCTACCCCACTATATACCTCTCAGCAGCCTCCACTAACAGGGATGATGGTATAGCACAGGGTGTCCCAGGTCCATGGAGCATGTCTGCCAGCAGCACACCACCAGTTGTAGACTACAGCAGGTAAATTTCTCTGCCCCATTTGCTGCAAAAAAAATAAAAAATACAGTCACTGCCACCTACATGCCTAGCATCTAAATTCAAGCTTGTCAAAGCTGCTGACTTTACAACTCTTGCCTTTCTGTTTGGTGTATTCTGTCCTCTTCCGTGCTTTTGCAGAATGTGCTGTACTACAATGGCAGGTTCCCAGTCGCTATTTCTTTTCACGTAAGGCTATTCCAGCTCTCTACCATCACGTGGAAGGCAATGTTGTGGCATCATTGGGCAAGGCAGTCAGCCGCAAAGGTCCACGTTACTGCTGACACATGGTCCAGCAAGCATGGGCAGGGACGATATATTTAGTTCATAGCACCCTGGGTAACTCTGCTTGAAACTCAGAAGGATGCAGGACAGGGTTCACTGCTGCAGCTTGCTGTGCCGCCACATCTACATACAGCTAGTGGTGATACTGCAGGATTTGTCAGCTCCACCTCCTTCTACTCTGCTGCTGAATTGTCCCATGAACTACAAATACCTTCTAAGCGTTCAAGGGGTTATTCAATGAGTCAGGCTGAAAGGTGCCATGCGGTGCTTCAGCTGGTCTGTCTAGGGCACAAGAACCATGCCGGAGCAGAGATTCTGGCAGCTCTGCAGGGGCACACCCCACCAGCTGGAGCTAGGAATAGTGGTGTGCGATAATGGCACAAACCCCCTGTCCACCCTTAGACAGGGAAAGTTGATACATGTGCCATGCCTGGTACATGTCCTCAATTTAGTGGTGCAGAATTTTTTAAATAGGTACCCAGGGTTGGAAGATCTGCTGAAGCAGGTCAGAAGAGGCTGTAGCCATTTCAGTCAGTCATACAAGCTAATGCTTGGTTGGCCGAAATTCAGCGGAAATTCCACCTGCCCCTAAAACCGCCTGATTTGTGACATGTCCACCTGGTGGAACTGAATTTTGGCAAAGCTGCAGTGGCTGCACATGCAGTAGAGGGCTGTCAAGGAGTACCTGTGTGAGTATGGCACAAGAACAGGCTTAGGTTGGCTCTGCTTTTTTTCCCCACACCAATGGCTGCTGATAAAAGATGCATGCATTGTACGGTCACCATTTAAGGAGGCCACAAGGATGGTGAGCCATGACAATGCATGAATCAGTGACGCAATCCGTGTTGTGTTGCTGCTGGAGCAGACTTTGCATGACATTATGGACAGGACACTCGAGGCAGAACAGTGGGAGGAAGAGGAGGACTTCCTTTCCTCCCAAGGCCTTCTTTATGCAGACTCCACTCTTCCTTTGCCACAGAACACACAAGAGGAGAGGGAGGAGGGGGGTTCTGGCAGCTTTGGAGGCATTGAAGCAGAGCAAGACATACGCCATCTTAACAGATGGTTTTCTATCCCCAAAAGGGAGTAGTACATGGCTGGGAGGAGGCAGTCCGAGATACTGTAATTCTCATTGACCCTGAGGAGGCTGTTTCTCGTGCCTCCGCAAATTTGTGGTGCATGAGCTCCCTCATGCTTCAAAGCCTGTGAAAGGACCAGAGAATACGTGGCATCAAGGAGAAGCATCACTATTGGTTGGCAACCCTCCTTGACCACTGTTACAAGGGGAAAGTCTCATAACTCATCCCGTCTCCACAGAGGGAGCAGAAAATGAATTCTCTAGAACACTTTAAAGAGGAGTTTATTTGACACCTTTTCCCGACTCTGGTAGGTTACAGTCTGGTGCCCTGCATCCAACCTGCTTTCCAATCAGTGCTGCCGGAGGTTTTGTGACAGATAAGAGAGCACATCTGTCCACAGACTCCATGCACCAACTGACAGTTTTCAAAATGAATCAGTCCTGGATTAGCATCAACTATCAAACCCCCTGATGCCGATGTTGCAGATTAAGTGCTTTCTGTATCTCAAATCTCTGCAAGACAGTTTTTTTTGGTGTCGGTTTCATGGGCACAATTAACACCCAAGGACCAATTTTTCCACACCTGCTTGACAGGTGCATATCAGTGCAATTTGACAGCAAGGACAATTCTTGCATTCATCAAGAGTACCTCTATAGCAGGGGTCTCTAAATTATAGCCCTCCAGTTGTTGAGGAACTACATTTCCCATCATGCCTAGTCAGGTCTGTGAATGTCAGAGTTTTACAATGCCACATGGGACATGTAGTTCTGCAACAGCTGGAGGGCCGTAGTTTGGAGATCCCTGCTCTATAGGGTTACAGTGTGAAGGCACCACCGACACCCAAATCTCTGCAAGACTGTTTTTGGTGTAGGTTTCATGGGCACAATTAACACCCAAAGACCAATTTTTCCACAGCTGTGTGACAAGTGCATATTATTGCAATTTTTGACAGCAATGCCAGTTCTTACTTCCATCAAGAGTACCTCAATAGGGTTATGGTGTGAAGGCATCACAGACAGCAAAAAGACCAATTTTTATGCACCTATTTGACTAGTGTATATCATTGCAATTTTTGAAAGCATGGCCAGTTCTGCTTTCTTTTTTTTTATTCTTTATTTATACAAAAGAGGCAAGTATCCATCAAATACAATATACCTAAATATTACAAAATAAATGTCACATACACTAAATACAAAAATGTTTTAAAACATGGCATTATAGAGCAAATAACCAAAATTCTAAATATCGCTAAGGCATACACCACTTTCTCCTCTCCTTAGCTAAGGAGACAAAAAAATAGTGCGCCAAGGTTTACTCCGACGGACACCTCGGTTCCCTTTTCTTTTCGCTTTCATCAAGAGTACCTTTATAGGGTTACGGTATGAAGGCACCACCAACACCCAAAGCCTAATTTTTCCGCACCCATTACTTCTATCCAAATTCTATGAGAATTTATACAAAAAAAAATATCTATTTTTTTGGCTTTATAAATGCCATTATTGCTGCAGCAGGCTCTACACACGGTACAGATGTGCCACATTACAGACTAAGGGGACCCCTATACTTAAAATAATTTTTCATTTTTATGGTTACATCTCATTTTGATGGTTTAAACATCAGTAAATCACTGTTCATTTAAAAATGTTTTTTGCAAACTTTTTCCATTGATACATGTCTCCCAGGGTAGTAATCAGACCCCCATAACCATTGTATGCCCAATACTTGCATATAAGTAAATAAAATGGCCATTTTTGATTTTTCCAGTTGGGGTCCCATAGACGTCAATGGGTTTTTCGTTATTCGGTTCCGAACTTTTGCGTATGTTTGAAAGTTCTGCCATGAACTGAACAGGAGGTAGTTCACGTATCTCTATTACTGAGCTTTGCACAAGCGCCAACTACTGTTTTACTACAGCAAATAAGCCTTTTATATGCATTTAACATAAAAAAAAAACTCAATATGATCTTCCACCATTGTTTCATACAAAGAAGGGCTGGATAAAGAAGCATACCTGGTGCCGATATGGGTTGTCGCCTGTCCTGCAATTAAATGATTTCCTCATAGTGGATCATTTGTTTCTAATAACATGGTATATTTAGGCACAGAAGAAGTATGCCAGTAGAGAGTTATTCCACTGAAGAAAAGGTTAGTGTGCAGGGGTCTCATGTGGGGCAGGCAGCATCACGCTCCACAGAGGGAGATCTGTGACAAAAACAGTGCTGATCACATACAGATGAAAGTGAACATGTAGCCTGGCAGGGTACCTATTGAGGGCAGCTGGGATTCAATGTAAATGAAAGAGCCTGCGGATTCAAATGTGGCCCATATGCAGCAGGCAAAATTCTGTAGACATGCCATGGTAGAACATTTGTAATGAGATGTAATATACTACTGACCCTTCCGGGCTAGGGAAACTTCTGTCCGTAACAGCGGCGTCCACTAGACACAGTGGATTACTGTTACAGGTATAATGTGATCGTTATGACCAATGTAACAATGTTAAACCTGCCATGAATGGCTTTTCATTCATGAACAGCTTTCCTACTGTTGTGATCTGCGATTGGCTGACAGCAATCGCATGGTACCCGGCTACCTGTAGCCAAATCACAGATCACAATCATAAGCAAGAAACCCATTCCTAACAGCTAAAACTCTTGCTTTTACTCTCTCATATATATATATATATATATATATATATATACACACATATATACATACACACACACACACACACGCAAGAGGAATGGGCAGCTTTACCATCTGAGAAGCCTGAGAGCCTCCACAAATACCACAAAAGACTTCAAGCTGTCATTGATGTTAAAGGGAGCAATACACGGTATTAAGAACTGGGGTATGTAAACTTTTGTTCAGGGTCATATGGGTAGCTTCTGTTATGATTTAAAAAAAATAAACACAGTTGATTGATAATAATCTGCTCCAGCACTAACCACGAGTAAAATAAATGTTTTTGTGTTATTCATATTCTCTAAAAAAATGGCCAAGAAATCATTAATTCTGCCAGGGTATGTAAACTAATGAGCACAATTGTGTGTGTGTATTCCCTAATCCCCGCCCCCAACAAATGTCATTATGGTAACACTGAGCTACTCTGATGACAGGATAAAAGAAAAAAAAATGTTTAAGTAGTTAATTAAAAAAAAAAAAAAAAAATTATATATATATATATATATATATATATATATATATATATATATATTATTATTTTTTTTTTTTACATACTGTCACCAGACAGTATCACTGCAGGTCAACTTTCAGTGCTGTCACACTTTGAATGACAATTGCACAGTCATGCTACTTTGTACCCAAACAAATTTTTTAGCATTTTGTTCCCACAAAAAGAGCTTTCGTTTGGTGGTATTTGATCACTGCTGGGGTTTTTACTTTTTGCACAACAAATAAAAAAACCGACTGCAAAAAAAAAAAAGCTTTATTTCTGTTATAAAAAAAAATTGTAAATAAGTTTCCTCCTTGACTGACAGGCACTGATGAGGTTGCACTAACTGGCACTGATAGGCAGCACTAAAAAGCTGATGGGTACTTATAGGTGGCACTGCTAGACATCACTGATGAGACATCTGGCAGGCAGTAGTGGGCACTGACTGGCACTATTTGTGGGCAGTGTGATATCCCTGTGGCCATGGAGGGTATCTGGTCATCCATGTGTGGTGGGCATCCCTGGTGGTCCAGTGTGGGCATCCTCGGGGGGAGGGGGGGGGGGGCTGCACTGATAATCAGCGCAGACCCCTCCTGTCAGGATACCCGCTGATCGGCTTTTCTCTACTCGCGTCTGACAGATGTGAGTGAGGAAAACCCGATAAACGGCTCTTCCTGTTTACACTGTGATCAGCAGTGATTGGACACGGCTGATCACGTGGTAAAGAGCCTTACGTGTTAAAAAAAAATAAAAAAATAAAAAAATGTTTTACTCAGTTTAGGCCAATATGTATTCTACATATTTTTGGTAAATAATTAGAATTTTTTTTGGCAATAAGCGTATATTAATTGGTTTGCGCATAAGTTATAGCGTGTACAAAATAGGGGATAGATTTTTGGCATTTTTATTTTTTTATTTTAGTAGTAATGGCGGTGATCTGCGATTTTTATCGTGGCATCAAATAGATCGGACACTTTTGACACTATTTTGGGACTAGTGACACTTGTACAACGATCAGTGCTATAAATATTCACCGATTACTGTACAAGTGTCACTGGCAGGGAAGGAGTTAACACTAGGGGGCAATCAAGGGGTTAACTGTTACCTAGGGAGTGATTCTAACTGTGGGGGGATTGGACCGACCGGTGTTCCTATTTACTAGGAACACACAATCTGTCTCTTTCCCCTGACAGAACGTGGATCAGTGTGTTTACACACACAGATCCAGGTTCCTGTTCTGTCACCAGCAATCACGGGTGCCTGGTGGGCATTGCAGCCACCAGGCATGCACATCGGCTCCCAAGTGATACACCCTTACAGACAAAGATATTCACCCTTCATTTTTTGGGCTCTTTTTGTTTTCCTTTAACATTTTAGTATGTCCCTTTGGCTTCCATTCTTGCCTGGGAGAGAATTGCGTGCTCCTCTCCCAGTGCCTCCTGCAAAAATGCAAGGGACCTGACCTGTGGCAATGGAATGTGAACCGTAGCAGAACAATCCTGAATTTGCTGGGTGGGTGAGTATGTAAATGGGGGACAACCCAGCATTTGGTAAAGATGTGGATTAACCGCTTCAGCCCCGGAAGATTTTACCCCCTTCCTGACCAGAGCACTTTTTGCGATTCGGCACTGCTTTAACTGACAATTGCGCGGTCATGCGACGCTGTACCCAAACAAAATTTACGTCCTTTTTTCCCCACAAACAGAGCTTTCTTTTGGTGGTATTTGATCGCCTCTGCAGTTTTTATTTTTTGCGCTATAAACAAAAAAAGCGCGACAATTTTGGTAAAAAAAATGTTTTTTTTACTTTTTGCTATAATAAATATCCATATTTTTTTTTTAAAAGCAAATTTTTTTCTCAGTTTATTCCAATATGTATTCAATATATAATTCAATATATAAAAATTGTGTAATGAGGGGGTGCTGAAAATTGAACACTGATACCTAGCCGTTGGAACTATGGCGGGCAAAACATTTTTTTAAAACAAAATACGATATGAAAAAAACTGACCGATAATCACCAAATCTACACAAAAAAAAACCCAACGTGAAAATAGTGCTATTAAACATAAAAGTCCAAAAAAATGCAATAAGGTACATAAAATCTGTGCAATCCTGAAAACGGATATATATATAAAATGTCCTCTGTGCAGATTCCAATCCGAGCCGTTTATGATCATGTGCAGCTGAAACCACCTTCAACTGTAACACACACCCAAATGTGCTCAAAGTATGGATGTCTCCTTACCAGCAGCTGTTGACCTTAATGGTTAGAAAAAGGTCAAATGCACCATCTGCAAGTGTAGCTTGCTGTCTCAACCAAGCATTGTCCCATGCAGATTTTATGCACCTCCTCTCCACCAGTGTATGCCAGAAGGGGTATTTATGCAAAGAAATCAGGCAGCAACATAGTGTATACCCATTTTAATAAAACATATGATAAAAACAAGATGCCAAATGGCCACTTACCTTTGATGGTGCCAGCACCCAGAACTGGGGCTAACAAGCGCATACAATAATGGAGAAACCGCTCTGTATTTGTATTCTGCTACAGTGTGCGTTCCAGCGCTGACAGCCAGAGGGGCCGGAAGAAGAAAGATAAACTTGCGTAACCAGGCACGCCTCCTGAGGACGGGACTTCGAAACGTATGTAGAGGCGTGCCTGGTTACGCAAGTCTATCTTTCTTCTTCCGGCTCCTCTGGCTGTCAGCTCTGGAACGCCTGCGTACATTGATTGGTTTGCGCAAAAATAGCATCTACAAATTAGGAGCTAGATTTATAGCATTTTATTATTATTTTAGTGCTAGAAAAATGCATAGATTACTGTAAAAATGTCAATGGCAGTGAAGGGGTTAACATTAGGGGGCGATCAAGAGATTGTGTTCCCTAGTGTGTGCGCTCTAACTGAAGGGGGCAGGGGACTGACTAGGGGGAGATAAATCGCTGTTCATACTTTGTATGAACATACGATCTGTCACTTCTTCCCTCAGAGAACCAGGTTTACACACAGAGATCTTGGTTCTCACCATGTTGCAGGTGAACGCAGAAGCCCAGCAGTCGAGAGTGGACACTCGTATTGGCTCCGGGGGGCGGGGCAGGCGAGCCCCTAGTGGCCACCAGAAGGAGCGACGCAACATGATGGTGATTCGCCTGCTCGTGCCATTCTGCCGGTGTACAATTGCGATGGCTGGCAAGGAGAGAGAGAGAGTGCCCAACAGTGTACAATCCAGTTGAAACCTCATTAGGGCTGAAGCAGTTGAAAAAAAAAAAAAAAAAAAAGCTTCAAATGGAGTGGTTATTGTGGGCTGTTCTTTTTTCAGCCATTTACTGAAGCCAAGTGTTTTATCTGGCTAGGAATTAAATCTCTTTATAGGCCTGGCAGAGTAACTATAACACTGCATATTGTTAAATGGCGAACAGATGTGCTAGAATATTCTGCGATAAAACACAGAAGGTGTGACACATCCCTCGTAGGAACCTGACAATATATTATTAACAGTGCAGAGAAGATTTTCAACAAGCTTATTTTAGAAGGATGTCGAGTTAAAGACAATATATCCAATAGTCAGTGGTTAGAATTATGTATTCATAGCAAATGTCTTTCCCAAATACACACAAAACAAACAGATTACATTTGTAAAATTTATGTATATTTTTCACAGTCATTTTGTTCATAGATAAAAATTAATTTACATGGCAGTGATGTTTACAAAGAATACATGTCTGAAAAAGGCACAGTAGGTTTATCAATTGTAACTGATAAAAGATATCACTCCTAGTGATTTATACATATCAACAGCAACATGATTTATATTAATGGGCTAGGTACACCTAGTAGTAGAAAGCATACATTTCAATATGGTATATGGCAATAATGCAACCGTCCTTAATAGATTCATTATGCACTTCAATGAAGATGAAGGTAATTCAGTAATGTTGGGGCACTCCATATTGATGGCTTGAAAAAGTACAGTTCATGGAAAAGATGTTCAGGATTTGCCCAAAATCAGATAATCTTTGCCAAAGTGTTTGTGTGCTTATATGTGTTACAACCGAAAAGTTCAAAGAATAGTTCACACAGGAATGCAACTGCTCTGCCTATTTAAAATAGGAACACATTTTGTCCAAATGTAAGGCAAGCCAAAATGAGTGCCGCCTCTTCTCCATTAATAGTTTGTTTCAGAAAAAAAAAGTGGAAAACTTTATGGAATCTATCATATATCCACAATATAAGCATAATGTACATGGGCAGAAGGTAAAGATGATACTTTGCCAAGACTAGAACACAAACAGTCCAGGATTAGAACCTTCCTATGTCTTCTTCAGGACTCCTTGAACACACATCAAGAATTTCTATGGAGGTCATTTGCTACTTTCCATTTCTGGGCCAAGAAAAGACAATCTCAACCTTTCACTGTGTTTTCACAAAGGTTGTATGAAATGTCACATGAATCAGGAGTAAATATCATGGCAACGTCAGGCATAAGATGATTAAAGTCGTGCCTTCCAAAAATGGTCAGCTTTATATTATAGGGCCATTCACTGCCAATGCACCAGAACAGAAAAAAGAATCGCCAAGTTACAATTATAGGAGCTGTCATTTTTAATTTCAGTGGTGCAGGCTCTGAAATGGTCAGCCTAACGTTTCACTACTTAATGAGACATACTTCTTATAGCAAGTGTCTGCAATTCAGACATCCCATCACTGGGAAATGCATTAGGCCAATGCAATATTTTGGAACTCTTGGTATGTACCTGCTCATATGGAGGTCAGAGACTCACTGAGTACTATAAAAAAAAAAAAAAGGTAGAGGGAAATTACAGCTCCAGAGAATACAGAGATTACATTTTTTTTTTTTTTTTAAACAGAAATGGCACTAAGGTAATACTTGCAAAGTCTGGTGATATTTGCTGTCACAATGAAAATATTTTTTAAAACAGGGTGTACACTGTAGAACAAATTAGACCCAAGTTTAAAAAAACGCCCTTCCTGAATATAAATTCAACATTACAAAATAATATACAGATATTGTGAGTTAGGAAGATGCGTGTTTCCATCTGGATCTAGACAAAAATGGCAGTGACTGCATTACTAAATATTGCTTTATACCAATAACTGGGTAATTGTCCATTCTAGGACAAGGTTGTAATGCTATTTTAGGGCAAATATATTAAAGGATTTGGTCAGTGATTTAGAACATGTGGGTAAATCAGGAAATCAGCTTTGTCTGCATTAACACTGGTTCCACTGTTCTCATAGTGCACTCATTTTACCATGCAAAAAAAAGTTCCTTACAACAGATTAATAGGCAGACAATGTAGCCAATATTGTCTCAACCTCCATCTGCTGGAAAATGGAGCTGTTTCCCAAATGTTTCTGGGCTCTCCAGCTGACCATGAAGTCCACTCGACTTGTTGGCTTAGCTTCTTTTTGACACTGTGATCCATGCCTCTTCTTTAGGAGAAGTCACTAGCTCATATTTGGTCTCCATCACTTGACCTTTCACAGGTAACAAATGCAGTTTCCGCACAAGGACACTGAGGAGGACTGTTGCCACCATGTAGGCAAACCTAGGGACAAAAAAAAAAAAAAAAAAAAAAAATGAATATGATTAACAAAATCTTGTGGAACAACACAGCCACTTAAAGTGCAAGCAAATTTATTTATATATAATATATATATATATATATATATATAAATAAAAAAAAACAACAACAAATAAATGCAGCTCAGTATTCATCACTTTGGAAATGCAGACAGCTGAATTGAACAGCTTCTTGTGGCCTGTCCTAGAACAAGGCTCAGATTGGGAGATGGAGAAGCAGCAAGAGGAGTCAATCAGTTGTGCTGCAGTGCTCATGTGCCAACAAGGAGCATGCTGACAGATGGAAAGAGAAGCTCATCAGATTGTTTCTTATCCAGTATTGTCCTTTTACAGGCAAGGGGCATGAAAAAGGACCTTGCTGCATTACTTCATTGCACCAGAGAAAAATCATGTCTCCTGCCCCCTCAGACAGAGTTATGCACACACATCCTTTGACAGGTTAAAAACTCCCATATGAGAGGTCAGTTCTCTGTCATTTACTTAATGCTGCCAAAGCCTGCATCACTTTGCGATAGAAAGACCCTGACCCTCCGTCTATTTCAATGTGGCTCAGCAAGGTAGGAGGATATCAACAAACTTGAAGAGTTTTGTGTCGATTTAATAAAGACAAATCCACTTTGCACTACAAGTGCACTCGCTGTAGATCTGAGGAGAAGATCTGAAATGAGGGGAAGCACTGCTGATTTCATCATTCAATCATGTGTAAGCGAAAATGCTGTTTTTCTTTTATACTTTGCATGTCCCTCTCAGATCTACAGTAAGTGCACTTGTAGTGCAAAGTGGATTTGCATTTAGTAAATTAACCCCCCTATGCTTTCTGCTCAGAACAGACGAGAGCGATATAAGAAAACATGGCTTCCTTGGAACAAGTTTATTTATTCAGATAAGGACAAGTTCCTACTGAATATTTGACTATGGGATTAATCTCTCCCCGCCGTTCTAGCGTCCCCACTTGCCAGTACTGTTACTCCTTTTCTGATAGCCAAGTCAGTTTTAGAGAAGATGTCCATATACGCCTATAGAACGTTTGAATGTTTGAGGTCCATTAACATTGTGATCCTGAGGTATTTTAGTGACGCTAATAAAGAGGTGAAAGAACCAAGAAAATGTACACCACTGAAGAGCTGTGCTGTAAACAACAAAACTTAAATCAGAATGTACATAGATTTTTATGTATTTATTAGGTTTCTTCCACAGTCACATTTGAAAATGTTTTTCTACATTTCACTCAGAAAAATATGAAACACTGCAAATTAATATTAAAAAATTGACATCATACACGCACCAGGTGGTAAGCTCTATGAATCAGCAGTTCCCTGCACGGGTGAATGATTCAGAGGAGGGATCTCCCTCCCGCTACTGAACAAGTTATTGGCATCATTACACTGCTAAGCAGGCAGGCAACACAGAAAGCTGCAAAAGCAAACCTGAAAAACAGTGAAGTCATGCAACGCTGTACCCAAATTAAATTGATGTCCTTTTTTCCCCACAAATAGAGCTTTCTTTTGGTGGTATTTGATCACCTCTGCATTTATTTTTGCGCTATAAAACAAAAAAGACAATTGTGGAAAATAAAATATTTTTTACTTTCTGCTATAAAACCCATTCAATAAAAATAAAAAAAAAATATATAATTTCTTCATAAATTTAGGCCAATACGTATTCTGCTACATATTTTTGGTTAACAAAAAGCATACAGTCAGGTCCATAAATATTGGGACAGCGACACAATTCTAATCTTTTTGGCTCTATACACCACAATGGATTTGGAATGGAAATTAAACAAACAAGGTGTGCTTTAACTGAAGGCTTTCAGCTTTAATTTGAGTGTATTTACATCCAAATCAGGTGACCAGTGTAGGAATTACAACAGTTTGTATATGTGCCTCACACTTTTTAACAATCATCCATCAAACTTTCACTTTTAATACTTGGTTGCAAATCCTTTGCAGTCAATTAGAGCCTGAAGTCTGGAAAGCATAGACATCACCAGACGCTGGGTTTCATCCCCGGTGATGCTCTGCCAGGCCTCTACTGCAACTATCTTCAGTTCCTGTTTGTTCTTGGGGCATTTTCCCTTCAGTTTTGTCTTCAACAAGTGAAATGCATGCTCAATTGGATTCAGGTCAGGTGATTGACTTGGCCATTACATAACATTCCACTTCTTTCCCTTAAACTCTTTGGTTGCTTTTGCAGTATGCTTTGGGTCATTTTCTATCTGCACTGTGAAGCTCCGTCCAATGAGTTCTGAAGTACTTTGCCGATTATAAGCAGATAATATTGCCCAAAACACTTCAGAACTCATCCTGCTGCTTTTGTCAGCAGTCACATCATCAAATACAAGAGAACCAGTTCCATTGGCAGCCATACATGCCCACGCCATAATCCTACCATCACCACCATACTTCACCGATGAGGTGGTATGCTTTGGATCATGAGCAGTTACTTTCCTTCTCCATACTCTTCTCTTCCCATCACTCTGGTAAAAGTTGATCTTAGTCTCATCTGTCCATAGGATGTTGTTCCAGAACTGTGAAGGCTTTTTTAGATGTTGTTTGGCAAACTCTAATTTGGCCTTCCTGTTTGAGGCTCAACAATGGTTTACATCTTATGGTAAACCCTCTGTATTGCCAGCTGTTGTGAAGGGCGTTTTCTTTACCAGGGAAAGAATTCTTCGGTCATCCACCAGTTATTTTTCTTGGTCTTCCAGGTCTTTTGGTGTTGCTGAGCTCACCCGTGCATTTTCTTTTTAACCACTTCCCACCCGGCCAATGCACATATACAGCCGGGTGGGAGCCGTCTACTCCTGATAGGACGTTCAGGAACGTCCATCAGGAGGAGCGGGATCGTGCCCGCGCAGCGGCGCGATCCCGATGCGCCTGTGTCACCGGGACACGGCGCATCTCAGATCGGCAGGAGGGCTCTGTGATTGGCCCTCCTGATCACATGACGGCCGTGTCCAATCACGGCCGTCATGTGATGTAAACAAACAGCCGGTTGCTAGGCAATCGGCTCCTCCTCTCCTCACACAGAAGTCATCGCTGAGGAGAGGAGAGCAGATTGCTGCAGCCGGCTGATGATCAGTGAGTATGAGCTGTTTTTTACAGCTTGTTACTCACTGATCTTCAGTCTAGTGTAAACACACAACACACCACACAGTGTAAACACAGTCCCCACATATGTCCCCATAACACACATGTCCCCCACATATGTCCCACTAAAATCACTTGTCCCAATGATTATGTGCACACATATGTACGTGATCACCTGCACACATATGTACATGATCATTTGCGTACATATGTCCGTGATCACACAAACCAATTATTATACACTTAACGGAATTTTTTTTACCAAAAACATGTAGCAGAATACATTTTGGCTTAAATTTATGACAAAATTTGATTTTATTGGATTTCTTTTAAAATAGAAAAAAGAAAATATTGTTTTTTTTCCAAATTTCCGCTTTTTTGCGCTTATATCGCAAAAAATAAAAAACGGAGTCGTGAATAAATACCACCAAAATAAATCTCTATTTGTGCGAACAAAATGATAAAAATTTAATTTGGGTACAGCGTAGCATGACCGCGCAATTGTCACTGAAAGCGCTAGAGCGATGAAAGCTGAAAATTGGGCTGGGAAGGAGGGGGGAGGCGAAAGTGCCCTGTATTGAAGTGGTTAAGGATGTTCCAAACAGTTGATTTGGCCACATCTAATGTTTTTGCTATCTCTCTGATGGGTTTGTTTTGTTTTTTCAGCCTAATGATGGCTCGCTTCACTGATAGGTGACAGCTCTTTGGATCTCATATTGAGAGTTGACAGCAGATTCCAAAAGCAAATAGCACACTTGAAATGAACTCTGGACCTTTTATGTGCTCCTAGTAAATGGGATAACACACACCTGGCCATGGAACAGCTGAGCAGCCAATTGTCCCATTAGTTTTGGTCCCGTAGCCTCCCTAGCGGTATTAACGAGTCTGGCTCGGGGTAAGATTTCATTACTGTAAGCGGTATTCCCGAGACTCGGGATCGCATCGCTGGATCCATGGAGGGGGTTACTTACCTTGTCCCCTGGATCCAGCGATGTCTCCCCGTCGTGTCTCGCTCGATCTGTGACAGTGCCAAGCTCCGTTCCCTGCGAGCGTTGTGACGCACAGGACGGAGTTCGGCACCAAATTCAAAAAGTAAAAAACACAGTATAGATACAGTATATTGTAATCTTACAGATTACAGTACTGTATCAAATAATTACACATCCCCTTTGTCCCTAGTGGTTTGTCCAGTGTCCTGCATGCAGTTTTATATTATAAATACTATTCTTTATGCCAGGAAACTGGAAATTGGCCATAGCAACCAAAAAATGTCCGTTTACATCAAAAGTGGTTATAGACCAGCTAGAAAACAGCAATAATTAGAATCACTCGCAGAATTGAGCGATAGTAATTTGTGGGGAAATTCGTCAAACACTAAAAGTAATGACAGCGACAATTCTGCAAATCAGCACATTTCAGTGTTTTTGATTTGATTACATTATTGAATAATTTTTATTATTATATTTGTTATTATTTATAGTAATATATATATATAATTTATGATTTCATATTTCAAATTTTACCCGGGATGCCCATTAGACTCGTTTAGATGGATTTAAGTGATTTCTAAGAATTACAGGCCTACAATATAAAACGCCAAATTTCCATGCAAAATAATGGTACCGCTTTCAGCACCTAAAATCTGAAATAATCATACCACCAGGGGAGGTTAAAAAGCAGGAGGCACATATACAAACTGTTGTAATTCCTACACCATTCATCTGATTTGGATGTAAATACCCTCACATTAAATCTGAAAGTCTGCAGTTAAAGCACATCTTGTTTGTTCCATTTCAAATCCATTGTGGTGGTGTATAGAGCCAAAAAGATTATGAATTGTGTCGTGGTCCCAATATTTATGGACCTGACTGTATATTGGTTTTCAAAAAAGTTCTAGTGTTTCACAAAAGTTATAGCTTCTACAAAACGATGGGAAATTTTTATTCACTTCATTTTTTTTGCCAATAATGGCGGTGATCAGCAACTTATAGCGGGACTGCAATATTGCGGTGGACATTCTGACATTGATCCTTTTGACATTTTTTGGGGACCAGGGACACTAATACAGTGATCGGTGCTATAAAAAAATAAATAAAATACATGCACTGTCACTGTACTAATGACATTGGCTGGGAAGGGGTTATCATCAGGGACAATCAAAAGGTTAACCGTGCACCTAACCTGTGTTTTACTAAACTGTGGGAGGGGCTCTTACTAGGGGAAGACATGGATGCTAGTTCCTGCTTAGCCTCCTACTATGCATGATCACAGCATGAGCGTGCCGCCCGCGTGCCTGCATGGAAGGGGGGCGAATCGCCTATATATACACACACATGATCGGGTGCAGAAGTGCTGCCCTGTAGCAGTAAAACTGCTATATGGCTGACCTTAAAGGGGTTAAACAAGCAGGTCAGGGCATTCTAACAGAGGCTGGGTCAGCCATGGATCTAAATAATTTGTAGCTTAACAAAGAACTATAATCTTAAAGTGCATCAAAAGCCAAAGTATAAAAAAATATATTGCAACTTAGTAGTTGCAATATTTTACATATATGAGTCAGCTGCATTCGTTTTCTTTTTTTTCCAGGCTCGTTTGTAATTTTGGTAAATGTTGCCAGTAACACATTTAACAGGACCGATTTGTTTACTTTTGGCATCTAATTCAACACACGTGTATCATTTGTGTCAGAAACATAAAAAGTGCTTTACATAAAATCTGTTATTTGCATCCTCACAGATGGCTCCTGTAATTGGATTAACTGCCCTCCATAGTCCTCCAAGAACTACATGTCAGTCAGTAAAAGATAACAGCAGCAAGAAATAGCTAAAGATTGTGCAATCACACCCTTCCATTGCCAAAAAAAAAGCAGACATCATAAAGTGTAAACATAAAATAACCAGATATAAATCTTTTGATTGCTTTTTATAAGCCTGTATTGCCATAAAGATATTCTGGGATATAGGTTTATTAAGCATAGACCCCATGAAGGCATTGTACAATACTAGCACAATTAGCAACTTGATTTTGGCCTTGCTCAGGTGGTCGATTGGTCAGGTCTTCAACATGCAGGTCATCATCTGTCATTTGTAAACATGTTCACACAGTGGACACAGATAAAAGGCACGGCCATTTGCACAGATGCCTTTGAGTTTACTTAAATATTTTGTGTGACAGCTTCATTTGTCTGTATTTAGAATAGGAGTCAAGTCTGAAAGACACTGCTCCTCATCTGATCTCGGCTAGCGGTTTGTTGTCTACAGGTAAAGCTAGTCATACAGATCGAAAATTCATCTGGTTTAGTAGGGATTGGCAGAATTTTGTTCAGTGTGCAACTGTCTCTGCTCGACAGAAGTTGATCCTTTGAGCGACATCTTTCGAAGGAACAAACAAATTTTAGCGATCAGCAACTGCAGAAAATCAGCTGCTGATCAGTGTATTCTGACAGTTCCTTCATCTACCTCATTTGTGTGGATGGAGAAATCTGTCAGTTTCCTCATTCAGCAGGCTGAATGGTTAATCTGAGCATCTTAACACAGGACTATCTAGTAATGTACTGTAAATCTGTACAAAAATAAAAAACCTTGCAGGAAGATTCATACCGATTTTAAGTGATCCTCCGAGTCCCTAAATCCTTGGTTCCCAACCTGCGGCCCCTTTGGTATATGATATGCAGCCACTGGACCTCAGCAGGCTGTAATGGGAACATTGATTAGAGAATAGCATGGATCTCTACTAGCCTCTTGTAACACGATCCCAGTTTCATACTGTCACCTGTAGCATTTCCACACATTGACTCCAATAGGGCTTCAGGTTCTGGCAGTCCTCTCCTCCCATTACATATATTGAACATTATGCGCCGCCCTTTGGTGATGTCAGGGGCCCCATCAGAGGTCCCCTTTAGCTCATAGGTGGACATCCACTGTGCTAAAGGGCCAGGCAATGTTGAATTTCTGCAAGTTTCAGGCCCCTATGCCAGCTCATGCAGGGGAAGACCAGTAGTGGATGTTCCTGTGGGATCATTTATGTCAGATTCAAACTGTTGTGGTTTGTTAACATGCTTTGTAGGAAGACACAACAGAAGAGGGAGTAGGGTAATATGGCGCTCTCTGGGAATAAAAATAAATAAATAACAACAATATATATTATATACAACAATGAATTAAAATATTAAGATAAGCAATGAATCGTGTCTGTATAACAAACGTAAATTGATTTGTATGTGTGGGTTGTAAATATATCCACACACCAGTGTCCACAATAAGGGATTTATGGTCTATGTAGATCATCAAGGTGGTCCGTGAGGAGGGTCCATAGTACAAGCTGTACCCTAGTGGGCTGCCAGTCTTAAAGCAAGAAGTAGCTCTAGGAAACAAATAGAGAAAGAGATGGCGCCCTCTAAGTGCAGCAATAAAGTTACTCAAATGTATTAAAAACTGTTTACAAACACTCACATTAGATTAGTGGTGTAAAGGCACATCTTGGATACAATGTTTCATCCGCATTTCCATAGGCACGACTCATGGGGCTGTAGTAAAGGGTTCATAGCATCTAACTTTTTGGCTGATGGTTAGTGGCTTAGTCCATTCCATGAAGTTCTTCAGGATGGTCGAGGTAGTGCTGGTCGCTGTAGTACCCTTGGTTGTGTTCTTCAGGTCTGTGTCATCAGAAGACGGGCTGGGATAGGCGGCGCTTCGGAGCATGCATGCTCCTTCATCAAGCTTTAATAATCAAGCCTAAGCCACTAACTATCGGCCAAAAAGTTAGATGCTGTGAACCCTGCACTACAGCCCCATGAGTCGTGCCTATGGACATACGGATGAAAAATTGTATCCAAGATTACACCACTAATCTAATGTGAGTGTTTTTAAACCGTTTTTAATAAATTTGAGTAACTTTATTTCTGCACTTAGAGAGCGCCGTCTCTTTCTCTATTTGTCGGAAGACAGCCCATTCATTTGAAAAGACTGTACAAAGCAGCAAAAAGGCGGTGGACTACACCATTTTTGGAATACAGCGCATTACTATGCATTGTATTCTGCACTGAAGTGTCTATATTGAGTATCCAAGATACCAGAGATACTGTATTGCAGGCCAGGGATTGACTGGCCACATGTACAATACTGGGTAGACTGACCCCCCTAAGTGGATTATACAGGTAACTTACAAGTACCTAGACCACAAGATGATGCAAAAGTGTTAGCAAACTAATGTTTTTGTAACAGTGCACAATGCAGAACAAAGTATCACATCAGATACGAATAGCAGCAGCATGTTTATCAGTGTCTGCCAAGCTTCACTGAGCAGAAGGCACACAAATCTAATTTATGACTACAGATAAAGCCGGTTGTTCATGTGATCATCATAATGCAATTCATCATACTATATAAATAACAGGTTAAGATTTACAGTGCCTGGAAAAAGTAATCATACCCCTTGACATTTTCCACATTTTGCAATGTTACAGCCAAAAACGTAAATATATTTTTATTGGGATTTTATGTAATAGACCAACACAAAGTGGCACATAATTGTGAAGTGGAAGGAAAATGATAAATGGTTTTCAAAATGGTTTACAAATAAATATCTGAAAAGTGTGATGTGCATTTGTATTCAAGCCCCCCTGAGTAAATACTTTGTAGAACCACCTTTTAGTGTAATTACAGCTGCAAGTCTTCTTTATGTCTCTACCAGGTTTGCACATTTAGACAGTGAAAATGTTGCCCATCACCGTTGCAAAACAGCCAAAGCTGTCAGAATGGATGGAGAGCGTCTGAACAGCAATTTTCAAGTCTTGCCACAGATTCTCAGTTGGATTTAGGACAGGACCATTCTAACACATGAATATGCTTTGATCTAAACTAATCCACTGTAGCTCTGGCTGTATGTTTAGGGTCTTGTCCTGCTGGAAGGTGAACCTCCGCCCCAGTCTCAAGTCTTTTGCCAACTCGAACAGGTTTTCTTCTAAAATTGCCCATTATTTGGCTCCATCTATCTTCCCATCAACTCTGACCAGCTTCCCTGTTCCTTGCCGAATAAAAAGCATCCCACAACATGATGCAGCCACCACCATGTTGCATGGTTGGGATGGTGTGTTCAGGGTGATGTGCAGTGTTAGTTTTCTGCTACACATAGCATTTTTCTTTTAGACCAATAAGTTACATTTTGGTCTCATCTGACCAGAGCATCATCTTCCACGTTTCCTGTGTCCCCCACATGGCTTTTCACAAACTGCAAACAGGATTTTTTTATGTCTTTCTTAACAATGGCTTTCTTCTTGCCACTTTTCCATAAAGGCCAAATTCTTGCAGTGTACAACTAATAGTTGTGGCATACTCTACCATTTTTGGATGATGGATTGAACAGTGCTCCGTGACATGTTCAGAGCTTTGGATTATTTTTTTTTTTTTTTTATTATAATCTAACCCTGCTTTAAAGTTCTCCACAACTTTATCCCTGACCTATCTTGTGTGTTCCTTGGCCTTCATGATATGGTTTGTTCACTAAGCTTCTCTAAAACAGAACAGCTGTATTTATACTGAGATTTCATTACACACAGGTGGACTCTAATTAGGTGACTCCTGAAGGCAAATAACTAAAATGAATGGTGCACTATTCAAATAACATACAAATTCTTCCTAATAATCCATATAAACACTGTGCCCAGTGATAACATATACAGTAAAAGATGGTGATATTACAACAAGCATCCAAAATAGTAGTCCACTGTGTGAATTAAATCTTTCAAAAAAAGGTACAAAAATGGCATTGATCCATACGCAGTTAACTGCGTATTAAAGAGACACACCCTGACACCTCTGAAAGCAATGCCTGTTCACCTTAAATTCAGACCCACTACAGGTCTTGTTGAGCCTTTGGGATCATATACTGTTTCAACAGTATGCTTAAAACTGCATAGCCTCTCCTCTTATGGTATAGTTTCAATTTAGACAAAAGTCTGCTTGTAAAGATATGCTCCTTTATTTTATCACATTTCCGGATTGTGACAAGTGATGCAACGTGTCAGGCGGAGCCAGTGACATCACCTTCCAGTGTCTCCAGTACCGGGAAGCAGCAGCGAGGAGGTGATCTATGGTGGAGGATCTATACATTTACAGTGCCTTGTAAAAGTATTCATCCCCTTGCCATTTTTTCGTGTTTTGTTGCCTCACAACCTGGAATTAACATTGATTGTTTGGAGGATTTGCACCATTTAATTTACAGAACATGCTTACAACTTTGAAGTTTTTTTTATTTTATTTCTTTTTCATTGTGAAGCAAACAAATAGGACAAAATAACAGAAAAAGTCAATGTGCATAACTCAGGGGTGTCCAAACTTTTTTCAAAGAGGGCCGGATTTGATGAAGTGAACATGCGCGAGGGCCGACCATTTTGCCTGACATTCTTTGAACCGTTAAAATTCGGTCTAAGTGTGTTCGTTTGAGCGCTAATACACTGCCCAACAAGAATTCTCTTGCCTTTGTGGCTGTGTGTGGGAAGAGATGAGCTTGGGCGTATTTGTACATACTGTATTAATTGGTGTATAACACGTACCTTCACTTTAAGAGGGAAGTTTCAGGAAAAAAATTTTTTTTTTAAATAAAGAACTGTGAAGCAAAATAATGGTCAGTGCCCACCAATGCAGCCTAATCAGTGCACATCTGCAGACCCACCATTGCCAGAAACGCAGCACCATTGCCAGAAACGCAGCACCATTGCCAGAAACGCAGCATAACCTAACCCTGACTTGTACTTAACAACATTGTCCCTTACTTGTTTGGAGAGTTCCTTGGGCTTTATGGCAGTGTTTGGTTAGTGGTGCCTCTTGCTTGTTTGTTGCAGCCTTTGGGGCCTTTTTAAAAAAAGGTGTGTATATGTAATGACAGATCATGTGACTTAGATTGCACACAAGTGGACATCATTTCACTAATTAGGTGACTTCTGAGGGTAATTGGTTGCACCAGAGCTTTTTATGGGCTTCATAACAAAGGGGGTGAATACATACCCACATGCCAATTATCAGTTTTTAATTTCTGAAAAAGTTTTAAGTACCATATATATTTTTCTAATTTTACTTCTCCAACTTAGACCATTTTGTTCTGATCCATCACATATAATTCAGATTTAAAAAAAAAACATCGAACTAAAGGCTGTAATGTAACATAATAGGAAAATATGTTTGCAAGGCACTGTATATCCTGTTCTTTTCAGCTGGCGACTCTGTGCACCATAAGAACAATCACAGTGGCAGTTCGGATGGCTCTCCCGTGCGATCAGTGACCTGGAGAAGGAATTCGCCAATGCCAAAAGAGTCAGAGAAATCCAAGAGGCCCGGGTACAATGTTATGAGGTCAAATTTGGGCCGGCAGAAGTAAACAATGCCGGGAACTCAACAGGAAAGCCTGAGATTTTGATTTTTTTTTTTTGATCTCAGCTTTTCCTGCCTAAAGGACCCCCCCACTTCTCTCCATAAAGAGAACCTATCACATACTATTTCTATTACAAGGGATGTTTACATTCCTTATAATAGGAAAAAAAGTGATCAAAAAACATGTTAAAAGGGAAAGTGTAAAAAAATAAAAAATTTAAGTACCCCCGTCCCTGGGTGCTCACACGCAAAAGAAAACGCGTACGTACGTCGTGCCCGCATATGTAAACAATGGTCAAATCCCACATGTGAGGCATCACTACGAACATTAGAGTGAGAGCAATAATTCTTGCCCAAGACCTCCTTTGTAACTCTAAACCGGTAACCTGTAAAAAAAAAAAAAAAAATCCGCCGCCTACGGAGATTTTTATTCCCAAAGTTTGGTGACATTCCATAAACTTGCGTAATTTTAAAGCATGACATGTTGGGCATCTACTTGGTGCAACATCTTTCACATTATACAAAAAAAAAAAAGGCTGCTTTTTTATTCATGAAACAGTTTTTTCTTCCAAAAAAAAACGTTGTTTGAAAAATCGCTGGGCAAAGACCGTTTGATGTAAAGAGTTGCAACGACCGCCATTTTATTTCCTAGAGTCTCTTCTAAAAAAAAAAAAAAAAAAAAAACCCACACACACTATATATTATATAAAAAAAGGATGATTTTTACATGTAGGAGCGAAGTGTCAGAATTGGCTTGGGCAAAGTGGTTAAAGTATAATACGCTATAAGTGTATATTTATTTTTTTCACATATCTGGAGCATACGTTTTGTCTACATTGAAAGAGGATTTCCACTATTTCAGAACTAGGTGTCTGTTGAGAATATTGAAAATGTCTAGAAAGTAGAATCCCCTACTGGACAGGGCTTTAAGGGCAAGCAGATCACCACAGGTATTCATTAAAAAACATTTTTATATTCAAATATAGAAAAACGTGTATAGAAAATACATAGAATTCAGTTTAATATACAATCAGACACAAAATTAGTGGTGTATCCAAATTTCGGGCCACCGAAAGAACAAAAAGTGCATAACGGAACTGAAAGGGGGGGGGGGCTGTCCACCCCGGGTGCCACACATGTCATCCTGGTGCACCCCTGTCAGAGTCTGCCCCTCCCCCCTCCTCCCTTTGTGAGAGTGTCACAGAGTTAGATTTAAATTGCCAGGCAGCTACTGTAACAATGTCCCGCCTCCTAGACAGTCTCTTGCAATAGACGGCACGGTCACCCAATGCGGGAAACATTGTGCTGTGTGTTATAGAAGTAGATCTAGGAGGTGGGACATTGTTACAGCGGCTGCCCGGCGATTTAAATCCAGCTCTGTGACATAGCATGAGATTGCAATACCAGGCACAGGAGAGGCTGCATGTCATGGACACTGGTTAGGCTGCATTGATCTCTTGTATCATGTCTGCAGTCTCTGGCCATCTCTTGTACCATATCTACAGTGTCTGACCGTATCCTGTAGTATTGTCTGCAGTCTCTGACCTTATCCTGTATCATGTCTGCAGTCTATGACCATCTCCTGTATCATGTCTGCTAAAGGGGCACCGAATGAAAATGTTGCAACTACTATTAGCAATGTGTTTAAGTTTAAGAGATTGCAGACATGATACAAGAGATGGACACTGCAGACTGCATTTTTCTTGAGCTTTTCTTGCACTAAAAAGGTGCCAATAATGGCCAACAATAAATTCATATTCATTTAAATTGATGACATTAAAAAGTGGAATACAATACAATTATATATAAAAAATATAAATTTTTTAAAAACTGAAATTTGTTGTTTTTTGGCTAGGTGTATCTTGAATTTTCAGTACCAAAATTTCCATTCGGTACAACTCTAATTGAAATATAACATATACAATCTGATGTCTCCACTCTACCTTGAAACTATACCATAAGAGGAGACTATCCAGTTGTAAGCATACTGGGAAAACAGTATATGATCCCAAAAACACAAGACCTGTAGTAGGTCTGAATTTAAGGTGAACAGGCATCGCACCCAGAGGTGTCATGTGATGGCTCTTTAATATACAGTTACCTGCAAATGGATGGATATAATTTTTTACACCTTTGAAATATTTATGTCAACCATTTTGGATGATTGTTGTAATATCAGCATCTTTTATGTATGTTATCCTTGGGCACAGTGTTTATATGGATTATTAAATCCATATAAATCCTGTATAATAATAATTATTAGGAATAAAATGTATGTGATTATTTGAATAGCGCACCATTCTATTTAGTTGTGTAGTAGGTGTTAACCATTGTCAATGGTGAAGCAGTTCCCCACAGTTTGCATATACATAGCATATGCATGCATATACATAGCAGCTCATGAGTAAAAATCGACACAAATTCTGAATTTAAGCCACTAGATTATATAGTTAGGGGTAACAGAGTAAAGGGGGGGGGGGGGGGCTAAATACAAATGCACACCACACTTTTCAGATATTTGTTAAAAATTTAGAAAACCATTTATCATTTTCCTTCCACTTCACAATTATATGCCAGTGTGTTGGTCGATCACATAAAATCCAAATAAAATAAATTTATCCTCAAGCCCCTCACCCTCCGATGATAAACAAATCATACCCGTTGCAATAGAAGACCTCAAATCCCACATACCAGATCTATCACTAAAACACTGGTCCCACATCAGAGATCAACCACCAACTTTAATACACAAACAACCTATTATCATTTCTAGATCTACAAAAACACCACAACATAGCTCAACAGGGGAGCATACACTCACAAGCAAATGGCCTCATACCTGAAAAAACACCCCGCCCCATGTGCTAAACTATCACACAAAGTGTGGTCCTTCTGGACATCCACCTCTCCCAAAGCAAAAAGGAATCATTCTTATGTTTAACTCCTTGCAGAACAAGGACCAATTTACTAAAAACGCCAACATATAAAAGATGGGAAAGATCTACAAACCTAATTTTCTGACTACCAATGGTGCAAAGCCATTCAATACAACCTGAAAACCTCTAAAAGCATCACATATTGGGAACATTCACAAAAAACGCCAACATAGATGGTACCTCACCCCAATCCAAATGTATAAATTTGCACATTTAGATGATGATCTCTGTTGGAGGGGCTGTTCTGCTAAAGGATCCCTAATCCACATCCTCTGGGAGTGCCCACGAATTAACCCATTCTGGAAAGTGGTTTTCACCTTTATCTCAGACATCATGGGGCACAAAACTGACCCCTCTCCATCTTTAGCCATTCTCAGCCTAGGAATTATCCAAAAGAGTTCAGAACGCTAGTAATACACACTATTTGCGGCTAGACTGCTTATTATGCACAAATGGAGAAGCTTCCTAATCCCAACAATCACAGATGTCAAATTTCAACTTTCTATAAAGAATTCAAATTTAGCTCTGCAACATAACACGGTTACAAAATACATCACTGCATGGAAACCCTGGCTTCTTACTCAAACATCATAAGTCAACTATATAAAATTACAGGGTTGCAGATGGAAAACAACTAGATAAGATCTCCTTGATTGTCCACTTGCTAATGACAGACTGTACCTTGGAGTCGATAATGTTCCTTTGAATACTATTGCACCACCATCCAATGTTTGTTCCCTCTTCCATAACTGATGCACCAATTACACCACACCTAACGCAAATAACATTATGAGAAAATTATCTCCCCCCCCCATTTGACACGGTTAGCTCCCAAATGGAGTGTCCAAGGGGGGGTAGATGATACAATGTCTTAGCTACTTATCACTGCATATTGTTACAATACAATGTAACCATTATTGTCTTTTACTGCAATATGTTTACTTTATCTGTCAATGTTCAACTTCTTACTCATGCATGTATTGTTAATGAAAAATGAAATAAAAATTTAAAAACAAAATACATTTACATTTTTGGCTGCAACATGATAAAATGTGGAAAATTTCAAGGGGTATGAATACTTCAAGGCACTGTATAAAGCAAATCTTTTAGCTACTTTTAAATAAAGTTCAGCCTAAAAGCAGGCAAAACAAGGTGTCAAACAATGAAAGTGCTTCAACTGTTCACTGAGGCATTCTCACTGGACAATGTGTTAGCAGATTGTCCATCGTAAAGGTAATAGCAGAGATTTACCTATGTGACATAGGTCATCTACCACTAGAAAACATTTAAATTCCCCGCTTTCCATTAAATACTTCATCTTAGCTATATTTTAGGATGCGCTAACATGCATTTCTGAGCTGGTGTACTTGCTCAGGTCACATTATTGTCATTTATACAACTACCTTTCTAACTTCAACGAGCCATTTCCAAGTTGTGTGGTAGGTAGGTGCTCTGTGTGGTGAATAACAACCCTTACACATGTACTTTGTGTCTCCTATATGAACTAGCGCTGTAGAGCCTAATGCCAGCATTGCTATCACATTAAAATTTAAACATTTCCTTTACCAATACAGTTGGCCCCTGGCATCAGCTGCATACACTTACAGCATTGTGTACAGGCAGGACTCTGTCAGTGCTGTTCCCAGAACAAGCCTTTTTTAATCAATGAATACAAGGCTTCCTCTAAATGGCTGAGGTGGACGGATGTCATGATCCACCTTAGCCTTTCAGAAGAAGCCTTGTATTCATTGATAAAAATACAAGGCATCCTGGGAAACGCTAAGTACAGAGTTCAACCCGATTTTTCTTCTAGGAGTGAGATGGAAAGCACTGAGCCAGAACACAACACTGTGTATGGTAAGCATCATCAGCTACATACAGTCTATATAGCATCAACAGTGTACATAATAAATAAAAAAAAGTTAGGGCCAGCTTAGCCTAAACAAACTACTTAAAGCGATAGGAAAGATCAAACTAGGATTTAACGTTGGCAGAGAATAACTTTTTTTTTTTCTTTTAATATGGGTCAATGTAGTGGGTTTAACCCTTTTGCTGTCAGGCCCTACACTCTACTTTAAACCTCAGGTGGACAGACAATTTTTGCAATTTTTCATTAAAGTAGACTAAAATGATAGTGCTACTAATTTGGAAGGTTCCGTGACAGTAAAAATTTACTAAAATCCCTATTAGGCCTCACAAACACAACCGAACTTACAAAATTCAGACTAAATCTAAAAGCTAAAACTGTATCAATTCAACAAATATTATCTAAATAAATTCAGCGAATTATCAGGGGTCTAAACAGACCCCTAATATGCTCTACTTTGGGGATAGGGAAAGAGATAGATGACACAGCTCAGTCTTCTCTGCAGCTGGGCTCACTGAGCATCTGTGCATTTGCTGCAGGATGCATTTGCTGTACCTGCTGGAAACAAAGGGAAAAAATATGATTTTTATAACAGCTTACCTGTAAAATCCTTTTCTTGGGAGTACATCACAGGACACAGAGCCACAGTAATTACTGTATGGGTTATACGGCAACTTCAAGTGATGGGCACACCCTAGACAAGAAGTTAAATTCCCCATATAACCCCTCCTCTTACCGGGAGTACCTCAGTTTTTTAGCAAAACAATACACGTGTAGCCAGAAATGGGGGGGAACCACTGTATCCCGTGACGCACACAAAGAAAAGGATTTTACAGGTAAGCTGTTATAAAAATCATATTTTCTTTATCGTATATCACGGGACACAAAACCACAGTAATTACTGTATGGAATGTCCCAGAGCAATGCACTCTGCTTTTGTTTGGGACACAAACAAAAGCAGAATACAATCAGACTTGAGGTCCTATATTGCCGCCTGCAGTACACTGCGCCCAAAGGCGATACCCTCATGCCTTCTTACATCCACCTGATAGAATCTGGTGAATGGATGGACTGAAGACCAGGTTGCGGCCTTGCAGATTTGAGCCATGGAGGCTTGGTGATGCACTGCCCAAAAAGCACTAACTGCCCTAGTGGAGTGCGCTTTGATTTGAAAAGGTGGAACCTTCCTCTTCATAAGCTTAATAAGCTTGAATAATTACTTGCCGAATCCATTTGGCAATAGTGGATTTTGATGCTGCCTGTCCTTCCCTAGGACCTTCAGGCAACACAAACAAAGCATTTGTTTTCCGAATTGGAGCAGTCGCTTTCAAATAGATTTTGACTGCTCTCACTACATCCAAAGAACATAGTGACTTTTCTTCCTTACAACAGGGTTCTGGAAAAAATGAAGGTAAAACAATATCCTTGTTTAGGTGAAAAGCTGAAAACACCTTTGGCAGAAAGCTAGGATGAGGACACAATACTAGTCTATCCTTGTGAATGATTAAATATGGCTCTTTACAAGAAAGAGCTGTCCACTCTTGCATAAGAAATGGCTACCAGAAAAAAACTAGCTTCCTTGTCAAAAAGGACCAAAGGAATATGTTGTATCGGCTCAAAAGGCTGTTTCTGTAATGCCGACAGAACTAAATTCAAATCCAAGGGTTCAGGGGTGCTCTAACCGGATGATTAAGCCACGTTTCCCCCTGTATAAAGCTTCGGACCAAAGAATGTGAAGCAAGCGGATGTTGAAACAATACCAATAAGACCGAGACCTGGCCCTTGATAGTACTCTAGGCCAGTTTCATCTCTAGCCCCATTTGCAGAAAGGCAAGAAATCTACCTATGACATACTTCCTAGGATGCCAACCCCTGGATTCACACCAGGAAACATATGCCTTCCAGACTCTATAATAAATTACTCTGGAAGCTGGCTTCCTTGCATTAAATCAGAGTAGATATCATTGAGCCTGAAAGCCCACGATAATTCAACCTACAATAGCAGGTCTGGACGTGGTAGTAGGGGCCATGGGGCAACCTACCACCATCTTTGCCATTTCTGCATATCAAGATCTTCTGGGCCATAAGAACTACTTTCCTGCTTGATCCTGCGAAGAAATAGCAGCAGAATAGGAGGGAATGCATAAATCAGTGAGAACTAATCCCACTGGGTCACCAATGCATCTGTTTCGTATGCGAGTGGATCCCATATTATTGACACAAAGTTGTTGACTTTGTTGTTGAACAGATCTACGTCCGGGATCGCCCATCTTTGGCATATAGCTAGGAAGATGTTGGGGCGAAGGGACCATTCCCCCTGAGAAAACCTGCTGGAGACTTACATAATCCGCCTGCCAGTTCTCTACCCCTGGAATGAAGATTGCTGATATGCACGGTGCATGCTTTTCTGCCCAGGTTAGGATATGGTTTACCTCTACATGGGCTCCCTGACTTCTGGTGCCCCCTTGGTGACTGATATAAGCCACTGCTGTGGCGTTGTCGGATTGAATCCTGACAGGAGAATTCTGCAACCTAAATGTCCAGGCCCTTAGGGCTAGACGCGCTGCCTGAATCTCTAGAATGTTGATGGGCAAGGTCCTTTTCGGTTCTGGAACATTTCTCCTGGACAGACACCTCTTCCAGGACTGCTCCCCAGCCTGAAAGGCTGGCATCTGTTACCACCTATCAGGTAACCGGTAAGAATGATTCTGCAGATTCTCAGATATCCTCCACCAACTGAGGCTCTGGTGTACTTTTTGCGACAAATGCATTTGAAACTCTAGTGCTTGGACCTTCTTGTTCCAGGCTGATAGAATACTGTTTTGCAGCAGTCTCGAATGAAACTGAGCATAGGGAACTGCTTCAAATGAAGCCACCATCTTCCCCAACAACCTCCTACCAAGGCGAAAGGAAAGACCCTTCTTTGCCCTGAGGCAGTACAAAACCTGGGGTAAAAACACCCTCTTCTGGGCTGTATCTATAACCAGACCCAAGTACTCTAATCTTCTTACTGGTTTTAAAGAAGATTTCTCTAGGTTCCATGCTTTGGTCCAAGCGGGCTACCGACCGGTCTATCAAGAGAAGGTAATCTAGGTATGCCATTATTGTTGTACCTTGAGCCCTTAATCTGGCCAGAAGTTTTGTAAATGCCCGGAGGTGCAGTAGCTAGACCGAAAGGCAAGGCTACAAATTGAAAATGAAGTTTTTCTACTTCGAAAATGTTATGTCCCTTTGACACATGGTCTCTCAGGGTGTTGCTAGCAAAGCTGCCAGTGTCTGCTCAGCAAGATACACATAGGCTGGATGCACTTCTTAACCAGGGAAGGGTCTATTACTCACTCAGGAAGCGATGTGCATTCTTACATGGTGGCACTCTGGTATACAAATCCTTAATGGCATTTCACGTTCCGCTCTCCTCACCTGCATTGAAATCCACAGCTGGTCTGACAAGGCTTTAATATATGGTGCTTTTGGAAAATCCCATTTCACTCCACACTCCTCTCCTAAAAGCACCACTAGACCTGTTGTGGTCTTTGTTTAAGTTTGGCTTTACATACTGCCAAACTATTGGCTGGAGTTCTCCTCTTTTGTCATTCTATTTGGATCTTTGGAGAAGACTGGAACCTCTTTGATGTTGCAGACCACCCCTTTACTGGCCTGAGGACCTACAGCCCCCTCCAGTAGTGGACAGACCCGCGGGGATTCATCGAGGCTCCATTTATACATGCCTGTATGACCTAGTGTTCAGGCACAGGTCCAGTGGTTCCGCTAAGAGTACCTATTTTTACCTACCTTGATGTCACTGATGTGAAATGTCTCTGGGATTACTTCTTGGTTTTATACATTGTGTGAAATATCACATCAGAGCTTCACATGGATTCCAAGGACTAATTTATTTGTTTGAGATTTGGACTTTACTTGTTCATTTCAATGTCAGACACCTCACATTTTTGTATCATTTCTTAGCGCTACATTGTAGTTTTTCGTTTGTATATGAATTTGGTCACATTCGTGTGTAGCTGCTTATTCTCACTTGTTTTTGGTTAGGGCAATATTTTCCTTTTTATTTAGCACTATATGGGTACCTTAAATAAATAGGGATAATTGTGGACACGCACCCACACTCACTCAGGTTGAACTAGATGGACTGGTGTCTATTCAACCTTACTAACTAAATAACTACGTAACTAGATGCCTGGTCCGCAGACCAGCATTTCAGCCAAATCAGGCAATGTAGCACAAGCTAATACTGAGGCTCTAGAGAGCAATGGGGCCATATCTAAGGCCGCATCACAGACATACTTAAGGCCCTGTACCAACTGGTCTGCCAGCTCAACGCAGACCGGGAAGCCTGTTTCTTCTCCAATTCACGGTGCAACAATTTAGCCCATTCAGACAGCGTCTGCAATACCAGGGCCATGGCCAACACTGGCCACAATGCTGACCTCACCACAGTAAACATGGACCAGGCAACTGCCTCGGCCCTTCTGTTGGCAGGGTCCTTGAAAGCAGGAGTTCCTTCCACCGGAATCATGGTTACTTTATTTAACCTGGACACCGAGGGATCAACAATCGGAGGAGATGTCCATTGCTTCAGGAGACTCTTCTCAAAGGGGTAATGCACCGCCAAGCGTTTCGGGACTGAAAAGGCTGCTGCGGTTTTCCCATTCCTTGTAAATAAACTTATCAAAATAAGTTAGGTAAGGAAACACCTTAGGCGTACGGGCCGGCTTGTACGACCCAAAAGGGACCGACACCTCTGTAGATGCCCCCGCCGTATATTCAATTTTTAAGGTACCCTGCACTGCTGTAATAAGTGCTCCTGCAAGCATCTTTTCCTGCGCTGACCCGGACACGGAGTCATCCTCACTGTCCGAACGGTCCTGGTCCGCATCCTCTGATACATCAGAACAGGGGCCGCCAGTCACAGCGGCGCAAAAAAATGGCCTGGTCAAATCTTCCGGTCTTTAAGTGGTTAATGTAATGCATTGTTAGGGCCCCACCCAGTATTGTTTATAAGGCTAGGAGCACACAAGCGATTTTTAGTAGTTTAATTGCAAGCAGTGATTGATTACTACACATATGGAACAACAAATGGCTCCATATGGAGTGTAGAATATACAGAAAGAAGATAGCAGGTTCGTTTCTCATCATACTTTTATATTAAAATAAACGAGTAATGCGTAGAAGTCAATCACTTTTGAAATATTGTGCTCATAAGCATTTACTTTTGTACCTCATTCCATAGGGAAAATGAAAATGTGTCTGTTGTGTGGCAATTAATACTCTTTGGAAGGCCATTTATAAAATATTATATTAAAATATTATATTATAATATATATATATATATATATATATATATATATATATTTATTATTTTTACACACAGGGTTTATATAACTTTCATCCAGGATACACACATTTTTTCCAGTTGAACCCAATTAGAAAATCTGTGAATCTTGTGTGAAAACATTAAAGGGCCATTTCACACCACCAGAAAGAGGCGGGGAAAATATATATATATATATATATATATATATATATATATATATATATTCCATGCGTTTTTCCTGCACATTCAAAACGCACTTGTGATCTGCAATGGGTGTCAGTGTTAACTCAACAACACCCCAAATGCAGGTCGCAAATACAATCAGTTTGCCTGCATCGGATTAAATGGTACAGTAGTACCATGTGATCTGGTTACTGTGCATTTTGTAAAGTAGTGCATACAATACTTTTGGTGCGATCAAGAGCAATTTCAGTCCACTCAAATAAATGGGCTGAAATTGCACTGCACTGGGATTTGCACTTCTGTGTGATTTATGGCGAGAACTGGCCCTGATAAATGGAACCTTTGGGTGATTGTGAATAATTTTAAAACCACCCATGTCTTCCTAGCTTTAGCCTTCTTGCAATTGTTGAACCCAATATATTCACTGTGTGGCTTATGGTAGACGTAATTTTCTCTTGGCGGCTGTTCAGCATGGGGGATGTGCTGGCGGTGATTACCACTAGATAAATAAATTACAAATATAGAAGATGTGCAAACCTAGTGCATTACCAAAGATTTAAGAATAAAAAAAGCAGGTACTCACAAAATTTAACTAACAAAAGGCCATAAAAACAATGCATGGACATGCACAGAACACAGATTACAGCTAACGCATTTCGGGAGCGCACCCCCTTCCTCAGAGCTAGGCTCAAATATCTAATTACGAAAAACGCTGCCATGAAAAGATGCAAGTAATATAAAATGTCACAGCATGAACTGCTTTCAGGCAAAGTCTACAATTATTATTATTGTGGGTAGGGACCAATGTGATTGTGCGATGTATGTGTGAAGCGCTGCATAAATGGCACTATATGGGTACCTTAAATAAATAGGGATGATTGTGGACACGCACCCACACTCACTCAGGTTGAACTAGATGTACTGGTGTCTTTATTCAACCTTACTATAACTAGATGCTAGATGTAAAAAATGATTCAAAATGTGTACTTCCTGAAATTTTGACATATATAATTACTCTTACCTAAGCTCTGGGCACTCTTGACTTCCTGAAAAGCCCAGCAAAGTAAGGTTTTGCTTCGCAGATTCCTCTTCAAATCTGTCTGGGTTGAATCTGAATGAATATAGCATATAATATAACGAATGCAGTATTCTGTAACAATTTACCTAAATATAAGCATACAAAATATTTTTTGCAGAGTAAACAAAAAACTCAGACATAATATAAACATGACAAGGGCTTGATCACACCAGATGTGGTGGGATTGCGTCGGGCAGCTATTCCAGTGCAGTCCCACCGCATGGACAAGGCAAAATACCTTGTCTCTTATATGCCCAGTTCACAACATTGCATGCAGTATTTTTCTGTGCAGTTCAGTGTGAGGAAATTCCCTGCCTTGAACCATGAGGCTGGCGATTGAACTTTATGCAATGTCTTTGTGACATCTCAATAAAGTTAGTTAGAAGAAAAAAAAAATTAAAAAAAATTAAAAAAAAGGAGGAAACATCACTGCGCTGATCTAAACCACACACTAGCCAGTGTTGTGGTCCAGCCCACCAGTTCACAAATACAATATTGGGGAACTGGAGAAAGTGCAGAGAAGGGCAACCAAACTGATAACAGGCATGGAGGAGATCAGCATTGAGAATAGAGTAGAGTAACCAAATTTATTCTCCAAGGAAATTAAGGGGAGATATGATCAACATGTACAAATACATGAGTGGTCCATAATGAACTTGGTGGAGTTATTTAATTTCAGGTCATTAAAGACGACAAGGGACCACTTTTACATATGGAGGAAAAGAGATTTAACTTTAACATAAGGAAAGGCCTCTTCACAGTAAGAGGTGTAAAAATGTAGAATAAACTCCCTCAAAAACAGGTTCTGGCCAACTCAGAACATAAGATTATTGCAAAAAAAAAAAAAGAGCCCAATGCATTTCTAAATGCACAAAATATAACTAGTTATTAATATTTGAAGGTAGTAATGACAGGGGAAGTTGGTCCTGGGACTATGCGATTTCCTCACGGGGAATCGGGAAGGACAGTTTTTCCTCCCCATTAGAGTGAATTGGAACATGCTTTATTAGGGTCTTTTGCCTTCCTTGGGACCAACTGTGGGTAAGGGGGTGTGTGTGTATATATATATATCTCTATCTCTCTATCTATCTATATATATACACACACACACACACACACCTTACTCCATGCTCAACTGCAGGTTATCTCCATATAAACCAATACACCCCATCTGAAAGCAGTGAGGTAAGCAGCAACACCATGAACATTAAAATTACATTTGACCCATGTGTGCATAATATATTACACCAGGTCTTATTAGTGCACCTGGAGAACGCTGTCAATATAACATAAAACAAAGGAGGAAAAAAAAAAAAAAAAAAAAAAAAAAAAAAAAAAAAAAAGGTATAATAGGAATGTCAAAAGTGCATACCTGTATGAAGATGGCCAGGTCGTGTTGTCTTGGAGAACAACACCAAGAGCATAAAGAACAAGTGTCTGCAAAAAATAGAAAAGTGGTGAATTTTTTTTTTTTTTTAATGCAACGCTTAGAATGATAGTATAATGATGTTGCATAATGAATACTGCTGATTTTGGTTTGGGTTTAATACAAATGACCTTTGTTTTTGATCTTCTAACCAGGCCACAGTGTATAATGTATATAAATAAAACTCCTTTCCAATCCGGATACCAAAGTATGGCATGAAGTTTTTAGGTAAAACAATAAAAGAAGAAAAACTGAGAAACTAAGCAAGGATATGGAAGGTGTCAGATGGGAAAGAGTTGTGGCACTTTAAGTGCTGGTCCAAGCATGGGCCGTTTGAGTTAATCTTCATGTTTATATATTTAATTGACCTTCTAGAATTCCAATACTTTAGAACAGGGGTCTCAAACTGGCAGCCTTCCAGCTTTTGCAAAACTACAAGTCCCATCATGCCTCTGCCTGTGGTAGTCATGCGTGTAACTGTCAGCCTTGCAATGCCTCATGGGACTTTTAGTTTCCCAACAGCTGGAGGGCCGCCAGTTTGAGACCCCTGCTTTAGAAGTTCATACTGTTTTTACATTACGTTTTGATACCGTATTGTTTCTTAACAAATGTTCAGATATCTACATCTCTGCAACATTCTGTTTTTAACCTTGTACAGTAATAGCTAGGATTACGAGCATAATTTGTTCCAGAAGAATGCTTGGACTCCAAAGCACTCGTATATCAAAGAGTTTCCCCATAGGAAATAATGGAAACTCATAAGCAGTGGCTGTGAAACGGATTGTCTATGCAGTACTGCATGTGGCCAGAGGTGTAGGGGCGGCGGAGAAACTCAGAAACTGAGTGTTTCCGAGCATCACCATGCGCCCACCGTGGCTTGAATCCAGCTTGTCCTATGAGAACACTCGCAAAGCGGCTCAAGAATGTTTTTTGAAAATAGCTTGCATTGCAAAATGCTTGTAAACCGCGTTACTCGCAAGCCAAGATCCCACTGTATTGGGTTCGATACTTACGATTATAAGTGCACTCTAGTGGCCATTGAAATGTAAAACTTGGCCTTTCGAATGGGTCAGTTAACCACTTGACCTCTGGAAGGTTTTACCCCCCTTCATGATCAGGGAATTTATTGCTATTCAGCACTGTGCTAATTTAACTGTCAATTGCGTGGTCATGCAACACTGTACACAAATTCAATTTTTATCATTTCATTTACACAAATTGAGTTCTCTTTTGGTGATATTTAATCATCACTGGGTTTTTTATTATATAAACAAAAAAAAAAAAATTAATTAAAAAAAGAGACCAAACATTTTGAAAAAAAATAAACAAAAAAAAAGCACAATATATTATTCTACCTTTGGTTATCAAAAGTATATCCAGTAAAATGAAATTTCTTCATAAAAATGAGGCCATAATGTATTCTGCTACGTCTTTGGAAAAAAAAAAATATATATATCCCAAAAAGTGTATATTTGGTTTGTGTGAAAGCTATCACATCTACACCCGTCAAAATGTCAGGTTTCTGTGATGTAAAAAATGAGACAAAGAAATAATTTCAGAGCTTTTTCCACGGTGAATAAAGTTCGCTTTGCTGATAATTGACACACAGGTTACAATCCAGAAAAAACAGTGTTAAAACGTACAGCAAGAAAAGGAATAGGAATACAGTATACACCACGTGTAATACAAGATTTTTGTACAAACTTTTCCGTCATTAACCAGATGAGGCCAGTGGACATCCAGATACCGCAGAGCAGTCAATGTAACAAAGTAACCACTGTACCCCCCCCATCAGACCCTGCAGGGGGGGGGGGGGGGGGGGAAGAGGGGGGGGGAGCGGGTAGGAAAGGGGAAGACAAAGGGAGAAGGAAAACAAAAGGAGGAGCATGACAAGGGAAAGAAAAGGGAGAGGGGGAAGGGGGGGATGGGAGGGAAACCATTCCCTACGGATCCAGCAGTGGCAGCTCTGGTTTCTATATACCCTCTCTATCTCCTCCCGTCCAGGGCAGCCATATGCCGTCAAAATTCTTAGGACACGTCCTGCTTATACATGTAATTTTGTATAATGGTAGGGCCTTATTAATGATGTCATCCCACAAAGCCACCGACGGGAGGGAAGCAGAAGTCCAGCGAAGGAGAATGGCCTTCTTGGCATAATAAAGCAAAAACGCCACCAGGAGTTTGGAGTAGCGAGACCGCTGGTCCTCCTCCTGAATGCCAAGGAGAGCCAGCTCCGGGGGCCGGGGTAGGGACAAGCCAAGATGCTCATCAATGGTGTCAAACACGTCATTCCAGAAGCCTGCCACAGCCGGGCAGCTCCAGAACATATGAAAGAATGTTCCCATATCCGTTTTGCACCTGGTACAGGCAGAGTCTCTTTGCTGGTATAGTCTGTGCAGCCGCTGTGGGGTAAACTATGTAGAAACTTGGTCTGTATTACTTTATCCCTAGATGAAATCACCAGGCCTAGGCTATCCTCAAAGCAGTCATTCCAATCCTCCCTTGCCAGGGATGGAATATCCCTCTTCCAGGCCTCCCACAATTTCTCCATCTTAGGAGAGTCCATACTAATTAGCGAGATGTATAAGGACGAGAGAGGCTTGGAGAGTTGGTCCTGGGTCAATAGCTCCTCCACGGGGTCCATGGAGAGGCACGTGACTTCTGGCAGCTGCGCCCTGGCTGCATGTTGTAGTTGGTGGTAGCGGAAGTACATCCACCCGGGTAATTGAAATTTGGTGGCAAGTTTCCCATACGACCCCAATCTTCCATCCACGATAATGTCTCCTGCCGTCTTCACCCCGTAGCGCACCCACACCATCGGGTCAGAAACAGTCCGAAAGTGCGGGAACACAGGGTTCCCCCACAGCGGCTGCCCGGGTGACCAGACTCCTGGCCTAAAAAAACGTCTCCTGGCCAACCCCCACACCCTAAGTGTCGTCCTAGTCGGCAGTGGAAGCCCAGGGCGTGCGCCAGGCCCTCTGTAGACTAAATTGCCAAGGTCGTCCAAAAACCTACTCCAGCTGCCTCAGTGCAGAAAGCGGCGTTTGTCCTAGAACGGGCAAACCACCAATGGACCAACACGAGGATCGCTGCCCAGTAATAGACCCTAAAGTTAGACCCTAAAGTTAGACCCTAAAGATCAGCAAAAAATACGCCCGGGATCAAAATGGGGGAGTTCCTGAATAGATAGATGAATTTGGGGAGGAACCCCATTTTCAACAGGTTGATGCGACCCAACAAATTCAGAGGAAGCTTCCCCCAGGAGGCACATCTAGCCTTCAGCTGAAGGAGGACAGGCCTTAAGTTAAGGTCGTAGTAGGTCGACGGGTCACTGCCCACCACCACTCCGAGATACTTAAATTCATTGACCCACTGGAGTTGGGTATCCACTGCAGCCGCTCTCGACCCCAGGTCCAGAGGAAAGAGGACAGATTTGGTCCAGTTTATGCTGACCCCAGAAAAATGATCAAAAACTCGTTAAAAATATCCAGTGCCGCTCGTAATGAGGAGTCCGCGTCCTTCAAGTAGAGCAGGGCATCATCGGCGTAGAGCGACACCTTCTCCTCAAGGGAGCCAATTCTCAACCCCTCTACCGTCGGACGCCCTCAGGGCTACCGCCAGAGGCTCCAGCGCAAATAATGAGGGAGAGAGGGGGCAGCCCTGGCGGGTACCCCTTTCCAACTGAAGTCCCTCCGATAGCCTACCATTAATCCGCAACCGAGCTCTGGGTCACCTATAAAGGAGCTGCTGCCAACTCAGGAAATGGGGACCAAACCCATATCTGCGCAATACCGCCCATAGGTATCCCCATTCCACTGAGTCAAATGCCTTTTCGGCATCTAGTGAGACAATGACCCTGGTCCCAGCATTGTCATGGGGGGATAGACAAATTAAGGAACAGACGCCGTAGATTAATGTTGGTGCCCTTACCAGGCATAAACTCCGTCTGGTAAACATGGACAAGCTCCTCCAGGACCTGCGCCAGCCGAATCGCAAAACACCTTTGCCAGCAATTTGGCGTCGACATTAATCAAGGATATTGGACGATAGGACGCACAGTCTTCTGTATCCTTACCTGGCTTGGGCACCAACACAATAATCGCCTCTGACATGGAATCAGGGAGCAACCCCTTCTCCAGAGACTGGGCAAACAAAGATACTAGCTTAGGGGCAACCATCTCCTGATAAGTGGAATAAAATTCTACGGGAATACCATCCGCCCCCGGGGACTTCCCCACCTGCATTTGGGCCATTGCCACCTGAACCTCCTCCAACGATATGTCCCACTCCAGGTGGTCCACTGCCCCCCGGGATAGGGCAGAAAGTTCCACCCCGTGCAGGAAGGCCAGCAGAGCAGAGTCATCGTAGTCTACCCTAGTGGAATATAAGGCGCTATAATAGCACACAAACCTAGTCGGGATCTCTTCCGGGTCTGTGATAGGGGTCCCCCCCCTCGTCTCGGACCCTGCCAATATGGGCGCTGGTAGAATTTCCCCGGGCTAACCATGAGAGCAGCCTCCCATTTTTATCCCCATACTCAAAGATTTTCTGAGCAGTGCCCAGCATAGACTTCTTAGTCATGTCTATCCTGTGCAGCTCGACCGCCCTAAGTACCATCTGCCATTCCTGATAGCTAGGGGGTGGGGTCCGCTACGTGTCTACTCTCCTTTTCTCTCAACGTCCCCTCTAAGTCTTCCAGCAACCGCACAGACCGTTTGCGACACCTGACAATTCGGGAAATGTATTCACCCCTCAGCCAGCCCTTAAACGCATCCCAGACCACCAGGGGTTCAGTAGAGTCCGCATTATCCAACCAGTAGCGACACAGGGCCTCCGGCATGTCCTCCTGAACCCCAATGTCTGATATCCAATACCCCAACAGCCTCCACAGTCCCCTCCGCAAAGGGAGCCCAAGGGATACCCCAAGGAGAAAGGGAGCGTGATCAGACAACCTCCTGGGCAGAATCCGCACGTTCGCCACTCGCTACAGCATAGCCTGCGAGACGTACCCCAGGTCTATACGGGAGAAGGTGCGAAACGTGGAGGAATGGCAAGTAAACTCTCTGCCAGAGGGGTGAAAGTGGCGCCAGACCATCAACCCAAAAGTATCGGCCCAACGTCTCAGACCCGGCGCCCCACGGGAAGACCGGTGGAGCCTATCCAGCTCCAGGCACAGGGCCATGTTATAATCCCCTATCAACAGAACATTCTCTACACCATACCTTATAACCAAGTTCATAATGATAAACAAAAGGTCAGTATCCGCAGGGGGAGGCAAGTATATACCCACCAGGACATAGTCCACATTTGCGATGGCAGCATACAGAACAAACCTACCCCCTGGATCCATTTTTAACTCATGAAGCTGGAACGCGAGGGATCTGTGAATAAGGACACTCACCCCCCTAGAATAACTCGAGTAGGTGGCATGATAGTGTTAGCCAACCCACGCTCTTCTGAGGCCAAGCACTCGGGAGCCCACCAAATGCGTCTCCTGAAGGATACAGTTATGGGGAGAGTATCTTTGTATAAAATTAAACACCAACGAGCGCTTGACTGCAGAGTTCAGACCCCTCACGTTCAAGGAGAGAACAGAAAATTCAGCCATACCTGTCAACTGAGGGGAATGTGTCCCAGGATATAGTCACCTGATTCTTAAGGCTAAGCCTTGAGCCCAGACTCCACCTCCCAAAATAGGATTGCACTTGTGTCAATAAACCGTGAAAAAAAATAAAAAATAAAAAAACTAGAACTAAACAAAACCAGAACCATAACTGATCAGCAATGGCCGACCTCCCCCACCCCGCGGTCCCCCAACAGTGGAGTCCTGCATATAACCCCTAAGTCCTTGTGAGCAACTTACTCAGGTAGGTGTGCACCAGACCGTCAGGAGGACACAGCCCCCCCTCACCTCAAACACACAGAGGGAGAGACCACTATACAAACTGCCACAGGCGCATTTAGCCCCCCCTTAAGAGTTGCTAGAGAACAGCAGTCCTTGTAACATGGGTGTACTACTACTGCACATGGCAAAGTCCTATGCAGAGACTTTACGGCCAATTATTCCGGGTGCACATGGTTAGGCCGGGACGAGCTAACAGTTCACAGGTTCCCAGCCTGACAAAGGTGATGATGATAGCGGGGGGTGAAGTGCCAGCTATACCCCATGTCCGGGGCCCATCCATTGGAAAGTCACCGAAACAGGAAAAAAGAAAATGGAAAAAAAAATAAAAATAAAAAATCCAAAACCCCAAAATAACCATGGCAGAACAAAGGCCAGGGCCCCGTGCCCAAGCCACCCCCCTCTGAATAGTCACCAGGCTGGGAATAGTACCAGAGGATCCCCCACCAGAAACCGTATTTAGCTTCCCCAGCTCAAAAAAAAGAAAAGGCAAAGGCAAATTAACCCTATCTGACCCACCAGCCAGGAGGAGGTTAGCTAGCTATTCAGCCAGGTAGTGTCTCCAACCAAAAGGCAGCATCTCTTCGCTGTTTCTGGGTCTCCATGGTGTAATCAAACACTAGCAGCCTGGAGTTCTGATACTTGACCTCCAACAGCCTCGCCGTTCTGAGCACCTCATCACGGTCTCTAAAGTTCAGCAAGCGTAGGATCAGGGTGCGCGGGGGGCTCCCAGCCGGGCCCCTCTGTGGAGGGACCCGGTGAGCTCTTTCCACCGTGAAGTGCGGGGACAGCTGCGCCCCCGGGAATAGGGAACGAAGAAGGTCTTCCACAAATACCGTGGGGTTCTGCCCCTCCGCCCCCCTTCGCCGGGCCAACTATCCGCAGGTTGTTCCGCCTGCTGCGGTTCTCGGCATCCTCCGCACGAAATTCAAGGGTCCTCACCTTGTTCTGCAAGGTCCGGATCGCCACCGAGTGTTCCGCCAGCACATCCTCCGCCTGGCCTACTCGCTGCTCTGCTACTCCCAGCCTTGCGCGGATCTTATCCAGGTCTTGTCTTATCAGGCCAACCTCCGTCTGCACAGCCTCCATCTTCCCCGTCAGCGCCGTCTGGCATGCCGCTATAGCAGCCATCGCCTCGGGAATGCCCGGGAGAGGCGATGTATCTGTCTCCGCCGGCGCGGTCTGCGTAGCCATGTTGGAATGACCGCATGAGCCTCCCGCTCCACGTGTCTCCGGAGCGTCTAGCGCCGACTCTGCGGGGGGAAACCGAATCCTCCTACCTCCTTTGTGTCCTGCCGAGGAACGGGACGGCATAGGGGGGGGGGCAGACAGGCAACCAGCGGCTAACAGCACGGGTATAAGGATAAAGCAGGATCGGTCTCTAGCAGAGCTCCAGGAAGCACGTCTGCTCACGCCGACATCTTGGCCACGCCCCCGATTTTTCCACCTTTAAAGTGACCTATAAATTGTACAACTCAGTTGAAAAACAAACTGAAATCTTTTAGGTGAAGAAAAAAAAAAATGAATAATAATAAATAATAATAATAATGTTGCATAACCCTTAACCACTTCCATACCGGGCCTATTCTGGCACTCCTCTCCTACATGTAAAAATCTTAATTTTTTTGCTAGAAAAAGTTACTGAGAACTCCCCAACATTATATATATCTCTATCTTTTTTTTTTTTTTTTTGAGCAGACACCCTAGGGTTTAAAATGGCAACTTTATCTTGCACGGTATTTTTGCGCAACAATTTTTCAAACAATTTTTTGGGGGAAAAAAAATAAATAAATAAAAAATAAAATAAATAAAAAACAGTAAAGTTAGCCCAATTTTTTTATATAATGTGAAAGATGATGTTACCCAACATGTCACACTTTAAAATTGCACACACTCATGGAATGAGGCCAAACTACAATACTTAAAAATCTCCATAGGTGACGCTTTAAATTTTTTTTACATGTTATAGGTTCAGTATTACAGAGTAGGTCTAGTGCTAGAATTGTTGCTAGCATACGCGGTGATTCCTCACATGTGTGGTTTGAATGGCGTTTACATATGTGGGCGGGACTAAGGTGTGTGATCGCTTCTGAGCGCGAGCTACTGGGGACAGTGGTATTTAAAAAAAAAAATTACGTTTCTTTTACATTTCTTTTTGGATCACTTTTATTCTTATTACAAGGAATGTAAACATCCCTTGTAATAGGAATCGTTCGTGACAGGCCCCTTTTTATGGAGAGATGGTCCTCTTTATGATCAACCACATCTCTCCTCCAGGCTGGAAAGCACAAGATCTCATGCTTACCAGCCATGATTGCGGCTTTGTTTACAACCGTGGCACGGACGTGACAGCATAACGTCGCGCCCAGGTCTCCGCTGGTCATAGAGATGACTGTCACCGGAAATCTCTACGGCCGTCATCCAGCGGCGGCCGATTCTTTCTTCGGGTCTCCGATGGCACGGGAGAGCCCTGAGAAGCACCGGATGGCGGCGGGAGAAAGCAAGGATATCTGAATAATGCCTGTAACTGCAGGCATCATTCAGATATTCCCACTGAAATTTAAAGACGCCATATGACGTACTTGGGGAGGAAGTTGTTAAACTAATACTTTTTTTAAGAACCTTTTGATTTTATTGCAGCACTCTGTCCTTTTGGGTAGGAGTCTATCAGCATGCCACATCTTGACTTGGCAATATTTGCCCATTCTTATTTGCAAAAACACTCCAAATCTGTCAGATTGCAAGGGCATCTCCTGTGCACAACCCTCTTGAGATCACCCCACAGATTTTCAATTCGGATTCAGGTCTGGGCACTGGCTGGGCCATTCCAAAACGAATCTTCTGGTGAAGCCCTTCCTTTGTTGATTTCGATGTACGCTTTGGGTCATTGTCATGCTGAAAGATGAAGTTCCTCTTCATGTTCAGCTTTCTAGCAGAAGCCTAAAGGTTTTGTGCCAATATTGACTGGTATTTGAAACTGTTCACAATTCCCTCTACCTCAACTAAGACCCCTGTTCCAGCTGAAGAAAAACAACCCCAAAGCATGATGCTGCCACTACCATGCTTCACGGTGGGTTCTTTTGGTGATGTTCAGTGTTGTTTTTTTGCCAAATATATCTTTTGGAATTATAGCCAAAAAGGTCACCTTGGTTTCATCAGACCATAACACATTTTCCAACATGCTTTTGGGAGACTTCAGATGCGTTTTTGCAAAATTTAGCTGTTTGGTTTTTTTTTTTCTTCGTAAGAAAAGGCTTCCGTCTTGCCACTCTACCCCATAGCCCAGACATATGAAGAATATGGAAGATTGTTGCCACATGTGCCACACAGCCAGTACTTGCCAGATATTCCTGCAGCTCCTTTAATATTGCTGTAGGCCTCTTGGCAGCCTCCCTGACCAGTTTTCTTCTAGTCTTTTCATCAATTTTGGAGGGAAGTCCAGTTCTTGATAATGTCACTGTTGTGCCATATTTTCTCCACTTGATAAGGACTGTCTTCACTGTGTCCCATGCTATATCTAATGCCTTGGAAATTATTTTGTTCCCTTCTCCTGACTGATACCTTTTAACAAAGAGATCCCTCTAATGCTTTGGAAGCTCTTTGCAGACCATGGCTTTTGCTGTAGGATGCGACTAAGAAAATGTCAGGAAAGACCTACTAAAACAGCTGAACTTTATTTGGGGTTAATCAGAGCCACTTTAAATGAAGGCGGGTGTGCACTGACTCCTATTTAACTTGAGTTTGATTGTGATTGCTTAATTCTGAACACAGCTACATACCCAGCTATAAGAGGGTGTGCATACTTATGCAACCACATTATTTTTTTTAATTTTTACTCCCCCTACCCTAGTTAAAATATTTAAGTTGTTTGTTTTTCTTTTTTTTCAAATATACATTTTATTTATTTAAAACAATGGCCAACATGGGCGTGGACATAACATAAGACATACAAGTGGGATACATGGGGAGGAAGGAAGGGAAGTGCATAGTGAGTTTGTTAGAGATCGAGGGAGAGGCAGGTACACATTGCATACTTAACATGAGTCTATGGAAGATCTAGCTCGATCCATTGTCTGGTTACCACTGCCTATTTGAGCAGAAAATCTTCATTAAGAAGCCAGAAGTATACTAAGAGCCCAATTCTTCTCTACCCCTCTCATCAAAACCCCATTACCCCGGCAAAAACCCAGTGCCCGAGGTCAGAGGCCATCAGGAATGGGGAAAGGAACACTTAAGGGGGGGAGAAGGTTCTGGTTGATTCAGGACTGCCTCGTCTTATATGTAGTCCAGAATGCCGACTACATTACAAGGTCCTTAGAGATGCACCTTCAGGTGAGAAGATGAACTGGTGCCAGAGTGCCCATGTTTTTTTTTTATTTTTTCTGTTGTTGCCTCCCAGTGAGCACCAGGTCTTCCAGTTTACTAACGTCCTCCACCCTATGAATCCAGGACGCCACCGATGGTGGGGCTCGGCTTTTCCATTGGAGCGGTATACAGGCTCTGGCAGCATTTACTAGGTGACATAGAATAGATTTTTTGTACTTTTTAGTAGACATGGTATTTACATGTAGGAGAAAAAAGGCCGGATCGACGGGGACATTGTACTCCGTGAATTTTTGGATAATGGTCCTGACTGTAGACCAGAAGTAAGACAGCTTCGAACAGGACCAAAATATATGCAACAATGTGGCCTGCTCCTGCCTACATCTCCAGCAAAGCGCTGAGGTGTTTGGATAGAAGGAACTTGAGGGGTTAGGTACCACCTCGTCAGGAGCTTGTATTTAGTTTCTTGTATTTTCGTACAAATGGTGGATTTTAGGGCAAATGTTACAATACGTTGAGTCTGGCTCGGAGTAAATGTGCAGTTCAACTCCCTCCCCCATTTTTTCAGGAAGGTCAGGTTGTACATCGTGGACAACGTTCTCGGAAGTGCCCCATTCCCAGAGCAATATTCCTCAAAGGCAGTCAATGGTTCATCAAATCGCTGTGGGGACTGGAGAGCTCTGAGGAAGTGTCCAAGTTGGACTGCAGTCCAAAAAGCTAGTTTGTAAGGGCCCGTCGTAGTACATAGCGTCTCTATTTGTCCGTAAGTGTGGTGCTTGTGTGCGATTTCTATTGGACATAGCTTTCATAATTCGGGGGTCCAACCCCGGAGGGAATTGCGGGTTCCCCATAATAGGATCGAGCGGAGAATTAGGTGTGGATAGTGACCCTGCTGAGCAGAACTGTGACCCCACCCGGAGTGTCATCCCTATCAGGGGATGTCTTTTCATGTTTGTTGGGAGATGTGCATAGCACCAGGTAGCACCCTGTAGCGGCACCTGCATCTGGGCTTGTTCTAGATGGATCCACAACTTCAGATCCTGGTGTCGGCACCAGTCTAATTCTACCGAAAAGCACCGCTTGATAGTATTTCTTTACATCCGGGACAGCGAGGCCGCCGTGAAGTTTGGGTAGGGAGAGTAAGGTCCGGGCTAGTCTCGGTTTTTTATGTGCCCAAATGAAGCTAGTGAACAGACCATGCACTCGTCTAAAGAACAATGTGGGGACCAGGATGGGCAGTGCTTGCAGTAAATATAAGAATTTGGGTAAGATGCACATCTTAATAAGGTTACATCTGCCAAACCAGGAGTGAAGGCCCTTATTCCAGGATGGACCTAAATGGGTCCGGGTTCTAGCCAGTAGGGGAGGGAAGTCAAGTTTAAAGACGTGATTTAAATTTGCTGGGACAGAGGTCCCCAGGTATGCCAATGCCGTGGATGTCCATTTAAAATTGAAACTGGAATGGAGTGCTTGCATGGCTGCTTGCAGAAGTGCTACCCCCATGGTCTCCAATTTAGTGTAGTTAATTTTAAGATTAGAGATCCGCCCGTACTCCTCAAATTCCCGGAGGACGTTTGGGAGGGATATTACCAGGTTTGAGAGGGAAAACATCAAGTCGTCCGCATATGCAGAGACCTTGTATTGGGCATCCCCCGCTACCAGGATTGTTCCTAATTTTGCATAAGAAAGGCTCTAAGGAGAGGGTAAAAAAAAAAGGGGGGACAATGGGCAGCCCTGCCTAGTTCCGTTTTTAATTAGGAGGGGGTCCGATAAGATCCCATTCATTTAATTTGTGCCGTTGGGGTAGTATTTATTTGGGCAATCCATCCAATAATTTTTTCACCCAATCCTATATATGTCGGAGAACGGTGAACATATATTGCCAGTTAACCCTATCAAAGGCTTTTTCTGCGTCTGTGTTTAAGAAAACGGAAGGTGTGCGAGTCTGGTTTGCAATGTGAATTAAGTTCAACACTTTAGTTGTGCTGTCTCTAGCTTCACTCGTAGGGATGAAGCCCACCTGATCTAGATGAACCAGGGACTGTGACGGGCCAGCCGGGTTGCTAAAATTTTGGTGAATAGTTTAAGATCAGTGTTCAACAGCGAGATCGGTCTGTACCCGCCGTACAAAAGGTCTGAAGCAAGGGGAAGAGCCCAGACGTCTCTGAAAACAAGATAGAAAGGGTAAAAACCTGACCTTTGATGGCTCTGAGAGCCCAAATCAGGTTTAGACACTGACTGGCCCCCGTGCTCTATATGAGTCTGTTCGCCGTATTGCTCCTCTGTCCGGTACCACACAATCCAAAGACCCCTTAACTTTCCCATTCCCTACTAGTAGCTCAGTGTAGGTTAAAACATCAGACAGTTTATTAGAACAAGAATACAAGTCTTATATACAGTTAACGAGGAGGTTCCTACCTCCTGCTCATATTACTCTAACAATAAACCTGTAACCAGATACATAAATTAGCATGAGCTAATTAACTAATCCCTTAAAGCAGCTGATGTGACTCCCTAACTACAATATATATTAATCATACAACTCCACACAGAACGCCTTCATACAATTGCAGGGTTAATTAGCACAACAATGGATGAAAGACTCTTAGAAGCTGTGACCAGTCATACTAGACTAATTTACATTATAGCAGACAACAGACAGGTGGGTGGAGTTAACATCAGCATCTCCTAACAGTATTTGTCCCAGCCTTATGAATCAGCCATTATTTCTAATATGACATATACAGGGTTCCCAGAGTCTGTGTGTCTTGGGGGGACATTGACCTGAATCCAAAGTAACACCACCTCAGGGGTCCCCAGGCATACATTCAGTCCTCTCTAAAAGTCTCTGTCCCAGCTAGGTCTGTCACAGTCACATTTAAAAGGAAGGAGAGGATGTGTCCCATAGAGAAACGCTGAGGGTTGGCACCAAATAAAGTATGCCTTCCATGTCCAATTATAGGAATTCCAAGTTTTTAATATTGTAGCATTCACTGATTCAGAGATGCCTCTATTTCTCAGAACCTGGGTTTCAGCAGCAATGCCTTCAAAAGCAGTGGCGTTAATCTCTTAAAGAAGTGACTGTGATGCAGTATGGTAAAAATCAGCCCTCAAGACAGAATGTCCAGATAATCTATTGTGATCCTACCAGGTCAATCTGGAGCAATTAGGATAACCAGAATTCTCCCACCAAGATCCTGTCTAGCAGGAATAAGTTTCAGAGGGGGAAAGGCATAGATAAGGGTGCAGTGACCCCATTGAGTCATCAGAGCATTCACTGCTTCTGCTTAAGGATCCCTGTACCTCAGAGGATCAGAAGATGGGTCTCCCCTGGCAATCATGTCCCCTGAACCGACTAAACATACACCGATTTGTTTCCACCAAAGAAATGTAGAACATATTTTGGCACAAAATTTATGAAGAAAAATTTGCCAAGTTTTCCCGGAAACAAACATTTTTCCCTCCAAATTTTCAATCATTTTTCCACCAAAAAGAAAGCTCTATTGGCCTCAAAAAGAATGATAAAATGTAATTTGGGTACAGTGTTGCATGACTGATTAACTGTCATTCAAGGTTTGACAGTACTGAAACACTGAAAACTGAACAATGGCCTGGGCAGGAAGAGAGTGAAACAGTGCAGTCTTAAAGTGGTTAAACAGGATCACTCATTCACCGATGTTATTTATAAACTCAGCTAATACTTTATAGAATTATTTGTGCATGTCTCAATATTGAAATTTTATTCAAAAGAAAGTATCTTTTCATTTGCACAATTTCTCATCCCATTATCGTCTGTTTTATTCTATATTTAGCATTTGTTCGTGACCATTTCTGTTCATGAGATTTTTATAGTCTGCATATCAGCATGATAGGAGACATACAGTAGGTGCATAATCAATGAAAAATACTGCATGGCCTTTAAGCTCAGATCTGTTAATCTGATTCACAAGCTGTTGCTACTAACAAGCTGACACCGGTACATTTATTTTCAGGATTTCTCATCCCACCAATGGCTGCCATTTCTTATATTCAGCACTATTATATGAACATGAATATGAAATGCTTGTGTGCTGGCTTTATGGTAATCCTTATGGATCAGAGTAATTTTTACACTTCCACCACGGGCCTGTTTATTTGATAACTGCCATTACTTAAGAAGACAGTAATAAAAAATTTTTTTTTGGGGGGGGGGGGGGGGGGGGGGGGTGGGGGTTATAAGGGAGATAAACTAGGTTCCCTTTCTTTTTGTAATATGGTCTTGCAAAGTTAGTCTTATTTTCTATGTAATCTCTACACAATAAGATTTGTGACCGTTTTGACCAGTGCCATTTTTAAAACGTAGATTTACTGTAAAAAAAAAAATTTCTAAAATGTATCCAATTTAAAAATGACACTAAAATGATGTTTCAGATTCAACACATTAAAAAGTTATTTCCAAATAAAAAAATAGAATATAAAAAAAAAAAAAAAGTGTTTTTTTCTTTTATGAGACATCTTTGATCTACACAAGAATGAAACAGAAAATACAATAAAACAATACATTTGTTACACTATTTATCCTTGGAGAATATCTGCTTTTGTCATTTTATATGGGAGAAGCTGCATTTTCTGTGTAAAACAGAGAAATTACTGGCTATCATTTTGGCAGGTGATAATGAGGAGGGAGTGGCAGCTGATGGAGAAGTACGGGATTTAACAGGTGCAGCCCAAACTTTTTTTCCCATAGTGCTTTTCTTCCTAAGGATTGCGCATAGGTGGCGAGGCAGCCATCTTGGGAACCAAGCAGGTCTTTGGAGTGCAGGAGAAAAATAGGGTACCTAGAAGAAACCCACGAGAGCACAGGGAGAACATGCAAACTCCATATAGTATCTGCAGATAGTATCCTGGTCAGGATAAGAACCAAAGGATCCAAGACTGAAGTGCCAAACTATGCCACTTGTTGCAGTCTGCGTTTTTATATTGGTATACTGTGTCACTCTACCCCACTTTGCACCATCAAATTTTAAATGCTTCTTTACCTTCCCATTTTATTTGTATTCACCAACTGGTTACTATTGTATATATTTTGTTCACATTTGGCTGCCATGACACCCTTCAGGTTTAGCTGCAGATTCCAGTTTCAGTTTATTTTCTCTCTCACTTTAAGATATATTGGTATTCTGTTCATTGTACAGATTTGTTTCTTATTTGTACTCAATGTTTTTTCTATATTGTGTTGAATATTCTATATTGCAAAAACTGGAAAAGGATATGTTTGGCAGAGACTTTTTGGGCCATCACATACCTCTTTAGGAATAACATGCTGGTCTACTCTCCCTTCTAGTTCTTGTAGACGTGCAGAGATTGGGGTTAGTCTTGCTGTCCTCACTGTTTCACACAATATCTGTCGGCAATAGCTGTGGCAAAAGAAGAAGAAAAAAAAATAGGATTTTTTATAACAGCTTACCTGTAAAATTCTTCTCTTGGCATACATCAAGGGACACAGAGCCTTAAGTAATTACTTAATGGGTTATAGGCCACCTTCAGGGAATGGACACTGGTATACCCAATCCAGGAAGTTCACTCCCTATATAACCCCTCCTCCTTCCAGGAGCACATCAGTTTTTTGTAGCAAAGCAATATACTTAAATCCCAAAAAGAGGGGAGGGACCTCTGAGTCCAATGATGTACTCTAAGAAAAGGATTTTTTAAGCAGTTCTAAAAATCCTATTACCTTTATCATACATCATGGGACACAGAGCCTTAATTACTTAATGGGACATCCCATAGCAATGCTACTTGAGGGGAGGGAGACAACCCGGAGGGTACCCCCAGACTTGAGGACCTATACTGCTGCCTGCAGCACACTGCGCCCAAAGGCGATATCCTTATACCTTACATCCACCTGATAACATTTTGTGAATGTATGCACTGAAGACCAAGTTGTGGCCCTACAGATCGGAGCCATGGAGGCCTGATGACGCACTGCCCAAGAAGCACTAACCACCCTGGTAGGAGTGCGCCTTAATTTGAAAAGGGGGAATCTTACTCCTTAAATCATTGGTTTGAATTATAAAACTTGACAAATCCACTTAGCGACAGTGGATTTCGACACTGCCTGTCCTTTCTTAGGATCCTCTGGCAGAATAAATAAGACAGTCTTATGAATCTGAGCAGTTGCCTTTAAATATATTTTCACTGCTCTCACCGTATAAAGACAATGTAGTGACTTTTCTTCCCTGGAACACGGTTTTGTAAAAAACGATGGCAGGATAATATCTTGGTTCAGGTGAAAACCTGAAACCACATTTGGCAAAAAGTCTGGACAAGGGCGTAGCATCACGCTGTCCTCATGAAAATTCAAATATGGCTCTTTGCAAGAAAGAGTAGCCAATTCCGAAACCCTCCTTGCTGAGGATACAGCAACCAAAAATACCAACTTCCTTGTCAGAAGGACTAGGGGAATATGGTGTATCGGTTCAAATGGCTATTTTTGTAACACAGACAAAACCAAGTTCAAGTCCCAAGGGTTCAAGGGAGGTTTGATTGGTGGATTAACCCGCATCACCCTTTGCATAAAACCCCAGACTAAAGAATGTGTAACAAGTGGTCTTTGAAATAAGACCGATAAAGCTGAGACTTGGCCTTTAATAGTACCCAATTTAATTACTAACCCTAATTGTAGAAAGGCAAGAATTCTGCCTATGATACATCTCCAAGGGTGCCAACCCTTGGATTCACACCAGGAAACACTCTATAATATATAGTTCTGGAAGCTGGCTTCCTTGCATTAATCAGAGTAGAGATAACTGACCCGGAGAGCCCATGTTTCTTCAGAATGTGGATTTCCATAGCTTCAGAATAGCTAAATAGTCTCTAAATAGTTAAATTTAGAGACCGTAAAGGTAGGATGGAATATCGGTCCCTGTGAGAGCAGATCTGGCCGTAGTGGGAGGGACCATGGGCCCTCCACTGCCATCTTTATGATTTCTGCAAACCATGATCGTCTGAGCCATGCTGATGCCACCAGAATTACCGGCTTTCTTTCCAGCTTGATCCTGCAAAGAAGTCGAGGTAGCAACTGAATAGGGGGGAAAGCATAGCTCAGTGAGAACTGATCCCAAGGGGTCACCAACACATCCATTCCGCATGCGAGTGGACTCTTTGTTCTGGACATAAAGTTGACTAACTTCAGCTTGAACCTGGATGCTAGAAGATCTATGTCCGGAGTCCCTCCTCTTTGGCAAACAGTCCGAAATATGTCGGAGTGAAGAGACCATTCCCCTGGGAATAACTGCTGGCGTCCGCCTGCCAATTCTCTACTCCTGGAATGAAGACTGCCGATAGGCATGGAACATTCCTTTCTGCTCAAGTTAGGATATGGTTCACCTCTCTCTGCGCTGAGACTTTTGGTGCCCCCTTGGCGATTGATATAGGCCACAGCTGTGGCATTGTCAGATTAAATCCTTACAGGACAATCCCATAACGGACAGCAACAAGACTTTGCAACAGTCTTGAATGGAATGGGGCATAGGGAACTGCTTTGAATGAAGCCAACATTGGTTCCCTAGCAACCTCATGCAAAGGCGAATCGAGGGTTCACCGTTTGACCTGACCATCCACACCAGCTCTCTTATGGAGTTGATTTTTGCCTAAGGCAAGAACACCTTTTTCGGGGCTGTGTCTATGGTCAGACCCAAGTACTCCAGCCTTTTTTAAGGAAGATTTCTCTAGGTTGAGAATCCAACCCAAACGTCTCCAAACAAGTCACCAACTCGTCTATTAGCAATAGATCATCTAGGTACGCTACAACTGTTATGCCATGTGCTCTTAACCTGGCTAGAGATGGGGTCAGCACTTTGGTGAAGACTTGGGGTGCTGTGGCTAGCCCGAAGTGCAGGGCTACAAACAGGAAATACTGCTGTTCTACCTCGAACCACAGAAACTTTTGGTGAGCGGGAAATATAGGGACATGCAGATATGCATCCCTGATGTCAATTTATGCCAGAAGTTCTCCTCCTAGGATAGAAACTACTGACCTGATTGTCTCCATGCAAAAGGAGCGGATCTTCAGGAATTGATTTAGATTTTTTAGATCTAGAATGGGTCGGACGTCTCCATTTGGTTTTGGTGCCCTAAAAAGATTTGAATAAAACCCCAGACCTTGCTCTTTTGTGGGGATCTGAAACAGAGATGGTCTTTTCTCTGGATCTTTGGGAATGCTTGACCTCAGGAAATGGTAGAAAGTCCCGAAACTTCAGCTTGTACCCCAGCGTTACCGTGGAGATGATCCATCTGTCCCGAATTTCCTCTTGCCAGACTTCTGAAAGCTGTAGAAGTCCCCCCCCCCCCCCACCTTGGTGAAGGGGGTTGCCTCTTCATGATGAGGCTTTAAGATTCTGCTTTTCAGGTTTCCGACCCCAGGACTTTTGAGCCTGGGTCTGAACCTGAGGTTTTCGCCATTGCCTGGAGGTGGAAGCCCCTGGTGCAGGGGAAAGAACCAGTTTAAATGAAGGGCGTTTATACTTTCTTTTGACTGGCAAAAGAGTACTTTTCCCACTAGAAATTGTTTGGATGAACAAGGAAATGTGTGGGGGGAGTGGCCGGATGTGGAAGGTGTGTTTGGAGAAGGCGAGGTGATGTGAGGTGAATGACTCGCCGGCGGATTCTCTCCCTGTGCTCTGACGTCTAGTGTACCCTGGCTGGGAAGGCAGAGTGGCGAAGCGGCCCTATGTGAATGCTCGAGGAGCTCCGGAGAACTCGCTGAGGTCGGAGATTCCCGAAGGTACCCGAGTCCACCCGGAAATTACCGGAGATTACCGAGCTACGCCGAAGGCCGCCGAGGACTGCCGGAGAGTAGCGTGAAGACCGCGAGAGTATAGCGAGACACGGCACGGATAGCGGCGAGTTGAATATCGCCTTGAGAGACGCCCCGGCGGCTGAGCCCGGAGGAAGCTAGAAGGCTCCCGAGGTATGTGAAGCGGAGGTGGGGAGACCGGACAGAAAGCAGAGCGCTGAGCAGTGAGCAGGGACCAGGATTGGAGTAAGCATTATTTATGTATTCATCCCAGACACAAAGTGCTTTTGGCAGGAAAATATTTGCTCTTTTAAAGTGGAAATAAGCTGTGCATTAAGGAAGTTCTTAAAGGATATCCTAGGCTGGTTAATATTTTGGTAACCCTGACAGGGAGGAACAGAGACTGTGTGAATATCAGTGTCTCGCTATCCGGGCAAAAGAACCCTGAAAGGACAGCTGCTTAAAGGTTAAATGTTTTATAAATGCTCCGCAAGTGCGGTATAATTATTTATAACAAGACATTTGACGCACGCTCTCACTGAAGGAAAACTGACTGGTCTATACACACTCGGTTAACCCAGCACAGGGATTCACCTCCCCCTTCCCCCCTCTTTTTACCTTTAAGCTGCTTTGAGCTATTACTCTATTACTACCTCCATTTATTCTTTGGCCGCGCTGCTTTTTTTTTTTTTTTTTTGATCAGGCCTACACTTTTTACAGCAATCCTGAGCAAAGATGTCAAGGCGGCGAGGAGAGGATCAGGCACTGGAGGAGAATGAAGGGACACAACATCTCCGCTCCTCAAAAGAAAAGAATGCTCAGGTAGCACGATCAGCTGCAGCAAAATTAGAACGGTATACCGTATGCCGGGTCAGTCTCCAATAAAGGGAGAGCAAACGGAACAACAGGCCCAGCCTATAGAAGTAAAAACACAACAGGGGGGGATTAGTGGACAGAAAAAGCCAAGGTCACTCAGGCTCAAAAACTGCAGCAGTACCCGGCTTAAAGAATGTAAGCAAACATCAAGGGACAACCCAAAGTAAGACCGAAGTGGGTGCTAAAGGTAACCCCCCTGTTGAGGAGGACCCAACATTAAGAGAGGTCCTTCAAGCTGTTAATGCATGTAAAAACTCGTTGGGAGAATTATGTGGTCAATTTAAATGTATGAAGGAGGAGTTACTATTGATCAGACAGGACATGCATAACGCAGCGGAAAGAACGGCAGTATTAGAAACAAGGATAAGTCAAATGGAAGATGTTTTACACCCACTACATCAAGAGGTTAACAGTATGAGAAAACAACTAACTAGCCAAACCGCCAGAATGGATGAAATAGAAAATAGACTTCGAAGAGACAATATAAGGATGCTGGGACTGCCTGAGAGAAGTGAAGGCCCTGACCCTATAAAATTTTTAGTCATGGTTTATAGAACTATTTGGCAGAGAAAATTTTTCACCTTTTTTCTCAATAGAAAGGGCCCATCGGGTTCCTTTTAAAGCCCCACCTCCTGGGGGCCGTCCTAGACCAATGATCTTGAAATTTTTTAATTATAATGACAAAGTGATGTTGATGCGTAAGGCTAGGGATATGGGGAGTGTTATGTATGATGGTGTGAAGATCTCCTTTTATTCAGATTATTCACCAGAACTGCAGAGGCGTAGGGCCGAATTTTTAGAGGTTAAAACGTACCTTAAGATCCCATAAGATTACATATGCCCTTTTATACCCAGCGCGCTTGCGAATAGCGACACTGGGGGGAATACGGTTGTTTGACTCCCCGGGAGATGTAACCTTATGGCTGGAGGCTAATAAGGAGTCATTATAGATGCATTGAGGGGGGGAACTGGGGGTTTTTTTTTTTTGAATATCTTCTTTGGAGCACGGGGAGAGAGTTGAGGGAGATTTAAATGAGGTATGAAACAATGATAGTAGGGGAGATAGGGATTAAGGTTTCACTTTTTCTTCTTTATTTCTGTTTTATTCTACTTGTGGTGTTTGTCTCCCCTATGGTGGAAGAAGAGTGTAATAAGTGTGGGGAAGTGAAGGGAGGAGTGTGAGTGGGCCATGTATACCCCCTTAAGGGAGTGCCTAGATAGGTGGCGGGTTGGGGGGATAGGGAGGGAGGGGGGGTTGGAAAGGGAGAGAAGGTAGAAGGGGTCAAAAAATTTTGAATATAGGAGGATTACGGAAGGTTGAAGGTTGTACACTGTATATTTTGCACACAAACAGTAGCTCAATTGGAAGCTACTACTATAAAGATGACACACCTGCAGGGATTTTGTAAACTAGGTGGATATGGGGGGGAACACGGGTAGAATGAGATATTATAGGATATTTTTCACAAAATTTGAATTTTCACCCCCTTCTTTATTTTTTTTGCCATCATATGCTGAATAAGATACTTAATGTTGCCTCTTGGAATATAAGAGGCTTGGGGAGCCCGATTAAACGAGCAGCAGTTTTTTCTATGCTGGATAGGCATGCGATCGGTCTGGCCTGTCTGCAGGAGACAAATTTACAAAATTAACCATACCCCAATTCAAAAATAGGAGGTACCAAAATCAATACCACTCCACTCACACATCCTACTCGAGGGGAGTGTGCGTGATGATAGGAACAGGGGTGAGATTCGTCTGCAGACAGGCCAGTATTGACGAACTGGGTCGTTATATCTTTCTATATTGTGTTTGGGAGGATAAACCATATGTCCTAGCGTGTGTCTATGTACCGCCCCCGTTTAAGATGGAGGTGGTGTATAGACTAATGGACTTTTTGGCAGACAAGGAGGATGTACCGGTTATAATTTTGGGGGATTTTAATGAAGTGCTTGATAGAGGGGCTGATAGATTCCCCACTAAACTTCAATTGGGAGAGACGGGGTCAACAAGACTAAGTCACTTCCTGAAGGAAGTAGGACTGCTGGATATGTGGAGGGTGAGGAATATGAATGTAAGGCAATACTCTTGTTTTTCAAGTTCGCATTCAACACTATCCAGAATAGACCTGGCCCTGGGCAATGAGGAAGCGCTGCAAGATGTAAGAAATATAGAGTATCTGCCTAGGGGAATATCGGACCACTCATTCTTGAAAATAGTATTGAGTACAGGGGAAAAAAGAAAAATACCAGGGGGATGGAGAATAAGTCCATTCTGGCTTGAACTAATGAAGGATGTAGAAGAAATCCCAAAAAGATTAAAAGAGTTTTTAGTATTCAATATAGATACCGCTCCAACTAATACAACATGGGATACACTAAAAGCATATATTAGAGGTATTCTGATCCACCAGGTGGCTAAAATCAAACAGAAATCTAGGAGCTGGGAGGGGAAAATCAGGAAGGAAGTAATAGAGGCAGAGGAGAATTATGTTCAGGATCCTACCTATGAAAAACAAAGAATATGGTTAAATAAACAGCATGGGTATAGGTCGGCAATTATTAAAAGGGAAGAAAATAAGCGACTATTTCAGAAGCAACGCTATTTTGGGGAGGGAGAGAGTGTTGGGAGAACATTGGCCCAGTTAGTAAAAACTAATTCCCCCTCAGCTATAATCCCAGCGATTAAGTCCATGAATGGGACAGTTCTCACAAGTGAAAAGGAGATTGTAGAAACCTTCAGGGTTTTCTATGAGGAACTATATAGAACTCGAGGCCAGAGGAACGAAGAAGATATGGGCGCATTCTTGGAGAAAGTGAAACTCCCAACCCTCACTCAAGAGGAGAGGGATGATCTGGAAGCCCCTATAACCCTTAGTGAGATACAGCAGGCAGTGACTGGTATGGCTAACCAAAAGTCCCCTGGGCCAGATGGCCTACCGGTGGAACTATACAAGAAATATAGTGAAATTTTACTCCCAGAGCTACTTAGGACCTTGAAAGGGGCAAAGGTAGAGGGGAAACTGCCCGCATCTATGATGGAGGCGACCATTATTGTAATACCTAAAGAAGGAAAAGATCCTCAAGAGGTAGCTTCGTATAGGCCGATATCACTTTTATGTTCTGATGCTAAAATTCTAGCGAAGGTACTGTCAAATAGGTTAAATAAAGTCATTAATAGGCTGATACATATAGATCAGACAGGTTTTATTGCCGGACGATCAACCAGTATGAATATAAGAAGGGCATTTCTAAACATTCAGACCCCTCCGATGAACGCGGGCTCGAGGGACATCCCATCTTTGGACATGACAAAGGCTTTTGACAGTCTAGAGTGGGGGTATTTATGGCGTGTCCTGGAGGGGTGTGGGGGTCGGCCCCGCGGTCATCGGATGGATTAAAATGATGTACAGTGACCCTAGTGCAAAAGTAAGAATAAACAAAGAACAATCTGAAAGAATAGAGATGAGCAGAGGGACAAGGCAGGGGTGTCCTCTTTCCCCGCTGCTCTTTGCTATTGCAATGGAGCCGTTGGCGATCGCCATTAGGTCAGATCCTGAGATATCTGGTTTTCAAAGGGAAGAGGGTAGAGAGGAAAGAATCGCACTTTATGCAGATGATGTTCTCCTCTTTCTAGGGGATACTGGTCAATCTCTGGCGAAGGCAATTAAACTTGTAGAAGACTTGAGGATTCACGGGTTTGACAATAAACTGGGGGAAAGTCAGAGCTGCTCCAAGTAGACATCCCAGCCGCAGTGAGCGCGACTGAGATACCGCAATTAGAAGTGGTAGACTCAATGAAATATCCTGGTATATATTTAACAGCAAATTTAGAGCAGTATGTTGATAAAAATATGGTTCCGCTATTGGGTAAATTTAAGCGAAGCTGTGACGCCTGGAGTCGACTTCCCTTGTCGGTAGCGGGTCGTTGTAGCCTGATAAAGATGATATGGCTGCCACAATTGTTGTATGTTTTGCACAATGCCCCGGTTTGGATAGGGAAAAAATGGTTTAAAAAGTTTGAAACTCTTTCGGGAGTTAATTTGGAAAAGGGGACAGGCGAGAATTCGACTCCAGGCGCTACAACAGCCAATGGACAGGGGGGGGGGGGGGGGTAGGGGGATTAGCCGTGCCCAACCCTAGGAATTATTATTTAGCAGCGCAGCTGCAACATCTGGTGGGATGTGATCAGGAGGGGGGAGGGCAATCCAAATGGCAGAGCAATGCTGATAGGAGCCCCACATAAAATACTGGTGGATGCACTGGAAGCAAGTTCTTTTCAGCGCAAGGACCCCATAATAAATATGCTGAGTAAAGTATGGAGAACGGTAAAAAAGATGTTGGGATGTACAGGTTGGTCAGAATACACGCCCCTGTGGGATAACAAGAACTTGCAGGAAATATTGTTAAATTGGGAGAATTAACACATGGGAGAAGAAAGGAATAGTTAGGCTGGGTCAAATTTACGACGGTAGAATTTTGAAAATATTTACGGACCTAAAAAGGGAATATGACCTATCGCAACAGACATTCTTTCGATATCTACAGCTCCGGCACGCTCTGAAAGCGCAGTTTGGTCCACAGATCCCTGAGTGGGACAATATATCCTTATCCCAGGAGATAATTAAAATAGATAAATCTAGGGGAGTTATATCTACCCTTTATGGGTTACTAGGCAGGGGTCTTAAAATAGAACCTGGCTTAGCCAAGCAAAAGAAGAAGTGGGAAGAGGACGTAGGAGAGATCACAGAGGAACAGTGGAAGAGAATACTGGAACTGGGGCCTCTATTATCGGTCTCCCCATCACAGAAAGTGTCACACCTGATGCTGATATACAGGGCCTATTACACTCCCAAGAGGCTGTTCTTGTTTGGAAGGACGGACGGACGCCAACTGCCCTAGATGCCGAGGCTATGGGGACCTTCTACATATGATGTGGAGGTGCCCAAAGCTGTTTCGATATTGGGAAGGAACAGTAGAAATTATAAACAAAACATTTGGGATCAAGCTGGACCTGGACCCTAAAACCTGTATACTAGGATACAGGAAAATGCCGGGCGAACAGAAAAGTACTACGCTTGCAGTTATACGTTGCTTATTTCAAGCGCGGAAACTGATAGCACAGAAATGGCAGTCCGAGAGCGCACCTCTTGTGAGTGAATGGACCCAGGTTATCAATGATTTAATATGGAAGGAGAAAATTGTATATATACGTAGAGGAAACCTTATAGGGTTTGAGAAAATATGGAGGCCGTGGCTGAATGAAAAAGGGTATCCACCTGATCAGCAATAGTAGTAGAGGAAAAAAGGCAAATAAAGTACAAGGCAGCTTAAAAACCATGGAATACAGGTTTGGAAATTAGCCTAGAGATAATAAAGATCAACCCAGAAAAAGAGGGACACTAGGGGAGGGAGGGATGGGCTGGGAGAAGAGGGGGGGTAATAGAATGTGGGTTAAATTAAAACAGAAAGTGTGAATTTGTATAGTGGATAAAGTTAACTGCCGTGTATATAATCTGTTTTTAATGAAATTTTTGTACAGTGGAAAAAAATAAAGAGAATCCAAAGTAAAAAAAAATTGTTTGGATATATTTGTCCAAGTCTTTTCCAAATAGCCGCTCCCCATGAAAAGGGAGCCCAATTAGGAGGTTTTTTCATGGTGCTTCAGCTGACCAATTTAACCACAGGATTCTACGTATATGCACAAGCAAAAGCGTAAGGTGGGAGGCCTGGTGAATAGAATCTTTAATAGCATCTTTGGCAAAGCATAATGCTTTTGGTAGTTCAGCTAATTCCAGAGCTTGTTGTGCAGGAACCTCTCTAAGGGCCTGTTTAAATTGGTCCTTTAGGGATTGACAGAAGCCTATTGCAGCGACTGCAGGTTAAGTAACACCACCTGACAAGAAAAAAAAAAGTGGGATTTTAACAGGGATTCCAACTTTTTATCAGTTGGATTAATAAGCATTTGTGCATGGTCTATAAGACAAGTTATGCTTTTATTCACACTGGAAATCACAGTGTCAACGGCTGGTACTTTCCATTTTTTGGAGAATTTCTCCTCCAGGAGAAGAGAATTGAAAATCTCTTAGGAGGGAGAAAATGCTTATCCGGGTGATCCCATCAGCTGTTCTAGTAATGCATGAAAACGCATGCAAAGGCTGAGAAGGTTTTAAGGAACCCAAGGAAGAAACCGAGCTTTCAGGAGACTGCGTTAGGGGCAGCATGAAAGTGGAATGAACCATCTCCGTAAGAGTTTGTATCAGCAATTTCTCAGATTGTGAGCCTGAAAGGTTCATCTACCATTGTTTTCCTCCACAGAGGAATCATCAGTTTGTATTTCCTCCTGTTCAACTGAGGGCAACACCTCATCCCGAGCCCACTGTTCCCCTTGCAAAGGTTCTGAAGTAGGGGAGGGGGGGGGGGGGGGATCTAGCACACTTCCTATCCATTTGAATGGAGGATGCAATTAAAGCCGCTAATCTTCCTTCCAGACCCTGCAGGGTGGGAGGAAAGGACATCTTCAGTCACATATAAAATGGCTGAGATGTGAGAAGCAGTTGCACAATCAATTTGTTCCAATGGCTCACCCTGGCTTGCCATAACTGGTAATTCAGGCAAGGATGACAGCGTTAAAAATGAGACTCGAGATTCTAACGCCTGGGGGTGAAACCTTTAGTACTTTTTTGGTCTTTTTTGGTAGGCATAGTCCTAAGTGCAAAAACAGAGGCACTATACAATTGCACTTAAATCGCTTCCTGTATCAGGCATGCCAGTTTGCAACTCACGTGTCCCATGGCTCCCGTGTCCCTGTGTGCAGGCTGCTCGTTTCCTCCTCGTCAGACAAGGATAGACCGTCACAGCTGTAATTTTATCTGTTTTGCCTGCTGTGCGTCCTCGTTCACGGCACATGTTTAGGCCCCGCCCCCTCCGAAAAAATTCTGCTCTTTTTACATTTAAAAATGTTCCCATGCGCAGCGTTTTCAGGTCCACAAACCCAACACGAGGAAGGGGAGGGGAGGCAGAGACCTGTCCAGCAGCAGGCACCCAACAGTAACAATACTAGCAGTACCAGCGGGACCTCCACACCCTCCGTGGTGGGGGGTGATCTAAGGGGTTACAGCTCTGATGTTCCCCTAACCTCTGGTCCCTTCAAGCGGGAGAAAGAAAACATTTGGCAGATTTTACTTGATAAAACTCTCCCTCCACACGCTGCTGCGGCCACACACAGACTGAGCTTTACAGTGAAGACAACAGAGTAAGGTGTGTGCATAGACTCCCTCTAGTGGAGAATTAAGGCATGACAAAAAAATTTCCACAAAGAGGAATATATAGGTGTTAGTACCTACGCTTGTTCCCTTACCTTATCCCCACTGCAGGATTTGCTGAATTAACAGGCAATCCAACCTTCACCCATCACGGCTGGCTGTGTTTAGAAAACCTTCAAGGACCGGGTCCCCAATATTGGGGTTATAACTCCCTTTCACCTGTAAAAGCACCTCATCAGGAAAGCTTTAGTTAGTTAAGGGTAACAAGACCTAAGCCTGGGTTCCTGGGGCCCTACAAAGAGGCGTTACAGGCAAAACCTTGTGTTTTGGATACAAGACACCAGGTACCATCCTTTTGGCACTTTGGATGGATCTGGTCTTTATGGAGGCTATTTAAATCCAGCATGGATCCCTCCTGGAGCTCCTAGGAGCACATTTTCACTCGTGACCAACACCTTAGACACTGGCAAAAAAAAACTGATGTGCTCCTAAAAAAGGAGGAGGGGTTATATAGGGAGTGAACTTCTTGGATTGGGTATACCAGTGTCCATCACATGAAGGTGGCCTATAACCCATTAAGTAATTACTTAAGGCTCTGTGTCGAGTGATATACGATAAAGAAAAAAAAAAAAAGGTTTCTGTAAAACATGAACTGGAATTTAAGGTTTGAGATGTATTCTTAGAATGGGCAACCTGCAAGGCATCAACTGGTGAGGTGGCTATGTGTAATTCTGTAATTATACTACAGTTAAAAAAAAAAAAAAAAAGTCCAGCCTGAGCTTTTTAGGCTGGGTTTCTCCTAAGGGTCACAGGAGTGCAAGTCGCTTTGCACTCCTGTGACCCGTTTTCAGCTGAGTTTCTGAATTCTGCTCTCCGCTGATGTCACCAGG